>NC_140498.1:13224178-13824178 GCF_964271855.1 Acomys minous | reverse complement strand
TTTTGTTTTTAGAGACAGGGTTTCTCTTGTAGTCTTGGCTGTCTTGGACTTGCTTTGTAGACCAGGCTGGCCTCCAACTCGCAGAGATCTGCCTACCTCTGCCTCCCAAGTGCTGGGATTAAAGGTGTGCGCCACCACACCCAGCTAGGAAAACCACTTGTAACAGAGCCCACAGTCTGGGTCAGAGATGGCCAGCAGGCTTGAGTGCCAACTCTGGAATCTCCTGTAAACCCACAGATGGTGTGAAAGGAAGTGTGCACATAGTGCCTTGCTAGGAGTTTTCTGTTTCTGGGAGTCAGAGAAATTGGGTTAGGAGCTAGGGAGGTAACACAGGGACAGAACATTCATTTAGCATGCTCTCAAAGCCTTGGCACTCTAAGAAATAAATTATAATCAAATCCAGATCTTCATTCTGAGAGGCTAGGGCGACAGCGTGAGGACCCAGGTTCAGTTGAATGATCTGGCCCACTGTGAAAGGCTGCCGAGAAAGCACAGCCATGTGGCCTCCTGCCTTCCTTTGTAACAGCTCCTACCTCTGTGGCCCGCACAGTGCTTGTTAAGTGCTGTGGGCAGGCATGTCCACAGTCCCGCTCCTGAGATGTTGGGAACCTTCACTGAGGGCATGTGTCCACCCCCTCCACAGGTAAGGGCCAAGATAAGCCAAGAAAGAGGCAGAACCTGGGGATGGAAGAGCAAGGGAGGCCCCCTGATGTTCAAGACCTTGTCCTGAGCCTATGATGGCCCCCTCACACCCCTATTCAGTGGGCAGCATATGCAGGGCCTCCTTCTATTTTCATATCCCCCACCCACCTCCCAGAAGCCACCCTGGGAAGCAGCCCACCATGTGATCAACATGGCACACACACACAAACACAGAGAGAGAGAGAGAGAGAGAGAGAGAGAGAGAGAGAGAGAGAGAGAGAGAAAGAGAGAGAGAGCAGGGGGAATGTAGGAACACAACACACACACATGCACAAGGTTGGTTTGGTTTGGTTTTTCAAGACAGGGTTTCTCCGTTTAGCCTTGGCTGTCTCATCACGCCTGACCATACACATGCACAAGTTCAACACAACCATATGTGGCTCTTTTTCGGGGGTGGGGGGAGGTTGGTTTTTTGAGACATGGTTTCTCTGTGTAGCCTTGACTGTTCTGGTTTCGCTTTATAGACCAGGCTGGCATCAAACTCACAGCGATCCAGCTGTCTCTGCCTACCCAGTGCTGGGATTACAGGCGTGCGTCACTGCAACTGGCTGACATATGTGCCTATTTAGTTAGTTTTGTTTTTTAGAGACAGGGTTTCTCTGTGTAGCCTTGGCTGTCCTGGACTCACTTTGTAGACCAGGTTGGCCTCAAACTCACAGAGATCCACCTGCCTCTGCCTCCCCAGTGCTGGGATTACAGCCAGCACTGTGCCCAGCTGACATACATGCCTTTTAATAAGGACACTGACAGACACACACTTGAATTCAGAGGTTCAGGACCATGCACATACCCTTAAATACAAACTCAAGAACCCATGTTGTATCTACTTAACATTGAGTCTCCCAGGGGACACACCTGTACTTACACACAGAAGCACGCTCTTGGTGCACAAACTTGTACACAGCTACTAATGTGCTTATTTATATAACCTACAATTGTACATACATCATTCATTGATACATAACTCCAAAACATGTGTGAACAGAGATACAAACACATGTTTTACAAGCCCACCTGAGGGCTGAGGAGGAGATGGCTCAGACATTAAGAGCATGTACTACTCTACTCTTGCAAAAGACCTGAGTTCAGTTCCCAGCACTCACGGCATATGGCGTACAACCACCTAACACTAACTTCATGGGACCCAATGCCTCTTCCGGCCTCTGTGGTCACTACACTTGAAAGGACCCAACATTGCTAAAAAAAAAAAAAAAAAAAGCCTGTAGCTAGAATCACATAGCCTCCACAAGCACTGGCCAGTCCCAGTTAGAGTCACGTAGCCACAGAGAGGATTTCCCTAGAAGCCTTTAAAAGAAACTGCAAGCTCCTCCTCATGGTGACTGCCATTTTGTATGGATTGACACCTCCACCACCACCAATTGCCACCCCCTACCCTCTACCTCCACCCCTACCCCACCACAGGCAAGGTGTTTCTGCAGAATAACGCTCTTTGGGTTTTTTGTAGGTTGGTTGGTTGATTGGTTGTTTTTTTTCAGACAGGGTTTCTCTGTGTAGCCTTGGCTGTCCTGGACTGGCTTTGTAGACCAGGCTGGTCTCGAACTCACAGGGATCCACCTGCCTCTGCCTCCCTGGGTGCTGGGATTAAAGGCTTTGCTTTCCTACTTATATTTTATTTTGAGGAGGGCCTCACTATATAGAGCTAGTTAACCAGGAGCTATTGTAGACCAGGCTGCTCTCAAACTCAATCATCCATCTATATGAGAAAAATTTTCTGTAAAACCTTCTTTGCCTGTGCCTTCCAGATTCAGTCAGGAGCCCGGGCACGGTGGCGCCGCACACCTTTAAGCACTTGGGAGGTAGAGGCAGGCGAATCACTGTGAGTTCAAAGCTAGCCTGTTCTACAAAGTGAGTCTAGGACAGCCCAGGCTACACAGAGAAACCCTGTCTCAAAAAAACAAAAAACAAAAAACAAAAACAGGTTCAGTCAGAAGACAGATCCGTTTTGCTTTGGGGGCACAGGCTGGGATCTACAAGCCTCCTCAGCGGGCGATTATCAAGGGAGGCCCAGACCACTCTGACAAAGGCAGAGGAGCTGGGGGTGTGGCCACGGGCGGCGCGTGCACGCAGCGGATGAATGGAGATGAGGCGTGCCAGCACTCCTGTAGCGGTGCCCCACACTCTCTACATCGCCCTGCTTGTGATGCTTCCTCAGCTTCCTAAATCCAGCAGGAGCGGGAGTGTCCTTCCTCCCCTCCTCCCCGTGCCCTCCTACTTCTCCTTAAATCCTTCACCGGCCACCTTCCCGAGTCCCACTTAGGCTCCGCCCAGTCCTGCCCCGGGGCTCGGGCTGAGTCGGGGCTCGGGCTGAGTCATGGCTCTGCACACCAAAACAGCAAGCCGAGCACCAAGAGATTCAGCTGGGGCTCAAAGCACTGGCCTGCCGCTGGCCACCGCCCCGACGACGTGCGCCATGCAACGGCTGCCTTGAAGTAGTCTCTGGAAGGTCTCCTGCTCGGGTTGGACGCACAAGGGTGCAACCTGGCGAGAGGGAGGGGTTGTCCTGGCCAGGCATCGCACTTTGGCAGCCCATGGACACATCTGGCCTGCACCTGATCTTTGCCCCACACAGCATGACCAGTTGCCAGTATTAAAACACCATATATATGGTAAGGAAAATTACATTCCCAATTCCAATAAAGATAGCCTGTTTTTAGTTTAGACATCACCAGCCACCACCCACCCCACCCCACCCAACCCCACCCCACCCCACCTGTAGTGGTGGGTGCAGTGGTCAGCTAGGATCTCAGGTGTCTCAGATTACTCTCCAACTCACTAAGTAGCCAAAAAATGACTTTGAATTTCTGATCCTCCCACCTTCACCTCCCAAGGGCTGGGACTGCAGAAGTATGCCATCATGCGGGCCTGCCCCCTTTCCTATACAAATCAAAGAAAGAAAAATGGACAGCAGAAAACGAGGAGGGGGTCACAGTGAGCCACAGTGGCGGTGGTGGCGCACGCCTTTAATCCCAGCACTCGGGAGGCAGAGGCAGGTGGATTGCTGTGAGTTCGAGGCCAGCCTGGTCTACAAAGTGAGTCCAGGACAGCCAAGGCTACACAGAGAAACCCTGTCTCGGAAACAAACAAACAACAGAAGAAGAAGAAGAGGAGGAGGAGGAAGAGGAGGAGGAGGAGGAGGAGGAGGAGGAAGAAGAAGAAGAAGAAGAAGAAGAAGAAGAAGAAGAAGAAGAAGAAGAAGAAGAAGACGACGCCAGGTGTGGTGATGGTACACCTTTGATCCCAGCACTCCAGAAGCAGAGGCAGAGGCAGGTGGATTTTTGTGCCAGCCTGGTCTACAAAGCGAGTCCAGGACAGCCAAGATAATAGAGAAACTCTGTCTCGAAAAACCAAAAGATAAATAAATAAATAAAATGGAAAAATGGGGCTAGAGAGATGGCTCAGTAGTTAAGAGCACTGGTGTTCTTCCAGAGAGGTCCTGAGCTCAATTCCCAGCAACCATATGGTGGCTCAGAATCATCTAAAATGGGATCTGCCCTCTTCTGTCATATAGGCATACATGCAAATAGAGCACTCATATAGATACATACATAAATAAATCTTAACATAAAAAAATCCTTTTTAGAGCCGGGCGTGGTGGCGCACGCCTTTAGTCCCAGCACTCGGGAGGCAGAGGCAGGCAGATCGCTGTGAGTTCAAGGCCAGCCTGGTCTACAAAGCGAGTCCAGGACAGCCAAGGCTACACAGAGAAACCCTGTCTCAAAAGACAAAAAAAAAAAAAAAAAAAAAAAAAAAAAATCCTTTTTAAAAAGGAAGAAAAAAGAGATGTGTTCATTTCAACTTTACGTGTATAGATGTTTTTTAATTTAATTTTATTTTTTTTTGGCTTTTTGAGACAGGTTTTCTCTGTGTAACCTTGGCTGTCCTGGACTTACTTTGTAGACCAGGCTGGCCTCGAACTCACAGTAATTCGCCTGCCTCTGCCTCCCAAGTGCTGAGATTAAAGGCATGAGCCACCACCGCCCGACTGTGTATAGATATTTTGCCTGCATGCATATCTGGGTACTACATCCATGCAGTACCTTAGGAGAACAGAACAGAGTGACAGATCCATTAGAATAGACAGTTGTGAGTCACCATGTGGGTCCTGGGAACTACTGAGCCTAGGTCCGCTGGAAGAGCAGCCAATACTTTTAACCACTGAACCATCTCTCCAGCCTTTATTTGCTAGGATCTCAAAGTCAGTAGTTGCCAGCACTGGAGAAGCAGAGGCAGGAGGATGCCTGAAAATCCGAGGCCCAATTGGACTGGGCTACATTAGTGGTTTACACACACACACACACACACACACACACACACACACACACACAGTCTTAAATATTTATTTACTCTGTGTGTGTGTGTGTGTGTGTGTGTGTGTGTGTGTGTTGTGCATGTGCCAGACCTCCAGTATAGAGATCAGAGGACATCTTTTAGGAGTCCATTTGCTTTCCATCATGTTCCAGGGATCCTGATCAGGTCTTCAGGCTTGGCTGCAATCACCTTTCCTCACTATGCCAATGCTCATCTCAATGGCCCATAGCCACAGATGTTGTATTAGTGAAATAACATCAATCATGCTGACTCACAGTGCCTCTGTATGCACTGATATTTGCACTGCCACTAGGATTTCAGAGTATAGGCCCCTGGGAGCTCACCTTTAATCCCAGCACTTGGGAAGCAGAGGAAGGTGAATCTCTGAGTTAGAGACCAACTTGATCTATAGAGCGAGTTCCAGGACAGCCAAGGCTACTCAGAGAAACCCTGTTTTGGAGAGAGAGAGAGAGAGAGAGAGAGAGAGAGAGAGAGAGAGAGAGAGAGAGAGAGATGAGAAAGAACCAGTCAACAGAAACCTGCTACACCTCCCAAAGCCTGGCTGAATTCCCTTGGCCGTGCCGACTCCACACTCCCAGGAACCCATTACTGTACTAATAAGAAACCTGAGAATTCAGCCAAGTGTGGTGCTGCAGGCTTTTAATCCCAGCACTTTGGGAGGCAAAATCAGGCAATCCACTTGAGTTTAAGGCCAGCCTGGTCTACAAATCAAGTCCAGGGCACAGGCATGGTGGCACACCTTTTTAATCCCAGCACTTGTGTGAGTTCCAGGACAGCCTGGTCTACAAGGTGAGTCCAGGACAGCCAAGGCTACATAGAGAAACCCTGTCTCAAAAAAAAAAAAAAAAGTAGGCCTATTAAGTTAAAAATTAAGAAAACCAAACAAAGCTGGGTGGTGGCGGCACATGCCTTTAATCCCAGCACTCAGGAGGCAGAGGCAGGTGGATCGTTGTGAGTTGGAGACCAGCCTAGTCTACAAAGTGAGTCCAGGACAGCCTAAGAGGAGGAAAAAAGAACACAGACATACCTGCAGGCAAAACACCCAGGTGAGTGAAAAAAATAAAGTATTGATTCTGAGACTGGAAATATAACCCAATAATAGAGTGTTTTCTCTCTCTCTCTCTCTTTTTTAAAGATTTATTTATTTATTGTGTATATAGTGTTCTGTCTCCATGTACACTTGCAGGCCAGTAGGGGGCATCAGATCACATTATAGATGGTTGTGAGCCACCATAAGGTTATTGGGAATTGAACTCAGGACCTCTGGAAGAGCAGGTGGCGCTCTTGACCACTGATCCATCGCTCCATCCCCCTAGAGTGTTTCCTCTACATGTATGAGACCTAGGTTCAATCTTCAATGCTGAAAAAAAAAAGCATTTATTTATTTGCTGTATGTGTGTGCTTCTCTCTTCTTACCATGTTAGTCCTGGGGAGGAATCCAGGTTGTCAAGCTTAGCAGCAGATGCTTTTATTGGATGAGGACATCCCAAAGAAGGGCAATGTGAGTGTTTGATTGGTTGGTTGGTTTGGGTGTTTGTTTGTAGCAGCCCTGGCTGTCCTGGAACTCACTCTGTAGGCCAGGCTGGCTTTGAACTCAGGGATCTGCCTGCCTCTGCCTCCTGAGTGCTGGGGTGAAAGGTGTGCACCACCATCCCCAGGGAGTTTTCTTTTTGTTCTGAAATAAGAGCTAATGTAGCAATGGGTGGCCTTGAGCTACTGAGGTGAAGGATGCACTTGCAGCTCTGTTTCTCCACCTTCTCGCTCTGGAGTGTCCGGGACCACAGGCCCCTTTGCCTCCTCTACCCCATTTTAAGCCGTGCTGGGGAATCAGACTCAGGGCCTCTGCTATGCTAGGTTGGCCCTCTGACCACTCAGCTATAATCCTAGCCTGGTGTTTTGTATCTTGAGATAGAGTCTCAGCTGGTCTTGAATTCCGTATTTAGCCCAGGCAGACCTTAAACTGTGCCTTTGCCTGTGGAGTACATAGGATTACACAGATTAACATATCATTTACATTGTAGATTTTCAGATTGAGGGAAGAAATACCCAAAATTGATGTTCACTCTACCATGATTTAAGAGAGAAAAAAGACAGGTGGATGTGGTAGCACATACCTGTAATCCCAGGACTCAGGGAGGCACAGGTTTATGGTGAAAACTGCATTTTATTAATTAATGTATTTATTTGTTGATGGTTTTGGGTTTTTTTTTCCAATTTTTTGTTGTTGTTTGTTTGTTTTTTCGAGACATGGATTCTGTGTGTGACAGCTTGAGATGTCCTAGACTCTATTTGTAGATAGACCAGCCTGGCCTGAAACTCCCAGAGAGCTGTCTGCCTCTGCTTCCCGAGTGGCTCACGCACCACTACAAGCGGAGACTGCATTTTATTTTATTTTACATTTTTTCTTAAAGGTTTAATTATTTATTATGTATACAATGTTCTGTCTGCATGTGTGCCTGCCCGCCAGAAGAGGGCACCAGATCTCATTATAGGTGGTTGTGAGCCACCATGTAGTTGCTGGGAATTGAACTCAGGACCTCCGGAAGAACAGCCGGTGCTCTTAACTTCTGAGCTATCTCTCCAGTCCTGGAGACTGCATTTTAAATAAAGCCTTGGGGCTGGAGAGATGGCTGGCTTCCTGTTCTCTCAGGAGAGTTTGGTACCCAGCACCCACATCAGGAGTCTCACTGCCTGGAACTCCAGCCCCAGGGGACCTGATGTCCTCTGCAGGCACCCACACATAAATAAACAAACAATACAATACGATAAATACATAAGGTAGGTACTTGAGCCAGGTAGAGTGACACACACCTGTGATCCCCGGTCTTGGGAGACTGAGGCAGAATTGCCTTGAATTTGATTGAGCCCAGCCTGAGCAACAGGCTCCCAGGCAAGTCTGGCATGTGGAATGAAATCTTGTTTTAATAAGTAAATAAAGTACTTGACACTGAGGACTACTGTGAGAAATATCAGGGTAAAGCAGGACAGATCGAAAGACTGGTAACATGTGCACTTTCCCTGGCAAGAAATAAGAAGGGGGAAAGGGTGTGCTCTGACATCACAGAGTGGACTGCCTTGATGGTGTTTATTCTTGCTGGGAACGGCTCAAGGTGTGCACAGCTGCTCCTGGCTTAACAGATGTGTTTCCATTGGCTCTGGAGTCCCTAGGCTTTGCGCTCAGAGGTGCAATGCCAGCCTCACTAAGCAAATTCTCACAAATACAACAGAGACACCATTAGCATATCATTTACATTGTAGATTTTCAGATCAAGGGAAGAAATACCCAAAATTGATGTTCACTCTACCATGATTTAAGAGATAAAAAGGACAGGTGGGTGTGGTGGCACATGCCTGTAATCCCAGGACTCAGGGAGGCAGAGGCAAGTGGATCACTGCGAGTTCGAGGCCAGCCTGGTCTACAAAAAGAGTCCAGGACAGCCAGGACTACAAAGAGAAACCCTATCTCAAAAAACCGAGAGAGAAAAGTCACCCAACAAATAGGCCACCGGCCTCATAAATAATAATAATAAATAATAATAAAACAATAATAAACCCACAATGTAAAACCCACTGCACTGCACCCTATCTTTTTTTTTTTAAGACTTATTTACTTATTTATTTTTTGGTTTTTCAAGACAGGATTTCACTGTGTAGCTGTGGCTGTCCTAGACTCATCTTATAGAGCAGGCTGGCCTCGAGTTCACAGCGATCCGCCTGCCTCTGCCTCCTCCTGAGTGCTAGTATTAAAGGCGTGAGCCACCACGCCCTGCAAGATTTATTTATTTTATTATGTATACAGATTTCTGTCTGCATGTATGCCTGCAGGCCAGAAGAGGGCACCAGATATCATTACAGATGGTTATGAGCCACCATGTGGTTGCTGGTAATTGAACTCAGGACCTCCAGAAGAGCAGACAGTGCTCTTAACCTCTGAGCCATCTCTCCAGTCTTTTTTTTTTTTTTTTTTTTTTTTTTTGAGACAGGCTTTCTCTGTATAACAGTCCTGGTTGTCCTGGACTCGCTTTGTAGACTAGCCTGGCCTTGAATTTACAGAGATCCACCTGTCTGCCTTTTCAGTGCTGGGATTAAAGGCATGTGCCACCATTCCCGGCTAACACCCTACCCTATTTTAGGGCTGCCCAGTCTAGTCTCTTTTTCTCTCTCTAGTCCAAACACCCAGGAGGCAGAAGTAGGCAGATCTCTGAGTTTGAGGCCAGTCTGCTCTACAGAGTGAGTTCTAGGACAGCCAAGGCTATACAGAGAAACCTTGTCTTAAAAAAACAGCTGGGGTGGTGGTACATGCCTTTAATCCCAGCACTCAGGAGGCAGAAGCAGGCAGATCTCCGTGTTTGAGGCTAGCCTAGTTTACAGAGTGAGTTCCAGGACTAAAACAGAGAAACAGGTCTTGAAAAACAAAAACAAAAACAAAACAAAAGAATGTGTAGATACACATCTTGCTGGCTTGAATGTCTGTACACACGCATGCAGTTCCCAAGGTGACCAGAAGAGGGCAGCAGGAACTCTGGAACTGGAGTTATAGATGGTTGTGTGTCACCTTGTGGGTGCTAGGCAATGAACCTAGGAAGAGTATCCAGTGCTTAATTACTGAGCTCTTTCTCCAGGCTTCACCCAATCACTATTTACAAGGCCAGGGAGGGGTGCTGGTGGTAGGGGTGTGGAGAGACCCTCATAATGATGTGATTGGCACATGTCTATTGTCTCCTCCAGACTCGGCCCACTGGCCAGCTCATAAAACAAAGAGTCGCCCAGTGGTGGTGGCGAACGCCTTTAATTCCAGCTCTCAGGAGGCAGAGGCAGGTGGATCCTTGTGAGAGTTCGAGGCCAGCCTGGTCTACAAAGCAAGTCCAAGACAGCCAAGGCTACACAGAGAAACTCTGTCTTGAATAATTAATTAATTAATTAATTAATTAACACAGTCTTAGTGTTCTAGTGCTGTGAAAAGATACCATGAGCTCAACTTTGTTGTTTTGTTTTTGTTTTTCAAGACAGGGTCTTTCTATGTAGCCTTGGTTGTCCTGGACTCACTTTGTAAACCAGGCTGGCCTGGAACTCAGAGATCTGCCTGCCTCTGCCTTCCTGAATGCTCAGATTAAAGCCATGCACTACCACTGCCTGACAAAAGTATCCTTCCTCAAACTGAATACTGAGCTCCTACAGAGATTTGAACTTGGATCACTGAATTCAGAGTCCAGAGTGCTAACCATTACACCATGGAACCCACACTAGCAACTCTTTAAAAAAACAAAACAAAACAAAACAAAACAAAACATTTCTTTATTTATTATTTATACAGTATTTTGCCTCCATGTGTGCCAGCAGGCCAGAAGAGGTCACCAGATCTCATTATAAATGGTTATGAGCCACCATGTGGTTGCTGGGAATTGAACTCAGGACCAGTGCTCTTTTTTGATTTTGTTTGTTTGTTTGTTTTGTGTTAGCCCTGGCTGTCCTGGACTCGATTTGTAGATCAGGCTGGCCTTGAACTCACAGCCATCTGCCTGCCTCTGCCTCCCAACTGCTGAGATTAAAGATGTGCACCACCACACCTGGCCAGCCAGTGCTCTTAACCTCTGAGCCATCTCTCCAGGCCAAGCAGGGCAGCTCCTATAAGGGAAAGTGTTTATTTGGGGCTTGCTTACAGTTCAAAGGTTTAGTCAACTGTCATGGCAGAAAGCATGGCAGCATTCAGGCTGACCTGTGGACAACAGGAAGGGAGAAACAGTGGGCCTGGCTTGAGTGTTTGTTTCCTTGTTTACTTTTTGTTTTTCTTTTTTCTTTTCTTCTAGCCAGGGTTTCTTTATGTAGCCTCGACTGTCCTAGAACTCACTCTGTATACCAGGCTTGCCTGGAACTCACAAAGATCCACCTGCCTCTGCTCCTAAACGCTGAGATTAAAGGCCTGTACCACCACCTCTGCCCAGCTGGTTTGAGGTTTTTTTTTTTTTTTTAATTTATTTATTTTTATTTTATGTGCATTGGTGTTTTTGCCTGCATGTATCTGCCCGTGGGTGTCAGATCTTGGGATTACAGACAGGTGTAAACTGCTATGTGTGTACTGGGAATTGAACCCAGGTCCTCTGGAAGAGCAGTTGGTGCTCCCAACCATCACCAAGCCATCTCTCCAGCCCTGGTTTGAGCTTTTAAAACCCAAAGCCCTGTCCCTAGTGACGACCTTTCTCCAACAAAGCCACGCCTCCTATTCCTTCTCAAGTACCACCACTCCCTAATGACCTCAAATTTAAACATATGACCCTATGGGCGCCATTCAACCAATCACACACGGAGAGTCAGGGCTGGGGATATGGCTCAGCTAATAGGGTGCTTGTGTCCCATGCACAAAGCCTTGGGTTTCATCCCCATCACCACTTCATAAAAACAGGTCTAGTGTCCTAAACCTGCACTTCAAGAACTCAGAAGAAAGAAGCAGCAGATTGCAAGCCGCTCAACCTGGGTGCTAGGAACCAAACCCTGGTCCACTACAAGAGCAGCAAGTGCCCTCAGCTGCTGAGCCACCTTTCCAGACCTTCACGGTGACTTTTAAGCTTGGTGGTCTGGGGCCCAGTGCAGCAGCTAACCCAAAACAGTGGCTTTGGATGTGACAGCTATCTGGCTTTGATGTGGGACACCCCATTGAGCATCAGGGTTGTCTCTGCTGGTCTGGTTGGCTAGTGCCTTGGTCCTTCCTGCATCTGCATTTGAGGAGCTTCCCTGGACTGTCCTCAGTCAAAAGTCTACAAGTGGCTGTGCTCCCCTGCCACAGCCTCCAAGCAAGCACCCTGAGTAGGTTTTATTTAACAAAGGCCACCTAGCACTCAGGAGGCAGAGGCAGGGGTTTACAAAGCAAGTCCAGGACAGCCAGGATGTTACACAGAGAAAACCTGTCTTGAAAACAAGAGAACAAAATCCAGACATGGAGGTTTGGGGTCACAGGGTGCACCCCACATTGCACTCAGAAGTTGTGGTTATTTATTCTCCCAGGAGCTGGGGAGCCACACCCCACACCCCCATCCTTCCCCTAATTGAGACTTGGCAGAGTTAACAAATGTTAGCAGTTAAATAAGTGTGAATAAAATTGTATAAATATATTTTAACTCCTCATAATAAAAATTATAATGAAGGGGGCTGGAGAAATGGTCCAGAGATTAAGAGCACATGTGGCTCCTTCAGAAGACCCAAGTTCAGCCAGGTGTGGTGGCGCACACCTTTAATCCCAGCACTCGGGATGTGGAGGCAGGTGGATCACTGTGAGTTCGAGGCCAGCCTGGTCTACAAAGCCAGTCCAGGACAGCCAAGGCTACACAGAGAGACCCTGTCTTGAAAAACCAAATAACAACAACAAAAAAAAAAAAAAAGAAAAAGAAGAAGAAGAAGAAGAAGAAGAAGAAGAAGAAGAAGAAGAAGACGACGACCCGAGTTCAATTTCTAGCGCCCACATCAGGCAGCTCACAACTGCCTGTAACTCCCAGCTCATGGATATCTGATACCTTTGGCCTTGTGGGCACCTGTACACATGTGCATACTCACACTTGAGTAATACTAAGTAAATCTTGGCAGGTGTGGTGGCACATGCCTTTGATCTTGGCACTTGGGAGGCAAAAGCAAACAGATCTCTGTGAGTTTGGGGTTGCCCTGGTCTACGTAAAGAGTTCCAGAACAGCCAAGGCTACGGAGGGAGACCCCAAGCCTTTGAGATGGCTCAGTGGGAAAGGTACCTGCTGCCTAGCCTGGCAACCTGAGTTCACTTCCTAGGAATGGGCAGATTGTCCTCTGACTTCCACATTGGTTTTAGAGCATCTACATACATAGTAAATATTTTATTTTATTTTTCTAAAAAAAAGAGAACTAGAAATTCCAACAAAAATATTTTCATGTCTTACTCAAGCACATAAAAATGTATCTATTTAAATGGCATATCCTATGACATACTGACCTTAGCTAATATAATTGTCTTTAGTAGTTAGACATGACAGATGTTTTCAAGAGAAAACTATGGTCCTTCGCTGTTTGGTGTTTTCTGGGGTAAATGGCAATTTTGGAAAAGTGAATAAAACTGTCTTTCCTTAGGGGAAAAAAATTAGAATTATGGACAAATAGTATATCTGATGTCTTCCAGCCTGTTGTCGTAATTTTTCTTGCTGGTGTTCAGAAGTCTTCACTCACAAATGACATGTCTCTTTGACCTGACTCCAGCTTCCTCGATGGTGTCATGTATTGTAGTTTTCTGCAGCGAAGATAGAAGCCGCTATTTCCTTCTTCCCAGGCAATCTGCCCCAGTGGAAAAATGTGCTTAGAGCCAACAGTCTGTGTTGGGAGGTGCTAACTGCTTGCCTGAAGGGCAGGCAGTCTGGGAATACAGCTAGCTAGGGCTTTGCTTTCTAATGCATAGGGAAGTTTGTGTCCAGGGGCTGAGGTGTGGCTTAGCCTCTAAGTATCTACCTAGCCTGGGGGAGGCCCTGGAGCCCAGCAATAACTGCAATTTGCTCATGGAAACTAAAGAGCTCTTCCCTCCCTGGAGACAGGATTTCTCTTTGTAGCTTTGACTGTCCTGGAATTCGCTCAGTAGACTAGCCTGGCTTTAAACTCAGAGATCCTAACAGCTCCTTTAAAACCAAAGGCAAGCCGGGCAGTGGTGGCGCAAGCCTTTAATCCCAGCCCTCGGGAGGCAGAGGCAGGTGGATTGCTTTGAGTTCAAGGCCAGCCTGGTCTACAGAGCAAGTCTAGGAAGCCAAGGCTACACAGAGGAAACCCTGTAGAAAAACAGGGATTGGTGCGGGGTGGGAGCCAAAGACAAAGCCAGGTATGGGGGTGCACATCTGTAATCCCAGCACTCTGGGAGGCAGAGGCAAGCAGATCTCTGTAAATTCAAGGCTAGCGAGGTCTACAAAGTGAGTCCAGAACAGCCAAGGCTACACACAAAAATCCTGTGTTGAGAAAACAAAACTAAAACAATAACAACAACAAAAATCAAAGGCAAAATTTGCCAACCAGGTTTCTCTGTGTAGCCTTGTAGAACTTCCTCTGTAGACCAGGCTGGCCTCAAACTCAGATCCTCTTGCCTTTCCCTCCTGAGTGCTGGGATTAAAGGCACGTACCATCGCCACCTGGCTAAAAGCAAACTTCAGAAAACAGGAAGTCGTTAGAAGGAAGTACTTCCCTTGTGAGTTCGAGGTGAGCATGATCTGGTCTACAAAGCGCCAGGGCTGTTACACAGAGAAACCCTGTCTCGAAAAACAAACAAGCAAACAAACAAAAACAAAAAAAGAAAGAAAGAAAGAAAGAAAAAATAAACAAACCAAAAAGTTTCATTTGCCCAATCTAGCCTTAAACACATTATACAGGGGAAGATGACCTTGAATTTCTGAGCCTCTTGCCTTCAACCTCCTCAGTGCTGGCATTACAGAGATAGATGACCACATCTGACAGTGTGGCCGTTTGCCAATTCCTTACAGCAGGTTGTTGCCTTGTCCGGGTTGGGGGTGAAAAAGGGACGCTGTGGGGAGGGCAGAGTCTGTTGTTTGTTTCCTCCCTGGAGTTCGGGCTCTGACCCTAGCCTGGCATCTCTCACCTGCTCAGGTAAAGAGCAGGAGGAGCCCCATCGGCCAGTGAGCGGGGGTAGGGGTGGGGGGGGCAGCTCTCTTAAAGACAACTGGCAGCTGGCAGCAAAAGCAGTGAGCCAACTGCCAAGCACAACTCTGCCAGGAGGCGGCGGCTGTGGGAGCCAGGAGTCCCGCACTGTGACCTCATCGCAACCCTAGGACCCAGTCACTCCTGAAGGCTCACCCCCACCTCACCCAGAGCTGGTTTCCCAGGAGGCGAGGCGAGCCGAGCCCTGGCCACCTCCCAAGAAGGAAACGCTGAGTGGCTTTGGCAGCTGCCCCAGGGAAGAAGTTTACAGGTGACGTGGAGAAGCCATGTCCCAGTCCTGACCCACTTCAGCAGCTTGGGTGAGTCCAGACCCCTGGGTTTCGTGAGCCTCAGGACAGCAGGGTTTAATGGGGGGTGATCTCTGTCTGGGGACAGCCAGCCAGGGTGCTGCCTCTAGCTACTGTGTGACCTTGAGCCAGTCATTTTAGCTCTCTGAGCCTCCGTTTCCCCCTCCCCCACCACCTGGGAAAGGAGCTCAGGTTGCCCCCCCCCCCCCCCCCCCCCCGTTGCACCTTGTTTTGAACATCTTTCCTGTCGACTTGAACATACACACAACAAGCTGTTGACTGACTTTCCACAGCAATGGCCACCCTACATTATGGGGATGCCACCTACAGCTTGCTCTGTTTTCTGGTCAGTGGGAACCCACAGCTGAGCTGATGCAAGGCTAGCCAAGAGTAAAGAAATGCGGCCTTTTCGTTTGTCTTCGAGATCGTATCAAGAGTCAATATTTGATTTGTACTTGACCTTGTGAAACACGAGAAAGAGCGCTGTGAGTAGAGTGGGGGGCCATGGGCAGGAACCCCCTAGATGCAGCGCATACAGGGTCGAAGGTTACCAGGTTTCCCCATGTTGAGCCCAGCTTTGGTATCAAATGATGCTGTGTCAGATTTGGGGTTTAGGGTTTAGGGTTCACTCTTGCAGCTGGAAAGCCTCCTGCATGGGTGTAGATTGCTCCCAGGGGTCCCCACATCGGTGCACCCAACCTCTGCACAGGGAGCCCAGAATGAATGCAGCTGAGGTCTCCCTCCAACCTATGCTGAAGCGTAGCTCCAAAACAAGTGGGAAAGGTGATGGTCCTCACTGCACTGCTGGTCAGGGGGATTTCAGGACAGTGCTGCATCCCCTGGCTCTGTGACCTCAGGCAAGCTGACAACTACTCTAAATTTCAGTTTTCCAGATGCATGTGGGAACTGTTAATTGGGCAACGTCTTGTCACCAGGGTTATTCCTAGAGCTAAATAAAACAGTCTATTACTGGAAGGTTAAACTGCACAAATTTCAAGATAAAAATGCATTTTAGGCATCAGGCACATGCCTTTAGTCCCAGTGAATGCAAGAAGATCTCTTCGAGTTCAAAGCCAGCCTGATCTATATAATGAGTACCAGGCCAGCCAGGGCTACACAGTGAGATACCTGTCCAAAAAATAATAAAATTAAATTAAATTAAAAGACATTTTAGAATTGAGGAAATCAGCCAGGTGTGGTGGCGCACGCACTAGGGAGGCAGAGGCAGGCAGATCGATGTGAGTTTGAGGCCAGCCTGGTCTACAAAGTGAGTCCAGGAAATCCAAGGTACACAGAGAGACCCTGTCTTGAAAACAAACAAACAAACAAACAAAAAAGAATCGAAGAAATCAAAGTCTAACACAGTGCCTCATACCTGTAATCCTAGAATGCCAGGCAGTGGTGGCATACACCTGTAATCCTAGCATTCAGGAGGCAGAGGCAGGGGAATCACTGCAAGTTAGAGGCCAGCCTGGTCTACAAAGTGAGTCTAGGACAGCCAAGACTACAAAGAGAAATCCTGTCTCAAAAAAAAAAAAAAAAAAAAAAAAAAAAGAATCAGATTGTGATGGCGCACACCTTTAATCCCAGAACTTGGAAGGCAGAGGCAGGCATATCTCTGTGAGTTTGAGGCCAGCCTGGTTTACAAAATGAGTCCAGGACAGCCAAGGCTACACAGAAACCCTGTCTCAAAAAACCAATATATATTTCTACCAAAAAATAAAAATAAAAAGAAGAGAGTCAATAAAATCAGGCAATGACTGTTTTATAAAAGACAGCCTTTGTAATAAGTATTACTAATCTATGATTTTAATAATTGTGTTGGTAATGCATGCCTGCGATCCCAGTAGGTGGGAGACAGAAGCAGAAGAATCAAAAGTTCAAAGCCAGCCTGGGCTGAGACCCTATCTCCACAAAACAAAATAAAGTAAAGCAAAGCAAACAGCAAGAAAGCCCCTTCTATTGAGTCCTTAGAGCTTAGCTGCCTGGCCCCTCCTCCCCTGCCATTCCTCATGAGTTTCAAGATATGTGGGCTCTGACGCTGTGGCCGTGGAGTGAGTGACAGCTAGGACACTTTCCAGACACAGGGGACTGCACAAACACGCAGGAGCAAATGAACTTCCAGTGGAACATTCTCGGGCCCCTGAAGAGTCCTGTTAGCCAGTCCCTTGCTCCAGGGCGGACCTATCTTCTAAGCAACATTGCTAAGCTGCACCCTAGGGAGGCCTTTCAAACACCTTTCCTTGGTAACCACAGCCTTGGCATCTCAGTGATTCTCCCAAGGCAGTGCAGAGCAGTGGGGCAGTGTGTGTGTGTGTGTGTGTGTGTGTGTGTGTGTGTTTGACTACCGTAAGTATTGAGGTTAGAGTTCCAGGTCTATTGAGCAACCAAATCTTGTAAAAAAAAAAAAAAAAAGGTGGTAGAGTAAATATATACATAAAGCCCTGGGCTCACTCCCCACTGCCGAATAAACTGGATGTGGCTGTGGTGGTCTACACCTATAATCCCAACATAGGGAGATAGAAGCAGGAGGGTGGAAGTTCAACTCCTTTTCAGCTACACAGCGAGTTGGAGCTGGATGTGTGGCCGGGGCTGGGTGTCCTCCCTCTGGGAGGCTTGGAGGCACTCTGCAGGCTTGGCAGGGTCAGCCGGCACTTACTGGGCTAGCCGTGGTACACAGTGTAGAACTGAGACTAGTGCCAGTTCGTTACATTGCAACACGGAGGAGGCTCAAGGAGTGGCCCAGGATATAGCTGTGTGCAGGAGCCAGGCCTAGAGCAAGTGAGGCTGTGAATGCCAGTTACAGCCCGGATTTTTGTTTGTTCGTTTGTTTGGAGACAAGCTCTTGCTATGCAGACCATGGTAACCTCATTTTATTTTATTTTTTATTTTTTTGACCCAGGGTTTCTCTGTGTAATAACCCTGGCTGTCCTGGACTCGCTTTGTAGACCAGGCTGGCCTCGAACTCAGAGATCCACCTGCCCCTGCCTCCTAAGTGCAGGGATTAAAGGTGTGCACCACCACGGCCGACTGGTAACCCCATTTTTGCAGTGCCCCCCTGCTTCAGATTCCCAAGAGCGGGATTATAGGCATGTACCACCATGCCTTGCAAATTGTGAAAAAAAATTTTAATTAATTGAAAAAAAAAATCCAAGTCAGGTGTGGTGCAGACCTTTAATCCCAGTACTTGGGGGGCAGAGACATACGGATCTCTAAGTTACAGGCCAGCCTGGTCTAGAGAGTGAGTTCTGGGATAGCCGACAGAGAAACCCTGTCTCGAAAAATAACAATAAACATTTTCTTTCAGTGGTTAGGGAGATGGCTCAGCAGTTAAGAGCACTGGCTGCTTAAGTTCAGGTCTCAGTACCCAAAGAACCATTGACGACCATTCCTGTTTCTAACTCCAGTTCCAGGGCCTCCAACATCCCCCTGGCCTCTGTGGTCACCACACAGGCAATTGGTACACAGACATACGTGCAAGCAGAACATACTTACATAAAATAAATTCTTTTGTTTGTTTGTTTGTTTGTTTGTTTGTTTTTCGAGACAGGGTTTCTATGTGTAGCCTTGGCTGTCCTGGACTCCCTTTGTAGACCAGGCTGGCCTCTGCCTGCCTCTGCCTCCTAAATCCTGGGGTTAAACGTGTGTACCACCATGCCTGGCATAATTTCTTTTTTAAAAAAGTGAGTCCAGGATGGCCAAGGCTACACAGAGAAACCCTGTCTTGGGGGGGAAAAAAATCTGAAGGCCGGAGTAGCTGGAACTGTTAAACACAAAAACCCAGTTTCAAAATGTAACCCCTACCACGCCTCCCCCCCCAAAAAAAAAATCTGAAGGGAGGGCTAACCATGCCTATGCATCAGCATTCTTCTCAGCCAGCAGGCCACCATTCTGAGCAGATCTACTGTGCTTTTGTGAATACAATATGTGTCCGTATATCTCTCTATGTATATGGTCTTGTGTAAATGTGCAAGAGTAGAGGTCAGAGGCCAACCTCTCATGTCTGTCCTTACCTTCCCCTTTGTTAAAGACAGGATTTCTTTTTCCAAGCCAATGTGTATGCCACAGTGGCTAGTCTGCCAGTTTCCAGAGAGTCCTCCTCCCAGCGCACTTAGGAGCACCTTAGGAGCCCAGATGTGCTGTTGCGCCTGCTTTCCTTGCCTTCTGCTGATTCGGACTCAGGCCTTAAGGCTTGAGTTGTAAGTGCGTTATCCACTCAGATATCTTCCCGGCCTGTTAGCTGATTTTTGTCTGTTTGTTTATTTTTTGGTTTTTGAGACAGGTTTCTCCGTGTAGCCTTGTAGGCTGTCCTGGACTTGCTTTGTAGACCAGGCTGGCCTTGAACTCACAAAGATCTGCCTGCCTCTGCCTCCCAAGTGCTGGGATTAAAGGCAGGTGTTGCTACCCAGTGATTAGCTACTATTTTATTTTATTTTATTTTATTTTGGTTTTTTGAGACAGGGTTTCTCTGTGTAGCCTTGGCTGTCCTAGAGTCACTTTGTAGTCCAGGCTGGCCTCGAACTCACAGCTATCTGCCTGCCTCTGCCTCCCGAGTTCTGGGGTTAAAGGCGTGCACCACCATGCCCAGCCTATTAGCTGCTATTTTAAATAGGGCATGTGACCGCTAGCATACCACTACCTGCTGCCCCAGCTCACTTGCTCATGTGGTACAGCCTCTGCTGGGGTCTTTCTCATCTGAGGTACCCTCTGGCCAGTCCACTTTCTCATTTAGGCTTTCTCTCCACCTTGGGTCTGTGGTTACCCTGCCCGCTGCATGTCATTCTATACCTCATTTGTCCACTCAAGCCCTCGGACACAGTGCTGACTGGACTGACTGGCCCTAAAGTCAGCTAGGCAATGCTATCTCTGGCCTCGGTTCTGACCCGGGCTGGCTGCCCTCTGAAATAACTCTGCAGGGTTGCTTCGAGGCCTCTGCATGCCAGTGCTCAGCTGATCATTTTCTGTTGTCTTTGCTGTGCTGCCTGCCTAATGATCCTTGTGGTGTGGGTCTCCTGGGGGACAGGAAGAGTCCCGTGGAATGCTAATTCCCACCCAACATTTTGACTAGAGAGGCTGGCTTCCCCCTGCCTCCCTCCGTCTGTACTACAGCACCCAGGAAGGGCTCTCTCCCCATTCACATCCTGGGGCCCAACTCTTGCCTGACTTTGTTGTAGGGTACAGGAGAGAAAAGGTACAGCCCAGCAGACAGACAGCATTAGTGTTCCCATTTCTTCTGTTGTACCTTCCCCCTCCCTACACACACACACACACACACACACACACACACACACACACACACACGACAGAGAGAGAGAGAGAGGGAGGCATCTATATAACTTCACATCTGTCTACTATCATATTTGGGTTCTAGGATGTGAGCTCATTTTAAATGGTTATTATTGTTGTTGTTGTTGTTGTTGTTGTTGTTGTTACTGTGTGTACAATGCATGAGTGTGCATGAGCGTACACATGTGAGAGGCCAATTTGCAAGAGTCACTTTATTCAGCCAGGTGTGGTGGTGCACGCCTTTAATCCCAGCACTTGGGAGGCAGAGGCAGGCAGTCTACAGAGCGAGTCCAGGACAGCTAAGGCTACACAGAGAAACTCTCTCTTGGAAAAAAGAAAAAAGAAAAAAAAGGGGACCTCCAAAGCTTCAGATGAGTGTGGACTGATCAGGTTCTGAGATCTATTGGTGATGCCTACTGCAGACATGGCTGGGAAGAATAACAGTGTGCATGCCAGAAATGTGTCTTTGAACCAGTCAGCTTTCCAATTAGACATCTATGGAAATTAACCTGAGGAGGAGAGAGGACCGGTCTGAATCTAGTAGGAAGCTGGGCAGAGCAGAGTCAGACAAAGGACCAGACTTGACCTTGAAGCCATCCTTCCTTCCTCCCACTACAGTGACTTAGAGAAGAAAATTAAGACTGGGAAGGGAGCTGCTGGAAGCCAGCCTGGGCCCCAGGAGCCCTGGGAAGCCTGGCTTTGCTGGGGTGAGGAACCCAGTTCTGTGCCACCAGACTGCAGTTTGCCAGTCAGGCTCCTTTGCTTCTGCTCTACTTCTTGGAATCCCTTTGCTCCTGTCCCAATTTCCTGTGTCATTTTCTTTGGCCTGAGAGTGCACACTGGAGCAGAGAGGCCTCAGGGGACCCGAGCCCTAAATACCCTCTTTCGGCAGGCTTCAACTGGTGCCCAGCTCCCCCTTTCTAGGAAGAGAGTCCCGAGACAGAGGATCTTAACTATACCAAAGCTATAGACACTTCTGGCAAGCTGGTAAAGTCTGTTCGCCCCTTTCCAGCATGTTTTTAAATATGTAAAATAGAATAGGTTTATGGTTCCAACACTTAGGACATAGGAGCAGGTTCAAGGCCACCCTATACCAGGTGGGGACCCTGTCTCAAAGCAAACAAGACAAAACCCTTTCCTGGCCCTGGGCTCTCCATGCATATGACATAAAACATAGCTGAGGCCACAGAAGCAAAGGAGTCTCCTGCTTCCATTTGGTGACAGGAACGGTGCAGGAACAGAAGTTGTACAGAAGGGAGCAAAACTTCCCCATACTCCAGCCTGGGTCCGTGCCAGAGAAGCAGTTTGTCGTAGTCAGGTTCAGGGTCAAGATTCAGTGAGCTGAGATTGAAATTTGTGGGTCTGGCTCTGCCTTAAGCTTCTCATTTGCAAAAGAGATGACAGCACTTGGTGTTGAGGGGACAGGAAGAAAGCATCAAGCGCCTATGATGCACCCTGACCTATAGCTGTCAGTCATCCTGCCTGATATCTACCTCCTAGAAGCCAGCCTGTCAGGGACCCCCCAGACACCTCCTCTTGGCTGACGTCATTACTACATCATTGGACCAGCTACATCTTTGACAGCATCCCCCTTCTCTTTTTAAAAAAGTATGTATTTGTTTATGGGTACATGTGTGCCATGGTGTGTGTTGTGAGATCAGAGCACAACTGGCAGGAGCCAGTTTGCTCCTTGCACCATGGTGGGTCCCAGGATTGAATTTAGGTCATCAGACAGAGTAGGTCAGCCCACACTGCTCTACCCCCAGTCTCCCTTCCTCAGCATCTCTACTTGCTGTGCACAGATGTCTGCCTTGGATGAGTGCATGCCTTCACAGAGCCATGGGCCCCCAGCGTCTTCTTCTCTGTGCCTTCTATGTTACCCAGGACAATGGTGCAACCCCAGGCAGCTAGGATGATTCCAGAACTTGAGATTATTCCCCACCAGAAGCTGGTAGGAAGGAATGAGGAAGAATTTGGGAATCTGGGGTGGGGGTAGGAAGGGGGAAGAAGGGGACAGGGGTGAATCTGCCTATTGAGTCAAGTGGAGTCTTGGTCTGAGTCTCAGGAGGCAGAGGCAGGCGGATCTCTGTGAGTTCGTGGCCAGCCTGGTCTACAAAGTGGGTCCAGGACAGCCAAGGCTAACACAGAGAGACTCTGTCTCGAAAAACCAAAAAAACCAAACCAACCAACCAAACAAACAAACAAAAAGACTGAGTCTTAGTTTAGCTCAGGATAGCTGGCTTAGTAGTCAAGGATGCACCTGATCCTCTTGCCTCAGGGTTGTACACAACAGCATCCAGTTTGTGAATTCCCTGGGACAGAGCCCAGTGTTAGGCTTTTTCTTTGCAAGGGTTAAGCAATTTCTCTACCAACTGAGCCGCATCTTCAGGCCCTCTTTTTCTTTTTCTTTTCTTTTCTTTCCTTTTCTTTTTGAGCTGATCCTCTGCCTCCACCTTCCAAATACTGGGATTGGAGGGTTGGAGGCCCATACCCTGATACCCGGTAATCCATCTACTGATGAGTTACTCTCAGAGACAAGCTCGCAGCTCACAGAACAAGCTGGAGCCTTTTGGAAGCAGGCCAGGAAGCACGCAGGGCTGCCAGGCAGTGCAGGAGTCCTAGAGCCTCTGATTCTTAGAATGTCAGAGTTGGACTGTCAAAGCCGCCTCGGGAGGAGAGTGATGCCTGGAGCCGGAGAGTGACTTGCCTAAGGCCACAGGTGAAGCTGAGGCCATCTGGACTAGAACTGACGGTAGTTTCCTTCTGGATTCCTACCAGGAAAACTGATTATCTGATCTGGGACAGGGTGAGTTCTGAGTCTCTCCAGGGATTGTCAGCTTCTTAACCTTAGGTCTAGCTAGGGGACCGTGACAAGTTATAAGTCTGTCGAGATATAGAATCCTTCCAACATGATGACCAGGGGACCCCTTAGAGCCACTGGAGGCCCAGCCTCATTCTGGAAAGTCCCCTCTTGGTCTCATACGACATCCAAACAGTATTTAGCATGAAGAGGGGGTCGGGAGTTAGGCATGGTTGCCCATACCCAAATCCCAACACGTAGACACCTAAAACAACAAGATCCCAAGGCCAGCACTGGCGAGTCTCTAAAGCAAATAACAATAGGACTGGAGTGGCTGGTAAGATGGTTTAGTGGGTAAAGGTGCTTGCTGCCAAGCCTACCAAGCTGATCTCCTTTTCTGGAACCTACATGCTGAAAGGAGAGAACCAGCTCTTGCAAGCTGTCCTCTGCCCTCCACATGTATTGCTTTGGTATTGAAGAACACATACACACAAAATAAAACGTAATTTAAGTATAGGGCTGGGGAGGCAGTTGGTAGAATACTTGCCCAGTATACATAAGAAGTTCTGAGCCAGGCACGATGGCGCACGCCTGTAATCCTAGCACTTGGGAGGCAGAGGCAGGCAGATCGCTGTGAGTTCGAGGCCAGCCTGGTCTACAAAGTGAGTCTAGGGTAGCCAAGGCTACACAGAGAAACCCTGTCTTGAAGAACCAAAAAGGAAAAAAAAAAAAAAAGGTCTGAGTTTGGTCCCCAGTACTGAATGAAATGGCTATTGTGTCTACTATTAGTTCTTCCGGGACTCAGGAAGACCTGGAGTTCAAGGTCAGACCAGGCTATCTAAAACAATGAACAATAAAAAATAACTGTGACTTGGGAGCTGGAGAGATGGCTCAGCTAGTAAGGGTGCTTGCTGCTAAAGCTGCTAAGCTGAATTTAGCCCTCAGGTCTTATAAGGTAGAAGGAGAGCACTGACTTCTACAAGTCACATGTGCGCCAAGCTGTACACACGCACCGTAGCATTCACTTTCTGCTCTTGACAATGACTTGGGTTCTGTTCTCAGCACCTGCATGTTGGCTCATGGGGACAGAGTATCCTCCTCTTCCGATTACTAGGGGCACCAGGAAGGCATGTGGTACCCAGGCATACATTCTGGCAAAACATTCATACACATAAACTAAAATAAATAATCTAAAAAAATGTAGAGGGGACAGGCGGCGGTGGCGCACACCTGTAACCCCAGAACTCGGGAGGCAGAGGCAGGTGAATCTCTATGAGTTTAAAGCCAGCCTGGCCGACAGAGCAAGTCTGAGGACAGGCAAGGCTACACAGAGAAACCCTGTCTCAAAAAACAAAAACAACAACAACAACAATAAAAATCAAAATCAAAATAGCTAGGCACAGTGGTGCACATCTGTAATTCCAGCACTCAAGGCAGAGGCAGGTGAATGTCTGTGATTTGAGGCCAGCCTGATCTACAAAGTCCAGGATAGACAAGGTTACACAGAGAAATCCTGTTGAAGGAGAAGAAGAAGAAGAAGAAGAAGAAGAAGAAGAAGAAGAAGAAGAAGAAGAAGAAGAAGAAGAAGAAGAAGGAGAAAGGAAAAGAAAATAAAAACAAAACAATACAAAATAACAACAGAAAAAAAGATTTAAATGCAAGTCCAAAGCTGGTTTTCTCTGGAATCTGGCCTTAATTCCCCAACCCCATGGACTTAGCTGGGGACCATCAGGAGGAGGTTCGTGTTCAGACATGCTCTTTGGCGTCAGTCAGGAGAGCCCTCAGAGGACCCCTAAACAGTAAGCAGTACCCGACACCTGCCTTCCAGCCCTGAGGTCATCAGATTATCATCCAGATTGGAATTTGCTGTTGCCTAAACCAGCTTTGAAGTCCTGATAACCACTGCCTTTTCCGCTGGCCAAGATATCCTGAGCCATTCCTGAAGGGAACCCCGATTCCCTTCCAGAGTTACAGGGTGGCCAGTCCTCACTGGGGCTGTGGCAGCTCCACACCGCAGCCAGCAAACTGCAGTAAAGACTTTCTTTACCTTACCTAGTTAATCCTCCCTAAACAGTAACTTCTACTTGCAGTCCTGGTCCTTTGCTAAGCACTTTACACACACTGCGTTCCCTCTCCTCCCCAGCTGCTCTCTCTGGAGTAGCTCCTACTATTTCCGGTCCACCAGAGGAAGGGTCTGTCGCTTTCAGTGTTGCACAGGCGGTAAGTGTCAGATCAGGCATGTCATCAGGTCTATGGCCTGATGCTAGAGCCAGTGCTGCTGGTTTGTTTGTTTTATGTGGGGTTTTTTGTTTGTTTGTTTGTTTTTTGTTTTTTGTCGTTTTGTTTTAGACAGGGTTTCTCTTGGAGCTCTAGCTGCTCCTGGAACTAGCAGGCAGGCAGACTGCTGTGAGTTCGAGGCCAGTGTCTAAAAAGTGAGTCCAGGACAGTCAAGATAACATAGAGAAAACCTGTCTGGGGAAAAAAAAGATTTATTTATTTTATGTATATGAGTGTTCTATCTTCATGCACACTAGAAGAGGGATTCAGATTCTATTACAGATGGTTGTGGGCCACCATGTTTTGTTACTGGGAATTGAACTCAGAACCTCTGGAAGAACAGCCAGTGATCTTAACCACTGAGCCATCTCTCTAACCAATACTCTTAAAATTAAATCTTTTTAAAAAAGATTTATTTATTTATTTATTATGTATACTCTATTCTACCTATGTATACATGAACACCAGAAGAGGCACCACGTCTTATACATGGTTGTGAGCCACCATGTGGTTGCCAGGAATTGAACTCAGGACCTTTGAAAGAGCAGCCAGTGCTCTTAAACTCTGAGCCATCTCTCTAGCCCTTAAAACTAAATCTTAAAGTTGAAATTAAAGAGGCTGGGTGCTGTGTGGTGGCTCACACCTATAATCCCAGCACTTGGGGAGGCAGAGGCAGGCAGGCAGATCCTTGTGAGTTCAAGGCCAGCCTGGTCTACAAAGCAAGTCCAAGACAGCCAGGACTACACAGAGAAACCCTGTCTGGAAAAAAACAAACAAACAAACAAAAGCCAAACAAACCGAAAGAAAAGGAGCCACACAGGATAACTACCAAAAACAAACAAACAAAAAACAGTGCTAAAGATTATATTATATTAAAGGCCTGAAAATCAAGGCTGGACATGGTGGTGCATGCCTGTAATCCCAGCACTCGGGAGACAGAGGCAGGGAGAATCACTGTGTGTTCAAGGTCAGCCTGGTCTATAAAGAGAGGCCAGGACTACAAAGGAAACCCTGTCTTGAAGGAAAAAAAGAAAAAAAAAGAGCAAGGTCCCACCCATAGCTGCTGACATAGAAACTGCCCAAGGAGTCATACTTCAGAACTGGAATCTAGGCCTTTCTGAATAGCTCCTGCCTGTGCTACCCTTAAGGGGCAGAAGGGGTTGCCATGGCCAGTGGAACCTGGAAGAAAGCATCTCTTGGAAGTTTTACAACTGCCTACTCAGGTGTCAAGGAAACCCCCGTATCATAGAAATGGCTTGATTGAGTCACAGCTCACCACCCTGCCTTGGGGGGACTCATGGGAAAGTAGCATGTTGGTGGCCAGCTGCTACTTGTCACAGTGCTTTGGGAGGCTGGCATTAGAGAAGGCACCGGTTCTGCAGGACATGGGTATGGGAGAGCTACTTGCACGGCTAGGTGCTGTAACCAGGAAGCCCTCCTATTAGTGAAATTTCTGCTCATGTGTGCCTCTCTGTGAACATGGGTGTGTTTCTTTTGGCTGTTCCCAGGAACAGAATTACTGGGCTATGGGTCATTGTCATATTACAATCTTTAAAAAGTCAAAATATAGAACTGAGTGTGGTGATACACTGTGTGAAAGAAGAAGAAGAAGAAAGTCAGCAGCCAGAGAAACACTGTTTGCGGGGACGGGGCGGGGGGGGGGTGGCAGAGGGGGGAAAGCCTGGCATGCCTTTAATCCCAGCATTTAGGAGGCAGAGGCAAATGAATCTCTGTGAGTTCAAGGCCAGCCTTGAGTTCCAGGACAGCTAGGAGTACACAGAGAAACCCTGTCTCAAAAAATAAAAAAGAAGAAGAAAAAAGAAAGACACCAGGGGCTGGAGAGATGGCTCAGAGGTTAAGAGCACTGTCTGTTCTTCCAGAGGTCCTGAGTTCAATTCCCAGCAACCACATGATGGCTCACAGCCGTCTATAATGAGATCTGGTGCCCTCTTCTACTGTGCAGGTGTACATGTAGGTAGAACACTATATATATAATACACACATAAACCTTTAAAAAAGAAAAAGAAGGGGCTGGAGAGATGGCTCAGAGGTTAAGAGCACTGACTGCTCTTCCAAAGGTCATGAGTTCAATTCCAGCAACCACATGGTGGCTCACAACCATCTATAACGAAATCTGTATACATAATAAATAAATAAATCTTTAAAAAAAAAAAAAAGAAAGAAAAAGAAAAAAAAAAAAAGGAAGACACCAGATGAAGGGAAAAAAAAATCCCATATATTGACATGGTTGATGGGTAAAGAAAACAGAAGTGACTTTTCCTCTTGACATTCTGTGTCTCCCAATAATTATAATCAAAAGAAACATTTAATCCTATTGATCTCCTGAGTCTCACTCAAATGCCAATTCCCTTCAAGCAGTCTTAGTAGAACCAGATTGTGCAGTCTGCCAATGGCTTACTTATTATTATTTTATTGGTATTAGAGACAGGGTATTACTATACATCTTTGGTGCGCCTGGAACTCTCAATTTGGAACAGGCTGGCCTTGACTTCCCAGAGATTTGCCTGCCTATCTCCTGAGTTCTGGGATTAAAAGTGTGTATATCTAAAACCAGCCTATTTAATATTTTTTTAAGATAAGATATTAGGTAGCTCAGGATGGGTTGGAACTCCCTATGTATTTTGGAATGACCTTAAAGTTCTGATCTTCCCATCTGGGCATGGCGGTTGCACACACTTTTAATCTCAGCACTCGAGAGGCAGAGGCATGAGGGTCTCTGTGAGTTTGAGGTCAGCCTGGTCTACAAAGTGAGTCCAGGACAGTCAAGGCTACACAGAGAGACCCTTCCTAGAAAAAACAACAACTTTCTGATCTTCCTACTTTCACATCCTGAGTGCTGAATTATAGCTGTGTACCACCATGTCTGGTTGAAGTGGTACTAGGGGATTGAACCCAGGACTTTGCTTGTGCTAGGCGAGCACTGAGCCATGTCTCTCTCCCACTGTATTCCTTTCATATACCCCTATACAAATCATGTCTCTGTAAGGACTCAGTACCTTGCTCTCTCAAACACCCCTCTCTTCTATCTATGTTCTTTGTTTGTTTGTTTGTTTGTTGTTTGAGACAAGGTTTTTCTGTGTAGCCCTGGCTGTCTTGCAACACACTCTATAGATCAGCCTGTTTTCAAACTCAGATTAAAGGTATGGGCTACCACTGTCTGGCAACACTCCATTTTCTCTTTTTCTTTCTTTCTCCCCACGCCCCACCACAGGGTTTCTCTGTGTAGACTTGGCTGCCCTGGACTCGCTTTGTAGACCAGGCTGGCCTCGAGATCGCAGAGATCCACCTGCCTCTGCCTCCCAGAATGCTGGGATTAAAGGCGTACGCCACCACACCTGGCTAAATAAATAAATTTTGTTTTTTGTTTTTGGTTTTTGTTTTTCAAGACAGGGTTTCTCTGTGTAGCCTTGGCTGCCTTGAACTCGCTTTGTAGACCATGCTGGAGTCCAAGGAACTCACAGTGATCCGAGTGCCTCTGCCTCCCGAGTGCTGGGATTAAAGGCGTGCACCACTACGCCTGGCTAATAAATCTTAACAACAACAACAAAAGGAAATTCAAAGTCAGGTTGGAGAGGTGGCTTGATGTGTGCTGTTCTTGCTCTTGCAGGGGACCTAAGTTCAGTTCCCAGCACCTAAGTCTGGCAGCTCATACCCACCTGTAACTGTATTTCCAGGGAATCCAGTGCCTCTGGCCTCCATATGCACCTGCACTCAAATGCACATATTCATACTTGTACATATAATCATAAATAAAAAGTGAATCTTAAAAATTTATAAGAGCCAGGTTTGGTGGTTCACGCCTTTAAGACCATCATTTAGGAGACAGGCAAGCAGGCAGGCACACTCTTTGAGTGTGGAGCCAGGGCAGCCTACATAAAGAGTTCTAAGCCAGCCAGGACAACACAGTGGAGATCCTGTCTCAAAAATTAAATTAAATTCAAAATATTAAAAAGAAGCTCAAACCCAACCTCTACATAGTGAATTTGAGGCCAGCCTAGACTACATGTGATCCTGTAAAAAAAAAAAAACCAAAAAAAAACAAAACAACAACAACAAAAAAACAAGAGATCCCTAAGAGACATCCAGGTTGGTTCCATGGGAACGAATGCAGGGGTAGTTGAGATTCCCAACACCAGTGGGGATTTGAAGTTGGTGTTTATGTTTGTTCAATATTCATCTCTCTTTCACAAACTGTACTTTGAGATCCTTCCCAGAAAGTACTGTGCTCAGAGCGCCCAGGATGGGACCTACTCCTGAGTCTAGTGGCCATCAGACTCATCCTGAAGGCAAGTCTCTTAATTCCAGGGGGGGGGCGGAGGAGAGGGATTTTAATTATCTACTGAAACCATAGACTGGCTCCGGCAGGGCATGTGATAAATATTTAAATATTCTTCACATCTCTCAGAGCTCCTGAGAGAAAGGAATGTCTGTGAACAAAGTATTAATTACATGCCCCAAATCATCCTTTTGAGATAAATTATACGCCATAATTACCATGCTTGATGGCCTTCTCTGACTGCACATATTGCCCTGCTCTCAGCTTGAAGCTGGTTCTGATGGCTGGTGTGGCCATTGGTTATGGTGGCCAAAAGAGGCAGAGGAAGTGAGTGTCCTGGGCAGAGTCCCACAGTCCAGACTTTTCGGCATTCCCAGGATGGTCTCACTCCTTTAAGGCTAAGTTTGGACCTTATAGCTATGCTGGGCTACAGAGTAAGAGACTGTCTCAAGAGGAGAGCGAATGATGACTCACCAGATTAAGGTGTTGTCCTTTGACAGTACTTCCCCCCCACCTCCCCCCCATCCTCTCCCACCCCCAGCTACCGAACCAGCAAACAAATAAATGCAACTTAAAAATAAAATAAGGCCCTGCACAGGTGGTGCTCCTCTGTAATTCCAGCACTCGGGGGGCAGAGGCAGGTGGATCTCTGTGAGTTCCAGGCCAGTCTGGTCTACAGAGTGAATCCAGGACAGCCAAAGCTACACAGAGACACTGTCTCAAAAATCAAAAAACAAAAAAATGGAAGGAAAAAAAAAACTACTGCAGGTGATTTCCTTTAAAGAAAAAAGGAGAGGAGAGAGAGAGAGAGAGAGAGAGAGAGAGAGAGAGAGAGAGAGAGAGAGAGAGAGAGAGAGGAAGAAGAAGAAGGAGGAGGAGGAGGAGGAGGAGGAGAGAGGAGAGAGGAAACAAATGATAAAACAATTTCCCTGAGAAAGCTGGCCTTGGTATTACTTATTGATCAGTATAACACGTACACTATGCACTGACATGCGCTATGGATCTATCACTATTGAAGGGACCATGGCCAGGAAGACAGGTAAGGCCATGGGGTTGGTATAGTGGTCCTGCCAGATTGTCGCTAACAGGGACTTTGGGGTGTGGTTGCTGTGGCTTCGCTCATGGCTGTGATGTGTATACATGAGTTCACAGGAGCTCCTGGCGCCATCATCTGCAGGATGGGCTCCTCGTGAGCCAGGCCCAAAGACCTGAAAAAGCAACTAACGGATAGGAATTGTGGATTTAGGCTCACCGTTTCAGAGGCTTCAACCCCCTGGCCCTCAGCTCCCCTGATTTAGATCTGTGCAGAGACAGCATTACAAGAGCAGGGACTGGGACAGATGCTGCTCAACCCTAGGCTAGCAGAAAACAGAAGCAGAGGAAGGGACGGGACCTGGCATAACTTTCAGAAGCACACCCTTCTAGCTTCCTCCAGCTAAGCAACTACCTCTTCCAAAAATAGTGCCACCAGCTGGGGGTCAAGCATCCACAGTCCTCTGTGAGCAACATTCCGTATTCAAATGCTAACTCTCTCTCTCTCTCTCTCTCTCTCTCTCTCTCTCTCTCTCTCTCTCTGTCTTTCTGTGGTGTGTGTGTATATACAGGTGTAGGGGTGTACACGTGTATGCATGTATATGGGGCCAGAGTCTGACATCCTGTACTTCCTTAGTTGCTCTCCACTGTGTTTTTTTTTTTGAGGCAGAGTCTCTCACTGGACCTGGTAGTGACTGATTTTGCTGGGATCCGGGGATCCTCTTGTCCCCACCGTACCCCACCCCAGCACTGGAGTTACAGACCAGCAAGGCCATGCCTGGCTTTTTACATGGGCCCTGGGGATCAGAACTAAGGTCCTTACGCTTGCGTGGCAGGCACTTCCCCCGCTGAGTCCTCCGCCAGAAACCCCTCAAACGAGAAAAGATTTAATAATGATACTTACCTCAAAGAATTATCATAGGAGCTGATTCGTGAATAGTAAGTACAATTGTCTTATCCTACATAGGATACATACTACCTTTATAATCTCTCTCTCTTTTTCTTTTTCTTTCTTTTTTGTTTGTTTGTTTTTGTTTTGTGGTTTTTTTTGTCTTTTGTTTTTTTTTCAAGACAGAGTTTCTCTGTTACCCTGGCTGTCCTGGACTGGCTTTGTAGACTAGGCTGGCCTTGAACTCACAGAGATCCACCTGCCTCTGCCTCCTGAGTGCTGGGCTGAAAGGTCTGCATCACCACACCAGGCCCTAGGCTGTCTTTGTAAGCAGTTTATTACCAGGGAGTTCCCGCCCTGACTTTATTGTGTAAATCAGGCTGATCTAGAACTCAGAGATCTGCCTCTCAATTCCATATCATTATAACTCAAAACCTTCTGACAAAAATCGAGCAAAGAAATGAAAAATCTAAAGTTTGGTCCAGTTGTGCCAATTTAGGCTTCAAAAAGTAAAGCCCTGTGGCCCACGCCTTTAATCCCAGCAGTCACGGGAGGCAGAGGCAGGTGGATCACTGTGGGTTTGAGGCCAGCCTGGTCTACAAAGGGAGTCCAGGACAGCCAAGGCTATCACAGAAAAACCTTGTCTCGAAAAACAAACAACAACAAATGAAAAAAGTAAAGCCCTGTTTATCATTTTTTTGAACTTTGTTGTTAAAATATATAAGTGGGCCCTTTCCAGAAATAGCTGACAAGCATCTTACAGCTAGAGAGCCTTGAGTTCCGTAGGCTGTCAACTTTCTGTCAATCTCCTACTTCCTCCTCTGGCTCCTCCTCCCCTGGTTTGGAGGAAGTCCAGCCTTATTTTCTCTCCTGCTCAGTGATTGGCTGCAAGCTGCTTTATTGGCATATCAGGGAACAATTTAGGGAGCAGTGTTTATACAACGTTGAGACAGAAATCAGAATTTAAACTACACAACAACCTTATGCCTACATGGTTTTGTCTGCATAGTGATATTTTTATTTATTTATTTATTTTCAAGACAGAGTTTCTCTATGTGATAGTCCTGGCTGTCCTGGACTTGCTTTGTAGACTAGACTGGCCAAGAACTCAAGAGATCCGCCTGCCTCTGCCTCCCGACTGCTGGGATTAAAGGGGTGCGCTACCACCACTCAGTGGTGCATAGTGAGATTCTGACAGCCAGAGCTACATATGAAACCTGACTTCAAAACAACAACAGAGGGCTGGAGAGATGGCTCAATGGTTAAGAGCACCGTCTGCTCTTTCAAAGGACCCCGGTTCAATTCCCAGCATCTACATGGCAGCTCACAACTGTCTGTAACTCCAAGATCTGACACCCTCACACCAATGCACATAAATTAAAATTTAAATAAGATATTAAAAAAAAACAACAACAGAAACACAACAAAAACTCTTAAGTGTTTTATTTATTTATTTTTGGCCAAAGTACTGAAATGAATGAATATTCTTAGAAGTTTGGCTTCAAGTTCACATCCAGTTCCACAAGCACATGGCTTGCCAAATAGGTTGAATTTAGCTCTTTTAAATTTAAAAAACAAAATTACATTTATTTGTTTACTGGAGGGGGGTGGGCATGCCCATGCGCCTGTCACAGCTCACATGTGGCAATCAGAGTAGAATTCCTGGGAGTCAGTTTTCTCTTTGCTTAATGTGAGTTCCAGGGAGATCCAATGCTGGTCTTTAGGCTTGGTGGTAAGTGCCTTTCTTACCTGCTGAGCCACCTGGCCAGCTGTAGACTAGCTCGTTTGCTGTCTAAAGCCGACGTGTTGTGCTCACAAAGCCAGAGCTGCTCCACAGAGGGAAGGCAGCCCTTGAATGTGTGTGGGGTTGTTCATTTCCAGAGCCTTCTTGTCTATTTTCCATTAGATCTACACACTGGCTTTGTGCAGGAAGCTGACAGGATTGCTCTCACCTCGCTATTCACACCAGATTCTTGAAGCTCTAAAAGGGGAAATGAACATGTGCAGTGTGAACACCCCATCCCAGTGTCCAAACCCCAACCTTGGGTTCCCGTTAGCCCACCAACCATCCAACCCAGAAAGTATCTGAATTCAGTGACTTTATAAACAGGGGCAGGCGGCCAGGTGGTGGTGGAGTATGCCTTTAATCCCAGCACTTAGAAGGCAGAGACAGGTGGATTTCCATGAGTTGGAGGCCAGCCTGGTGAGTTCTAGGACAGCAAGGTTACACAGAGAAACCCTGACTTGAAACAAACAAACAAACAATACCAAAAGCCCCAAGCCCAAAACAACACACACACACACACACACACACACACACACACACACACATATATATATATATATATATATCAGGGCGGATGTGCACCCCTTTAATTCCAGCATTCTGGAGGCAGAGCCAGGTAGATCTCTGTGAGTTCGAGGCCAGCCTGGTCTTACAAAGTGAGTCCAGGACAGCCAGGGCTGTTCCACAGAGAAACCCTGTCTTGAAAAACCAAAAGAGCTGGGCGTGGTGGCACACGCCTTTAATCCCAGCACTCAGGAGGCAGAGGCAGGCAGATTGCTGTGAGTTTGAGGCCAGCCTAGTTTACAAAGTGAGTCCAGGATGGCCAAGGCTACACAGAGAAACCCTGTCTCAGAACCACCCCCCCCCCCAAAAAAAAAGAAAAACCAAAAGAAAGAGCTGGGCATTGAGGCGCACGCCTTTAATCCCAGCATTCTGGAGGCAGAGACACGTGGATTGCTGTGAGTTCAAAGCCAGCCTGGTCTACAAAGGGAGGTCCAGGAAATCATCATCTCAGGGACACGGTGGCAGAGAGTCCTGCACTCAGCAAGATGTACCATGCCATTTCATTTACAGAGACGCCGAGGCCCAGAGATGTGAGGCCACACTGCAGCCCTTCAGCAAACACTGGCAACTTACTTTGCCTAGCTTGGCACTTGGGATGCCAAAAGAAGCATAGAGCATCCCATAGCAGCGGAGCCCGTGGCAGGAAGTCACACAAAATTGCACTGTGATCTAGCTATGAAGGAGAAGGAGTGTACCAGCTAAGAGCCACTCTGGGGAGGTCTCCCTGAAAGGAGCTGTTTAAGCTGAGGCTTGGAGGATAGATACAAGGGTACCAGTGAGAGCAAGATGGGGTCAGCTTCCTGGAGCTTAGCTGGCAAGGATGAGCCTCAGGAGAGGAAGTCTGGGGCTGGCTGCAGTTTGTGAGAGGCCTGTTTGTGGTGGTTGGTTGTTTTGAGACAGGGTCTCCTGTAGCCCATGTTGGCTTCACACTTGATGTGTAGTTGACAATGATCTTAAACTTCGGATCCTCACACCTTCACCGAGTCTAAGTGCTGGGATTACAAACAAACCTGTGCCACCAAGCCCAGGTCCTGGGAGGCTGCACCGCCCACCAGCCGCCAGCGGGGGGGGGGGGGGGGGGGATTGCTGTGAATTCCAAACTTGTCAGGGTTACAGAGCAAGGCCCTGTGTCAATAAATAAACAACACGGAACAAAAGGAAAAGGAAGAAATTGAAGGCAGGAAAGGGAAAGAAGGAAGGAGGGAGGAGGAGGGGAGAAGGGGGAGAAACAGGCGAAGGAGAAAACAATAGTATACTAGCCCCCGCTTTCCATGCAAATGAGCCTGACTTTACTCTGCTTTTGTAAGCAGGTCTTGGTGTACTTTACCCAAGTAGAAATTAGGCCACTCACAGTCCCTGGCAGTTCCTTCTTCCTCCGTGTGTCTGGGGTGGACATAGAGATCCAAGTACCCTGGAATGTGCAAGCCATGTGACCTTCATGTGGGCTCTCAGTGGGCCTGCAGCTCTCCACAAAGCGCCCCTCCCCTCACTGGGATCAAAGGCCATCACCGGGGAAGGGCTGCCCACTACACTGGAACCATGCTCAACGTTACTTAACCCTATGCTCCCCTCAGTGACCTGATGCCACAGGTGTAAGGTTCCCCGGAAACTGCTGTGCAGGGTCTGCAAGATAGTTGTCACCACGCCTGAGAACCTGAGTTCTATAAGCACAGAAAGGAAGGAGAACAAAGCCATGAAAGGTCATCCTCTGTTTCCACCTGTGCATCACACCACGAAATAAATGTGGAAAAAGAAAAAAAAAAAACCTAAAGAAATAGAATAGAGAGCTTAGACATAGCTTAGCGGCAACCTAGCACGGGTTAGGTGTAATCCCAAATTTTCAAAAAAGAAAGAAGGGGAGGGAGGGTACGTGTGTGTGTGTGTGTGGGGGGGGTCCATTCCTTTAATCCCAGAACTAGGGAGGCAAAGGCCAGAGCATCTCTGTGAGTTCAAGGCCAGTCTGATCTACAGAACAAGTTTCAGGACAGTCAGGGCTACATAGAGAAACCTTGTCTTCAAACAAACAAACAGCTGGATGTGGTGGCATAAGCCTTTAATCCCAGCACTGGGGAGGCAGATAGCCATGAATTCGAGGCCAGCCTGGTCTACAAAGTGAGTCCAGGACAGCCAAGTCTACAGAAAGAAACCCTGTCTCAAAATAACAAAACAAAACAACCCAACCAACCAACCAAATAGGGAGCTCAGCAGGTAAGAGCACTGGCTGCTCTTCCAGAGGACCTGGCTTCGGTTTCCAGCACCCACAAGGCAGCTCACAACCAGTTCAAGGGGATCCCACATTTCTTGTGACTTCTCATGTATTAGGCACACATGTGGCATACAGGCACACATACAGTCAAAGCATATTTCCACATATAAAATATATATCTAAAAAAAAAAGACTGCAAGAAAGGGAAGAAACTTCTAGAATATGTAGGTTGAAATTCTGACGAAGAAAAGAGACTTTTTGTAGATGTCACTGGAAAAAGCAACAGGAATGAAGGAAAAACACAGAGCTCTCTGCACGAGGGAAGGCTGAGTAAAGACCCGGGCCAGTGATTCCCAAAGCAGGTTCCAGGGAGCACAGGTGCATGGCTTTAGGGGAACACTGCAGTTACTACTCTTAAGAAGTTGCCACTGGCCGGGCGGTGGTGGTGCATGCCTTTAATCCCAGCACTTGGGAGGCAAGAGGATCGTTGTGAGTTCGAGGCCAGCCTGGTCTACGAAGTGAGTCTAAGACAGTCAAGGCTACACAGAGAAACTCTGTCTTGAAAAAACAAACCAAAAAAAAAAAAAAAAAAGAAAAAAAAAAGAAAAGAAAAGAAAAAAAAGAAAAAAGAAAAAGAAAAAGAAAAGAAAAACGAAAAAAGCAGGGCTTCATGGGGTACTCTTATAATCCCAGCACTCAGGAGGCTGAGGCAGTTGGATCTCTGTGAGTTCCAGGACAGTCAAGGCTACAGGAGGAAACCTTGTCTCAAAAAACCAAACCCAAACCAAACCAAAAACAAAAAAACAAACAAAACCAAACAAAAGAAAACAAAACCCAAATTGTTCCATTTTACCAATGAAGACTCAGGAGCCAGATGCTAGGGTGAAAATGTACTAGCTCAGAGACACAGAGAAAGCATCAAGCTGACCTTCCTACTCTGCTCATATTCTGAAGGAAAAAGCCTAAAGCCCAAGGCCAAAAGCTCAAAGCTAAAAGGCCAAAGGGTCAAAAGGCCAAAAGGCCAAAAGGCCAAAAGGTCAAAAGCTGAAGGCCAAAAGCTTGTTAGCTCACCCAACAGTTCAGGAGGAAAGAGCCAAAAGCTATTTCTCCTCCTCCTCTATGCTGTCTTTTGGGTTTTTTTTGTTTTTTGTTTTTTGTTTTTTTTCCGAGGTAGGGTTTCTCTGTGTATCCTTGGACTCTATGTTGTTAATACTCTTCAACTCAAAGTCCCCCTTTCTATTTACTCCTTGTCATCAGCTTGCTTGTTCTGTTTCTTGACCTAGGGTTAAACTTTATTAAATCTTGTGCACAGAAAGCTCCTGAATTAAAGGTGTGTGCTGAGGCTGAGCCATACCATAACCACTTATTTACAATAACAGAAAGTTCTTGGATTAAAGGTGTGAGTTAGGGCTGAACCACACCAAACAAGAAATGGGTTGTTTTGTTTTGAATTTATTTAATTTTATTTTGTGCATTGGTATGGGGACAAGGGTGTCCGATCCCTTGGAACCGGAGTTATAGACAGTTGTGAGTTGCCATGTGGGTGCTGGGAATTGAACCCAGGTCCTTTAGAAGAGCAGACAGTGCTCTTCACCACTGAGCCATCTCTCCAGCCCCCAAGAAACGGGTTTTTACAGTTCGCAATCTCGTGGTTCACAATGCCATCAAATACCCTGTAGCACTTGCCTATGAGGCCGGTACCAATGGGCTTTTAGTTGGTACCCACATTACTCTAAGCCTTCTGGTGCTCGGTGGTAACTGTTCAGGTATAGCCTATTATCAAACATTTTACAGAAAAGAAAACTGAGACAAAGGAAGCTTTTGGAAGTTGTAGATCTGCTTTTAGACCGAGGGGGCTGGGAAACTTATAAAGTGCTTCATTTAATCTTTCCAAAAACAGAAAGAGACTTTGTTTGTTTGTTTATTTTCTTCTTTTTCCCCCCCCCCCAAGACAGGGTTTCTCTGTGTAGCCCTGGCTGTCTTGGAACTCTCCTTGTAGACCAGGCTGGTTTTGAACTCACAGAGAGTTCGCCTCATCCCAAGTGCTGGGATTAAAGGTGTGTACCACCATACCCAGCTCACCCAGTTTTTTTTTTTTTTTAACTTTACTGTTTATATCTGAAAGCACTAAAGCTTAGGGAAGCAAAGGGACTGCTGAGGTTTTGTAACAAGGAAATGGGCAGGAACAAAAGCTGAGCCTAAAGCCAGGTGCAGTGACACACTCCTGTAATCACAGCACTCAAGAGAAGGCAGGCACACTGGGAACATGGCTTGGCTGCATGGCTTGGCTTGGGTCACAGAAGACCCAAGTCTAGTTCCTAATACTCAAGTCAGGTGTCTCACACCCACCTGGAACTATTCCAGCTCTGGAGGAGCATGGGGTGGAGCGTGGGTCTCATGCTACTGGGACCTATTTCTTTCTAGGGTATTTGCACTCATGTATGCATATATGCACACACACAATGAAAAAGCAATAAAAACGAGCCAGGCGTGGTGGCACACACTTGTAATCCCAGCCCTTGGGAAGCAGAGGCAGGCGGATCACTGTGAGTTTGAGGCCAGGCTGGTCTACAGAGTGAGTACAGGACAGCCAGGACTACACAGAGAGACCCTGTCTAGAAAAATTAATAATGGTGATGATAATATCTTTGCCTGGCAGTGGTGGCACATACCTACTTAGGAGGCAGAGGCAGGTGGATCTCTGAGTTTGAGGCTAGCCTGGTCTATAGGGCAAGTTCCAGGACAGCCAAGGTTATACAGAGAAACAGCTCTGTCATGCAGCCCTGTCATATGAGGTGAAGTAGGACCGAAAGGGGAGAGGACGCAAAGCTGCCTGAGTGTGGGATATGTGTATACTGTACTTTTATTCTGAGGTCTGTAAGTGCATGGTACATTGTCAATAATCAGTTAGTATGTGTTAACTCAGGAAATAGTGAATGAGTAGCCCAGTGGTTTTTTGTTTGCTTTTTCTTTCCTTTTCTTTCTTCTTCTTCTTCTTCTTCTTCTTCTTCTTCTTCTTCTTCTTCTTCTTCTTCTTCTTCTTCTTCTTCTTCTTTTTTAGTTTTCTCAAAACAAGGTTTCTCCATGTAACAGTTCTGGCTACCCTGAACTCTCTTTTGTAGACCAGGCTGGCCATGAACTCAGAGAGACCCACCTACCTCTGCCTTCCAAGTGCTGGGATTAAAGGCCTGTGCCACCAGACAGTGGCCCAGTGTTTTATCTTTTCATTTTTGCTACAGTTTACTTGTTTGTTTTAAAGATTTATTTATTATGTATACAGTGTTCTCCCTGCATGTAACACCTGCAGGCTGGAAGAGGGTACCAGATCCTATTATAGACGGTTATAAGCCACCATGTGGTTGCTTTGGAAGAGCAGCCAGTGCTCTTAGCCTCTGAGCCATCTCTCCAGCCCCTGCTACAGTTTGTTTTCAGTATTAAATGTACTTATGTTTACCCTGTGTGCATTCTCTTGAGGGTGTCACTGTGCAGATGGAGGCCAGGGGACAACTTGCAGGGGTCAGTTCACAGGACTGAACTCAGGTCATCAGTCTTGGCCTAAACACATTTACCTTCTGAGCCATCTCACTGTTGTATGTTCTACTTTTTGTTTTTTGTTTTGTTTTTTGGTTTGTTTTTTTTTTTTTTGAGACAGAGTTTCTCTGTGTAGCCTTGGCTGTCCTGGACTCGCTTTGTAGACCAGGCTGGCCTCGAACTCACAGCAATCCGCCTGCCTCTGCCTCCCGAGTGCTGGGATTAAAGGCGTGCGCCACCACGCCCGGCTTGTATGTTCTATTTTTATTTCTTCCCCGAGACTGGGTTTCTCTGTATAGCTCTGCCTGTCCTGGAACTCACTCTGTAGACTAGGCTGGTCTTGAACTCATAGAAAGCCATCTACCTCTGCCTCCTAAGTGCTGGGATTAAAGGTGTGTGCCACCACGCCTGGCCCTTGTATGTTCTTTTTAACATCATCATTAACGGCAGCAGCGACATCATCAGCATCATCCTAATAAACTAGGCCCCACAGTGAACATATCGTGTCTAATCAATATTCGGTCCAGCCATCTTTCTCCCTCTCCTGCCTCCTAGACTCCTTCCCCAGTTCCTAACAACCCATAATCTATCTGCCTTTAGACTGTCTTTTTCTTTTTGAGTACATTTCTGTATCTCCATCATTTTCTCAATTTTGTTTTTTATTTTTTATAATTTATTTATTTTATTGCATTGGTGTTTTGCCTACACGGATGCCTGTGAGAGGGTGTCGGATCCTCTGGAACGGGAGTTCTAGACAGGTGTGAGCTGCTATGTGGTTGCTGGGACTTGAACTCAGCAACTTCTCCAAGAGCAGCCAGTGCTCTTAACCGTGGAGCTATCTTTTGAGTTCCCTCTCCATCATTTTCTACATTTTGTTTTTTTATTTCACTTTATTTAGTGAGTGTATGTGCAGATGAACATGCCATGGTGCACAGGTGTGGAGGCCAGGGAAGTGCTTGGACGGAGTCTGTTCTTTTCTTCCACCATGTGGGATCTGGGATTGGAACTCTTTCTTTTTTTTTTGTTTTTGTTTTTGTTTTTGTTTTTGTTTTTCAAGACAGGGTTTCTCTGTATAACAGCGCTGTCCTGCACTTGCTTTTAAGACCAGGCTGGCCTCGAACTCAGAGATCCTGCTGCCCCTGCCTTCTGAGTGCTGGAATTAAAGGCATGTGCCAGCGTGCCAGGCTTTTTTTTTTTTTTTAAGATTTATTATTTACACAGTATTCTGCATGCATATGTGCCTGCATGCCAGAAGAGAACACTAGATTTCATTATAGACGGTTGTGAGCCACCATGTGGTTGCTGGGGATTGAACCCGGGTCCTTTGGAAGAACAGACAGTGCTCTTAACCTCTGAGCCATCTCTCCAGCCGGGGAATGGCACTCTTATTGCCAAGCTTGGTGGCAAGCATCTTTACCCTGTCTTTTTATTTTTCAGACAAGGTTTCTCTGTGGTGCCCTGGCTATCCTGGAACTCACTTTCTAGCCCAGGCTGGCCTCGAACTCAAGAGATTCACCAGCCTCTGCCTCCTGAGTGCTGGGATTAAAGGCATGTGCCACCACGCCCGGCTGCTGCCTCTGCCTCTTGAGTGCTGGGATTAGAGGTGTGCGACACCACTGACCACTGTGGTGCTTCTTCCTTTTTAAGGTTGGATGACTGTCCATTGCTCTTGCTCTCTGCTGATGGACACCTGAGCTGATCTGACTCTTGGCTACTGTAAACAGTGTTGTAATGCACGAAGGGTATTGCAGTCATCCCTACTGTCTGTGCACATCATTTCCTGAAACATACCCAGGAGTGTCATAGCTAGATCATCAGCGTTCTGATTTATGTTTTTTGCAGGAACCACCCATTGACAGTCCGCAGGGGCTACGCTAGTTTATATTTCCTCAGCAACACATAAGGGTTCATTTTCTCCACATCCTTACCAACGTTCCTTTGTTCCTTCCTTTTTTTTTTTTCTTTTTCTTTTTTCTCTTTGGCTTTTTTGAGACAGTGTTTCTCTGTGTAGCCCTGGTTGTCCTGGACTTGCTTGTGAACCAGGCTGGCCTCGAACTCACAGGGGCCTGCATGTTCTCTTTTTCTTTCTTTCTTTCTTTCTTTCTTTCTTTTCTTTTTTTTTTTTTTTTATGAGAGCCTTTCTGAGTCAGGTGTGACGGAATTTCCTTGTCATAATCTTTTTTTTTTTTTTAAATTTATTTATTTATTACATATACAGTGTTCTGCCTGCATGTACACCTGCACACCAGAAGAGGGCACCAGATCTCATGATAGATGGTTGTGAGCCACCATGTGGTTGCTGGGAGTTGAACTCAGGACCTCTGGAAGAGCAGACGGTGCTCTTAACCACTGAGCCATCTCTCCAGCTCCCTTGTCATAATCTTTGATTCTCCTTATTGGCTCTGGAGTGGTCTGCTGTTGCTGGAGGGTAGAGAGTGTGGGAGGAAGACAACGGACTAGGGAGGCGAGGACCAAGCTGTGCTGGGAAGAACACTGAGCTGCTGAGCAGAGGTGGGGCCTGTTAAAGTCCATTGGTGCAGCCAGCCTGAGGCTGTGTGGGGAACCTCACACAGAAGGCTGGCCAGCAGGAGTCCTGTCAGGAGGTAAGGAGGGTGGTGTGTGTGTGTGTGTGTGTGTGTGTGTGTGTGTGTGTGTGTGTGTGTAGTGTAGCTTAGTTGGTCATGTGCTGACCTAGTTTGTAAGAAGCTCAGGGTTCAGGCCCTACCACTGTATGATGTATGAACTGGCTGTGGTACCGTATGCCCAGTGCCCATACTCCTGGTTGTCAAGAAGTAAAAGGGGATTCGAAATTCAAGGTTGCTTTCAGCTCTGTTGTGAGTTCGAGGCCACACTTGCGCTGTGAATCTTGTCCTGAGACCACCATGGAAGGCAGTAGGGATGCAGAATGGAAGAGTTTGCTTAAGTGGAATTGATGAGATGGAGGTAGGTTGCTGCCAGGTGCCAAGTCAGGGGCAAGTGTGTGGCAAACTGGCCTTAGGTTACCCATCTCCACTCCAGACTATCTCAACTTCCTCTGAGCCGCTTTCATGTGTAACTAGGGTGCATCATCTTACTTGATAGAGAATGGTTGCCCTAGGGTTAGGTGTGATGACAACAGTGTCTTTCCCTACCCTCTCCCACATGACAGGTCACAGAGGCTGCCTCAGCTGGGCCTCTTCCCTGGAGCTGAAGTCATTGCACTGCACGTGCCAGAGGCTTGTGAGTCTTTGGGGCTGGAAAATGCTCCCCAGCTGGCATTGTTTGTTCTGACCAAGGTCTCTCCTGCCTCTTTACCACCCCATGTTGGCATAGGCAGTACGGTACCCAAAAGCTACCAGAGGAAGTGAATGGTCCAGCATGTTTCTTCCAGAAACCCAAGGTCCTTTGGAAAATTAAACTCAGAGGAATAAAACCTTGTATCCAAGGCCACCTGTGGAGGTGCATGCCTGTAATCCTAGGATCTAGGAGGTAGAGGCAGGAGGATTATAAATTTATGTTTGGGGCTGGAGAGACCAGTCAGCAATTAAGAGCACTTGCGGCTCTTTCAGAAGACCTGGGTTCAGTTCTTGGCATATAATACACATGATGGTTCACAATCATCTCTAACTCCAATTGCAAGGAATCTGACACACTCTTCTGCCTAAATAGGCACTAGCACATACATGGCACACACATACACACAGGTAAGACAATCATAGACACATAGGTACATAAAAAAAAATCTACCAAATAGCACACAGTTTTAATCCCAATACTCAAAAGGCAGAGGCAGGCAGATTTCTGAGCTCAAGGCTAGCCTGATTTACAGAGCAAGCTCCAGGACCAAATAATAAAACAAAACTAAGCTGGGCGGTGGCGCATGATTGTAATCCCAGCACTCTGGGAGGAAGAGGCAAGCAGATTTCTATGAGTTTGAGGCCAGGCTGGTCAACAAGTGAGTCCAGGACAGCCAAGGCGACACAGAGAAACCCTGTCTGGAAAAACCAAAATAAAATACAATCAATAAATCAATAAATCAAAACTAATTCTCAGCTGGGGCGGAGGTGGCCCATGCCTTTAATGCCAGCATTCAAGAGGTAGAGGCAGGTGGATCGCTGTGAGTTCAAGGCCAGCCTGGTCTACCAGGTGAGTCCAGGACAGCCAAGGCTACACAGAGAAACCCTATCTCGAAAAACCAAACCAAACCAAACCAAAAGTAAATCTCGTGTATGAGGAAATGTGTTGAAGCTAAGGCATGGGTAGCTCTTCCTTCACTCATCCCTAGCCCCCAAATAAGACAGAATAATGGTCCTAGGCTAAGGAGGCTGCCCAAAGGCTTCCACAGTTAGAGTAGGGATTTGGGTTCTCCCTAGTTGCCTGGCCTTCATTCCCAGCTCTGCCTCAGGTCAGGACATTCTCAGCACTGGGAGCAAACATACATATTTAACTACATGAAGGTATTTAGACTTGCTGCACGTTTTTCACTTGTGTTGTTTGTTTTTTCCTTGTCATGGGTAATCAAGGCTATCCCTCAGATACTGTACGTAGACAAGGTTGGCTTTGAACTCCTGATCTTCCTGGCTTTACAACCTAAATGCTGAAGTTACAGGCATGCACTAATAAGCCTGGCTTTAAGTAAATAAATAATTAAATAAAAATATATATTAATTATTTGGTCCTGTCTAGTATTTAGAAAAGTTTTTTTCCCCCCTGTGTATGTCAGGAATCAAAAGTCTTGGGTGGGCATGTAGGCTTGTCAGTCAAGCACTGAGACCAGAAAGTGCAAGGCCTTGCTTGAGTCTGAGTGTGTTAGCACTGCAAATAAAATGAAAATCATGCCGGATGGTGGTGATGCATGCCTTTAATCCCAGCCCTCAGGAGGCAGAGACAGGTGGATCCCTGTGAGTTCGAGGCCAGCCTGGTCTACAATGCGAGTCCGGGACAGCCAAGGCTACACAGAGAAACCTTGCCTTCAAACAAAACAAAACAAAACAAAACAAAATCTATCTATCTATATAAATAAAAGAAAATCACTGGAATCATTAGCCTGAACTACTCAGTAGTATTGTGGTACAACATGAGTTTAGCGTGTAAGAGCAGACCTACACTCAGTCTTTAGTACTGGTAGGGGGAGCCCGAATTAAGATCCTAGCTCCATTTTACAAGCCAACTCCTTTCTATAGCCTTCCCCTTGGTGATGCTAGCAAGACCAGTTACAGCTTCAGACTTCTGTATCTCATTTTGAGACAAGGTCTTGCTATTTAGTTCCAGCAGGCCTGGTATTCCCTTTGTAGCCCAGGCTAGCTTCTGACTCTCTGTGATGCTCCTGCCTTAGCATTATAGGTATGTGCCACCCATTCCTGGCTTGCCCTTTATTGTTGTTGTTGTTGTTGTTTTATTTTTTGGTTTTTCGAGACAGGGTCTCTCAGTTTGTTAGCCTTGGCTGTCCTGGACTCACTTGGTAGACCAGGCTGGCCTCAAACTCACAGAGATCCACCTGCCTCTGCCTCCCAGGTGCTGGGATTAAAGGTGTGTGCCACCACTGCCCAGCTCCATTATTTTAATGTAAGAAAAGCTACTGGATTTGGTTCTGCCATGGACTGGCCTTGGATAAGTAACTATTTCTCTGAACTTCAGTGTCCTCATCTTCAAAACTTGCAAGAAATAATCATTCAGTTTACTTTCTTTTTTTTTGAGACAGGGTTTCTCTGTGTAGCCTTGACTATCCTGGACTTGCTTTGTAGACCAGGCTGGCCTCAAACTCACAGCGATCCGCCTGCCTCTGCCTCCCGAGTGCTGGGATTAAAGGCGTGCACCACCACTGCCTGGCTTTTTCACTTTACTTTCCAGGAGCTAAGTATCTCTCTAGTTGAGGCTAGTCCTATAGGGTCTCTTAAATTCTGAGCTTCCCACCCCCACCCCCACCTAATGCCTCTCCCTGGCCATTCAGAGTCCTAGTTCCTAGGAAGCAGGGCCTGGCACTTTTGTTGGCACTAACCCTGAGTGTTGGGCAGAGAAGGCAGCTAGTTATATGCTGCACAAAGCCCTGCTAGGCCTCCTAGGTGTATGGGGTACATCCATCCATCCAATTAGATGCGCATGTCTTTACTCCCAACACTCAGGTGGCCCTCACTGTGAGGCCAGTCGGTTTACATAGTGAGGACAGCAGAACTACAGAAAGAGGTTCAAGCTCAAAAGAGTTCAAGGTTATGCCCCTGGGTTACGTGGCCAGTCTGAAGACAGCCTAGGTGATGTGAGACTCTGTTTCAAAGCCTGGCCACTGATGACAGTTGTGACACCATTTTCAGAAAGTATTCGTCAATAACTAGAAGTGTACTCTGGTGGTGAGATGTAAGATGTGCTCTTTTATTAAAAGTAGACATGCCATATATTTGTAAAAGCCTGCTTAAACCAGGCGGTGGTGGCAGGCGTGCTTTTAACCCTAGTACTCTGGAGGCAGAGGCAGGTGGATCTTTGTGAGTTCTAGGATAGACTAGTCTACAGAGTGAGTTCCAGGACAGCAAGGGCTACCCAGGAAAACCCTGTCTCTAAAAATCAAAGCAAACAAATAAAAAAAAACCAAACCTGTTTAAGTTCCAGTACCTTTAAATGGTATGTTTTCTGGAACCTCTGCAAGTGCTAGCTTTAGTGTATGCCTTACAATAGGGACACTTCCTTTGTTTTTGTTTGTTTGTTTGTTTGAGACAGGGTTTCTTTGTGTTATCTTGGCTGTCCTAGACTCACTTTGTAGACCAGGCTGGTCTACAGCTATCCACCTGCCTCTGCCTCCCAAGTGCTGGCATTAAAGGTGTACACTACCATGCCCGGCTTGCTTATTTATTTATTTATTTATTTATTTATTTATTTATATTCATTCATTCAATCATAACTTTGGTTGTCTTACTGACTTCAGTCAGGCATTAAGGGCTGCTCTTCCAGAGGTCCTGAGTTCAATTCCCAGCAACTACATGCTGGCTCACAACCATCTGTAATGAGATCTGGTGCCCTCTTCTGGCGGGCAGGCACACACGCAGACAGAACATTGTATACATAATAAATAAATCTTAAAAAAAAAAAAAGTCAGGCATTAATTACCCTTAATTTTCCTCTGAGAGACAGTCTATCAGGGACTAGTGGCAAGCTGTCCTGGGCTTGCAGGGCAATGGCTGGAGCTGGAACTGGACATGAGATTGCTCTCAGCACTTCGGCCAGTGTCCCTGATGCCCATTATACCAGGGCCTAGCCCCCAGGGGGCTTTTCAGGAAGCCTTGCTCTCCACCCAAGAAGCCATCTGTCTTCTAATCTTTTGGTGATTTCCAACTTTCCAGGTTGTTAAGGCTTTCCTTCAGGTTTAAGGTTCTCAAATTTCTAAATCTTGTCCCAGAAACATCTCCACTATTTTGGGATCTGAGTTCAAGGAAACCTTCCCTCAGCAGCTAAAGAAACCAATCTCAGTCAGTGGTGGCGGTGTTGTCAGCTGCATGCCTCCAATCCCAGTACTTGGGAGGAAGAAGCAGGCTGATCTCTGTGTATTTATTTATTTATTTTTATTATTTATTTATTTATTTATTTATTTATTTATGTATTTTGGTTTTTCGAGACACGGTTTCTCTGTGGAGCCTTGGCTGTCCTGGACTTGCTTTGTAGACCAGGCTGGCCTCGAACTCACAGCGATCTGCCTGCCTCTGCCTCCCGAGTGCTGGGATTAAAGGCGTGCGCCACCACGCCCGGCTTTCTCTGTGTATTTAAAGTCAGTCTAGTCTATAAAGTTCTAGGCCAGCCAGAGCTACACAGAGAAAACCCTCTCAAAAAAACCAAAAACCAAACCAATCAACCAACCAAAGCGAACAAAAAAAAAAAAAAAAAGGAAGCCAATTTTGACTAATTATTGCATAGCAACTACGTTACGGCACTTATTTTCTCCTGTTTACTGTGCCTTCCCCCACCTTACAGTGTAAATTCTGGGAGCATAGTGCTTATTAGCCTGTTTTCTGGCAGACCTTTCTAAGAACTTTGCAGGCCACAATAGCACGAAATCAGTAAATATTTATCGAACTGACTTACAGTGAAATTTCAAACTGTCTGGCATAAATAGTTCCTTCATTTTACAATAGAGAAATCGAGACCCAGGAAGTGGACCTGAGTACTGCATATATCCTTAACAGCAATGGGGTCACGGTTAGTATACACATCTCAAGCTCGCGGGGTCTCCCCAGTTAAGTGTCAGTTCAACTCCACCACAAACAATTATTTAGAAAAAACACAAGCTACTTGAAAGAAATGCTACTTCCTGCCCATAAAACACTAGGTTTCAAGGGCCTGGATAGCGTGGGCACTACTGGGAATTCCGTTCTCTTTCCAAGGTCCCGCTGCCTCTATGGATGGGGTAATGACTCCCTTGGATCCAGTACCGGTGTCCTGACCAGGCAGTGGCTGGACCAAGGTCACCGGAGTGGGGCCGGGAGCAGGCACAGGGAACAGGCAAAGAACCCCTTTGCAGCATTATCCAAGTCAGAGCCGACGCATGGAAACACCCCTTCCCCGGACCCAGCCACTCTTGTCGCCAGCATTAGCAAGCCTGGCTGGCCGCGTGGCCAGGTCCCATGTGCTCCACCTGCGGCAGTTCTCGGGCGCTGGCCCTTTAAGGCTCCTCCCCCACCCCCGCCCTCCGGAGTTGCATCAGGCACGTGCTCGCCCCCGTCAGCCTGCCGCGCCGCAGGAATGGCCGCCGGGGAGGCGGGGCCGGGGCGGGACCTTCCGCTGTGCGCGCGCGCGCCCGCCGCCGCGCCGTCCCCGCCCCTCGCGCGCCGCGTCGCGAGGCGCGCGCCCGCCCGCCGCCCGCCGCGGATCGCGTGGTCTGGCTCGGCTCTCCGCGCCGCTCCCCCCCGGGCCGTCCGCACCGCTGCAGCCCCCCGAGCCGCCCCGGGCCGGGGGCGGGGGGACGCAGGCCGGGGACCCAGGTCCGCCAGGCCCGCTAGGCGCGCCGGAGCCCTCCGCCCGGCGCGCCGCTCAGCGTCCGCCCGTCCGCGCCGCCCCGCGTCCGCGCGGCCCGGGCCCCGGCGCCCCGCCAGCGGCCTCGAGCGGGGCCCGCGGCGCGCCCGGCCGCTCCGCGCAGATGGCCACTCAAGTGGAGCCGCTGCTGCCGGCGGGCGCCCCGCTGCTGCAGGCCGACGAACACGGCCTGGCGAGGAAGAAGCCGGCGCCTGACGCCCAGGCCGAGTCGGGCCCGGGCGACGGCGGCGGTGAGCCCGACGGCGGCGCCCGCAGGCCGCGGCCCGCCTGTGCCAGGCCGGGCCGCGACGGCTCGGAGCGCGAGAGCCCGCGGCCACCAGCCGCTGCCGAAGCCCCAGCGGGAAGCGACGGCGAGGACGGCGGCCGGCGTGACTTCGTGGAGGCACCTCCGCCCAAGGTGAACCCGTGGACGAAACACGCGCCGCCGCCGGCCGCGGTGAACGGACAGCCGCCTCCAGGTGGGTCTGCGCGGCGCGGCACTGGCCCCGCGCGGTGACGCGGGCGTTTACCTCAGCGGGGCCGCCGGGGCCGCAGCGGTTGGTGGCAACGGCGTGCCTCGGGCCTAGCTTGCCGGACCGGGCCGGGCGGGGCCGCTCCGGGTTGCCCTGTGTTCGTTCCTTCCCTATGCGTGCCGGCGCCCCGGGAACGCGTGTTCAGTGAGCATGTGTCACGGCTCCGAGCGGGGCCTGCCTTTGAACTTCGCAACTTTGCGCTTTGGGGAGCCGGGTGAGGCGTGGGCAGCGCGGGCCCCGGCGTGCCCCGGAGCCGGTGGCGGCCTGCGGCGACGCGAGGGGCGTGTGTGGTGGTGAGGGAGTGGCCGCGCCGCCGGTACGGGGCGGGCGGGTGACAGTTGGGCGCCATGCGCCGGGCCGGGGCTGTTCGCAGCGCTCGCCAGCCTGGGCTGCACGCGGGGCTCCCCTCCCCCGCCGTGACCGGGCGGGAGGTGACTAGGGAAACCCGGCCGAGCACGATCGGCGCGGGCATCGAGTCGCGCACCGCTCGGGGACTGCCTTAGGGGCACTGAGGACCTCCTCCTGGGTGTGTCGTAGTGGCTGTGGTTCTTGAGTTGGACCGTCGGAGTCCCGGTACTTTTATTTAACAGAAGGGGCGATGGGGAGAAACCAACCAACCTCACTTTGGAGTTTCGGTGAGGTCTAATATCTAAGCCATGGGCACCGAGGAAGTCGGAGCTAGCCGATTTCAGGTTCCAGAGTGCAGGAAAGTGTAGGCCTAGACTTTGGGGGGGAACCAGCATAGCCCATCTTCAGCCACACGTTGGTTGCCCTTTCGATTTCTCTTAGGGTTGCTTCATAAGGAGGAGGGCACATGGGGTGAGGGGTGTGCTCTAGTACCAGCGTTCTCTTCCTCTCCTTCCCTTTCAGAATCCTCTTATGCAAGGGGCAGTGCTGAAACCTCCATTTTCTTTCAGATCCTCGCTTTCCACCCACAGAGTTGGGGAAACAACTTTAAGACGCTCTTTGGGCCTGCCTCTCTTTAAACCCAGAGGTATAATCATCCTCTCGGGCTGCGCTCCTCAGAAGTTTAAACGAGGCTGTTCACTTAGCCCGCCGCGCTTAGCTGCTAGTGAACCTGCCTTGTGGGTTTTAAATCAGCTGTGACATCAGGCAGGATTGGGTGCCTGAGCTGGCATTTTGTGTAAAGCCAGGGGCCCTTGATAACTTGCGTCACTGGAGTTATTGATCGTGGGAAGAAGACAGCTTGGCTGGCTTCTCACCTTTCCCTCCGGATAAAGCCAAATTCGATTTAAGTGACCAAAAAACAAATTCTAGGTATGGTATATCTATCAGTTCTGTTCCAGGGGTTTTGTTTTTTTAGGAATCTTAAAACAAGAGATTGACCACAAGTTGGTTTAGAATCTTTGGAGTAGTCTTTTGTCAGACCACTGGAATTTATCCAGTACCTTTTTAGTAAGATTGTTAAGGCCTGGGTGCTTTTTAGAGTGTATTCTGTGATTGGGTTTTCTGTCTGATAAGATTTGGTCCTGGCTTTATCTTAGCCAACGCGATCTGTAGGTCCTTTTTCAGCCCTGGTTTTATTTGCAGCCTGGACATCTTTAAGTGTGACACACCCGTGGAGTGGCAGTGTGGTCTTGGGTTTTTCTGTTGTTGTTTTTTGTTTGTTTGGTTTTGGTTTTTGGTTTTTTTTGGAGACAAGGTTTCTCTGTGTAGCCTTGGCTGTCCTGGACTTGCTTTGTAGACCAGACTGGTCTCTAACTCTCAGCAGTCCACCTGCCTCTGCCTCCCGAGTGAGTGGTGTTGGGGTTTTTATGTTCTGTATGCATATGTTTTTTTTGGAGTCTTTAGAAATGAGCTTCTTATAAGCAAGCTAAGCTTTCCAAAGCTTGCTGCAAATGCCTATTTTTAGTTTCTTTTTGGCTCAGATGCTGGTGTTTTAGTTTTTAAGGGTCACAAGCAGTAACTAGTAATAAAATACATTTTACCATCTCTTTCCTTCCATGTGGAGTTCTATGTCTAGATAAGCTGCCAAGTCCTAGGTTTGTAGTTTTTTGGGTGTGTGTGTGTGAGTGAGAGCATGGTCTTAATGTAGCCCAGGATGGCCTGAAACTTAATCAAGGCTGGTCCTGAATTCCTGATTCTCTTTCCCACACCTGGTTTTTGGCTTTTTTTGATACAGGGTTTGTATATCCCTGGCTGTTCTGGAACTGCTGACCAGGCTGGCCTCAAACAGAGATCCACCTGCCTCTGCCTTGAGTGTTGGGATTAAAGCATGCACCACCACCATCACCTGGCGCCCATACTTGGTTTTCAGCCCCTCTCCCCTTCTTTGTTGCTGTTGTTCCTTAGTCATGAGTTTATTTTATTTTTCTTCTTCAGTCTACAGCAGTTTCCCCTGCATTCCCTCCCAGCGCTTTCCATCTGTCTTTAGTGTATGACTTTAAGTTTTGAGATTTGTCCTTTTGGACACCCTCCCTAACAGCATTTACATTCTTTTTCCTTAATCCAGCCACACCCCCTCCGAATCTAGAGTTCCTGAGTGGGAGGAGATTCATAGGTTCTGGGCTCAGACTGGTATCCAAAATGCTAGCTCTATTTCTTGTTAGCTAAGTCTTCTCTTCCCCATTTGTACAACAAGGATTAATTCATGACATGCCCGCTTCACAGGGTAATAGTGAGCATTCACTTTGATAGCTAACACCTGTGCATGGTTTAGTTTAGAGCAGAGCTTCTCAATCTTGCAAGGGTGGCAATGCTGCTACCCTTTAATACAGTTTCTCACGTTGTGGTGACCCCCAACTGTAAAATTACTTTTGTTGCTACTTCATAACTGTAATTTTGCTACTGTTATGAAAATGTAAGTATCTGTGTTTTCTGGTGGTCTGAGGCGATCTCTGAGAACCCTTGGTTCAGTGCCTGGGATATAGCAGGAATTTTTATGTGTGTCTCCATCTTTTATTTTTTATTTTTTTAGTTTTTCAAGACGAGGTTTCTCTGTGTAGCCTTGACTGTCCTGGACTCGCTCTGTAGACCAGGCTGGCCTCGAACTCAGAGAGATCCACCCGCCTCTGCCTCATGAGTGCTGTGGGATTAAAGGCGTGTGCCACGTCTGGCTTTTTTTTCTTTTCTTTTTCTTTTCTTTTTTTTTTAAAGCTTGTGAAAACAAGGTGTCAGATGATGCACATCTTTTGTTTTTGTGTATAGCTTAGCACCCCACAGGAAATAAGGTTTGCTTTAAAGTTGACCTTTGAACTGGGCATGGTGGTTCACGCCTATGATCCTAACAGAAGGGAGGTTGTGGCCAAAGGATAACTAAGAGTTCAGGGCATGAAAATACTCCCGTTAAAAAAGACAAAACGATGCTGGGCGTGGTGGCGCACGCCTTTAATCCCAGCACTCGGGAGGCAGAGGCAGGCAGATCGCTGTGAGTTCGAGGCCAGCCTGGACTACAAAGCGAGTCTAGGACAGCCAAGACTACACAGAGAAACCCTGTCTCGAAAAAACAAAAAACAAAACAAACAAACAAAAGACAAAACGAAACCTTTGGCTATCTTAGTTGATGCACCTTTGTAATGAAAATCTACAAAAATTTACCTTTGCTTGTCCATGGATGCAAGGCATATGCATGGACAGTAGTTGTCCTCCTCCTCCTCCTCCTCCTCTTCATCTTCTTTTACATTTATTTTTTGTATGAAAGTGCTGGCATATATGGAGGTCAGAGGACTATTTATTATGTATTTATATGCTTTTTTTTTTTAAAGTTTTTCGAGAAAGGGTTTTTCTGTGTAGTCTTGGCTATCCTGGACTCGCTTTGTAGACAAGGCTGGCCTATTTTATTTTTCAAGACAGGGTTTCTCCGGGTAGTTGCCCTGGCTGCACTGAACTCACTCTATAGACCGGACTGGCTTCTAACTCAGAGATCCTCTGTAGTGCTGGGACTAAAGGTGTGAGCCACCACCTCCAGGATGAAATGACTGCTTTTGCCTTGGAATGTGGTATAATGATGGTGAGTCCTTCGTGCCTCAGCTGTCTGAGTGCTGAGAAGTAGAGGCATGCCCACCATTCATTTCCAGCAATGATGATTTGTTTGTTTTTTCAAGGCAGAGTTTCTCTGTAAGACTCTGGCTGTCCTGGACTCATTTTGTAGACCAAGCTGGCCTTGAACTCACAGAGATCCACCTGCCTCTGCCTTCTGAGTGCTGGGATTAAAGGTGTGCCACCAGGACTGTCCCAGCAATGATGATATTTTTTTAAAAAGCAGTTTAAAAAGTAACAGTCTTTATGTTCTGTACACTGGTGTTTTGTCTATGTGTATGTATGTTTGAAGGAGTCGGATCCACTGGAACAGGAGTTACAGACAGCTGTGAGCTGCTGTGTGGGTGCTGGGAGTCAAGTCTGGATCCTTTGGAAGAGCAGCCAGTTCTCTTAACTATTGAGCTATGTCTCCAGCCCCATAAAGTTTTTGCTTTTTGTTTTTCCTTTTTGACAAATTTTAGGGTTTCAGGTTAGCCCAACATTACCTTGAACTTACTATGTAGTTCATACTGAACTTTGAATTTATGCAACCATCCTGCCTCAGCCTTTTGGGAGTTAGGATTATATGCATTAGCTACTATGCCTACCAAATCAGGTTTTTGGTTTTTTGGTTTTTCAAAACAGGGTTTCCTTGTGTAGCCTTTGGCTGTCCTGGACTCGCTTTGTAGACCAGTCTGTCCTTGAACTCACAGCAATCCACCTGCCTCTGCCTCCCAAGTGCTGGGATCAAAGGCGTACGCCACCACTGCCCAGCACCAAATCAAATTTTAATTTGCCTTAAATAAGCTTTAGTTAGTGTCTCCAAGACCCTGGGAAGAGTTCACAAACGTTCTCTGCAGTGTGCATCTCCCACATACAGTGGCCTGTGTGAGTTTGTTGTATCTCTGCCTCTCACTAGTATACTGAGAAAGATTGTTCTTGAGCTGGGAATACAGTGTGAAACTTAGGAGCTTCATTTGTGTTTGTGTGACTCTGTTTGAAATAGAGCTGATGATTGCAGAGTTAGGGTTACAAAGCCAGCTAACTCATGGTGTCCTGGGACCCTGCGTCCTGGGACCTTGCCCTGCCCCTGCTGCTATGCTAGTTGGTCATCACTAGGGCCTCTGGGCAACATCACATCTTTAGACTTTTGGCTCTGGAAACCTCGTTTTTGCACTTTTGGTCCCTAGCTAAGTTTCTGACTTGCTGGATAATCTTGGAATTGTGCACTTTTTTGTTTTGTTTTGTTTTGCTTTGTTTTGTTTTTCGAGACAGGGTTTCTCTGTGTAGCCTTGACTGTCCTGGACTCACTTTGTAGACCAGGCTGGCCTGGAACTCAACAGCGATCCATTTGCCTCTGCCTCCCAAGTGCTGGGATCAAAAGTGTGCGAAGCCACTAGTAATTTACTCCTTTAAAGAGAATAACAGTAATGGTTTTGGAGTGTTGTGAGAATTGAAGGTGGTAAATGTTTACAAAGCTCTTAGTATATGTGCCAGATACAGTGGAAGCCCATAAATGTTGCCCATAGTAAACACCATTTAAATTTATTTTTGTGACGCATGTCTTTAATCCCAGCACTCCGGAGACAGAGGCAGGCCTTAGAGGCCAGCCTAGTCTACAGAGTGAGTCCAGGATAGCCATGGTGACACAGAGAAACTGTTTTGAAAAACAAACGTGTGTGTATGTGTGTGTGTGTGTGTGTGTGTGTGTGTGAAGTGAAACAAAACGGCTCAGCAGATGAAGGCACTTGGCACCTTCTTCTAATCCTCAGGACCCACATGGTTGTACTCTGACCATATACAAATAAAAGTATTACTTACAAGTTATCATCATGTACTAATCCCACTCAGTCCCACTGATTGAGCTCCAGCCACACACTCTATGGTCTCTGCCTTGTTTCTTTAACTACTGGGAATGAGATTAGACTTAAATGTCTTTCAGGTTTCAGGTTGAAACTGTTCTCCCTGTTAGAACCCTGAAAGGACTCCACCCACCAAAGCAAAACTGAAACAGCTTTAAGTGCATGTGTCTTTGAGTCAGCTGATGGGATGGAACTCCTGTCTTGACTTTAAGCCCTGTGAAGGCTTGAGAGACTATTGGCTTCATGAACTGGGCTTGGTAGATTGGAAGGGCATGTGGTGGAGTGATTGCCCTTTCCATGTGGTCATAGAAAACTCATAACAACACCTGTGGAACATCTCCCACCCACAGTGCATCCAGAAAATAGGATGACCTTGAAGTCCCCATCCTAACACCTAATCTTTCAAGTACTGGAATTAAAGTGTGTGGCCACCTGAGGTTATCCAGTGTTTATTGAGAAGTCTGTACAAATTATCAGTAAAGAAGCGGACTTTTAGAGGGTGAATGTTAAAACAGTCTGAGTAAATGAGACTTAAGACTTTCCCCATCCTGGTTCATGTCACTTTTCTTCTGAAGAAGGCAGTTAGGATTCTTCGCAGGGGAAGGCAGGTGGCTCTGGCTTTTGGATGGGGTAGTTATAAGCCCCCTTGGATTCTGAACCTCCTGGTAGACTGAGTCTTTGCTGATCCCTCTGGGTCTGAAGTGGGTCCTAAGCCAGAGTCAGCATTTTACTCAGCATCCAGTTTCCTCCTCCCTGGGAAACAAGCAGGGTGAGAAGGAGCAGTGCCCTAAACCACAAAGCCCTCTTAAAAATGGAGAGCTTGGCAGATGGGAGTGCCCCTGTTCACAAAATCCAAGAGGAGCTTGGAGGGGTAATTAGGGGTTGGGGCTCTGGAAGGCTTTCAGTTCAGGCTCACAGACCTCTCTTGGCTGGTCCAGGGCGATCTCAGGGTAGTGGCTAGGAGAGAGGATGACCATGACTTCCTGGGCCTGAGGTTTTGATAATGGCCAATGAAGACAGCTAAGTGGAGGGAGAAGCTGAAGAAGTTTAAATTAGAACCCAGGCAGAGCTGGGCCGGTGGTGGTGCATGCCTTTAATCCCAGGAGGCGGAGGCAGGCGGATCTTTGTGAGTTCAAGGCCTGGTTTACAAAGTGAGTCCAGGACACCCAAGGATACACAGAGAAACCCTGTCAACAAAACAAAACAAAACAAAACAAAAGAACCTGGGCAGAGCACTTCTTGCCTGTCTTATATGCCTTCCTAACTTGCTTAACCTCTATTTTGTTCATGCAGTTAGGACTCATGCACTGCTGCCAAAGTTCTGAGGATCAGGTTGACGGCACAGCATCCCACACTGGAGTAATTGCCTCACAGCCAGAAGATGCATTCCATAACCAGATTTGTGTAGACTGAGGTGACTGTCTTGAGGGAGGGGTATTTCAAGCCTTTCCTGAATGAGGACAAGTAACCAGGAGTCACATGAGTTTAGAGATGGCCAGCTTCCTGTAGCGTCTCTCTAGGGTTTTCCATGAAATAACAGGGACAATCTTGATATGACACCTTTGTCATTTGTCTGTTCTTTGGCCTGGCTGAGCTCTAGATGTGGGGAAAGGGTTTTCCTGATGAATGTAAAGCTGCCAGGTGGTAAAGGTATTCTTTATCTTAATCTGGGGTACAGTGCACATTGCTGTTGACCACCAGAGAGGTCTGTGCATCCTACAGTAGCCAGGGTGCATAGTTTTTGTTGTTGTTTTTGTTTTGCTTTGTTTTGTCTTACTATTTAAAACAATTAACTTGGGTCCCATATGAGAAAAAGACTCATGGGAGATTTGGCAACTGCCTAAGTAGAGTTCAGAGAAAACTTGACTGCTTCCTTCACTCTGTTGTCTTTGTCAAGGCGCATGCACTATATACCTTTCTTCCTTTCCAGGAGTGCTATAGTGTGTCTGGCATGTTTCTGCTTTGGACCTTTAGTTCTGGAATGCTCTTCCTCTGGTAATGATGAGGCCTTCCCAGACTAACCACCCTGCAAAAGTCTAGAAACCTTGGCCCCAGGCTGCATCTTGTCCCTCTGTCCCTGCTTTGTTTTTTTAAAGCTTAGCTTTGTTTCTACTTTGTCAGGATGTCCCCAACACGTAGTGGCAGCTTGATGAACACACGCTGATGAGCAGGTAGATGGTTGGTTTGCTATGTGAGAGGTGTTGCAAGAAAGTGACCTGTGGGAAGAGCATGTTTGGTACAGCTGAGACGTCTGGTGCAGTTCAGCTCAGAGTTGCAGGGGAGCAGGACAGAGCTGACATGGGAAGGGTGAGTGGGATTGCTGAGAAAGCCTGTGGTCACTTCATTATTGGTTGAGGGCAGGGTGTGGCTCAGGGAACTGAGTTCGCTGTGATTGGAGTATAGCCAACTAAAAAGGTGGGCAGTCTTGCTTTATAGGAGTGCCAAGTCCCAATTTTAGCAGAAGGCCATGGTGAGCCTGAAGGGATTTTGAGTGAAAAGCTATGTGGTCAAATTTTCCTTTTACAAGATGACCTTGCCAGAACCTCTTACATTTATATAAATGGTTTGGGGTTTCATGTCTGATTCTTTGCACTAGAATTCCCAGATTACAAAAGGGAGCCCCACATGCTGCACTACTCCTTAGCCACACTGCAGCACACCTCTGGACAGTTCCCAGGTGCAGTTTCCTACGTGTCTGAATTGAGCTGAGTTAACACCTGTGCTCAGAAACATTAAGTTTGCACTGTCCCTGACTGTCAAGTGCCTTCCTGAGAAAGCTGGCCTAAAGGCAGCCCAAGCCTAGTTGTCAGCTCTATTGTGCCCTGGCGTTTGGTTTTCTTCCTGTTTTTTTCTTGAGACAGGGTTTCTCTGTATAGTCTTGGCTGTCCTGGACTCACTTTGTGGACCAGGCTGTCCTTGAACTCACAGCAGTTTACCTGCCTCTGCATCCCAGAGGCTGGGATTAAAGACAACCTGCCATCCAGCAAGGCCTTCCTCTCCCCTCATCCCAAGACAGGGTTTCCTTTGTAGTCCTGGCTGTCCTGGATTCACTTTGTAGACCAGGCTGGCCCCAAACTCACAGGGATCTGCCTGCCTCTGCCTTCTGAGTGCTGAGATTAAAGGCGTATACCAAAATGCACCTGGCCTCTTTCTTTTAAGCTAATGGAATCCCATCCCATCCCTCCCCCCCCCCACCCCTTCACAGGGCCCTTTGTAGGTTAGGCTGTGTTGAGTACAGCATGGCAATGACAAAACAACTGTAGATGGCAGGTTTTTGAGTCCCTCATTTCAGGCTCAGTTTCTTTGGTCAACATAGGACAGAAGGAGTATATAGAGGAAGGGACTGGGCACATATCTAGTCACCTGCTTCCAGTTCGGTCTCTACTTCCTAAAACATTTGTAAGATCTACTGAAGTGGTGCTACTAGCTGAAGACCAAGCCTTTAACATGTGAGCCTGTGGGAGACATTCAAACCATGCCATTCGACAACTAGGATCACTAGGTGAAGATTTGTTTAGCTGAGGATAGATCCGGTCACATCTTCCATCTGGTTTTCTTCTTGACCCTGCCTTCCACTGGCTTATCATAGAGGTGAATTTAAGGACCTTGTAAGAAGCCCAAATGGAGGTGGTGTCTCTGTGCACCTGCCTGTGTTTGGAGATCAGAGGACAACTTGCAAGAGTTGGTTTTTCCACTATGTGTGTCCCAGAGATAGAATTCAGTTCTCCCTCACCTGCTGAGCCATTTCCACGAGATTTAACTGTGGTTCTTGGATTGATTGATTGATTGATTGATTTGAGACAGGGTTTCTCTGTGTAGCCTTCGCTGTCCTGGTTGGCTCTTGGAATTTTTAGTGCGAGATGAGCTTGGATGCTTTGTGGTAAAATTTTCCATTTCATGTTTTGATGTCTTTCTACGGCTTTGGATTTGTTGCAGAGAGATAGATAGATGCGTCTCCTTTCCTATGTGTGAAAAAGAGTCATTTGGCACTAATGGCATAGCCTTGTTTTTGTTTTTGGAGTTAAGTCCTATCATCTCAGTGACCTTATGGCTAATTTTTGTTGTAGGTGTTGGGGAGCATTAGTGGGTTTGAGCTTGGTCAGCTGGTTACTTTGAACAGTGTGTGAATATAGCAGGTGCTGGTTTTTCTGTTTGTCCAGTAACATTTGAATAGGTAGTGATTTCCTCAAAAACCTATTGATTCAGATTTTTTAAAAAATAGGTTTTGTTTTTTTTTTTTTACCGGGCATGGTGGTGCATGCCTTTAATCCCAGCACTCAGGAGGCAGAGGTAGGCAGATCTCTGTGAGTTGGAGGCTAGCCTGGTCTACAAAGTGAGTGCAGGACAGCCAAGGCTACACAGAGAAACCCTGTCTCTAAAAACGAAACAACAACAACAAAGGTTTTTTGAGACGGGGTTTCTCTGTGTAATAGCCATGGCTGTTCTAGATTTACTTTGTAGTCTAGGTTGTTTTTGAACTCACAGAAATCCACCTGCCTCTGCCTTCTGAGTGCTGAGATTAAAGGCATGTACCACCACACCCAGCTGTGAGACTATTTTTTAAAAGATATTTTAAATTGTTTTTACAGTATTCTGCCCACATGTATACCTGCCCACCACAAGAAGGCACCAGATCTCATTATAGGTGGTTGTTAGCCACCATGTGGTTGCTGGGAATTAAACTTGAGACCTTTGGAAGAGCAGACTGCTTTTAACTTCTGAACTATCTCTCCAGCCCAAGACTCTTTTATTTTTATTTTATTTTTTTTAAAACTCACAAATAGTCTCCCTATGTGCACATCCTCGTGCCCAGTCTTGCCTTTTACCTGGCATGGAGGCAGAGGCAGGTGGATTGCTGCCAGTTGGAGGCCAGCCTGGTCTACAAAGTGAGTCCAGGACAGCCAAAACTACACAGAGAAACCCTGTCTTGAAGCGGGGCGGGGAAAGGCAACCAACCAACCAACCAACCAAAAAAAAAAAAAAAAAACCTTAAAGGAGTTGGGCACAGTGGTGCATACTTGTAATCCCAGCATATGGGGAAGCACAGGATTTTTGAGTTTGAGGATAGCCTGGTCTGCAAAGCGAGTCCAGGACAACCAAGGCTACATAGAGAAACCCTGTTTTGAAAACAAACACAGAAAACACTTTAAAGGAAAAAAAAGTGTGGGGGGGGGAGGAGAGAGAGAGATTTTCGCTTTTTTCAAGACAGGGTTTCTCTGTATAATAGCCCTGGCTGTCACAAAGATTTGCCTACCTCTGACTCCCAAGTGCTGGGATTAAAGGCTATAGAACCAACTATCTATCTTTTGTTGTTGTTGTTATTGTTGTTGAACCATCTATATTTTAACATTGGGAAAGTTAGGCCAGTGTGGTGGCGCTTAGGTCTGCCTCAGTTTGAGTTTGAGGCTACCTTGGTCTACATGGTGAGATCCAGGACAGCCAGTGCTATGTGAAGAGACCCTGTCTCAAAAGACCACCCCCTTCCAAAATAAATAAATAAATAAATAATCAATCTAAAAGTTTAGATATTTCCCACTTGTTTTATAAAATAAAAAAAGGCAATGCATAGCTGGGCCCGGTAACCCACGCCTTTAATCCCAGCATTCTGGAGGCAGAGGCAGGTGGATCTCTGAGTTCAAGGCCAGCCTGGTCTACAAAGATGTCTAGGACAGCCAGAGAAACCCTGTCTTGAAAACCTTAAAAAAAAAAAAAAAGCCGGTATGGTGGCAGAGGCAGGAGGATCGCCATGAGTTTGAGGCCAGCCTGGTCTACAAAGCAAGTCCAGGACAACCAAGGCTACACAGAGAAACCCTTAAAGATAATGCCAAAAGCTAAGCTGAATTGTAAGTGATACTGGGTAAGGGACATGGTCTGGAGCCTTAAATGTGCTGTCATTAAGGCACAGCCACCTCAGGACTATTGGCCAGTAGTTGTCTACATGCAGCCTACTGCTGAGCCTTGCAGTCCCTTGAGTTTGCATCTTTCATCAAGCTTTCTTCCTCCGGCACAAGGCCTGTGGGCTTCATCCAAGAAGGGACAGTGTTCTGTCCAAGGAATAGCCTTGAAGAACAATTGAGAGAAATTGTTGGTTGGGACTTGAAGGCTCTCCAGAGAGACCTACTTAATCTCCTGAGGAGAGCAAGAGTGGTTGGACCATGTGCTACCAAGAGCACCGTGGGCTAAGGCCCTGAGCAAAGGTAAAGAGGAACTTGCCAAAGAAGTTGTTGTATTAGGCTCCAACTAGCCTTTCCTTCTCTGCCCACTCCTGTTGACTGGGTATATATAATTAGCAGCATCAGTTTCAGTCTCTCTCTCTCTCTCTCTCTCTCTCTCTCTCTCTCTCTCTCTCTCTCCCCCTCTCTCTCCTTTCTTTTCTTTCCCTTTTGGTTTTTCAAGACAGGGTTTCTCTGTGTAGCCTTGGCTGTCCTGGACTCGCTTTGTAGACAAGGCTGGCCTTGAACTCACAGCGATCCACCTGCCTCTGCCTCTCGAGTGCTGGGATTAAAGGTGTGCGCCACCACTACCCAGCTCGGTTTCAGTCTCTTAAGGCCCCTTCTACCCCAGTTAGCTTTGTAGGTGTGAGAAGGACTAAGCAGGTGTTAACTACCACAATGGAAAGAATAAAGAAAGACCCTGGACAGAGATCTTGTTCAATGTGTTCCTGCTGTTTAGGAAGGGAGCCAAGGCTCCTTGGAGCATTTCTCTCTGGACAGAGGCTCCTCCCTGCCAGTGCTGTCCTGTGCTCCCTGTAGCAAGGAGGGTAGGAAATCTGTTAAGGACATTGGAAGATCAGCTACTAGCCTCAGCTGTGCATCTCACTGACTGACTGACTGACACTTGAGGCTACTTTATTGAATTTCCACACTTCCTTTCCTGCTTCTTGCAAAGTTGTTGGGAGTCAAAAGGTCTTTCAAGACTTTTCCATTAGGATTAAGTTCACTGTATCAGCCAGCCGGGCGTGGTGGCGCACGCCTTTAATCCCAGCACTCGGGAGGCAGAGGCAGGCGGATGGCTGTGAGTTCGAGGCCAGCCTGGTCTACAAAGTGAGTCCAGGACAGCCAAGGCTAACACAGAGAGACCCTGTCTCGAAAAAAAAACAAAAACAAAACAAAAAAGTTCACTGTATCAATAGTTGAGTCAGAAGTTAAGACCCTGCCTGATTGTTGAGATCTCATTCAGAGAATCTCCTACTCAGGTTGGACCAGCTTTCCTTCCCAGAGCTAGGCTAAGGCAGTGAGACTAGTAGATATATAGCATTGTGCTCTAGGCTTCTGGCTCATGATGAGATAGGATCGGCTGCTGTAGGTGGTGAGTACTCTGCGGTAGACAGTGGTAGACATTTCTTGGAAGAAATGTGAGGATTCTACATCCTATGTCTAGTTCACTTAGGTCATTACTGAGACATCCTCTTCTGATCTGAATATGAGGAACCTAGGGCTGGTAGGTCCTAGTGTCAGCCAGCTTTGCAGAACAGAGGCAGACCCATCCTAAGAGGCACCTTAGTATTCCAGTGCTCCTTTGTTTAATCAGGTCTCTTGGCTTGAATCTGACCTTCATGTGACAGGAACTGCTTGGCTCCCACCAGCTTGAAAATTCACACAGTCAGCCTACTAGAGTTAGGCCCTAGGAATTCTATTGTGCACTAGACAGTGTGTCCTGACCTCATTGTTTACATTCCCACAGGGAAGCAGTGAGCTACCTAGCAATTATCTATTCGTGCCTAACATCACCTCCCAAAACAGAGCTCAAAGAATCAGCCATTTTGAGGGAGTGGTGTGCAGTCCTGTTATCCCAGCTGCTCTGGAGGGAATTTCATAGGGAATACTGGGCATTGACTAGGCACAGGTACTGTTAGGGTGTTGGTTGGCATGATCAGAGTGACCTTTGTAGCTAGAGAGACTGCAGTCAGTCAGTATCCTCCAAGGACAGAGATGGCATGTGTAGATGTTCAGAGATGCATAGGGGCTCTGCATTCTGTTCTGGAAGCTGGAGAATAGTGCAGAATATGCTTTAGGATTCCTCAGGTCTGTGGAGAAAGGGGCGGGGAGCAAGGTAGAAGTAGAAAGGCCTGCAGGAAATTTACATAAATCATAGTGGTAGACAAGCCAGAAACAATGCCAGAGCTCCTTGCAGGAGATTCCTTGCTGTCCTAAGTAATTTTGATATTTAGTAGCAAAAGTGTTACAGGAAAGAATTGAGCCAAAATTACAAAATGGTAAGGGCTAAAAGTTGTTTTTAGCAGGGTTGTTTCTTAGGGACTTTAAGCAGTTCAGAAAGTTGTTTTGTTTGATCTAAAATTGGACTTGAATCTCACGATATTCAAGTGAGATTTCAACAAAAAAATTTTTTTTCTTTTTTCCTTTTTCCTTCTGTCAGAGCAGAATGTAGTCAAGTCTTTATATCTGCAAGTCTGTTTTCCTAGAAGATGCATGGGCTGGAGAGAGGGGCCAGCCATTTAATGGCACTTGCTATTCTTATAGAGAACCCCAGTTCTGTTCCCAGTACCCATGTTGGATGGTTCATGACCACCAGTAACTCTAGCTCCAGAGGATCCAATGCCCTTCTGGCCTCTGGGGGTACTGTACTCAACGAGTGTACACACACACACACACACACCCTAATTTAAAATAGATCTCTTGAGGTTAAAAGCACTGTTTGCTCCTCCAATGGTCCTGAATTCAATTCCCAGCAATGACATGGTGGCTCACAACCATCTACAATGAGATCTGGTGCCCTCTCACACAGACACACAGACACACACACAGACACACACACAGACACACACAGACACACACACACACACACACACACACACACACACACACACACACACACACACACACACACACACACACACACACACACACACACCCTAGATCTCTTGAGGTTAAAAGCACTGTTTGCTCCTCCAATGGTCCTGAATTCAATTCCCAGCAATGACGTGGTGGCTCACAACCATCTACAATGAGATCTGGTGCCCTCTTCTGGAGTGTGGGCAGAATACTGTATAAGTAATAAAAGTAAATAGATCTTTTAAAAAAGGGGGGGGGGCGCGGAGCGCATGGTGGCACACGCCTTTAATCCCAGCCTCGGGAGGCAGAGGCAGGTCTGGTCTACAAAGGGAGTCCAGGACAGCCAAGGCTAACACAGAGAGACTCTGTCTCAAAAAAACAAAAAACAAAACAAAACAAAAAGCTGTCCGTGGTGGCATACACCTTTAATCCCAGCACTCGGGAGGCAGAGGCAGATGGATCGCTGTGAATTTGAGGCAAGCCTGGTCTACAAAGTGAGTCCAGGACAGCCAGGGTGACACAGAAACTGTGGGGGGGGGGGCGTGGTGGCTGGAGATAAGATGCAGCTGTGTAACCTAGGCTAGCCTGGAACTCTCTGGATAACTCAGTCTGACTTAGAACTTGTGATCCTCTCAGCTCAGGTATGTGCCATCATGTCTAGCTCCAGAGAAGGATTTAGGTGAAGCAGAGCCTGTTTTCTGGACATACTTGGTTTGTGGAGTGTCTGCCTAGCTAGATTCTTTTTGTATGTTTCTCATAGCTAGGACCTGATGGGCCTCAAATTTTTTTCCATTCAAATGATAATAGAAAAGCTCCAACCCACATTCTTTGTTCATCTGATGGTACTCTGGTAGGCTCTCTGGCAAAATATCCCCTTTGCAGTCTCTTTTCCTACAGGAGATCTTTTTGGTTTTTTTGACACAGGGTTCTCTGTGTAGCCTTGGCTGTCCTGGACTCACTGTGTAGACCAGGTTGGCTGGGATTAACAGGCGCGCACCACCATGCCCGGCATTACAGGAGATCTTAATGTGGCATCAGCTGCTGTATTATCTGATGGGAGTGGGGCCGTGCATCTCCGTGCCTTGTGTTTGGTGGATTATATAGAATACTCTCTAGGCAGCTGGAAGCCTGTTCTCTTGCCTTCCCTTTCTGAGGCATTGTGAGAGTAACCTTTATGAGGAGGGGCATTGTGGTGCTCACTTATCATCCTAGCACTGAGGAAGCTGAGAGAAGAAAAGGAATTTAAGGCCAGCCTGGGCTACATGAGATGCCCTTAAAAGACTAAAAAGGGGCAAAATAGTAATTTTATATGACTATGATGGTTAGGTTGTGAGTCAGCCTCCTGATCCGTCCCCCGTTCCACCCCCCCACCCCCCATTTTTTGGAGCCACTTCACTAGTTGCCTGTGAATTGCTGTTTGTTACTTATCATATCTCAAGTGCCTAGGAACTGAGCTAGTTGTGCCATGCCAATCAGACAAAAGGGGCATTGGCTTCTTTGGTTCCAGATTTCTTGAGCTGGTATCTCTCCCTACCTTCACCTGCCTATTCCTGCTGGCTGGAGGTGGAACAGAATGTTGATGGGGTACCTGCAGTAACAGGGCAGAGAGAATGAGCAAGTTCTGGATACGTTATGGAACGAGATGACTTCGACCCTTTTAAAAACTTTAAGTCATGTGAGTGTTCTGCAGAGGCCACCTGACATGAATAATGGGAATCTAACTCAGGTCTCAAACTCCAGTCCCCTGGAAGAGCAATAAATAATCTTAGCTGTGGAGCTGTCTCTCCAGCCCTAATTACCCTGGGTCTTAATAGTTTTCTGCTCCTCAGGATAGAGACTGCTGTGTCAGCAACAGCTGTGGGTTTGTTACAATGCAGCCCTGGCTGTCATGGAACTCACTATGTAGGCCAGACTGATTTGGAACTCTGCCTCCCAGGTGCCAGGATTAAAGGCATTTGTCACCATGCTGGACCTTGCTGTGGATTTTGACCAGCTGGGTGGGGCTTTTCATCAGTGGGTCCAGAGCAGGTTGAGATGAAAGTATGGAGAAGCCAGTTCTGACTTTGGCCTTCTTTTCTCATTCTTTCAGCCAAGCTGTGTGCCTCTGTCAGGTCTTAACTCAATAGCCTTATGGGTGGCAACGTTGCCCTAGAAATTCTGTGCTGGGTTATCCTTATTTCTTGAATGCTTATCAGATTTCTGAGATTGGATCCTCATTCATTTTTACCATAGTCTTGTGGGGGGCTAGTTCTTGGTATGATCCTTATAAGAAAACAGAGCTCTGAAAGGTTTAGAAATTAACTTGGTTGTACAGTAGTTAGTGAGTAGCTGAGAGTTGCCTATAACATATTGACTCCAGAGACAGCACACTACCTGTTGCTTAGTCTGCATTCTCCCAGACCTTGTGTGGTGTGTCTGTGTGTCTGTGTCTGTGTATACATGCATATAGCCTACAAAACTTAAGCTGTTTCTGGGAGGGCCTAAACTTCAAGCTTCAGCCTGGAGACCCCACTCCCACCAAGGCAGGCTGGGTTCTCTGGACATAGGACTAATGGGTATGAGCTAAGCCCTGGGAAACCTGGATCCTGCCAGGGAGCCTTGGCCCTTCTTCTCCAAGAGATGTTCTTTTTAGTTATGTTTAGGGCCATGTAGATAGGCTAGAAGGAGGGATTCTGACCTTGGGGCCTGGCCTGAAGAGTGGGAAGGGTGGGCTGGCTCTCCACAAGCTTTGCGAGGTCCCTTGGGCCACCATTTATTATTTTAGCTTTTTGAAGTGGAAACTCCTTTTAAGTCACCCAGGCAATAACAGTTCATTATTTAAAATGTCCAAATAGGTTTTATGGAAAAGAAAACCTTGGCATTGTGTCCCATCAACCTCCATGAGTACTAGTAAGCACTAATAGGATTATTACATCTTTTTCTAAACCAGTACTGCCTGCTAGAAATACAATATAGTAGTGGGCTGGAAATGTTACTCAGTTGGCAGAATGCTTGCTTAGCATGCAGCTTCCAGCAGGCTTGGGGGAAGGAAGGCAGGAACTCTAGTCAGTGCCAGACAGCTGTAGGGGGAGAGAGAGAGGCGGGGAGGGAGGGAGGGAGGGAGAGAGAGAGAGAGAGAGACAGACAGACAGACAGACAGACAGACAGACAGACACCACCTGTACTTGTGGCCCTCTTTAACTGCCCTTTGGCTTCCTGAGCTCGGTAGGCCACAGAGTCATGCTCAGCATTCAGACATGCACATGCCCCTGCCCTGGCTGAGAGAAGCCTGGTAGCATAGGCACACTTTTATTTTCCCTCTCTTCGAGACAAGGTCTTTCTGGGTATCCCTGGCTGTCCTGGACTCTGCTTTGTAGACCAGGCTGGCCTAGAACTCACAGACATCTGCCTGCCTCTGCCCCCCCCCCCCGAGTGCTGGCATTACAGGCATGTGCCACCACGCTTGGCACAGAAGAGATGAAATTTAACAGGGGCACTCATCTATAATTCTAGCATTTGGGAGGGAGATAGAAGAATCAGGAATTCAGGCCAGCCTGAGCTACTTGAAGTTGTATCTCAAAAATCCTTCTTTCACTAAGCATTGACTTAGCTAAATAGTATCAGCCAGTGTAATTTTGCTGTTTGCTTGCTTAGGAACTAAGCCTCTTTTGCAGCATTAAGCCTGTGTTCAGGGCAAGGGGAACACCATAGGTGGTGGTTTATAGTATTCCTTGGGGACCTTCACACCAAAAGCCCATGCATGGCTTGGAAGTTTATTGTGCTGTTTCACCTATTGCACACTTTCCCACAGCTTGCCTTGGGTGCTTAGATTGGTATAAGAGGCCAGCTGGGTGGCTTGGTTGCTTGGTTTTGGTTGCAATGCAGAGGGACACTTACCCCTATCCCAGAGAGTTGGGAGGTGTTTGGTCAATATTTATAGTGTACTTTTGACACAAAGCCTGTAAATCCTGGATCTTGTGACTTGCACTTTTAGGGCCCCTCAGCAGTTCTCTATCAGCTTCTGAGGCAGGATGTGCTGGGCAGAGCCTCAGTGACGGGTACCATCTTTTCAGGGTGGCCATAGCCACCACTGGGCTGCAAAGTCTCTGCTACCTGCTAGTTGAATGAACTTCTGAGCCTTAGTTTCCCTTGTCAGTTGTCTGTCATAATGAGACCCACTTTCTTGAGTGGTGTGAATCATGTAATGAAGTTTGGGACTTGTAGGATGTATGAGCTGGTGATGGTAATGGTTTATCCTGCTTGAGATATGTTTACAGATGCCAGTACTTCAGGTTATCAGAGGGCCCTTGGAATCTCCCAACACTATAGGCTGAATTAGAACCTGGTCTACACAGAGACAAGGCTTCTTTATAGCCTTGGCTGTCCAGGACTTGGCTTTAGAGCCAGATCTATCTATATAGATAGTAGCGTCTTCCTGTGGGCTGTGTGGCAGAGGAGGAGGACTCATGAGGCTTTACTATGGTGAAGAAAGGAGCAGGGATAGTATGCTTTGCTTCAACATAATCTGTGTGAAAGGAAGTCTCTTCCCTGTGTTTGCTCAGCACTAGAAAGGTAGCATCCTTTGGAAGGGAATCAGTGGTATCTCAATAGACGATAACCTATTCAGTCTTTGTATAAGTCAGCATGCAGCTGAAGGGTGGTGGTTACTGATACTGACTAGAGTCCAGTATGCTCTTCCAGAAAAGGCCAATCAAGGAGCTTGGGTTTCACTTTATTTATTTATTTTTCCCATTGTAGCCACCTCCCTCCCTCATACCCTCTCCCTCCATCTCCTAGTCCTCAGAAAGGGGAGCCCTACTCCCCTAACATCTGACCCCAGCCTATCAAGTCTCCTCTGGACTGCCTGTATACTCTTCCTTTGTGGCTTGGCAAGGCCACCCTGCCAAGGGGAAGTGATCAGGGTTTCACCTTATCATTAATCAGCTTTTGAATAGAGCTTCAGTGACTGGTACCAGCTGTGGGGATGGCCATAGCCAGCCACCACTGGGCTGCAAAGTCCCTGTGGGCAGGAAGAGTGGGAACACTGAATACACGGGTCACCATATAAGTTAAGGATAGACCCTGGGCCTAGCAAGCATCATGTGACTGCTACCTGGTCGACCCTCTCTCTGTCTGAGGCCTGTGGACTCAGGCACTGTACCACAAGCTGGATGTTGGCCTGCAGCTTTCTTTCTGCAGATGGTTGACCATCTAAAGTTCACCCTCTCTTGCCCATAATCCTTCCTGTGTTTTTTGGTTTTGGTTTTTCAAGACAGAGTTTCTCTGTGTAGCCATGCCGTCCTGGACTCTCTTTGTAGACCAAGCTGGCCTCGAACTCACAGAGATCCACCTGCCTCTGCCTCCTGAGTGCTGGGATTAAAGATGTGCCACCATGCCCAGCTGGCCTACTGTGTTTTTATTTCCAGACTGGGTGGGAAAGATGGGGTAGAGGAGGACATCTGAGAAGTGGCAACCAAAAGCCACAAGAGCTTGGTATGCAAGGTATGGAAGCTAACTAGACTTTTTTTTCTTTTTCTTTTGCTCTGAGACAAGGTTTCTCTATAGCCTTGGCTGTCCAGGACTTGCTTTGTAGACCAGGTTGGCCTTGAGCTCAGAGAGATCTGCCTGCCTCTGCCTCCCGAGTGCTGAATCGCAGGCATTCACCACCACACCCAGCTAGAGGTTCTTCTTATCTTGTGGAGGAACCTCCTGTAGAGATGGGACAAAGACAGATTTGTCCATCTCTATCTAGGTTTTGACATTGACTCTGTCCAGGCTGGTCTGGGAGGGAGAAGCACAGGTCATGCTTCTCCCTGTGGCTTTACTGCCTTTCACAGTCAGGGTTCAGGGCTGGGGTAAGGCGAACCCTGTGCAAGGTTTGACTGAGGATCCTTTCTGGGGCAAAGTCTGTCTGTGGTAGAGGACCTTAGTGGAGGCTAGTTAGTGGTGAGGTAACTGGCACTTAAGCCCATTTGAGCTGCTTCTTTCCCACCTTTTCCTGATGCTTCTTAAGTCATGGCCTTTAAAACCAGAGCACATGCTCCATGTGTTCTGCTGCTTGCTGACTCTGACCTTGGCAAACATTTCTAGCACGTATCTTGATTTTCTTGTTTATGGGCCAGTGAAAGGAATTCATTCATTTTTATTTAAGGATTGTGAGACCCATGTCATGTTTAACTGTAGCTGGGATCATTAGCACCTCACACCCTGTTTAGGATGGGGTCTTTGTCTTTTCTCATACACTTGCACAGCCCTATTAACTTTTAGTGCAACTAAGGAAGGTGCTTTGGGAGGATGACAGGCAGTGCTCTCAGTCATGCATCCGATAGTATTGGTGCCTGGCCTCTGAGAGCTAGTAATGGCTAGGCTGCTTGTTTCTGTTTTCTCCAGGAAGGCTTAAACTAATGGCCAAAGGTTGCAGGACCTCACAGGGGTCTACTGGGACCAGGCCCTTGCTACTATGACAACAGCCTAGTCCTTGCACTAATCAGGAAGCCTGTTGTCTGGAGAAGCCAGTAGGTCACTGGGTAGATAACATGTACTGTGTCCTGAGAGCACCTAGTAGAGTGTCCTAGCTTCACTCAGGTTCTGAGGGTCTCTCAAAAGGACTTTGATTTTGACCGGTGGGGGAGGTGGGAGTGAGGAGGGTTTAGCTAGCTGGTTTATGAATCTCAGGCAGCCAAGCCTTGCACTCAGGCTAAACTCAGCATGTCGGACACTGGTGTATAGGATATAATACCAGCACCATGTAAAGGTGAGACCTCCCATTTTGTCCACACGTTGGCCACCCACTCCTTGTAGTGTTAACTAGTCCTACAGCACACCCCTCCTTCAGCACTGGCCTATGATTTCAGCCTAGTTTTTCTTCCCCTACCCATTCTTTGTGCCATGGCCTGAAAGGATTGGATCACTATATTCCTTCTTCACCAGAAACTTCATTGCTTTCTGGGTGACTGAAACAAGTCCTCAATGGAGGCTTACAGCCCCCACCCCACTTCTGTGGTTAGCCTTTTTGTTTTGTTTTGTTTTTTAAAAAAGAGGTTAGCAGCCTTAGGTCTTTCTAGAACTGGACAATACAGAAAGTAATTGGTAGCCTTTGTACCAGGAGTTTATGGATTTAGCCCCTTCACTGAGCTGGAGGAGTTCTTGGAGGCCTGGGTTTTCTTCATCTTGAGTGAGAAATTCAAGGGAAGGAGCCCCAGGCCTTTCTTCCTCTCTGCCAAAGCTATGATAGTAAGTAAGGGACCAGGTTCAGTAGTCAGTAGGACATTTTCCTATTTAAACTATAGAACTCTAAAGGTTTTTTTCTTTCTTGGGGAAATACCCTAGAGCCCTTGTCTCTGGGGCAGTGTAAGGATATGGGTCCCTACTCCCCACAGGTCTTCCTAGGAGACAGGTTGGGGGGCGGTATCTGATTTGTAATCTGGGGTTGGAACTGAAGCTATTCTGGTGATCTTCCCTTTGAGAGATGACTTGTTGGCCTTTTTCACTGCTGAGGATAGAGGGGCATTGCTAAACACTAATGTCTTGGTGGGTTTAAACTGTACCTTTGTTGAGTGTTTGCTTTACTTGTGTGCTAGGCATTCTATGCTTTGTCTACTTAAATTAGTGGGCCTCTGCATAAGTGTTATCTCCTTTCTCACAGAGAAGGTCTAGATTCAAAGTGCTTAACTGTGCCATCTGGCTTTCCTAGGTATTTGAGTAAAAGGGCCGTAACTGGAAAGTGAAGGCTCTCAGACATGCCTCAGTGATCAGCCTGCCCTGTAAAGCCTTCGGTCCTAACATCCACCCTATCATAGCTCCTGCTAATGCCTTGCAGCACCCACCTTCCTCCACAAGTACGGGCTCCTTGTGTTCTCCACTCCAAAAAATAAATAAGTAAATAAATAACCAAGTGAAAAGAGTATGCTGTATAGATAGCTTCTGAAAGGACCCAGGCACCTCCTTCCAAAGTAGAGTGACTGGCTTTTAGAGGAGTATTAGTGTACTTCCTTTTTGCTATTGCTTCAGGTTTTTGCTCTTTTGTTTTGTTTTTTGCTTTTTTGAGACAGGGTTTCTCTTGTAGTCCAGGCTGTCCTGGACTCAGTTTGTAGACCAGGCTGGCCTCGAACTCACAGAGATCCACCTGCCGTGCTTCCCAAGTACTGGGATTACAGGTGTGTGCCACCATGTCCGGCTTGCTTTATTATTGGTTTGTTTATTTATTGAGACTCTGTTTCTCTGGGTAGCCTTGGCTCTCCTGGACTGTTTTGTAGACCAGGCTGGCTTCAATCTGAGAGATCGCCTGCCTCTGCCCCCCAAGTGCTAGGATTAAAGGAGTTGCCTAGTTTAAAAATTTTTTTTTGTTGTTGTTGGTTTTTTTGTTTTGTTTTTTGTTTTGTTTTGGTTTTGGTTTTTTTTTTTTTTTCTTTTTTTTTTTTAATTTTTTTAATACATTTTTATTAATTTATACATATTACATCTCAGTTGTTAGCCCATCCCATGTATCCTCCCATCCCTCCCTTCCTCCCACTTCCCCCCCCTACTCCCCTCCCCTATGTCTGTGTCTGAGGGGGATCTCCTCCCCCTGAATATGCTCATACGGTATCAAGTCTCTCCTTGGTGACCTATTATCTTTCCTCTGAGTGCCACCAGGCATCTCCATCCAAGGGACATGATCAAATATGGGGCACCAGAGTTTGTGTGAGAGTTAGATCTCCTTCTCCACTCAACAGTGGAGAATGTCCATCGGCTAGTCTGGGTAGGGGTTCAAGGTTTTTACTGCCTATTTTTTCCTTGGCTGTTGCCACAGTTTGCGGAGGACCCCAGGGCCCAGACTCTCCTGTAGTTTTCCAGGACCCACTGGATCCTTCCATTTCCTCTTTCTCCCAGGCTTCTCACACCTAAAGTTTCAATAGGATGTCCTCCCCTTTTTTTTGGTTTTTCAAGACTGGGTTTCTCTGTGTAGCCTTAGCTGGCCTAGACTCACTTTGTAGTCCAGGCTGGCCTTGAACTCACAGCAATCCACCAGCCTCGGCCTCCCAAGTGCTAGGATTAAAGGCGTGCGCCACCACCGCCCAGCCTAAAAATTTTGTTTTATGGGTGTTTTGCCTGTATGAATTTCTGTGCACCGTGTATGTTCAGTGCCAGTGGAGACCAGAAGAGGGTATTGTATCTCCTGTGACTGAAGTTAGAGATGCACTGTCTTTGGGGGGGGGGGCTGTTTTTATTTTTATTTATTTGTTTTGTTTGTTTTATTTTTTGAGGCCTTTATTTTTTCAGGACCTTCCAGAGGTCCTGAGTTCAATTCTCAACAACCACATGGTGTCTCACAACCATCTATAATGTGATCTGATGCCCTCCTCTGGCCTGCAGGTGTACATGCAGGCAGAGCACTGCATGCATAATAAACAAATAAACAAAAAATCTTTAAAAACAAAAGACCACCAGAAAGAAACAAACAAACTTTAAAAGACCAGTGTCTGGAAAACTTTTGTCTTCAGAGATGATCTTCAGTGTACCTCACCATGGAATTCCTATTAGTAAACTTTGTCACTAGCCCTAGGGCTTGCTTTCCCTCTAGCTTGCACCAATGCTGTTGAGCACACGAGGAAATGACTCTGGTTATAGTTCAGGTGGGCGCTAGCTTGACCTTGGGCTGACAAGGGTGAAGATCTTTTTTTATTTTTTGTAACACAGTCTTTCCACGTAGAGTAGGCTGGCCTCATTCCCAGAGATCCTCCTGTTTTTGCCTCCTGAATGTTGTCATTAAAGGCATATGCCACCACACCTGGCTCAGGTAAAGACCTTTAGACTAGCCAGGGAACTACTAGATGGTGGGTGGCTTCTCTGCATCAACCTGGGGTCAAAGGACAGCATTTTGTTTTGTTTTTGCAAGTGAGATTTTTCTAGTTTTCTGCTGTTCAGTGCTGGAAGGTGGGGGTGCTGTGGGCTGGGCTCTACAACTCCAGCTATTAGAAGGCATATGTCGACCATTAGAGGCAGTGGCTCTAGTAACAGGCCAGAAGCTAGGAACGCATTGGCCTTACACTTAGGAGTCAGAAGAGGACACTTTCTTCTCATTTAAAAGACATGGACTGATGAAGAATCTTCTTTTGAGGCCAGCCAGGCAGGAAGAGGGGCTTCAGCCTTGTCATCAGTGGGCAGAGCAGGGCCCTGAGGGTGACCCCTCAGGCATGGAGGAGAGAGGAGCCCCTGCTCTATGCTTGGAGGCGGGGAGGTTCCTGACCTGGCATGGCAGGGAAGGAAGCAAGAGCTAAGTGGGTAAGCAGAATCCCAGGATGTATCTCTTCCTGTGGATCTCTGGAGGAGGGAGGGACGGACACCCTTCATTTTCAGAACCATTTTGGGAAAGTATCTATGTGTGTATGGATGGGAACAAAATAACCAGAGGCACTTTTTTTTTTTTTTTTTGGAGACAGGGTTTTTCTGTGTAACAGAGCCCTGGCTGTCCTAGACTCACTTTGTAGGCCAGAGTGGTCTTGAACTCACAGAGATCCTCTTGCCTCTGCCTCCCAAGTGCTGGGATTAAAGGTGTGTGCCACCATCTCCAGGCCAAGGCACCTCTTTTTTTTTTTTTTTTTTTTTTTTTTTTTTTTAAAGATTTATTACTTACACAGTATTCTGCCTGCAGGTCAGAAGAGGGCACCCAATCTCATTGAGGGTTATGAGCCACCACATGGTTGCTGAGAATGAATTCAGGACCTTTGGAAGGGCAGCCAATGAATGAATGCTCTTAACCTGTGAGCCATCTATCCAGCCCCTAGAGGCACTTCTTTTAGGGAAGACTTTGCACGTTGTGGTCCTTAAGAAAATCTTCATCTTTGTTCCTAATACATATCCTTCCAGAGTTCACCCTGTGGGTGTCAATATACACATGCTCATTTGTCCTATAGAAAGCTGATTATTAGCCAGGCGTGATGGCACACACCTTTTAATCCCCAGCACTTGGGAGGCAGAGGCAGGAGGACCACTGTGAATTCGAGGCTAGCCTGGTCTACAAAGTGAGTTCAGGACAGCCAGGGCTATACAGAGAAACCCCGTCTCAAAACCAAAAAAGAAAGTAGATTATTTTATGACTATCCTCTTGTATTGTGTCCATTGTCACATAGCCAAATATTTATATTTTAATGATTATTGTGAAAGTTGATAGACTTAAAATTGTTGATTTCAGTACTATTGGAGCTGAAATTGTGTATAGCTCTTGTCTCACTTGTATTATTGGGGTTAAATTTAAAGATGGGATTAAAGCCAGGCATGGTGGTGCACATCTGTAACCTCACCACCTGGGGAAGGCAGAGGCAGGCAGATTGTTGTGAGTTCAAGGCGAGCCTGGTCTACAAAGCTAGTTCAGGACAGGGCTTCACAGAGAAACCGTGTCTCAAAAAAACAAACAAAACAAAAAGATGGAATTGGCCAGGCATGGTGGCACACTTGCCAGGCAAAGATGAGGATCTTTGAGTTCAGTAGACAGGTCCATATGAGAAGTTCCAAGCTAGTCAGGGCTGTGCTGTGAGATGCCATCCAAAAAGACAGAACTGTAGAGTCAAATTGGAGCATACTCTTTTATTAGGAACACAGAAGCTGATTCTTGCCTTAACTGCATGTCAGCGAGGACAGAGCAGGCCTTGGTATGGCCTTGGACTTGTGCATTCACATGTCTTTAGCTTCTCTTTCTCTGCTTGTGCAGAAATTTATAGAAAGTTCAACTTCTTTTCCTTTTAGATTTTGCCATAGTTCTGGAGCCCTGAGTTACAGCGAAGATTTGGGTATGGGCTATGAGTCTCAATTGGCATCTCTTAACAAAACAAAACAAAAAAACAGACCTGGGGCTGGAGAGATGGCTCAGAGGTTAAGAACACTGACTGCTCCTCCAGAGGTCCTGAGTTCAATTACCAGCAACCACATGGTGGCTCCCAACCAGCTATAATGAGATGTGGTGCCCTCTTCTGGCGTGCAGGTGTACATTCAGGCAGAGCACTGTATACATAATAAATACATCTTAAAAAAATACAGACTTAGACTCTGTAAGGGCTTTTCTGCCTCACTCAAGAGTTGGGGGCCTGGGTCAGCATGTATTGTTGCCCTCTCTGCTGTGGTTCCTCTGAGAACCTTTGGGGGCATGGTGGGATAGGCATGGCACGATGGGCATGGCGCGATGGGCATGGCGCAGTGGGCATGGCGGCATAGGCATGGTAGTGAGTTGCCTGAACAGCTGTTTCTCTCTCCTTGTTCCACAGAACCTTCTGCTCCAGCCAAGGTGGTGAGAGCAGCTGCTCCTAAACAGCGTAAGGGCAGCAAGGTAAGAAGTAGGGGCTAGCTAGTGACTCCTGAGGGTGATTCTTTTCTTGTTCTCGTAAGTACCTCAGGCCCCTCTCTCTAAAGAGTATGAAAGCCCATTCTGGGTGCTAGTGCATGGTATTTGCATGTACAAACTGATGTGGACCCAATCTCAAAGAAGCTAAAGCTTAAGTGTGGAGTGAAATGACAGGCCTTCATAGACTATGCCTTGCAGGTTGGTGACTTTGGAGATGCAATCAACTGGCCTACACCTGGAGAGATAGCCCACAAGAGCGTCCAGGTGAGTGTGGGGAGGGACTGGCAGGTTCAGGTACAGTTTCTACAAACTCAGTTGGTTTTTGTCCAAGAGCTATAAGCTAAACCTTTCGGTGAGGTTTGGCAGGACACAAGAGTGTGCTTCTGTAGTCCCAGCTACTCGAAGGAAGGATGACTACTCAGTCGAAGACTTCAAGGCCAGCCTGTATAACATAGAACACCAACCCTTTTCCAATCTGAACAAATAATGAGCCTTTGCCTGGTTTCAGAGTTGCCCACCCAGCAATGTTCATTTCCTCTTTGCCTTCCAGAAATCTGATTCCCAGAGTTAGTAGCTCTTGGTGGCTCAATGGGTTAGGCTGTAGTTTTCCAAAGCCCATATTTCTCCATTACTGTGCCAAGTTTTTCTATGAATGATTGAGAAGAGGTATCAGGTGAAGCATTGGCTCCAGTTTGGATAAGTGTAATTAGCTCAGTAGACTCTTAACAGAAACAGAAGAGACTCTTGGTTGGTCCTGTTCTTCTCAGCACTTTTGTTGTGAGCTAATGACCACCTCAGTGGATAATGCCATTACTATACAGACAGGCCATGGTCAGTATTTCTTCTACCCCATGGATTTTGGTAAACTAGAGAAATGAGTTGTTCTTTCTACTTCATAGCCAGTGTGGCCTTTCCTAGAAGTAAAAATGTCTCAGTATGAAGGTTAGGCCTTAGGATAGATCAGTGCAGCCTGCCCTCACACCTTCCCAGGGACCATGTGTTCTTTCTCCAGCCCAGAGGCTCTAATATGTACTCTCTCCACTTGTCTATTGCAGCCACAGTCACACAAGCCTCAGCCCGCCCGTAAGCTGCCACCCAAGAAGGATATGAAAGAGCAAGAGAAAGGAGATGGAAGTGATAGTAAGGAGAGCCCCAAAACAAAGTCAGACGAATCAGGGGAGGAAAAAAATGGGGATGAGGACTGTCAGCGAGGCGGGCAGAAGAAGAAAGGTAAGTGGCCTGGGCAGGACCTGGGAGGTGTGCTTTGTAGAACTCCCCCGTTTGGTTTTTCATGACAAGATTCTTTTGTGTGTAGCCTTGGCTGTCCTGAACTCACTTTGTAGACCAGGCTAGCCTCAGACTCACAGAGATCCACCTGCCTCAACCTCCCCGAGTGCTGGGATTATAGGCGAGCAGCCGGCTTCAGAACTTTTAAAGGATAGAATTTTGGCGGCTGTTGGAGGGTCTTGAGGCCACAAGGTGGCTGACTGCTTGGGACAGTTGTGTTCTCAACTTTAGTACATATCCTCCTAAACAGGCTTTTACATTACTCTGAGTTTCTAACATCTGATGAAATGATACTGGCTTGGCTGCTTTCCCTCATAGACCCAATTGGTGTCTGCAGGCCAGGCTTAAGGTGACAACTCATGTTTTTTTTTTTTTTTTAACTTTTCTTTTCCAAGACAGGGTTTCTCTGTGTAGCCTAGTCTGTCCTGGGCTCTGCTTTGTAGACCAGGTTGGCCTCGAACTCATAGAGATCCACCTGCCTCTGCCTCCCAGGTGCTGGGATTAAAGGCGTGTACCACCATGCCGGGCAGGGTGGCAACGCTTAACTTACTTAGCCCTGCAGTCTCTCTCCATCCAAGATGGCTCCCTGATTCCTGCTCACCCCACCTAGAGTTGGTCCCACATAGTCCTCTCAGGCAGTGATGTGGCACATATGTGAAAGGAGCCTGGAAAGTTAGTTTTTATTCAGGGCAGCTAGGTGTTTGTCTCCAGAAAGTGAGAATGGCTCTTGGAACGAGGGAACCACTGGCCTCCTTATTTAAGAGATTAAAACTTGAGTGTGGTGGTACATGCCTTTAATCCCAGCACTTGGGAGGCAGAGGCAGGGGGATGGATCGATGTGAGCTCGGGGCCAGCCTAATCTACAAAGTCAGTCCACGATAGCCAATGCTACACAAAGAAACTCTGTCTCAAGAAATCAGAGAGAGAGGGTGCGGGGGGAGGGGGGAGAAGAAGAGAGGAGAGATTGATTTAAAAAAAGAAAATAGAGGCCCAGTGTTTAGAAAGAATGTGCCTGTAGCTACCAGATGGATAGTTGGGCCAAAGTTTTGGGAGAAGGAAAAAGCCATGTCTGAGAAGGGCCTGACGTGCCTCTCTGACATGCCCGTGCTGTCCCTCAGGGAACAAACACAAGTGGGTTCCGTTGCAAATAGACATGAAGCCTGAAGTACCTAGAGAGAAATTGGCCTCACGCCCCACTCGCCCGCAGGAGCCAAGACACACACCTGTTAGCCGAGGGGAGATCAAAGGTACGCACTGCCTGCTATGGAGGGTCTGGGTGAGGAGGATACGCTCAGGATTTACCTTGTGCTCCTTCTCACCATAGGATCTGAACCTGCCACCTATATGCCGGTACCTGTGGCCCCACCCACCCCAGCCTGGCAACCAGAGACCAAACCGGAGCCTGCCTGGCACGACCAGGATGAGACATCGAGTGTGAAGAGTGATGGGGCTGGTGGGGCGCGGGCTTCCTTCCGTGGCCGTGGACGGGGGCGTGGTCGTGGACGGGGCCGTGGACGGGGTGGCACTCGAAGTACGTGAGGCCCCTTTGGGCTCCGGGAAGTCCAAGGGATTGCGGCAGGGGTAGTAGGCATGGATATTCTCTCTAACAATTGTCCATTCCTCCTGTAGCACACTTTGACTACCAGTTTGGTTACCGAAAGTTTGATGGTACAGAGGGACCCCGCACCCCCAAGTACATGAATATCACTTACTACTTTGACAATGTCAGCAGTACTGAGATTTACAGTGTGGACCAGGAGCTGCTCAAGGATTATATCAAGCGCCAGATGTGAGTATGCAGGCTTTTCTGGGGCCATGCTAGAATGGGGCCCAGAACAGGATCTAATGAGCAACAGTTGTAGTAGTACTGTTAAGGCTGTGAAACAGCAGGCCAGTTATTGATCCTAAGTCATAGCTAGTAACAAAGCACAGGATTAAAACGGTTTCTGTCTGGCTATAATACTTTACTTTCACTATACTAAGGTGCTGGCTCACAGACCAGAGGAGAACGCATATAAGGGAGCAGGTAGTGTGGTTAGAGGGTTAGTGTTTAGGAGCAGAATAGTATTGGAACGACTTTCAAAGGAGGATTAGTTTGTTGGGCTCACCTGGGATAGTTGAAAGGCAGAAAGGGTGATTTGACTCAAAGTAACAGCATATCATTTCTTTTCAGCATTTAAGCCAGTGGCTCTCAACCTTCCTAGTGCCGCCACCCTTTAATAACGTTTCTCATGTTGTGGTGACCCCCCCAAGCATAAAATTGTTTTTGTTGCTACATTATAACTGTAGTTTTGCTATTGTTATGAATTGCAATGTAGATATTTATGTTTTCCAGTGGTCTTAGGTGACCCCTATGAAAGGGGGACACACACACACACACACACACACACACACACACACACACACACACACACACACACACACACACACACACACACACACACACACACACACACACACACACACACACACACACACACACACACACACACACACACACACACACACACACACACCAGGAAGTCACAACCTACATGTTCAGAAATACTGCCTTTGAAAAGACCAGAGATGTAGGATTGCTGGGGTGGATAGGGAGCAAGGAAGGCCCATAGCCCGTTGCCAAGGACCATCTTAGTTGGGTATAGGTCCTTGGGGTCAGGAGTTCTTAAAGCGTCGGTGGGCAGAAGATAGGCAAGTGACAAACAGACCAACTTAGGGGAAGTTTGAGTCTGAGTGTGGTTTTTTTCTCTCCACTTAGTGAATACTACTTCAGTGTGGACAATTTAGAGCGAGACTTCTTCCTGAGACGGAAAATGGATGCTGATGGCTTTCTTCCCATCACCCTTATTGCTTCCTTTCACCGTGTACAGGCCCTAACCACTGACATTTCACTCATCTTTGCGGTATGTCTCCTCCTGGGGGTGATGGTGGGAAAATAAGTTCTCCAGCTGTGAGTCCTGAGTTGGTAGCTAAACCTGGAGAATTCCCCCACTAACTGCTTCTGTTGAGTCCCAAGGTGCCGCTGTGGTACAGTGAGTGCTGCACCAGCCTCAGCAAGAGTCAGCTACAGCCAGTCTTTTCCTGTGTACCCTTCATTCCATCTGCGTTTGCTCATACCTTGTAGGTCTTTCTAGAAAATCTAGCATTTCAGCAGCCACAGTGTCAATATCACACCTACAGACAGCAACAGTTCTTTAATACTGTCAGATATCCAGCTTCAGATTTTCCCCAGTTGCTGCCAAATATTGTTAAAAAATGGTTTGTAAAGATCAAGAGTCCAGATCAGATCTGTGTGTTGTCTTGTGACCTTCTAACATTTTAATCTTCCTTGCTATTTATTTGTTGAGTAAACTAGGTCAGGTATCTTATACCAGATAGCATGTCTTGTGTGACATATGCTCATTTCCTCTAGCCTTGATTTGAGTAACTTGGTGTCTAAAGGCATAATGAGATTCAGGGCTTTGTAAATGGCTAATGTCTTCTTTTGGGTGGCATGTTACATTCTACCTCCTGATATAAAAACTGCTGCTGTTATTACAGGGATGATTTCCTTGGGTGGTTTCCTTGGGTTAGTGGTTCTCTAATCCTTTCAGTCAATCTTTGCTTAATTAGTTTGGAAATACTTGCTTCTCACTTGTTCAGTTCCCAAGAAGTAGAATAGAAAGCACCTGTCTATGGGCTTGACCATCTTCAGTCTGCGAGCAGAGTGAGTGGTTCCCCGTATCCTTCAAAGGCAGGACTTGAAGACCTTTTCTTTAGCATTGTATGTTATAGGCAATGTAAATTATCCTATATTTTCTCAGTTCATTGTGGGATCAAACTTCCTTTTTGATCAGTAAGGCCATACTGCATTGTGCTCCAAGTGGGCTATTTTTAAAGCAAAAGTAATTTCTCTTCAGAAGAACTGGACTTTAGATACCTTGTGTGGTCATAGGGTTGCTGTTGCTACTTGGTTGGTCATTGTTTCTAGGTTAAGTAAAGTAAAATAGGCGATAATTTTCTTTTTTCCTTTTTAGAGACAAAGTCTCACTATGTAGCACTTAGTTGTCCTGGAACTTGCTGTGTAGACAGAGGCTGGTCTGGAACTCTTAGAAACCTGTCTGTCTCTGCCTCCCAAATGCTGGATTAAAGGTGTGTGCCACCGTGCCCAGCTCTCTTTCTTTTTTTTTTAAATTCCATGTCCCAAATTGCCAATTAATTTATTTTAATCCGCAGTGTGTACATATTGCTCCTGTAATTATGACTCATTCACTAGTACTATAGACTGGGCAGATTAATGTCATGCCAAGTCATAAAAATATATTTTGTGATACTATGTCTTTAACTTGATATGTATTAGTTTCATTTTCCACTCAAACTTTGAGGATTATATCAGTCTCATAATTCTCGATTTTTAAGAAATTTAAGTAGAAAAACACATGGTTTCAATGTTTTTACGTAAGTATTGTGATTGTCTTTTTTTTTTTTTTAAACCTCTTCTGCATTCACCTCTGATAGTCTGTAACCTTACTTGTATTATTGCTTGATTGGGTTGTTTGAGACGGGGTTTCTCTGTGTAGCTCTGGCTGTCCTGAAATTAACTTTGTAGACCAAGCTAGTCTCCTACTTAGACTCACCTGCCTCTGCCTTCCAATCCCTGGGTGTGCACCGTCATGCCTGGCCATATTTTTTCTCTTTTAAGATATCTTTTGAATTATGTGTATGTGTGTAAGTTTATATAGGAGAATACAGGTGCCAGAAGAGGAAATCAGATCCCCTACAGTTACAGGGGGGTCACGAACTGACCAGTATAGTACTGGAAACTGAATTGTAGCTTTCTACAAGAAAGACACACACACAACCTATGAGAGACCCATTTTCTGAGTTCTTGGGATTGGAGGAAAGCCAGAGATGGCTGTTCATGCTTGGTAATACCAGCACTTGGGATGCTGAGGGAATTCAAGGCAAGACTCACTTACATGAATTTAAAGCTAGACTGGGCTACATGAGACTATCATACCCATACCCCAGGCTCCTCTCACGCCCCCCCCCCCAACAAACAAACAATCCTCCCAAAACTAAACCTAAATAGCATTTAAAAAACAAAACAAAACAATGCAGCACGTTCTGATCATGTCTAAAGTAGTAAGTTTTCTTTATTTATTCAGATTACAACTCAATTGTTCTCCCATCACTTGTATCCTCCTGTTCCTCCTTCCCTCCCACCCCCACTCTATTGCCCTCCCCTAGGTCCATGATTGAGGGGGATCTCCTCCCCTACTTTATGGTCACAGGATATCAAGTCTCATCTTGGTAGCTTGCCTATTCTTTCTTTGAGTGCCACCAGGGCTTCCCAGCAAGGGGAAGTCATCAAATATGGGGCACCAGAGTTCATGTCAGAGTTAGTCCCTGCTCTCCCCATAAATGCAGAGAATATCTTGTCTGTTGGCTAGATCAGAGTAGGTGTTTACCATTTGTATTGTCCTTGGTTAGTGCAATAGTTTGTTTTTTGTTTTTTAAATTTATTTTTATGTGCATTGGTGTTATGCCTGCATGTATGTAAAATAGTTCTAAAACTTACTGAATTTTAATTAAAATGTGTGTGTGTATACATACATACATACATACATACATACATACATACATACATACATACATATATATATATATAGTTGCTGTTGGGTCACAGAGTTTTGGGGTTTTTGCTTGTTGGTTTGTTTTTGTTTTTTTTCCGAGACAGGATTTTTCTGTGTATCCTTGACTGTCCTAGACTTGCTTTGTAGACCAGGCTGGCCTCGAACTCACAGAGCCTGCCTCTGCCTCCCAAGTGCTGGGATTAAAGGCGAGCCACTGTGGGCCCTTGTCTGCAGGCGGAGGAGACTCTCCTTCCCGGTAAGCAGACATAGGTGATCAGACCCAAATGTATTAAAAAAGATAGTTCCTGCCGACCCTAACCCACACAAAAGGTGTCAAAAACTGGCTGTTTGAAGAAAAACATGTCAAAGGCGCCCTGGAGACAACACCCCACCGCCACCCCAAGTGACCTGGGATTGTCTCCAAAGGTTTGGCACACACTCCCCATTTCTCCCCTGTAGCTCTCTGTCCTTGTCTTTCTTTTATCTTTAAGCTTAGTGAATTAAAATCTAGTGCTTTGACTCTTGACTGTTTTTATTTTAATCAAGTGCAGTCTGGCCGCACTTTCACAAGCCATAGGCAGATTTTTATTGTCTCTACCCAGCTGTGCACAGCCGTCAGCACTCCCTTCCTGCCCAGAAGGCCTTCTTTAGCTAGCCTCCAAAAAGCTGAAGAAAACTCTGTGACCGGATTCTCAGCTAAGCCTCCCAGAGAAAGGAACCCACACGCCAGCGCAGTTTTTGTTTTGAGGCAGAGTTTCTCTTATGTAGCCTTGGCTGTCTCGGAACTTGCTATGTAGACTAAGCTGGCCCTGAGCACAGAGATATCCATGTCTCTCTGCCTTCTGAATGCTGGGATTATAGGTGTGGACCACTTCTGGCTTTTTTTTTTTTTTTTTAAGATTTTTTTTTTCTGTGTAGCTCTGGCTGTCCTGGAACTCACCCTGCCTACTAAATGTTGGTGTTATAGGTGTATGCCAATACCACCCATTAACACAGATAAAATCTTTCTGTGTGCTTGTTTGGTGTTTTGTTTTGCTTTGTTTTTTGGTTTTTTGGGTTTTTTTGGACAGGGTTTCTCTGTCATCTTGGCTGTCTTGGACTCCCTTTGTAGATTAGGCTGGCCTTGAACTCACAGAGTCGCGCCTCCCTCTGCCTCCCCAGTGCTGGGATTAAAGGCATGTGCCACTATGCCTGGCAGATACATCATTTTCCTTTCTTTTTTAAGACTTATTTATTTATTTTGTATACAGTGTTCTGCCTGCATGTACACCTGTATGCCAGAAGAGGACATTAGATCACATTATAGATGGTTGTGAGCCACCATGTGGTTGCTGGGAATTGAACTCAGGATTCTGGAAGAGCAGACAGTGCTCTTAACTGCTGACCTATCTCTCCAGCCTCCCAGATAAATTCTTTCTAATTGTCCATAGGCTCTTTTCCTTGGTAAATGGCGATGTGCCACACACATATTTTCCACTTCTGTTTCATTTTATGTATCTGGGAGCTACTACAAAGTAATGTAAACAGAAGCTATCCCCCACTCCCACCCCTTTGTTTGTTTGTTGTTGTTTTTGTTTTTTTCGAGACAGGGTTTCTCTGTGTAGCCCTGGTTGTCCTAGACTAGACTCACTTTGTAGACCAGGCTGGCCTCGAACTCATAGCAATCTGCCTGCCTCTGCCTGGGATTAAAGGCGTGTGCCACCATGCCTGGCTCCCATTTTTATTTTAAGTTGCACAGTACACCATCCATGGTATTTTAACCATTAGATAAAACCATGGCTATTTCCAGTCCCTTAGAAGTAAGTGGGTGTGGGTGTGGATGTTTGTGTCTGCGTGTGTCTGTGAACTATGTGCAGGTAGTGCCTGAAGAGGCCAGAAGAGGGCAGTGAATTCCTCCTGGGACTAGATTTATAGATGCTGTGTGCAGCCATGTGGGTTCTGTAAACAGACCCTGGATCTTCTGGAAGAGCAGCCAGTGTGTGCTCCTAACTGCTTCCAGTTTTTACTAATATACAACAGCATATGTCTAAACAGATGGTCTTGTGTATTTAGCTTTCTATCTTTGGAATAAAAATTTAGAAGTAGGGTGGCTGATCCAGAGGTGAAACCATGAAACCCTTTAGGTCTGAATCCTGTACTCCCACCTGCAGTATCAATTCTTCTTCCCTTGATCATAAAAACAGTGTTACCACTTGCTGAACTTTAATCCCAGCCCTTGGGAGTCAGAGGCAGGCAGATCTCTGTGAGTTCGAGGCCAATCTGGTCTACACAGTGAGTCCAGGACAGCCAAGGCTACACAGAGAAACCCTGTCTCGGAACACACACACACACACACACACCTTCTCTCTTATATCCAGAGATAAGAATCCATAATAATTTAGCTGTGACTTTTTTTTTTTAAGATTTATTTATATAGTCTTCTACTTGTATGTACCTCTGCACACCAGAAGAGGGCACCAGATCTCATTATAGATGATTGTGAGCCACCATGTGGTTGCTGGGAATTGAACTCAGGACCTCTGGAAGAGCAGTCAGTGCTGTTAACCTCTGAGCGATCTCTCCAGTGCCCTTAACTGTGACTCTTAACAACAGTGGTATTACATAAATCTATATGTTTCCTTAAATTCAAATAAAAAGGGCTGGTATTCTCCCTGGCCTATACCATGTACTGTCTTATGGTTTAAATTACCAACATGATGTCAGATGCTTTTCGGTTTACAGTCACTGTCACTGAATGGCCTTTTGCCTAAATCTTGGACATGTGGTCTTTGTGTGAGGGTTCCCTAGATTTTTGGAAGTTGACTTGCAGGCTTAACAAGTAATTTTGCACCTTTTATGTGCTTGTCAATCAGGGAAGATGTGATCAGATACTTACTACTACTGCTGGCCTGAACTTAGCAACTTAGGGACTTGATTGTGTTCATATCTTGGGCTGCCTTAAGTGGTCCTCTTCATTCCTTCCCCTCTGCCTCTGCAGGCTCTAAAGGACAGCAAAGTGGTAGAGATCGTTGAGGAGAAAGTCCGCAGGAGGGAAGAACCTGAAAAGTGGCCACTACCTGGTCCCCCAATAGTGGATTATTCACAAACCGATTTCTCTCAGCTTCTCAACTGCCCAGAGTTTGTTCCTCGCCAGCACTACCAGAAGGAGACAGGTAGGTGCCACAGTGGTGGCTGGATATCTTCCTATCCTCCAGTGGGCAGTCACCTCAGGACTGCCCCTGAGAGGACTAGGATGATGAGGCCTCGTTTATTCTCTCTTCAGAGTCGGCACCTGGCTCTCCCCGTGCAGTCACCCCAGTGCCAACCAAAACAGAGGAGGTCAGCAACCTGAAGACCCTTCCAAAGGGCCTGTCTGCCAGCCTCCCAGACCTGGATTCTGAGAGCTGGATTGAAGTGAAGAAAAGGCCTCGGCCCTCACCAGCACGCCCAAAGGTGGGTGTGACCTGCCTTTGTCCTGAGGGTCTTAAGCTGAAAACCCAGGTGGCTGTGGCTTTTCTGGTATAGGAATGCTGATGCAGCCTGTTTCAAGTCTTGGGGAACCTTTCTCAAGATACCCAACTCAGATCACATGTAGCTTTTCCACAGGATAAGGCCGTGCAGCTGTGGCCTAAGATTCTTGTTTTGTAGCTATTACTTTTTCGGGGGTGGGAAGGGGCATCTATACTTAACTTAGTCTTCTGTATGTGAACCACTCAGGCCCTGGAAAGGGATGTAAGTTTTCCTGTAGTGTTGGCTGGTGACTTTGGGAAGTTGGTAGTTATAGCAGAGTCTGTTTCGTCTCAAGATGAAGAAAGTCAAGCTGCCCTAGAAAGTTGAAAGCAGTGTGTGTGTTGACTTCGGACGGGGCCACTGCTGTTGAGGTTCTTTGCCCTTAGAGTAAAATTGCTGCCTCCTTTTCAGGCACTATATTCATTTCCTCTACACTTGTAGCCTCAGCTTCTTCTTCAGAGACCTTTGGTCTGGGCCTTGTAAAGTGGCCTCAGGGCTGACCTTGGGATTTGTGTTCTGTATAATTCTGTGCTTCTAAGTGTGTTTTGTCACTATAGCTGGCTCTCCCATCTCCTTTCCCTCCCCTGTCTGCTCATTCCCAGAATTTCTCACTGTTCTTAGCCTCAGCCAAGAGAAACGTTTGAGTGGATAAGTACCTTCAAAGGCCCAGGCAGGCAATTGCACAAGCTCTGGAGATACAGGAGCCAGAGTTAGCCCCATTCTTCCTGTATGGTCTATCTTCAACCTTAAAAGAAATGGCTTGCGTGTGGAACACCAGTTGGCCCATCAGAGAATTGCCTTTGGGATGAATACTGTGTGGAAGACATTCTTCTCCTGGTGTCAGACACATTCAGTCTTTGACCACTGAAATGTTCCGCCTTGCTTTTGCAACATGCTGTCTTTTTGCCTAACTCACTTTGCTCCTGCCTGTATCCTTTTAGTGGCTTGTTCTAGGAAGCTTTTCCTAACCATACCCAACTCTGGCTGCCTTAGCACCCTTCTTGTGTGCTCCTTGGACCTGTTTAGAGCCTTTGCTGAGCCACACTACAGATGGCTGCTGTGCTCATTCGGGCTTTCAAACATAGCCTGGTACTGTTGGGTGGGTACTCATTCGTCAAATCAGTGAATATCTGCTGTGGCTGGGACCCAGCCTAAAGTATTGAAGGTACTGAAGCAAGGCTGCTTGCCTTGGACTTCCTGCCTGCCAAGGTGTTAAGTAGACAGATGATGGGTGGTTTGGATGAACTGTACTTTGTGCCTGCTCCCAATAGCTAGTGTGTAGTCTGTGAAAGTAAATAGAAGTGGATTGTTTATGAATGACTGTGAGTGAAGGTACTAGACTTCTTTGTGATGTTTCTTCATGAAGCTGATTCTAGAGAATACACCTGTGATTTGCGTGTGTTGCCAGGGTTACAGTTGTGATATTTTGAACTGAGAGGCCAGAAAGACTCTTGAACAGCTAGGAAGCCTGGTCCAGGGAACTTGTGTTATTTCCAGGTCATTCCCCTTTGGTGTCTGTCCCTGTTTCAGAAGTCAGAGGAGCCCAGGTTCTCCCACTCAACCGCTCTGCCTCAGCACCTTCCTTCCCAGCCCCTGACGTCTAAAGATCAGGATGAGCAAGAAGAACTAGACTTCCTGTTTGATGAGGAAATGGAGCAGATGGATGGGCGGAAGAACACCTTCACTGCCTGGTCTGATGAGGACTCTGACTATGAAATCGATGACCGGGATGTCAACAAGATCCTCATTGTCACTCAAACACCACCTTACATGCGTCGGCACCCTGGGGGGGACCGCACAGGCAACCACACTTCTCGTGCCAAGATGAGTGCTGAGCTGGCCAAGGTCATTAATGATGGGCTCTTCTACTATGAGCAAGACCTATGGACTGAGAAGTTTGAGCCTGAGTATTCACAGATCAAGGTGAGGCTCAAGTATAGCTTTGAATGAGGGCCTGGGGTTCTTGTAACATGTGAAGAAGAGGAAGGCTGATGGCCATGTGACTCTGGTCAGGTACCTCTGTCTATTGCCTGTTGTCTTTGTATGAGGGGTGGTTGATTGAAACCTTGGCAAGAGGAAATGAATATTGTATACAGTGTAAACAGCATGTGGGGTGAAACTGTCCTATATAACTACTCATGTTTGATGTCATGCAGTTGGCCAGACTCTTATGGAAGATAAAATAAATATTGGACTATTATCTCTAGTCTTAAGTCAGACACATAAAAAAGTTTTAAAGAACCCTTCTTAGTGGGAATGGAGAAAAGGAAGATGTTTTTTGTCAGTTTTTGGAGTGGCTATGTTTAGTGCTGGGTGGTCCTGTGCAGCAGGCAGGTAGCTGTGTAGAGATGAAAGTGGTTGGCACTGTCCACACAGTCATAGGAAGAGATGGGCAGTCTGTAGCACGTGCCTTGGCAGCTGCTGCCCAACTGGTCCAGTGCCATGCCAGAGGAGAGGAGCATGGTCAGCACTGACCTCTTTGCGATCAGTGCCTTCATGCCGAGGTAGCTGGGCTGCGAGATGGTAGTAGAGACTAGAATCCCCTGTGTGGGCAGGAAGGGCTCTCCTCACCAGTTTCTTGCCAGGCTTTGTTCCTGAGCCAGCCGGAACATCTTGCTGACTAACAGCTTCCCCACTACCTCACATCTGCAGCAAGAAGTCGAGAACTTCAAGAAAGTGAATATGATTAGTCGGGAGCAATTTGACACTCTGACCCCTGAGCCCCCTGTGGATCCCAACCAGGAGGTTCCTCCTGGGCCACCTCGGTTCCAACAAGGTGAGGGGGTGGGCGCCTGAAGCCCAGTGTGTGGTAAGAGGCATTAGATCCCAGCCAGAGATTTCCCTGCATGTTGACCCCATTCTGCCTCTGCAGTTCCTACTGATGCCCTGGCCAACAAGCTGTTTGGTGCTCCTGAGCCCTCCACCATTGCCCGTTCTCTACCAACCACTGTCCCAGAGTCGCCAAACTACCGAAACGCCAGGACTCCCCGCACACCCCGGACTCCCCAGCTCAAAGACTCTAGTCAGACATCACGGTTTTACCCTGTGGTAAAAGAAGGACGGACTCTAGATGCCAAGGTGAGGTACTTTAGCTGAGTAGAGTCTTGCCTGCTTTACTACTGTGTGTGAGCCAACAGGTCGAAGATTCCCTCAGGCAGCATCCTTAGGTGAGAGCTCGTAAAATAGACTTGAGTATAGGCATGACCTATAGAGGGTGAAGGAGTGCAGGCCAGATGAGAGGCCTCAGGCACATCTTCCTGCTTTTCCACCTCACCTGTAAGATAATGGGAAATGCTTTCCTAATGCTTCTTATAAGTGTAGCTTAGAAGGATCGCCCTTGCCTAGCACACAAAGCCTTGTGTTCAGCCTCCAGTTGTACCAAAATAAGAAAATGCTTTTGTAAAATAAGATGTGCCACTTGCATACTAAGGACAGCCATGATGTACATCATGGCAGTAGATGTATAGTTAACAAGTTCTGGTTTCATCTTTACAGATGCCTCGAAAAAGAAAGACAAGACACAGCTCGAACCCCCCCCTGGAGAGTCATGTGGGCTGGGTGATGGATTCTCGGGAGCACAGGCCCAGGACTGCTTCTATTAGGTACTGTGACACATGGCAGTGAGGCTGTCTGTGGGGGCATGCAGTGCCCATGGCACTTACCAGCTAAACTAAACCATATAGTACTATAGGAAACTTAGCCTGAGACCTGGAAACTGGAAACTTCTTTGTGTTTTGTTCTTTTGTTTTTAGGAAGGGTCTAACCATACAGCCCTGGCCAGCTTAGTTCTGTAGACCAGGCTACCCTTGAGCTCACAGAGATCCACCTGCTCACAGAGATTCTGCCTCTTCGCTGCTGAGATTAAAGGCATGGGGCCATCGTGTCTGCCTGTCTTTCACATAGCTATACGGAACCCCATTTGAGTATATACTTGGACAGTGAAACTGAACTTCTTTCCAAACCTTTCTATTCCCTGCCTGGAAATGGGGAGATGACTGTGCTGCTAGGTAGACCTGTAGGACCGGGGGCCTTGGTGGTATAGCCTCACATCCACCAAGACTGGGCTCTGTCCTCAGCACCATAGTTCAGTGACTTAGCTATTCAGTGTAGGATGTACTTTTTAATTTTTATGTATTTATTTGCCAAATCTACTTTAAGGTTTGGGAGTCACCAATCAGTGTACTCAACTTCCCACAGAGAAGTCACTGTGCAGCGGGTAGCTGTTAGGGCAGTGCAGTGTAAGGCTGCACCTTGGCTGGTAGGTCAGAGAGACCACTTGCAGTGGGAAATATGTGACTGGCGTTGCCATCGTTCTTGTGGTTTCCACAGCTCCAGTCCTTCAGAGGGGACACCTGCAGTTGGCAGCTATGGCTGTACCCCTCAGTCACTGCCCAAGTTCCAGCACCCTTCCCACGAGCTGCTCAAGGAAAATGGCTTCACACAACATGTCTACCACAAGTATCGGAGGCGCTGCCTTAATGGTAAGTAAGTGCTGGCTCATTGATAAGCTAGGAAGTAAGCTGGCCATTGCTTAGGGGACCCAATTAAACGTCGCAGAGTATAAAGGCTGGGAGGGACAGGGCAGGCGTCAGTTGACTTTTTCTTGACCTTGGAATAAGAAATGGCATGGCATCGCAGAAAGAACAGCTGGAGGGAGGGGAGGGAGCTGGGAGTGGGCATTTGAAACCTCACCGCCCCAGTTATACCCCTTCTCCAGCAAGTCAGCACTTCCTAGTCGTTCCCCAGCAGGTCCACTAACTGGATACCCAAGTAATCAAGCATAGGAGTTTATTGGGGTTCTCATTCAAACCACCAGAGTCCCTAACCTGAACATGGGCCCCTGTTTTCTCCACATGCCCCCAACTTGCTTTCTTCTTACATAAGACCATCCTAATTGTACTTTGCCTTGTTTCTGATATGCATTATGCTTGTTCAGATCCTCTTTAGTTGGCTTATTGTCAAGTCATTCCATGGCACGCGTTTTGGGTGTGTGTGTGCTTAGTCAGAATCTACCTATTTGAGGCAGCATTAGGAAGGTTGAGAAATCACTGATCTAAGTAAAAGCAAGTGAGACTCACCTAAACAGATGGCTAGGTCAGAAGCCAGTGCTGCCTAGCAGCAAAGCCTGCAGGGTAGTTAGTAGTGAGTGAACAAAGGGCAGCCTTGCCTGACCTCCTCCTGTCTTTTCCATTAGAGCGGAAGCGCTTGGGCATTGGCCAGTCTCAGGAGATGAATACTCTCTTCCGCTTTTGGTCCTTCTTCCTCCGAGATCACTTTAATAAAAAGATGTATGAGGAGTTCAAGCAGCTGGCACTGGAGGATGCCAAAGAAGGCTACAGGTGAGTAGGTTGGGGGCTCTGTATGGCACTTGGGGACTGGTAGGGCCTCAGTGAGTCAGCTACCAGAGCTGAAGTTGGACATTTAAAGACAGGCAAGGCATTCACATACTCAGACTTCAGAGCTTAAAAGGTTATGTGGTATGTTTATGCAGAAAGATCCACTTTGCTCCTTGCTGTGCTTGTTTTGCCTTCATTCCTCCAGCAAATCTACCTACACGGGGCCAGGAGATACCTTAGCACATAGGGTAGGCCCTCGACTCCTGCCAAAAAGCAGAGAGAGTCATCTGCATAGCATTGTGAAACACAATGTTGTAAACACAGTCAACATCTGTTTTTCCCCCTTAAAGACCTCTGTATAGCCCTGGCTGTCCTGGAACTTGCTCTGTAGACCAAGCTGGCTTTGAACTCAGATCCACCTGCCACAGCCTAAGTGCTGGGATTAAAGGCCTGTGCCGCCACCACTTTATTCAGATGATGATGATGATGACGACAACAACAACAAATTATGATGATGGTGGTGGTGATGACGATACAGTACTCTGCCTGCATATACACCTGCAGGCCAGAAGAGGCATCAGATCACATTACAGATGGTTGTGAGCCACCATGTGGTTACTGGGAATTGAACTCAAGACCTCTGGAAGAGCAGTCAGTGCTCTTAGCCTCTGAGCCATCTCTCCAGCCCCTATTCAGTGAATTATTAAAAGTTATTTTAATAGTGCAAGCCTATTGGAACAGTTCCAGAATTTTTGAGGATTGTATTTTGTTTAACTGAGCCATCTCTCCTATGTATATGCTTTTATGTTAACATGTTGTACTTGCTAAAACTAGTTAATTTGTTGAGAAGTGATTTGTTTGTTGTGCCTGTTACTCTTAAGTCGGTGGTTCTCAACCTATGGATCTCAACTCCTTTGGGAGTTGTCTATCAGATAGTTATGATTCATAACAGCAACAAAAATAACTTCATGGTTGGAGGTCCTGAGTGCTGCTTTGAACAGTTTCATATGCCTGTAAAATGTGAGTGTTGTTTGTTTTTCGAGACAGGGTTTCTCTGTGTAGACTTGCCTGTCCTGGGCTTGCATTGTAAACCAGGCTGGCCTTGAACTCACAGCGATCCACCTGCCTCTGCCTCCCTAGTGAGTGCTGGGATTAAAGGTGTGTGCCACCACTGCCCGGCAAAATATGAGGTTTGAAAAAAAGATTTATTTATTATGTATACAGTGTTCTGCCTGCGTGTATACCTGCAGGCCAGAAGAGGGCATAAGGTCAATTATAGATGTGTGTGAGCCACAGTGTGGTTGCTGGGAATTAAACTCAAGACCTCTGGAAGAGAAGACAATGTTCTTAACCTCTGAACCATCTCTTCGGCCTCCATTAATCTATTTTTGGTCATTTCATTGGTATCACATTCCTAGTGGTGAATTTTCCAACCAAGGTAAACAACCCTGCTGATTAGTGTAGGTCAGAAAGCTGGCATAGGGAGGAGCATGTCTTTCTGTGAACAGACAGACAGAAAGTAATTTTGTCTTTGTGGACTGTGAGGTCTGGAGGTTTGCCAGGGCTGTTCTACTGCTTTTGAAGCAGAAAGCAGCAGTTAGAGACAAAGCATATCAGTGTTAGTACAGGATGCGATGGGCAGAATTGGCTGAGCCCTGGCAGACTGAGCAGCTCTTGAGGGCTGCTGTTAGTGCTTCTGGCCACTTTGCACGGGCTCTGCTATTTCCAGTCCAGGGTGGTTCACTGTCTTGGGCTTCTCTGTGTAGCCTTGACTGTCCTGACACTTTGTAGACCGGGCTGGCCTCGAATTCACAGAGATCCTCCTGCCTCTGCCTCCGAGTGCAGGTATTACAGGGGTGCACCACCACACCCATCTGATAGTTTACTGTCTTAACTATTCCAAAGTTTCTTTGCAGGCCGGCAAGGTTTCCCCCCACTCCTCATATTTCAGTGGGTTCTATGCCCAGTTCACCAGCTCTTGTCTTCCACAGATATGGTTTGGAGTGCCTTTTTCGATACTACAGTTATGGTCTGGAGAAGAAGTTCCGACTGGACATATTCAAGGATTTCCAGGAGGAGACCGTGAAAGACTATGAGGCTGGTAAGAGTGTGTCAGAGCTTGCAGGGGTCTTCCTGGCCTAGGCCTCACATCTCTCTCCCATCATCTTAGCCCAGCCCTCCACTTACCCCCTTCTTCACAGGCCAGCTCTATGGATTGGAGAAGTTCTGGGCCTTTTTGAAATATTCTAAAGCCAAAAATTTGGACATTGACCCCAAACTGCAAGAATACCTCGGCAAATTCCGACGTCTGGAAGACTTCCGAGTGGACGTGAGTGAAACCCTCTCTTCTGACTCCTAATTGTAAAGAGCAGCCATTCCTTTCCTGTCTGAGGTACATGTGATAGTGGAGAGTGGGTGCTTATTAGAGTTGGTGGTTCCGGTTTCCCTCCTGTTGTCACAACCCCCCTGCGTATCCAGACCCACTATCTGAGCTACCCTGATAAATATACTTGTTCCTTCTGGGAATAGAACTTTGTAAACTAATGTCCAGTTCTCCATTGTCTGGAGCAGCGCCTGGACAGTGACATCCTGTGGTGAGTCTGGGCATTGCTCCCGAATGTATCAAAGGCTGCCTTTAAAGGTGGGTTCGTTGGCTCATCTTTGTGTCTTTGCAAAGGGATTCAAGTGAGATTTTCCTTCAGCAAGTCTGTGGTGCTGAAGGTATCGCCTCAGTGGTAATGTACATGTTTAACCTAGTCAAGATCCTGGGTTTGATGACCACCACCAAAGAAGACTGAAAAGGCTTTAATCAAAAGGTTTATTATGTAGCAATCTCTGTTACTTTGTTCTTTTGAAAACTTTTTAAAAAGATTTATTTATTATTATGTATATAGTGCTGTCTGCATGTACTCCTGCAGGCCAGAAGAGGGCATCAGATCACATTATAGATGGTTATGAGCCACCATGTGGTTGCTGGGAATTGAACTCAGGACCTCTGGAAGAGCAGTCAGTGCTCTTAACCTCTGAGCTATCTCTCCAGCTCTTCTTTTGAAAACTTTTAGCGCAAATTGGTAGGTGAGTAGGGTGTGGTGGCACATACCTGTAATCCCAGCACTCAGGAGCCAGAGGCTGGCCTATCTCTGGGTTTGCAGAAAGCCAGGGCTACATCAGAGAAACTCTGTCTCAAAAAACTAAAAAGAGAAAAAGGAAGTGGAAGGTGTAAGAAAGTAGCAGTAGAGGCCAGCTGAGGTGGCGGATGGCTGTGAGTTCGAAGCCAGCCTGTTCTACTACAAAAGCAAGTGCAGGACAGTCAAGGCTACACAGAGAAACCCTGTCTCGAAAAACCAAAACCAAACCAAAACAAGAAAGTAGCAATAGTCCCCAGTTATTTTTAAAGTGACAGACATAACTATTTGTGGTATGGCCACTCTGAACCCCTATTGGTGAGCGTAGCTGGGATTGCCATGAGTATACAAATGGGTATGCAGGGCTTGTTCTTACCCACTCTTGGGAGGAGAGTGTGTGCAGAGAACCTGCAGGTAGCTGCGTAGACATTTAAGGTAGACTAGTAGCTGGGCCTTGCTGCCTGAAAAGTACTTTCTGTGTCCTTTTTGATAGTATGGCAAACGGAAACACAGTCTTCATTGCTGGGCCTGGTGAAGGCTGGAGTAAGATAGCACCAGTGTATGTGGCCCTGGGGAGCTAGTACATGAATCATGCTGTATGTCACTTAGCACAAGTCTTTTCCTAAGAGACCGTACATAGAAAGAGACAAAATTTTATAGGATCAAAACTTAGTCTTTAGGATATGGACCTGAATATAGGAGGCCTTTTGTAAATTCCTCTTCTGTGTTTGGTCACTTTCCGTATTTCTGGTAGTGTCCACTTGAGAGGACAGAATGGGCCCTGTCTTATTTACCAAACCATCTACGCTTGGAGGTGGAAAGGAAGACTAGAGAATTAATGTCACTAGTGTTCTCTGACCACTTGTCACTCCTCTGTTACAGCCCCCCATGGGCGAGGAAGGCAACCACAAGCGACATCCAGTGGTAGCAGGAGGCAGCGGTGAGGGCAGGAAGCGCTGCCCTTCCCAGTCTTCCAGCAAGCCCGCCACTGGGTTGAGCCAACCCTCCACAACACCTACTGGCCAGGCCACGCGAGAAGATGCCAAATGGACGAGCCAGCACTCAGACACACTGACTTTGGGAAAGTGAATTCCCAGAAGCCCCCTGGGATTTGGAATAGAAGGGGTGGGGTGGGCAAGGATCCATGGGGGTGCCCAGTCCCAGGAGAGTGAATAAGGAAGGGACAGGCCTGGAGTTACTAAGGATGGGCCTTTGCGCTAAATAGCAGCTATTAGCAGTGACCCTGGGCAGGAGCCTCCAAGTAACCCTTCCCCTCCTGTCTCTGACTTCCATCTTAACGTCTAAGGGGGGAGGGGAAGGGGAAAGATTTTATATACATATATATATATATATACATATATATATATCAAGTTTTAAATTATTGATAGTTTGTCTGGATTACCAAAATCACTCTTCAGCCCTTCCCATGGCTGTTACGCCGACCTGTCGCCCCGGCCTCTTCCCGCTCCCCTCGAGCCAACTATGCAGCCCACCAGAATGCTCTGGTGGTGCCCATGGGCCCAGAAGGACCAGCCCCTCAATCATCTGGGGTTTGTCACCGCCAAGTCCCTGGTGTTCCACACGCCCTTCTGCCACCTCTGGGGGAAAGAAACCAAAGGATCTCAGTGGGGGTGGGGAGCTTCGGCCTCTTCCCCCAACTTCCCAGCCCAGAGACGCTGCTCAAACCAGAAGAGACTATTAAAAGATGATTCATTTTATTTTTTTTCTCTGACCTTTCCATCCTTGGGAAAACTGAAAAAAGAAAAAAAGAAAAAAAGAAGAAAAAGAAAGAAACAAACAAAACAAAACAAAAAAAGAGACAAAATCAACCACTAAAAATGAGGAAAAAAAAATCAGAACCCACTTAATCCATAGAAAGTGCTGTCTTTCCCCTCCTTGAAATTTTTCTTTTGTTCTGTTTTTGGAAATAATATTTTTTTAAAAGTTGCCTTATTGTGGAGCGGGAACCTGAACTAATGCCCAAATGCCCGTTTTCCTTGAGCCTCCACCTGACTGGGAGCCCCCTGGGCTTGGACTCACTAGAATTTTCTTCGGGACTGAGTTGCATGGACAGGACCTCTTGCCTGGAGGCCAGAGAGTAGGGGCAGCTCTGTCAGAGCTGTGCCCAGGACACCCCTGCTGTTGCATCATCTGAAGCTGATGTCCTGTGTCTGCACTCTGCTGCCACTGTCCTTGTTCTGCTTGCTGTCGCCTCACCAGGACCGCCCTGCCCTTGGAAGACCAAGATCAAGTTTGCTTCAGACCGGTGTAAACAGAGTGGGTCTTGTCTGGTCCACCCTTGTCCTCAGCCTGTGTGTCTCCCCAAGCCCTGAACAAGGGGAGAACACCCACGGATGACCTCAGCTTAGATCTGTGTCTGACCTTAAAGACCTTTGACCTCAAGGAGGTTTGTATCCCAAGGTGGAGAAAGGTGCCATTCTCCAGGGGTTTGGTGTGGGCTGACCATCTTAATACCCTCACCCCCTACAGGCCATCTCTGCCCACCCTCTCTGCCACCCTGCCTGGGATCACGGGGTGACAGGAACCCAGGGCTGGGGGATCCTGCCGTTTGGTGAAGCCCCGTGGCAGTAAGGTATATGTGGACATAGAGTATACCTGACTTCTCTTCTTCAGCCACCGACTGCCCAGGCTGCCCGGTGAGAGCCAGAGGAGTGGATGGAGGCTGCTGTGATCAGGAGCTGGGGAGGGTGATGGACTGAGCACACAGACTGGGGAGACTGCATGCTCACCCCACATGGGACCTGGGCAGCACAGGGAGGGTGTGGTCTTTTTGCTCAGTTACTGAGACTTGTGTGGCCCTCGTCCTCATCACTGAGTTCCTCTGTTGTCCCAAAGGCTGGGACTAGGACACAGCATCCCAGGCTGGCAGGAGCTTGCCTTCTGTCTCTGGACACCTTGGTTTGACTCATGCCCTGCCCCACGTGGTCCTCCCAGGGCCGAGTATGTGGGAATCCTATGTGAGTTCCCAGGACTCAGTTGTGTCCAAGGATATGGGAGCAGGGTGTGCTGGTGGATTGGAGGCTTCTCCTGAGTCTGGTATCTGCCCCATGGTGCACCCTCTCCAATAGTGGGCTCCTTCTCCTTCCCTTCCTGTCCCCTTTCCTGTCCCTGCTCAGCCCTATGCTGTATATCCTGCAGCACAGAACGTCAGGGCTTGGAGGCCCAGTGTCAGGGAAGGTGGTTCCTCTCTAGACTACCCAGGCTAGGTTTGCCATCCTCTCCCAGACCCTCCCAGGCCATCTGAGGGAGGAAGACCCTTTGTGGTGGGAAGACGAGGCTATCATCTCAACACAGGCTGAGGAGGGGTGGGAGTGTGTGTCTGTCTGTCTGTCTGTCTATTTTTTTTGTGTGACATGTTAGGAGTTGACATTGCAGTGTAGTTTACATCTTCACCTTCTGAAGACACTTGAATTTAGGACCGATGTATCTGTGACAAGTATGCCAGGAGTGGCTGGGGCCACCAGAGCAAGCTGCTTCCCCATCACCATCTTCCCATGGGATCCAAGACCTGAGACAGCCTGCCAAATGGAACCACCTTCATCCTCTGGCTGTGCCCACAAGGGGCAGACTGTGATTTGCCCTCCGAGCCTCAGAGTGAACTGGCTACACATGAGAAGGCTGCCTGGCCCTGCTCCAGCCTGCACCCCAGGTTCAGACAGAGGTGCTGAGCCCATGTCAAGCTGTTAAATGTTTCTGTTCTGTAGCTCTTTCCTGCTCCCTTTTGATGACATTTACAAAAGAAAGCAAGCTGCTTGGAAGGCCTGGAAGTGAGGATAGGGCATGAAGTCAAGGCTAGTGTGTGTGTATGGGGGAGAACTAGAGGCTTGGACACCCTGGCCACCTGGGTGGGACCCCAGAGTCTCTCTCTTGTTAAAGGGCCCCTGGTTCTCCTCAGCCCCACCCTCTCCTCCAGCCATGGTGATGGCAGAGGCAGAAGAGAACTCTCGGCCCAGTTCTCACAGGAAAGGAAAACTCGGCGTGGGCTTTGCAGAGAAGGTTCCACCTTAACGCTCGTATCTTGTCTTTACCATGTGCTAGAATATCACATTCAACAGGACAAACAATGTAAAATACTTGAATGAGCTTGTATCATAACATTAATATTATTGAGAGTGTCTGCTTCCCAGGCTGAAGTGATTCATTCATTATTCTGGTCCTGCTCTAGTCCTTTGTAATTGGTGGTAATTATTACGCTTTTCTTTTTAATACAAAAAAAAATGTATAAAAATAAAAACTTGAAAAGGCAAAACACTGGCTGGTCTCCCATCTGGGACACTGCTGTTGGGTGTGAGAGAGGAGGCTGGTGTGTGTCCCCAGATGGGGGAGCCCACGCTCTACATGTGGATGACTAATGCAGTCTTTGAGAGGAGGCTGCTCTGGCTCCTCTGCAGCCGTGTCAGGCAGGGCCCATGGTGCTGCTAGTGCATCCAGTGCTGGGCAGTCTGGACCCTTTTGGCCCTGCATCCTGGGAAGCTGGGGAAAGGGTGGAGTTGGGTTTCCATTGCCCAGGATACATATGAGCATTCCCTGTGCACTGTTGACTGTCCTCTAAGATCTGACTAGAGTTTCTTACTGTCAGATGGGTGGGTGATCACTGCGACCAGGGGCCTATATTCTGTAGATGACCAGCTGAGCTGGACCCACGTCAGTGACATTCATTTGTAGTAGCTGGGTCAGCTAGCTCTTCAGTTGTGTGGCCTTAGATCCCTAGTGTTGTGCAGTCAGGGGTGAGGTCGATGGCGCGACAACACATTCTGCTGTGTTAAATGGAGGATTTATTCGCACGTGTCTTTGCCATGTTTTTGTGGAGACATTAAGGTCTTACCGATGTTGGGCCTCTGGGGACAAGCCTTGTATGGTGACAGTCCCTCACAGAGTCCATTTTTCTGACTTCCTGTCCCTGCCCCTTTTGATGTCACTGCAGAGAGCATTTCTCCAGATGCTCATGAGAGGAAGAGAATGATTGCCCTGCAGTGATGGTGGCGGGATAGGGACTGGGTGCGTGAAGGAATCAAAGGGCACAAGATTAAGAGGAGGCTGGGACTGCAAGGCATGCTGTTTCCAGCAGGCCAGTCTTCTGTGGGCCTTAGTGCCATGGGATGAATTCTTGTTCTGTAGTTAGTTTTGGAGAGCTGGTAAGTCAGACCTTGAGATTTTGTCTTGGTCAGACTGGCTCTGGGCTGGGCCTATGCCCTGAGTGTCTGGGACTACACAGGACAACTACCCAGCTTGGCTTTCACTTCAGCTGTACTATAACCTTGAACTGAAAGTGTACAATCAGCACAGCTGCTACGGAAGTTAGCAAATGGTGACTGTGGCAGCCTTCCTGGGCCAACCTAGGTGCCATGGTCTTGGGATCTCAGGGTTCCTAACCATGTGCTGCCACAGTGGTGTCCTGGTAAAACTTTACTGCGGTAGCCTATGGCTTCGGTATTCCTGGGCCTGTTTGCCACTGATTTCCCATGTGAAGAAAGAAGGGCCTGCCTGCTCTTACTCCATGCCTCCCGGGGCTCATTGTTGCAGGGAGAAGACTATGGTTTGGGTTTAGAGAGCAACTGACCTGAGTCCCCCTCAACATGGGCAGCCCCTGGAGCTCAGCCCTAGTGTGCACTCAGGCTAAGGCACAGGAGCTGGGGAGCCTGTTAATTGAGAAGCTCCTGTGGGCTGTCCTAGTTCCTTCTGTGGGACTTGTGTTGTGGACGGCAAAAGTAACCCAGGATTTCTTGGACGGAAACAGGGAGTACATCTAGCATGTCCACACATCCGACCTGTGATTACCTCAGGTTCCTTGGCTTTAGGTGTGAGAAAAGGTCTTGGAGCCAGAAATCCCCCAGTCCCACTGCCACCACATTTTCTATCCCCCCCCCCAAGGCCACAGGGGAGCTGTGTGGGAATTGGAGGAGAGGACTAGGGGATTCTCCCAGGCTGTCTGTGATTTTTCTCCCCTGCCTGTGCTCCAGAAAAAATAGCTAGTTGCTTTTCCCTAAGTGAGTTCCTAATTCTTCAATTATATTTATTTATTATTGTGTATACAGGGCTCTGTTTGGATGTACTCCTGCAAGCCAGAAGAGGGCGCATTATCACATTACAGATGGTAACAAGCCACCATGAAGTTGCTGGGAATTGAACTCAGAACCTTTGGAAGAGCAGGCAGCGCTCTTAACCACTGAGCCATCTCTCCAGCCCTGAGTTCCTAGTTCTAAGTGACATGGGAAGTAGTTTGGGGGAAGCCTGATGCTATCACGGCTTTGTCCTGGCAGGAAGCCTGCCTTCCCTCCACCCTAATGGGACAGCCCTTAAGAGTGTGGTGGTCAAAGGAGGCCAGCTGCTGAAGGTGGCCTGGCCCCAGGTAGTCACCACATCTTACTTCTGAGGGAACAGCCCAGATGGTCCAAGGAGACTATCTTCTTTGGAGGGTCAGGAATGCTCTCTGAGAGTGGGGTGAAGCCCAGCAGGATGACATGTCTCTTGTAGGCCTTGCTCTTCTTAAACATGACGTCAGTTCCGTGTAGGTGGTCCAGCAATCCCAGGAACCCATAGCACTGGTTGAACCTGAAGGAGGAAAGAGTATTGCCCAGCTAACACTGGTGGGAAGCTGTGGGTCTCCCAGCCCTCCTTTCTACAAAACACCACTATGCTGTGTAGGACTGGAATATTCCTTTGATCGGGTTCTGTTTGAGGGTTGCTTAGAGTTTTTATTGTTACTGTTTAAAACAGTTTACCAAACTGAACTGAAATTTAAACTCAGATGTCACAGGCTTGTAACTTGTGTTCTGCTCTGGCCTCAATGTCCCCAATGCTGGTATTTTAAGTCCACCTTGTTCTTCACGCACCTGGAGTCCACCTCTTTTGTTATTGGGGATATGGTATGCAAAAGATCAGCCTGATAGTCATGTGGCTGCTGAGCTCTCACTGTGTAGTCCAGGCCAGCCTGGAACTCTCTTCACTGTAGACCAGGCTAACCTCACACTGAGTCCTGGAATTTAATGCCTGCTAGCATGCCCACCTGTAGCAATCCCCTTTTCACACTGCTGAACCATCTCCGGGTCCTACCTACTCCATCATACTGTGTTCTGGAGTGCAGAAGTTAGCACTTCATGCAGACTAAGGCTTGTTCAGGTAGGCTGAGGGGCGCCCTGCATCAGAACATCTTGGAAGACATTAGGAGGTAGATCCCTGTGACATGCTCCACAGGTACTTTGACTGATGGATTTGAAGTGGGACCCAAGAACTTCTGTTCTAAGTGTGTCTGAAGTCCCAGGAAATGCCTAGGATGAGGCTAGTTGTGTTGTTGAGCCTTTAATCCCAGCAGTCACGAGTCACGAGGTCAGCCTGGTCTATGTAAGTTTCAGGACACCCAGGGCTACATAGAGAAAGCCTGTTTCAAAACGAACAATAAAGCCCACAGTGCTCAAGTGTGCCAACTTTTTCTGCAAATGGTTTTTGAGGAGATGATTCAAGCCTGACAGATTTAGCAGGTCAAAGCCACAATTAAAAGAGCTGTTGTCAGAAAAAAAAGGAAAAGATCAAAGTACCCCTGTCTAGTTAGCCTCTTTTCCAAATGGCTCCCACATTCAGTTGGAAGCACCACTGTCCCATGAAATAATTGAGCAAGGGTGCAGTTGACTTACTTGAGATGGTGGTAGTCATGCAACTCAGCTGAAGGCAGGAAGGGCAAGTGGTAGCCACAGTGGATGGTAACGCTGACGATGACAGATAGGGAAAGCCACACAGTGATGGAGGACAAATGAGAGCCCATTGCTAGAGGACCCACCATAACTGGCAACATGTTGGAAGCCTGCAAAGTAAAGGATGATTCCAGATGGAGGGATCCAGCTGGGTGTTCACTCTGCCCTTTGTAGTTGTAACTTGGGATACACTGACTTAGCTTCAGCTTCCTCTGCAGCAGAGTCAGTTTGTAAAAGGTGGTTGGGAGGAGTAAGATGATGTCCACTAGGCACCTGCTACAGCCAAGACCTGGCAGAGTTGGTTGTGAGGAGAAAGCAGAGCAGGCAACCAGCAGCCTCAGCTTCTGTACTTAAGGAGCTGTTACTTACCACGTGTTCTATAGGGTGGGCATACATTGAGATCACACCAATGGGTGCTGTCCACTCATGATGTTTCTTGTGTATTTTCTGATACATCGTGGGGTGGTGAAGGATCCTGGAAAAATAATTCATAAATGGTAACTGCCAACGCCCACTTCCTCCATCCCAAGCAGATCATCAGAAAGTCAAGGTGGGAACGTGGTCCCCATCTGAGGAACAGGCATCTGTAGTCTGCGGATGATAAGTCTGGGTTCCATTGCCTCCAACCCCAGCAGAGAAGTAAACTGAGACCCAGAAAGGAATAACAGGAGCTAGAAGGGGGCTGACCCACTCTCCCATGCAAATAGGGAAACCATTTCTTCCCTGGGCATCATGTCAAGTTGGAGAATCAGTTGTGTCTCTGGTGCTTGTTAGTAGGGCCTGATAATAGACACCACAGCTCAGTGGCCTCCCATGACCAAGAGTTGTTCTAGAGTGAGGCCAACCATGTGAGTGTAGGGAGCTTACCTATGCACGTAGTAGAACATGATTTCTACCACAAGGGAGGAAAAGGCCATCTCCATGAGGAACCAGTGGAAGGTGGGCAGTTCTCGGGAACAGGGGTCTCCTCTCCAATTCAATAAAGGGTAGAAGATGACCAGCATGGGGATAGAGATCATGGTCTGGTTGAAAATAGCATTGTGGATAGCTTGACGCAGCTTCACGGGGTCTACCTGCCAGGACACAGAAGGAACAGGGAGAGGGACATGAGAAGTAGGTCTCTACCTCACCTGCTCAGGGTAGGCTATGTGAGTGAAGCATAGGTTCTATGGGCCAGAGACTATCACTGTGGAGTTCTGGCTCACATACACCCTGTCCTCTACAGGGACAAAGAAGCAAATCCCAGTTAAATACAGGAACAAATAAGTTGCGATGGTCACTCAACCATCTTGATGAAGGATTCCAGAAGAGGTCTGGTTGACTGAGAGCAGGCTGGCCTTCTGTAGCCTTACAAAGAGAACAGTGCATCTGCATGGATGGGGGCAGCAGGGGCAGGCCCCCAACCTCCTTCAGCTCCCTCAGCTTGGGGCCAATCCAGTGAGGCTGAGCAGATGATGATGGAAGCTTTGGATTGTCAACCTTAGAGCTGGGAGCCCCCACCCAGTGCCCTCATGGCTACTGGGTCCCTGCTGGGAAGACATGGCCTGAGAATTAGGGCACTGGTGTGGTCTACAGAACAGGAAGGACAAAGCAGCCTAATGGGGAAGAGACTGGCAACAGTAGTCCTCCAGTGTCTCAAACTTGGAACAGGTCAGGAGAAAGTTATAGCTTGTAGAGTATTTCAGTGGATGAATCTGAAATGGTGTGTGGATGAGTCTCACATACTTGTCCCACATTTCTTATGTTCATCTGTCTAAATCTTCCTTACTATGAAATTCATGGAAAGACAGCCAAGAGCAAGGACAGAGGCTGTATATACCACTCTGAGAGGCTGCGTAGATGCCTCTGAGTCAAGACAGACAGTTCAGAGAGACAGCCAGACTGCAGAGATGACTCTGTCAGAGAGCTCTGCCTCAAGAAGGAACAAATGGGTGGCAGTGTGTACCTGTGTTACATGGGCCAAGGGGTGGTTTTGGTTTTTGTTTTTGAAACAGTCTTGGGGACTGGAGAGATGACTCTGGTTAAGAGCACTGGCTGGTTTTCCAGAGGCCCCTGAATGCACGTGGTAGGTCACAACAGTGAGTCTGACATCCTCTTCTGGACTCTGGGTGCTACTGCATGTATGTTAAACACAGACACACATGCAGGAAAAACACCCATACACATAAAGGAAGTAATTGAAACAGTCTCCTGTAGCCCTTCTGAATGATCCTCCTGCCTCCGTCTCAGATGCTGGGAGTCCAGGTGTTTGCTGCCACAGCCAGGCAAAGATTGTGTGATAATCTTTAGAGATGGAACAGTTAGAGCATTTATGTGATAATGTAAAGAGAAATGAGCCAGGTTGAGAGAAAGTCAGAATGTTAGGAAAGAGGGAAGAATGCTGAAGCCATTTCCTGGAGCCAAAAGGACAGGAACCAGGAGAGGTGACAGTCACAGCCCAGGACAGAGCGTGAGACCCAGAGCCATTGGAGCTGGAGTTAGGGGGTCCTGGCTTTCATTTCCTCAGTGTGGTGGAGGCCAGGCTAGGAAGGAGCTGCTGAGAGAGGAGAGGTGTGCAGAGGCGAGGAGGAGGAGGGAGGGTGGCTTGAGGTTAGGCCTGGACCCAAGGAATGGCAGCAGCCAACAGCTCCCACTGCAGTCAGCTCAAGGATCCTGCTAAAGTCAGCACCTCCTCCAGCTATTGAGGGAGGACATGGTCCAAGGTCCTTCCTGTGGCCTCAGACAGAGCTTTGGCTGAGAAGCCTCAGGATGGGCTGGGAGGTGGCTGCATGGGTAGAGTGTGTTCTTGGTACCCTTGGAGCCCCGGGAGTGATCACCAACTGCATATGCTTAGTATGAGGTGGAGGTAGTAAGACCAGAAGTTCAAGGTCATCCTCACTACATAGCAAAGTAAGAGGCTGTCCTTGGCTACATGGTATGGCGCTGTTTAGGGTGCAAGAAGAGGTTCTAAAGCTGGATGAGGTGGTACAGTCCTTTAATCCCAGGACTTGGGAGGCAGAGGCAGGTGGGTCTCTATTAGTTTGAGGCCAGCCTGGTCTACAAAGAGAGTTCTAAGACAGCTAAAGCTATATACAGAAAGTCTATCTCAAATAACAAAAACACAAAAAGAGGTTCTAGCCTATCCCATGTCCTGCCCAGGGTCCATGGCAATCACAGCACTGCTTAGCCTTGAAGAAGAAAGCATTAGGTTAATGATAGCTGGTTCAGAGACAGCCAGCCTACAGATGAACAGGGCTTAGAGGCTAAATAGTGACAGAAAAGCCCACAATCTGTTCCTCCAGGGTGGACTGGAGGAAACCCAACTCTGGTAGCTGACATCTCTGGAGGGGACCATTTAAGGAGCCTTCATCAGGACTCCCTTTTCCCATCATGCCTTTGGTGCCAGGCTGGGCACACTAGAGTGCCTTGAGAGCAGAGATGACTCATATAGTCACTGGGCAGGCTAGTGCTGGTTGTCAGGACGGGTTTGCGTGGGGCTGTGGTTCGGCTCCTTTAAAAACCAGTCTCTGGCTTGCGGCTTAATGGAAGGTTGTCTCTGCAGGTTTTCAGAGCACAAGGAAGGCAGGTGCAGGCTACAGTGTGGTGGTTCATTCCATACAGTGGGCAAGCAGGGCTGCTTAGCAGCTGCATGGGGTGATTAAGGAGGCTTTTTTTTTTTTTAACTTTTTCGAGACAGGGTTTCTCTGTGTAACAGCCCTGGCTGTCTTGGATTCCCCTTGCAGACCAGATTATGTTCTCTTTTAACTCACAAGGATCTACCTTCCTCTGCCTCCTCAGTGCAGGGATTGAAGGCCTGCACCACCAAGGTCAGCCTAAGGAGGCTCTCCTTTAATCTCAGCACATGAAAAGCAGAGGCAGGCTGATCTCTGTGATTTCAAAGCCAGCCTGGTCTCCTTTCCAGGGCAGCCAAGGCTACACAGAGAGACCCTGTCTCCAAAACCAAAACAATAACAAAAAAAAATTGTTGCAGTCATCTCTGTGACAGGCTGAGGCAGTCCTTTCTCCTCCTGGTATGTTGAGCACAGTGTCACAGGGCCACCGGGTATGGGAATCAGCTAAGCAGCACTTTGTTCTAGACAGGCCACTGGCTGAGTGGCCATTCAATTTCTCTTTTACTTTATTTTTTTAATTCTTGAGAGGTGTGTGTGTGTGTGTGTGTGTGTGTGTGTGTGTGTGTGTGTGTGTGTGTGTTTAGGTGCCTTGTGCCCTGGTGTGCATCTGGGGTCAGAGTAAATGGTGTTGGTTCTCTTCTTCCCCTGTGTGGGGTCCAGGGACCAGACTCAGGTCTTCAGGCTTGGCAGCCATGCCCTTACTTGCTGAACCATCTCACTGACAGGATCTCCTGTAGCCTAAATTACCTTCAAACTTCCTGTGTAGTCAAGCATCACCTTGACTTTCTAATCCTCCTGCCTCCTGCCTCCACTGCCCCCACATGTGCCTTAGTAATGGTACCCAAGGCTTCTTTCGAGCTAAACAAGCACTGTATGAACCAAGTATACCCAGCACCTTCTGGATTCAGGTCACCCCAAGGCTAAGTCTTTGGCTTGCCTGACTTTAGTCCCTGCATTCCCAGCATGAAGAGCTGCAATGCCACTTACCGGTTCATTCTTGCCAAATTGGATGCGGTAGCAGGAGATGGAGGAGGGCTTCCCTGTTGTGTCCACCAGCAGCAGAAGGCCATTGAAAACCCAGAAGCACAGCCCAGGTACGAGGCCAGCACCTGAGGCAGAGAGCAGAGCAACTTAGAGCATCCCAGGGACACAGTGGCTCACCAGGAAGTGAATGAACAAGTGTAAGGATCTGTCCCCTGCCTGGGGCCTCACTGCTCCTGTGCTAGCCTCTGTCTGTCTCCCTCTCCCATCCACAGTGTGTGTGTGTGTGTGTGTGTGTGTGTGTGTGTGTGTGTGTGTGTGTGTGTGTGTGTGTGTGTGTTACTCTGTATAGTCCTGCCTGGCTATGTAGACTAGGCTGCCTTGAACTCTCAATAGATTCTCCCCTGCCTCTCACTCTCTGCCTCTCAAATGCTGCGATTAAGGTAGGATTAAAGCAGAGCTGAGGTTTTGGGTGTGAGTTTTGTTGTTTTTTAGTGTTTTGTTTTGAGAAAGGCTGGTTTGAAACCCCCATATAGTCCAGACAGACCCCAAACTCACAGCAATCCCCTTGCCTCAGCCACCTCCTGGGATAACAGGTGTGGCTGCTGTATCCTCTCAGCACAGGTACTGATGACACTTCTGGTCCCCTCACAAGTCTTCCTATTAGGATGAGGAGACCATCTGACCACCTGGTCTATTACTCCCCAGTACTGAGGCTCCACAAAATATTTCAGAAAATGCTGTTCCAAGTCAGGAGTCTCAGAAGTTCAATGGCCATCCTCAGCAACATAACTCCTTCTTGGACCTCCTGGGATACATGAAAGCCTATGCTTAGAAGAAGAAAAACAGACCTGCATATAAGGATGGCTTAGTGGGTAAGCCTGGTGACCTGAGTGCCACCCCACGAACCATGTCAAAGTGCAAAGTGCAATAACTTCAGGGTGGTCTGCTGATCCATCCACATAGTGTGGCATGTGCCTGTCCCCACCCACATCACAGCACGATAATAGATAAAAATTAAAAAGAAAACCCTGACCAAGCCACACTTCAGCTGGCGTTTTGTTTCACATCCCACTTCTCATGTCTTTAATCTCCTACCTACAGCAGTCATCCAAGGGACACTGCAGTGTTATCTTATGGCACTGTGGCTCCTCCTAGATTGGAGACTCTGGGGAACAAGGACACTGTTTCCCTGACCTCTGTCTCTGTCTTCTTCCTCTATTCCTTTCCTGCCCCATCAAACAGTGTCTGGGGCAGGCAGGACACAGGAAGGACCTGGGCAGTGTGCGAGGACCACTGTTAGAGCCATTCTGTCAGACACTTGGATAGACTCTGAGGTGGAAAAGGAGACAAAGCAAGCAGACACAGGCTTGTGTGTAGAAATGCTGATACAGAGCCTGGCATGGCGGTACATGGCTTTAATCTCAGCACTTGGGAGGCAGAGGCAGGTGGATCGATGTGAGTTTGAGGCCAGCTTGGTCTACAAAGGATTTCAGGACTGCCATGGCTATACAGTGAAACCATGTCTTTAAACACCACCCGCCCCCCCCCCCCAAAAAAAAAGAGCAGCAGGAAAAGGCCCTTGCAGCCAAGCTTGACAGCCTGAGTTTAACCCCCAGGCCCACATTCTGGAAGAAGAGGACCCACTTCAGCAAGGTGTCCTCTGACCTCCACATGCATGCTATGGCGAGCTCATGCCCCCTTCACATGCACATGGAGTCAATTTTCTACTACTACTACTAGTAGTAGTAGTAGTAGTAGTAGTAGTAGTAGTAGTAGTAGTAGTAATAATAATAATAATAATAATAATAATAATAATAATAATACCAGCAGCAGCAACAACAAAAATGGTGATGATGATGATGATTAGTGCAGGAAAAGAACAAATGTGGAGCCCCACACACAGCCCTCTGTCAGGAATCTCACCTATAAGGAACAGGATCCACTCATTGCCTTCAAATGTAGACAGCAGTTTCTCCCACTGGGTCTGCCAAAAGTGGCCAGAAGCACCCCAAAATGTCTGAAGATGCCTTGGAAGGAAAACCATTCAAGTTTCTGGCAGAAGGCTGGGAAGCCAGCTCTTTTTTGCTGTGCCTCTCACCCCTGAGGTCTGAAGGGAGCACACTCACCATGTGACCGAGTTCCAGAAGGCCCCAAGCAAGAGCAGCCCAGAGCCCAGGATGAGAGCTGTCCTCCTCATGGAGCCCCAGATGTGTCCCTCCTGCAGGAGCTGGGAGTGTCAGGCCTGTCAGGCTCCTGCTGGGAGCCAGCTGCTTACCTATCCTACAGCTGTGGAAGGCCCTTCCCTTCCAAAGGTTACTGGCTGTGTACAGAGTCTAGGCTGGGGGAGGGAGGCAGATTGCCCCATCTCCAGCAAACCTGTTGAGTGACATTGCTGCCCAGATCTGCATAGGAAAGGCTTTCCCCAGCTGTGTGTGTGTCATCAGACCTCATGGCAAAGGGTTCTTCAGCACCCAGTGTGTCCTCTTCAGCACTCAGTGTGTCCTGTTGTCCCCTTCTTCATCATCACAGTTACAGTCAGGTATGGTGGGGGTACAGAACTGTAATCCCAGGTCTTGAGGGGTGGAGGCAGGAAGATCAGGGGTTCAAAGTCAGCCTGGGCTATTTGAACCCTGTCTCAAAGAGAGTCCGCTGACCAGCACGGGATGGTGGTTCTTACACATTCTCAAAAACATTTGTTGGAGCTTGGTCTGGTGTACTTTGGTGCTAGTTACTGCTTGTTCTCTGTATGCGTCTACTTGTACCTTGCCTAAGAGGTTTGCCACCTAAAAGGGCATCACACCTGTGAGTTCAAGGCCAACCCACTCTACAAAGTGTGTCCAAGACTGCCAAGATAATACAGAAAAACTCTGTTTCAAAAAATGAAACAATAACAACAACAACAAAAAAGCTGGGCATGGTGGCACAAGCCTCTAATTCCAGCACTCTATAGGCAGAGGCAGGCATATCTTGGTGAGTCCCAGGCCAGCCTGGTCTACAAAGAGAGTTCCAGGACAGCCAGGGCTATTACACAGAGAAACCTTGTCTCAAAAACCAAAAAGAAAAAAAGAAGCCACAGCCTACTAATTGGGTTAGTTGGAGGAAAAGCACATGGCTGGCACAGAGTAGATTGGACTCAAATGATGATAAATAGCAAGTATTTGGGAGTATGGATGGGAGGTAGCTTGATAGAAATTATTAGAAGCACATGGAATGGGATTGGAGCAGGTTTCTCATACCAGCCCCACTGTGGGATATAGTTTATCAGATTAATATCTGCTCTGGCCCTGGTTAACTAAGGCTATTTTAAAATATAACAGGTGTCTGTGTTTTGACGGATTCCTAGTAGGTTAGAAATGACTGCCCTAATTGTGGAAGGAATGTGGCCTTACCTTAGGCAATTACATGCTGTGAGTCAGGTGTGGTGGCGCACTCCTGTAATCCCAGCACAGGCAGACAGATCACTGTGAGTTTGGAGCCAGCCTGGTCTACAAAGCAAGTGCAGGACAGTCAGGGCTACACAGAGAAACTCTGTCTCAAAAGACAAAAACAAACTGACAAAAACCAAGTACTAAGCTTTCCGTCCCTTCTGCAGATTGAACTCAGGTCCTTGTATTTAGAGGGCGAGTGTTTTATTGAGCAAACCATCGCCCCAGGCCAGAGAGACTGCTCACACCAGAAGAGATACTGAAAGATGATTCTTTTTTTCCCCACTGACCTTTACATCCTTGCAAAAACAAAAGAAGGAGGAGGAGGAAGAGGAGGAGGAGGAAGAGGAGGAGGAGGAGGAGAAGAAGAAGAAGAAGAAGACGGCGAAACAAAGAAAATCGTAAACTAAAAATGAAAAAAAAAAAAACCCAAAACAAAAAACCCAGAACCCACTTAATCCATAGGAAGTGCTGCCTTTCCCCCTCCTTAGAATTTTTCTTCTCTCCTGTTTTTGTAAATGATTTACTATTAAAAGTTGTCTTATTGTGGAGTGGGAACCTGAACTAATGCCCAAATGCCTGTTTTCCTTGAGCCTCCACCTGACTGGGAGACCCCTGGGCTTGGACTCACTAGTATTTTCTTCCGGACTGAGTTGCATGGACAGGACCTCTTGCCTGGCGGCCAGAGAGTAGGGGCAGCCCTGTCAGAGCTGTTGCATCGGCTGAAGCTGATGTCCTGTGAGTGCACACTGCTGCCACTGTCCTTCTTCTGCTTGCTGTCGCCTCATCAGGCCTGCCTGGCCCTTGGAAGACCAAGGTCAAGTGTGCTTCAGACCGGTGTAAACAGAGTGGGTCTTGTCTGGTCCACCCTTGTCCTCAGCCTGTGTGTCTCCTCAAGCCCTGAACAAGGGGTGAACACCCACGGACGGCCTCAGCTTAGATCTGTGTCTGACCTTAAAGACCTTTGACCTCAAGGAGGTTTGTATCCCAAGGTGGAGAAAGGTGCCATTCTCCAGGGGTTTGGTGTGGGCTGCCCATCTTAATACCCTCACCTCCTACAGGCCATCTCTGCCCTCTGCCTCTCTGCCACCCTGCCTGGGATCACGGGGTGACAGGAACCCAGGGCTGGGGGATTCTGCCGGTTGGTGAAGCCCCGTGGCAGGAAGGTAAATGTAGACATAGAGTATACCTGACTTCTCTTCTTCAGCCACCGACTGCCCAGGCTGCCCTGTGAGAGCCAGAGGAGTGGATGGAGGCTGCTGTGATCAGGAGCTGGGGAGGGTGATGGACTGAGCACACAGACTGGGGAGACTGCATGCTCACCCCACATGGGACCTGGGCAGCACAGGGAGGGTGTAGTCTTTTTGCTCAGTTACTGAGGCTTGTGTGGCCCTCGTCCTCATCACTGAGTTCCTCTGTTGTCCCAAAGGCTGGGACTAGGACACAGCATCCCAGGCTGGCAGGAGCTTGCCTTCTGTCTCTGGACACCTTGGTTTGAGCTCATGCCCTGCCCCACGTGGCCCTCCCAGGGCCGAGTATGTGGGAATCCTGTGTGAGTTCCCAGGACTCAGTTGTGTCCAAGAATATAGGAACAGGGTGTGCTGGTGGATTGGAGGCTTCTCCTGAGTCTGGTATCTGCCGCATGGTGCACCCTCTCCAATAGTGGGCTCCTTCTCCTTCCCTTCCTGTCCCCCTTCCTGTCCCTGCTCAGCCCTATGCTGTATATCCTGCAGCACAGAACCTCAGGGCTTGGAGGCCCAGTGTCAGGGAAGGTGGTTCCTCTCTAGACTACCCAGGCTAGGTTTGCCATCCTCTCCCAGACCCTCCCAGGCCATCTGAGGGAGGAAGAGCCTTTGTGGTGGGAAGACGAGGCTATCATCTCAACACAGGCTGAGGAGGGGTGGGAGAGAGAGAGAGAGAGAGAGAGAGAGAGAGAGATTGTGTGTGTGTGTGTGTGTGTGTGTGTGTGTGTGTGTGTGTGTGTGTGTCTTCCATTTGTATCTTTTATGACATATTAGGAGTTGACATTGCAGTGTAGTTTACATCTTCACCTTCTGAAGACACTTGAATTTAGGACCGATGTATCTGTGACAAGTATGCCAGGAGTGGCTGGGGCCACCAGAGCAAGCCGCTTCCCCATCACCATCTTCCCATGGGATCCAAGACCTGAGACAGCCTGCCAAATGGAACCACCTTCATCCTCTGGCTGTGCCCACAAGGGGCAGACTGTGATTTCCCCTCTGAGCCTCAGAGTGAATTGGCTACACATGAGAAGGCTGCCTGGCCCTGCTCCAGCCTGCACCCCAGGTTCAGACAGAGGTGCTGAGCCCATGTCAAGTTGTTAAATGTTTCTGTTCTGTAGCTCTTTCCCGCTCCCTTTTGATGACATTTACAAAAGAAAGCAAGCTGCTTGGAAGGCCTGGAAGTGAGGATAGGGCATGAAGTCAAGGCCAGTGTGTGTGTATGGGGGAGAACTAGAGGCTTGGACACCCTGGCCACCTGGGTGGGACCCCAAAGTATCTCTCTTGTTAAAGGGCCCCTGGTTCTCCTCAGCCCCACCCTCTCCTCCAGCCATGGTGATGGCAGAGGCCGAAGAGAACTCTCGGCCCAATTCTCACAGGAAAGGAAAACTCGGCGTGGGCTTTGCAGAGAAGGTTCCACCTTAACGCTCGTACCTTGTCTTTACCATGTGCTAGGATATCACATTCAACAGGACAAACAATGTAAAATACTTGAATGAGCTTGTATCATAACATTAATATTACTGAGAGTGTCTGCTTCCCAGGCTGAAGTGATTCATTCATTATTCTGGTCCTGCTCTAGTCCTTTGTAATTGGTGGTAATTATTACGCTTTTCTGTTTAATACAAAAAAATGTATAAAAATAAAAACTTGAAAAGGCAAAACACTGACCGGTCTCCCATCTGGGACACTGCTGTTGGGTGTGAGAGAGGAGGCTGGTGTGTGTCCTCAGATGGAGGAGCCCACGCTCTGCATGTGGATGACTAATGCAGTCTTTGAGAGGAGGCTGCTCTGGCTCCTCTGCAGCTGTGTCAGGCAGGGCCCATGGTGCTGCTAGTGCATCCAGTGCTGGGCAGTCTGGACCCTCTTGGCCCTGCATCCTGGGAAGCAGGGGAAAAGGTGGAGTTGGGTTCCCATTGCCCAGGGTACATATGAGCATTCCCTGTGCACTGTTGACTGTCCTCTAAGACCTGACTAGAGTTTCTTACTGTCAGATGGGTGGGTGATCACTGCCACTAGTGGCCTATATTCTGTAGGTGACCAGGTGAGCTGGACCCACCTCAGAGACATTCATTAGGAGTGGCTGTGCCACCTGCCTCCTCAGTTGTGTGGCCTTCGATCCCTAGTGTTGTGCAGTCAGGAGTGAGGTCCAAGGCAACACAACACAATCTGCTGTGTTAGATGGAGATTTTATTTGCGTGCTTCATTGCCATGTTTTTGTGGAGACATTAAGGTCTTCCTGATGTTTGGCCTCTGGGGATAAGCCTTGTTTGGTGACAGTCCCTCACAGAGTCTATTTTTCTGACTCCCTGGCCCTGCCCCTTTTGATGTCACTGCAGAGAGCATTTCTCCAGATTCTTATGGGAGGAAGGCAATGGCTGGCCTGCAGTGATGGTGGTGGGGGTGGGGAAGTGGGTTGGTGCTTGAAGGAATCTAAGGCACAAGGTCAGAGGAGGCACGGACTGCAGGATGGTCTGTTTCCAGTGGGCCAGTTTTCTGTGGGCCTCAGTGTTATAGGATGAATCCTGCCCTGTAGTTGGTTTAGGAGAGCTGGTTGTGCACACTTGGAGGTTCTGCTGATGTCTAGGCTGGGTCTCGGCTGGGCCTACACCATGAGCAGCTGGACTACAGGGCTGTGCTATTTCACTTGAGCTATAGTATGGTTGCCCTGACTAACCTTGAACTGAAAGTGTACAATCATCACAGCTGTTATGGAAGTTAGCAAATGGTGACTCTAGCAGCCTTCCTGGGCCAACCTAGGTGCCATGGTCTTGGGATCTCAGGGTACTAACCATGGGCTGCCACAGTGGTGTCTTGGTAAAACTTTCCTGCGGTAGCCTACGGCTTCGGTGTTCCTGGGCCTGTTTGCCACTGATTTCCCATGTGAAGGAAGAAGGGCCTGCCTGCTCTTACTCCATGCTTCCCGGGGCTCATTGTTGCAGGGAGAAGACTATGGTTTGGGTTTAGAGAGCAACTGACCTGAGTCCCCCTCAACATGAGCAGCCCCTGGAGCTCAGCCCTAGTGTGCACTCAGGCTAAGGCACAGGAGCTGGCGAGCCTGTCAATTGAGAAGCTCCTGTGGGCTGTCCTAGCTCCTTCTGAGGGACTTGTGTTGTGGAGGGCAAAAGTAATCCAGGCGTTTTTGGAGGAAAGCAGGGAGTACATCTAGCATGTCCACACCTCTGACCTGTGATTACCTCAGGTTCCTTGGCTTTAGGTGTGAGAAAAGTTTTTGGAGCCAGAAATCTCCCAGTCCCACTGCCACCACATTCTCTATCCCACCGAGGCCACAGGGGAGCTGTGTGGGGATTGGAAGAGAGGACTAGGGGATTCTCCCAGGCTCTCTGTGACTTTTCTCCCCTGCCTGTGCTCCACAAAAAATAGCTAGTTGCTTTTCCCTAAGTGAGTTCCTAGTTCTAAGTGACATGGGAAGTGGTTTGGGGGAAGCCCTGACGCTATCATGGCTTTGTCCTGGCAGGAAGCCTGCCTTCCCTCCACCCTAATGGGACAGCCCTTAGAGTATGGTGGTCAAAGAAGGCCAGCTGCTGAGGGTGGCATGGCCCCAGGCTGTCACCACATCTTACTTCTGAGGGAACAGCCCAGATGGTCCAATGAGACTATCTTCTTTGGAGGGTCAGGAATGCTCTCTGAGAGTGGGGTGAAGCCCAGCAGGATGACATGTCTTTCGTAGGCCTTGCTCTTCTAAAACAGGATGTCAATCCCATGTAGGTGGTCCAGCAACCCCAGTGTCCCATAGCACTGGTTGAACCTGAAGGAGGAAAGAGTATTGCACAGCTAACACTAGTGGGAAGCTGTGGGTCTCCCAGCCCTCCTCTCTCCTATGTAACTCTACCATGCTGTGCAAGCACATCAACAGAGCCTGGAATATTCCTTTGAATGGTTCCATTTGTGGATTGTTTAAGAGTTGTGTTGTTGTTGTTTTTCCTTGTTTTTTTTTTGAGACAAGGTTTCCCTCTGTAGCCTTGGCTGTCCCAGACTCACTTTGATGACCCAGCTGGCCTCAAACTCTCAGCAATCTGCCTTCCTTGGCCTCCTAAGTGCTGGGATTATAGGCGTGTGCCACCACACTCGGCCATAGAGTTTTTGTTGTTACTGTGTCTAAAAAAGTTTCACCAAACTGAACTCATGTTGAGTTGGCCTTGAACTGGTGCCAATGCTCCTGCCTCAACTTCCCCAATGCTGATATTTTAAGTCCACCTTGTTCTTCACGCACCTGGAGTCCACCTCTTTTGTTACTGGGGATATGGTATGCACAAGATCAGCCTGATAGTCATGTGGCTGCTGAGCTCTCACTGTGTAGTCCAGGCCGGCCTGGAACTCTCTTCACTGTAGACCAGGCTAACCTCACACTGAGTCCTGGAATTAAAGGCCTGCTAGCATGCCCAGCTGTAGCAATCCCCTTTCCACACTGCTGAACCATCTCTGGGTCCTACTTACTCCATCATACTGTGTTCTGGAGTGCAGAAGTTAGCACTTCATGCAGACCAAGGCTTGTCCAGGTAGCTGAGGGGCACCCCACATCAGAACAGCTTGGAAGACATTAGGAGGCAGACGCTTGTGACATGCTCCACAGGTACTTTGACTGGTCTGTTTGGAGGGGACCCATGAATAACTGTTCTAAGTGTGTCTGATGACCAATGAATAGTCTGGGATGAAGGCAGTCATGCTGTTGAGCCTCAGTTTGGAGTTTGAGGTCAGCCTGGTCTATATAATTTCTAGGCCAGCCAAGGCTACATAGAGAAATGCTGTCACCAACAAAGAACATAGCCCATAGTGCTTAAGTGTGCCAACTTTTTCTGCACATGGTTTCTGAGGAGATGATTTAAGGGTCACGAGATTCAGCAGTCCTAGAACCCAAATTAAAATTTCCAACGGCAGGAAGGACATGGTGTCAGACAAAAAGGAGAAGATCAAAGTGGCCCTGTCTACTCAGTATCTTTCCCAGCTGGTTACCACAGTCAGATGGAGGCACCACTGTCCCATGACGCACTTGAGCGAGGGTGCAGTTGGTTTACTTGAGATGGTGTAGTCATGGAACTCAGGTGAAGGCAGGAAGGGCAAGTGGTACCCACAGTGGATGGTAACACTGACAATGACAGATAGGGAAAGCCACACAGTGATGGAGGACAAGTGAGAGCCCATTGCTAGAGGTCCCACCATAACTGGCAACATGCTGGAAGCCTGCAAAGGAAAGGATGATTCAGGAGATGGAGGGACCCAGCTGGGTGTTCACTCTGCCCTTCATGGCTGTAACTTGGGACACGCTGACTTAGCTTCAGTTTCCTCTGCAGCAGAGTCAGTTTGTAAAAGGTTGTTGGGAGGAATAAGATGATGTACACTAGGCACCTGCTACAGCCAAGACCTGGCAGAGTTGGTTGTGAGGAGAAAGCAGAGCAGGGAACCAGCAGCCTCAGCTTCTGTACTTAAGGGGCCATACTTACCACGTGTTCTATAGGGTGGGCATACATTGAGATCACACCAATGGGTGCTGTCCACTCATGATGTTTCTTGTGTATTTTCTGATACATCGTGGGGTGGTGAAGGAGCCTGGAAAGATAATTCATAAATGGGAACTGCCAACGCCCACTTCCCTCCATCCCAAGCAGATCATCAGAAAGTCAAGGTGCGAACGAGTCCCCATCTGAGGAACAGGCATCTGTAGTCTGCAGATGATAAGTCTGGGTTCCATTGTCTCCAACCCCAGCAGAGAAGTAAACTGAGACCCAGAAAGGAATAACAGGAGCTAGAAGGGGGCTGACCCACTCTCCCATGCGAATAGGGAAACCATTTCTTCCCTGGGCGTCATGTCAAGTTGGAGAATCAGTTGTGTCTCTGGTGCTTGTTGGTAGGGCCTGAGAATAGAGACCACAGCTCAGTGGCCTCTTGTGACCAGGGAGTTGTCCCAGGAGGAGGCCATAAACATGCAAGGAAGGAGCTCACCGGTGTGAGTAGTAGAACAAGATTTCCTCCACAAGGGTGAAAAGGGCCATCTCCATGAGGAACCAGTGGAAGGTGGGCAGTTCTCGGGAGCAGGGGTCTCCCCTCCACTTCAGGAAAGGGTAGAAGATGGCCAGCATGGGGAGAGAGATCATGGTCTGGTTGAAAATAACGGAGGGGATAGCCTGACGCAGCTTCATGGGGTCTACCTGCCAGGACACAGAAGGAACAGGGAGAGGGACATGAGAAGTAGGTCTCTACCTCACCTGCTCAGGGTGGGCTCTGGGAGTGACTGAGGTCTCCACAGTCTGAGGCTGGCCATGGTGAACAGTACTGTCCTGTCCTGACATGGCAGTGTCCCCTCTCCCCCAGAGAATAGGCTCTGTACACTAGAGCCTGTCACTTCCGAGTTCTGGCTCACACAACACCCTGTCCTCTACAGGGACAAAGAAGCAAATCCCAGTTAAACACAGGAACGGATAAGCAGCGATGGTCACTCAACCATCTTGATGAAGGATTCCAGAAGAGTCTGAGTGACTGAGAGCAGGCTGGCCTTCTGTAGCCTTACAAAGAGAACAACACATCTGCATGGATGGGAGCAGCAGGGGCAGGCCCCCAACCTCCTTCAGCTCCCTCAGCTTGGGGCCAATCCAGTGAGGCTGAGCAGATGAGCATGGAAGCCTTGGATTGTGAACCTTAGAGCTGGCAGCCTCCACCCAGTGCCCTCATGGCTACTGGGTCCCTGCTGGGAAGACATGGCCTGAGAATTAGGGCACTGGTGTGGTCTACAGGAACAGGAAGGAGAAAGCAGCCTAATGGGGAAGAGACTGGAAACAGGGGTCCTCTAGTGTCTCAATATTGGAACAGGTCAGAAGAAAGTTATAGCTTGTAGATTATTTCAATGGATGAATCTGAAATGTTGTTTATATGAGTCTAATATATTTTTCTCACATTTCTTCTGTCTGTCTGTCTGTCTGTCTGTCTGTCTGTCTGCCTGCCTTAAAATAGTTACTAAAAAACTCACGGGAAAAGACAGCCAAGAGCAAGGACAGAGGCTGTATATACCACGTTGAGAGGCTGTATAGATGCCTCTGAGACAAGACAGACAGCTCAGAGAGACTGCCAGACTGCAGAGATGACTCAGTCAGAGAGCTCTGCCTCAAGGGAGAACAAATGGGTGGCAGTGTGTACCTGTGTTAAGTGGGCCAAGGGATGGTTTTGGTTTTGGTTTTTGAAACAGTCTTGGGGACTGGAGAGATGACTCAGTGGTTAAGAGCACAGGCTGGGTTTCCAGAGGCCCCTGAATGCACGTGGTAGGTCACAACAGTGGGTCTGACATCCTCTTCTGGACTCTGTGGGTGCTACTGCATGTATGTTAAACACAGACACACATGCAGAAAAAACACCCAACCCCATAAAGGAAGTAATTGAAACAGTCTCCTGTAGCCCTTCTGAATGATCCTCCTGCCTCCGTCTCAGATGCTGGGAGTCCAGGTGTGTGCTGCCACAGCCAGGCAAAGATTGTGTGATAATCTTTAGAGATGGAACAGTTAGAGCATTTATGTGATAATGTAAAGAGAAATGAGCCAGGCTGAGAGAAAGTCAGAATGTTAGGAAAGAGGGAAGAATGCTGAAGCCATTTCCTGGAGCCAAAAGGACAGGAAGCAGGAGAGGTGACAGTCACAGCCCAGGACAGAACCATGGAGAAGGGGTCCTGGCTTTCATTTCCTCAGTGTGGTGGAGGCCAGGCTAGGAAGGAGCTGCTGAGAGAGGAGAGGTGTGCAGAGGCAAGGAGGAGGAGGGAGGGTGGCTTGAGGTTAGGCCTGGACCCAAGGAATGGCAGCAGCCAACAGCTCCCACTGCAGTCAGCTCAGGGATCCTGCTAAAGTCAGCACCTCCTCCAGCTATTGAGGGAGGACATGGTCCAAGGTCCTTCCTGTGGCCTCAGACAGAGCTTTGGAGCTGAGAAGCCCCAGGATGGGCCGGGAAGTGGCTGGGTGGGTAAAGTGTTCTTGGAGTTCTTGGAGTTGTGCTGCAGCCATGTCTGTGACAGGCTGAGGCAGTCCTTTCTCCTCCTGGTATGTTGAGCACAGTGTCACAGGGCCACTGTGGGTGGGAATCAGCTGACCAGCACTTTGGTCTAGACTGGCTCTGGGGTGAGTGGCCTTTCCATTTCTCTCTTACTTTATTTTTTAATTATTGAGGGGTGTGTGTGTGTATGTGTGTGTGTGTGTGTGTGTGTGTGTGTGTGTGTGTGTGTGTGTGTGTGTGTTTGTAGGTCTTTGTGCCCTGGTGTGCATCTGGGGTCAGAGTAAATGGTGTTGGTTCTCTCTTCCCCTGTGTGGGGTCCAGGGACCAGACTCAGGTCTTCAAGCTTGGCAGCCATGCCCTTACTTGCTGAACCATCTCACTGACAGGATCTCCTGTAGCCTAAGCTACCTTCAAACTTCCTGTGTAGCCAAGGACGACCTTGAATTTCTAATCCTCCTGCCTCCACTTCCTGAATGCTCAGATTATAGCTATGTAGCCCCACATGTACCTTCGTAATGGCACCCTGGGCTTCTTTTGAGCTAACCAAGCACTGTATGAACCAAGGATACCCAGCACCTTCTGGATTCAGGTCACCTCAAGGGTAAGATTTGGCTTGCCTGACTTTAGTCCCTGCATTCCCAGCAGGAAGAGCTGCAATGCCCCTTACCGGTTCATTCTTGCCAAGTTGGATGGGGTAGCAGGAGATGGAAGAGGGCTTCCCTGTTGTGTCCACCAGCAGCAGAAGGCCATTGAAAACCCAGAAGCACAGCCCAGGTATGAGGCCAGCACCTGAGGCAGAGAGCAGAGCAACTTAGAGCATCCCAGGGACACAGTGGCTCACCAGGAAGTGAATGAACAAGTGCAAGGATCTGTCCCCTACCTGGGGCCTCAGTGCTCCTGTCATAGCCTCTGTCTGTCTCCCTCTCTCCTCCACAGTGTGTGTGTGTGTGTGTGCGTGTGTGTGTGTGTGTGTGTGTGTGTGTGTGTGTGTGTGTGTGTGCGCTTGTGTGTGTTTGAGACAGGGGCTCACTGGGTAGTCTTGCTGTGAACTCACAGTAGATTACCCCCTGCCTCTCTGCCTCTTCCACTCATATGCTGGGATTAAAGGTGGGATTAAAACATAATTGAGATTTTGGGTGTTGAGTTTTGTTGTTGTTGTTTTTTTTTTTTACTTGTTTTGTAACAGGCCAGTTTGAAACCAACTGATAGTCCAGACAGACCCCAAACTCACAGCAATCCCCTTGCCTCAGCCACCTTCTAGGATAACAGGTGTGGCTGCTATATACTCTCAGCACACGTACTGATGACACTTCTGGTCCCCTCACAAGTCTTCCTATTAGGATGAGGAGACCATCTGACCCCCTGGTCTATTACTCCCCAATACTGATGCTCCACAAAAAATTTCAGAAAATGCTGATCAAAGTCAGTAGTCTCAGAAGTTCAATGGTCATCCTCAGTCACATAACTCCTTCTTGGACCTCCTGGGATGCACGAAAGCCTATGCTTAGAAGAAAAATAATAGAGCGTGCATATAAGGGTGGCTTAGTGGGTAAGCCTGGTGACCCGAGTGCCAGCCCATGAACCATGTCAAAGTGCAAAGAGCAGTCACTGTAGGGTGGTCTGCTGATCCATCCATATAGTGTGGCATGTGCCTGTCCCCGCCCAAATCACAACACGATAATAGATAAATATTAAAAAGAAAACCCTGACCAAGACACACTTCAGCTGGCGTTTTGTTTCACATCCCACTTCTCATGTCTTTAATCTCCTACCTACAGCAGTCATCCAAGGGACACCACAGTGTTGTCTTATGGCACTGTGGCTCCTCCTAGATTGGAGACCCTGGGGAACAAGGGCACTGTTTCCCTGACCTCTGTCTCTGTCTTCTTCCTCTAGTCCTTTCCTGCCACATCAAACAGTGTCTGAGGTAGGCAGGACACAGGAAGGACTTGGGCAGTGTGGGAGGACCACTGTTAGAGCCATTCTGCCAGACACTTGGATAGACTCTGAGGTGGAAAAGGAGACAAAGCAAGCAGACACAGGCTGTGTGGAGAAATGCTGATACAGAGCCTGGCATGGTGGTACATGGCTTTAATCCCAGCCAGCACTTGGGAGGCAGAGGCAGGTGGATTGATGTGAGTTTCAGGCCAGCCTGGTATGCCAAGTGATTCCAGGACTGCCATGGCCTCACAGAGAAACCCTGTCTTGAAAAAAAAAAAACCAAATAAATAAATAAATAAATAAATAGAATAAAATTAGACGAAATTCTGGTACAGTGTGTTTCAAAATAACAAGCAAAGCTGGGTGGTGGTGGCTCACACCTGCAATCCAGCACTTGGGAGGCAGAGGCAGACAGATCTCTGTGTTTGAAGTCAGCCTAGTCTATAAAGTGAGTTCCAGGATAGCCGGGGCTACACAGAGAAACCCAGTCTAAAGAAAAAAAGGATCACGGGGCTGGAGAAATGGCTCAGCAGCTAAGAGCACTGGCTGCTCTTCCAGAGGTTCTGAGATCAATTCCCAGCAACCACCTGGTGGCTCACAACCATCTATAGTGAAATCTGGTGCCCTCTTCTGGTGTGCAGGTGAACACGCGGGATACTGTATACAATAATAAATAAATCATTTAAGAAAAGAAAAAGAAAAAAGAAAAAATGATCATAATTTCAAAAATACATATAATAATCACAAGAAAATTTGGGGTTAGAGAGAGAGGGCTCAGCAGTTAAGAGCTCTGGCTGCTCTTCCAGAGAGCTGGGGTTTCATTTCCAGACCCCACATGGTGCTTCACAATCATTTGTTACTCTAGTTCCAGGGAAACCAACACCCTGTCCTGAGCTCCCAGCTCCTGCACGAACATGGCACATGGAAGTACACTCACCCACACGAACACACACAAAGTAAATGAATAGTACCTTTGACTCCAAGGAAACATTCAGAGCAGCTAAATGTCTGTTAGCATGAAATGAAGAGTCTTTCAGGTGACAGAACAGCCCTGGCACATGAGCTATTAAGGCCTTGCTCCATATTGGCAAGATGGTTCCAAGTACCCAGGAGTCAGAGGCAGGCAGATCCCTGTGCGTTCGAGGCCAGCCTGGTCTACAAAGCTAGTCCAGAACAGGCAAGGCTACACAGAGCAACCCTGTCTCAAAAAACAAAACAAACAAAAGACAGAAACAAAATGGCAGATTGGGCAGTGGTGGCACACACCTTTAATCCCAGAACTCCCAGAGGCAGAGGCAGGTGGGTCAATATGACTCCAAGACCAGCCTGGTCTACAGTGTGAGACCAGGACAGCCAAGGCTATGTAAAGAGACCTTGTCTGAAAACAAAAAACCAAAAAAGCAAAAAACCTCAAACCACCACAACAACAGAAGGGCAGATTGGGCCCATAAGATAGAGCAGCAGGTGAAGGCCCTTGCACCCAAGCTTGACAGCCTGAGTTCAATCCCCAGGCCCACATTCTGGAAGAAGAGGACCCACTTCAGCAAGGTGTCCTCTGACCTCCACATGCATGCTATGGCGAGCTCATGCCCCCTTCACATGCACATGGAGTCAATCTACTACTACTACTAGTAATAATAATAATAATAATAATAATAATAATAACAACAACAACAAACATCAACAACAACAGTAACATCAACAAAAATGGTGATGATGATGATGATGATTAGTGTAGGAAAAGAACAAATGTGGAGCCCCACACAGCCCTCTGTCAGGAATCTCACCTATAAGGAACAGGATCCACTCATTGCCTTCAAATGTAGACAGCAGTTTCTCCCACTGGGTCTGCCAAAAGTGGCCGGAAGCACCCCAAAATGTCTGAAGATGCCTTGGAAGGAAAACCATTCAAGTTTCTGGGTGAAGGCTGGGAAGCCAGCCCTTTCTTGCTGTGCCTCTCCCCCCTAAGTTCTGAAGGGAGCACACTCACCATGTGACTGAGTTCCAGAAGGCCCCAAGCAAGAGCAGCCCAGAGCCCAGGATGAGAGCTGTCCTCCTCATGGAGCCCCAGATGTGTCCCTCCTGCAGGAGCTGGGAGTGTCAGGCCTGTCAGGTTCCTGCTGGGAGCCAGCTGCTGACCTACGCCACAGCTGTGGAAGGCCCTTCTTTCCAAAGGTTCCTGGCTGTATTTGAGTGTACAGACTATAGCGTGGGGGAGGGAACAGGATTGCCCCACCTCCAGCAAACCTGTTGAGTGACATTGCTGCCCAGATCTGCATAGGAAAGGCTTTCCCCAGCTGTGTATGTGTCCTCAGACCTCATGGCAAAGGGTTCTTCAGCACCCAGTGTGTCCTCTTCAGCACTCAGTGTGTCCTGTAGTCCCCTTCTTTATCATCACAGTTACAGTCAGGTATGGTGAGGGTACAGAACTGTAATCCCAGGTCTTGAGAGGTGGAGGCAGGAAGATCAGGGGTTCAAAGTCAGCCTGGGCTATTTGAACCCTGTTTCAAAGAGAGTCCGCTGACCAGCCTGGGATGGTGGTTCTTACACATTCTCCAAAACATTTGTTGGAGGTTGGTCTGATGTATTTTGATGCTAAGTACTGCTCTCTCTCCCTCTCTCTCTCTGCACCACCTTGTACCTAGCCTAAGAGGTTTGCTAATTAAAAGCCATGACTCCTGTGAGTTCAAGGCCAACCCAGTCTACAAAGTGAGTTCAGGTAGGTAGGTCTGTCTCAAAAAATGAAAAAGACACCGCCAAAACCAAAAACTGGGCATGGTGGCACACGCCTTTAATCCCAGGATTAGAGGCAGAGGCAGAGGGATCTCAGTGAGTGCTAACCCGGCCTGGTCTACAGAGTTCCAGGACAGCCAGGGATATTACACAGAGAAACCCTGTCTTGAAAACAAAACAAAACAAAACAAACAAACAAACAAACAAAGCAATAGCCTGCGAATTGGATTAGGTAGAGGAAAGCACATGGCTGGGTTGGAGGAGATTTGGCAACCACACGATGATAAAGAGCAAGTATTTGGGAGTATGGATGGGAGGTAGCTTGATAGAAATTATTAGAGGCAGATGGAATGGGATTGGGGCAGGGATTTCATACCCTCCCCTCTGTGGAATATAGTTTGTCGGATTAATATCTGCCCTGGCCCTAGTTAACTAGGGCTATTTTAAAATATAACAGGTGTCTGTGTTTTCACAGATTCCTAGTGGGTTACAAATGACTGCCCTAATTGTGAGAGGAATGTGGCCTTGCCTTAGGCACTTACACGCTGTGAGTTAGATATGGTAGCACACTCCTGTAATCCCAGCACAGGTAGGCAGATCACTGTGAGTTCGGGGGCCAGCCTGGTCTACAAAGCAAGTGCAGGACAGTCAGGGCTACACAGAGAAACCCTGTCTCAAAAGACCAAAGCAAACAGACAAAAACCAAGTACATGCTGTGGTACCCAGCTTTCCATCCCTTCTGGGGATTGAACTCAGGTCCTTGTGTTTACATGGCGAGTGTTTTATTGAGCAAACCATCGCCGCAGCCCAGAGAGGCTGATCACACCAGAAGAGCCTATTGAAAGGTGATTCATTTGCTTTTTTCTCTGACCTTTCCATTCTTGAGAAAACAGATAAAAAAAAGAAAAAAAAAAAAAAAAAAAGAAGGAAAAAAGGACAAAATTGAAAACTAAAAATGAAAAAAAAGAAAAAGAAAAACAAAAACAAAACCCCAGAATCCACCTAATCTGTAGAAAGTGCTGTCTTTCCCCTTCCTTGGAATTTTTCTTCTCTTTTGTTTTTGAAAATTATATATATATATATTTTCTCCTCATGGAGCCCCATATATGTCCCTCCTGCAGAAGCTGGGAGTGTCAGGCATGTCAGGCTCCTGCTGGGAGCAGGGTGCTGACCTATCCCACAGCTGTGGAAGGGCCTTCCCTACCAGAGGTTGCTGGCTGTATTTGAATGTACAGACTCCAGGCTGGGGGAAGGAAGAGGATTGCCCTATCTCCAGCAATATATATATATAGTGTTTGGGGTTTTTGTTTGTTTGTTTGTTTATTTCTTGTTTGTTTTCTAGACTGGGATTCTCTGTGTAGCCTTGGCTGTCCTAGATTCACTTTGTAGACCAGGCTGGCCTGAAACTCACAGCGATCCACCTGCCTCTGCTTCCTGAATGCTGAGATTAAAGGCATGGGCAACCACGCCATGCCGAAATAATATATTTTTCTCTTTTTAAAAATTGAATTAAATTAAATTTTCTATTCTTTTGGGAATAATATTTTTTTAAAAGTTGCCTTATTGTGGAGTGGGAACCTGAACTAATGCCCAAATGTCCGTTTTCCTTGAGCCTCCTGAAGGGCTCCACCTGTCTGGGAGCACCCTGGGCTTGGACTCACTAGAATTCTCCTCGGGACTGAGTTGCATGGACAGGGCCTCCTGCCTGGAGGCCAGAGAGTAGGGGCAGCTCTGTCAGAGCTGTGCTCAGGACACCACTGCTGTTGCATCGTCTGAAGCTGATGTCCTGTGTCTGCACTCTGCTGCCACTGTCCTTGTTCTGCTTGCTGGCGCCTCACCAGGCCCTACTCGGGCCTGTGGGGTTCGACTAATAATCGGGAGGAAGGTCACCTGTTGAAAATGCAAGACACAAAGAAGAAGAGCAAGTCTGATTGATCAAACTCTCAAGCTTTATTAGTCAGGCAGCAGCTTTTATAAGTCAGAAGGCAGGGAAGCATGTTGCTATAGCAACCAAAATACGGGCATTTAGCAAAACATAGGGATTTCCAGGCAGGGTCATAATGTCCTTCCACACAGGGTATCTGGCTCCATCCTTGTCAAGTCTAACTGCTAAACCATAACAGGGTTGCTCCATCTCTATCTGTCTGTAGTCTAACTGCTGCCTCCCAAAGGGTCAGAGAGTTTCTGGTGAAAGTCTAGCTCTGGGAAACACAGAGACTTAAAAGTGCAGACTTGGACAAGAAGGCTGAACATTGGCCATATGGCCTATCGTCCTCAACAAGGACGACCTTGCCTTTGGAAGACCAAGGCCAAGTTTGCTTTAGACTGTTGTAAACAGAGTGGGTCTTGTCTGGTCCACCCTTGTCCTCAGCCTGTGTGTCTCCCCAAGCCCTGAACAAGGGGAGAACACCCACGGGCGGCCTCAGCTTAGATCTGTGTCTGACCTTAAAGACCTTTGACCTCAAGGAGGTTTGTATCTCAAGGTGGAGAAAGGTGCCATTCTCCAAGGGTTTGGTGTGGGCTGCCCATCTTAATAACCTCACCCCCTACAGGCCATCTCTGCCCTCTGCCTCTCTGCCACCCTGCCTGGGATCACGGGGTGAGAGGAACCCAGGGCTGGGGGATTCTGCCGTTTGGTGAAGCCCCATGGCAGGAAGGTAAATGTGGACATAGAGTATACCTGACTTCTCTTCTTGAGCCACCGACGGCCCAGGCTGCCCGGTGAGAGCCAGAGGAGTGGATGGAGGCTGCTGTGATCAGGAGCTGGGGAGGGTGATGGACTGAGCACACAGACTGGGGAGACTGCATGCTCACCCCACATGGGACCTGGACAGCACAGGGAGGGTGTGGTCTTTTTGCTCACTTACTGAGGCTTGTGTGGCCCTCGTCCTCATCACTGAGTTCCTCTGTTGTCCCAAAGGCTGGCACTAGGACACAGCATCCCAGGCTGGCAGGAGCTTGCCTTCTGTCTCTGGACACCTTGGTTTGACTCATGCCCTGCCCCACGTGGTCCTCCCAGGGCTGAGTATGTGGAAATCCTGTGTCAGTTCCAGGACTCAGTTGTGTCCAAGGATATAGGAACAGGGTGTGCTGGTGGATTAAAGGCTTCTCCTGAGTCTGGTATCTGCCCCATGGTGCACCCTTTCCAATAGTGGGCTCCTTCTCCTTCCTTTCCTGTCCCCCTTCCTGTCCCTGCTCAGCCTTATGCTGTATATCCTGCAGCACAGAACCTCAGGGCTTGGAGGCCCAGTGTCAGGGAAGGTGGTTCCTCTCTAGACTACCCAGGCTAGGTTTGCCATCCTCTCCCAGACCCTCCCAGGCCATGTGAGGGAGGAAGACCCTTTGTGGTGGGAAGACGAGGCTATCATCTCAACACAGGCTGAGGAGGGGTGGAAGTGTGTCTGTCTGTCTGTCTGTATTTTTTTTTTCTGTGTGTGACATGTTAGGACTTGAGGTTGCAGTGTAGTTTACACCTTCACCTTCTGAAGACGCTTGAATTTAGGACCGATGTGTCTGTGACAAGTATGCCAGGAGTGGCTGGGGCCACCAGAGCAAGCCGCTTCCCCATCACCATCTTCCCATGGGATCCAAGACCTGAGACAGCCTGCCAAACGGAACCACCTTCATCCTCTGGCTGTGCCCACAAGGGGGCAGACTTTGATTTCCCTGCTGAGCCTCAGAGTGAACTGGCTACACATGAGAAGCCTGCCTGGCCCTGCTCCAGCCTGCACCCCAGGTTCAGACAGAGGTGCTGAGCCCATGTCAAGCTGTTAAATGTTTCTGTTCTGTAGCTCTTTCCTGCTCCCTTTTGATGACATTTACAAAAGAAAGCAAGCTGCTTGGAAGGCCTGGAAGTGAGGAAAGGGCATGAAGTCAAGGCCAGTGTATGGGGGAGTACTAGAGGCTTGGACACCCTGGCCACCTGGGTGGGACCCCAGAGTATCTCTCTTGTTAAAGGGCCCCTGGTTCTCCTCAGCCCCACCCTCTCCTCCAGCCATGGTGATGGCAGAGGCAGAAGAGAACTCTCGGCCCAGTTCTCACAGGAAAGGAAAACTCGGCGTGGGCTTTGCAGAGAAGGTTCCACCTTAACGCTCGTACCTTGTCTTTGCCATGTGCTAGGATATCACATTCAACAGGACAGACAAGGTAAAATACTTGGATGAGCTTGTATCATAACATTAATATTACTGAGAGTGTCTGAGGTGATTCATTCATTATTCTGGTCCTGCTCTAGTCCTTTGTAATTGGTGGTAATTATTACGCTTTTCTTTTTAATACAAAAATATGTATAACAATAAAAACTTGAAAAGGCAAAACACTGACTGGTCTCCCATCTGGGACACTGCTGTTGGGTGTGAGAGAGGAGGCTGGTGTGTGTCCCCAGATGGAGGAGCCCACGCTCTGCATGTGGATGACTAACGCAGTCTTTGAGAGGAGGCTGCTCTGGCTCCTCTGCAGCTGTGTCAGGCAGGGCCCATGGTGCTGCTAGTGCATCCAGTGCTGGGCAGTCTGGACCCTTTTGGCCCTGCATCCTGGGAAGCTGGGGAAAGGGTGGAGTTGGGTTTCCATTGCCCAGGGTACATATGAGCATTCCCTGTGCACTGTTGACTGTCCTCTAAGACCTGACTAGAGTTTCTTACTGTCAAATGGGTGGGTGATCACTGCCACCAGTGACCTATATTCTGTAGGTGACCAGCTGAGCTGGACCAACGTTAGTGACATTCATTAGTAGTGGCTGTGCCAGCTGGCTCCTCAGTTGTGTGGCCTTTGATTCCTAGTGTTGTGCAGTCAGGGGTGAGGTCGAGGGCACGACAACACAATCTGCTGTGTTAAGTAGGGCGGTAGTGGCACAGACCTCTAATCTCAGCAATCTGGAGGCAGAGGCAGGTGAATAACTGTGAGTTGGAAGCCAGCCTGGTCTACAAAGGGAGTCCAGGACAGCCAAGGCTAAACAGAGAAACTGTCTCAAAAAACAAAACATAACAAAGAAACAAACAACACAATCGGCTGTGTTAAATGGAGGATTTATTTGCATGCTTCTTAGCCATGTTTTTGTGGAACATTCAGGTCTTACCAATGTTGTGCCTCTGGGGACAAGCCTTGTATGGTGACGGTCCCTCACAGAGTCCATTTACATGACTCCCTGTCCCTGCCCCTTTTGATGTCACTGCGGAGAGCATTTCCCCAGATGCTCATGGGAGGAAGGGAAGAATGCCCTGCAGTGATGGTGGGGGTGGGGAAGTGGGTTGGTGCGTGAAGGAATCTAAGGGCACAAGGTCAGAGGAGGCTGGGACTGCAAGGTGCCCTGTTTCCAGTGGGCCCAGTCTTCTGTGGGCTTCTGTGTTATAGGATGAATCCTGCTCTGTAGTTGGTTTTACACAGCTGGTCATGCACACTTTGAGGTTTTGCCTTTGTGTAGGATGCTCTGGGCTGGGCCTACACCATGAGCAGCTGGACTCCAGGACTGTGCTATTTCACTTGAGCTATAGGATGGTTGCCCTGACTAACCTGGAATTGAAAGTGTACAATCAGCACAGTTGTGATAGAACTTAGCAAATGGTGACTGTGGCAGCCTACCAGAGCCAACCTAGGTGCCAAGGCCTTAGGATCTCAGGGTACTAACCATGTGCTGCCACAGTGGTGTCCTGGTAAAACTTTACTGCGGTAGCCTACGGCTTCAGTGTTCCTGGGCCTGTTTGCCACTGATTTCCCATGTGAAGGAAGAAGGGCCTGCCTGCTCTTACTCCATGCTTCCCGGGGCTCATTGTCGCAGGGAGACGACTATGGTTTGGGTTTAGAGAGCAACTGACCTGAGTCCCCCTCAACATGAGCAGCCCCTGGAGTTCAGCCCTAGTGTGCACTCAGGCTAAGGCACAGGAGCTGGCGAGCCTGTCAATTGAGAAGCTCCTGTGGGCTGTCCTAGCTCCTTCTGAGGGACTTGTGTTGTGGAGGGCAAAAGTAACCCAGGCGTTTTTGGAGGAAAGCAGGGAGTACATCTAGCATGTCCACACTCTGACCTGTGATTACCTCAGGTTCCCTGGCTTTAGGTGTGAGAAAAGGTCTTGGAGCCAGAAATGTCCCAGTCCCACTGCCACCACATTCTCTATCCCACCGAGGCCACAGGGGAGCTGTGTGGGGATTGGAAGAGAGGACTAGGGGATTCTCCCAGGCTCTCTGTGACTTTTCTCCCCTGCCCGGGCTTCAGAAAATTAGTTAGTTGCTTTTCCCTAAGTGAGTTCCTAGTCCTAGGTGACATGGGAAGTGGTTTGGGGGAAGCCCTGACGCTATCACGGCCTTGTCCAGGCAGGAAGCCTGCCTTCCCTCCACCCTAATGGGACAGCCCTTAGAGTATGGTGGTCAAAGGAGGCCAGCTGCTGAGGGTGGCCTGGCCCCAGGCAGTCACCACATCTTACTTCTGAGGGAACAGCCCAGATGGTCCAAGGAGACTCTCTATCTTCTTTGGAGGGTCAGGAATGCTCTCTGAGAGTGGGGTGAAGCCCAGCAGGATGACATGTCTCTCATAGGCCTTGCTCTGCTTAAACATGACGTCAGTCCCGTGTAGGTGGTCCAGCAACCCCAGCACGCCATAGCACTGGTTGAACCTGAAGGAGGAAAGAGTATTGCGCAGCTAACACTGGTGGGAAGTTGTGGGTCTCCCAGCCCTCCTCTCTCCTATGTAACTCCACCATGCTGTGCAAACACATCAACAGAGCCTGGAATATTCCTTTGAATGGTTCTGTTTGTGAGTTGTTTAAGAGGCTTTTTTCTTTGTTGTTGTTTGTCCTTCTTAGTTTTTTGAGACAGGGTTTCCCTCTGTACTGTATCCTTGGCTGTCCCAGACTGACCCTGATGACCAGGATGGCCTCAAACTCACAGAAATCTGCCTGCCTTAGCCTCCCAAGTACTGGGATTATAGCCGCGTGCCACCACACTCGGCCATAGAGTTTTTGTTGTTACTGTGTCTAAAACGTTTCATCAAACTGAACTCATGTGTAGCTGGCTTTGAACTGGTGCCAATGCTCCTGCCTCAACTTCCTCAATGCTGATATTTTAAATCCACCTTGTTCTTCACGCATCTGGAGTCCACCTCTTTTGTTACTGGGGATATGGTATGCACAAGATCAGCCTGATAGTCATGTGGCTGCTGAGCTCTCACTGTGTAGTCCAGGCTGGCCTGGAACTCTCTTCACTGTAGCCCAGGCTAACCTCACACTGAGTCCTGGAATTAAAGGCCTGCTAGCATGCCCAGCTGTAGCAATCCCCTTTTCACACTGCTGAACCATCTCTGGGTCCTACCTACTCCATCATACTGTGTTCTGGAGTGCAGAAGTTAGAACTTCATGCAGACCAAGGCTTGTCCAGGTAGGCTGAGGGACACCCCGCATCAGAACAGCTTGGAAGACACTAGGAGGCAGATCCCTGTGACATGCTCCACAGGTACTTTGACTAGTCTGTTTGAAGGGGACCCATGAATAACTGTTCTGATGGGCCTGATGACCATGGAATAGACTGGGATGAGGCCGGTCATGTTGTTGAGCGTCAATCCCACAGTGTGGAGTTTAAGGCTAGCTTGGTCTACATAAGTTCCAGGACAGCCAGGGCTACATAGAGAAATGCTGTCACAAAACAAAGAATAAAGCCCACAGTGCTTAAGTGTGCCAACTTTTTCTGCACATGGTTTCTGAGGAGATGATTCAAGGCTCACAAGTTTCAGCAGTCCTAAAACCCAAATTAAAATTTCCACTGCAGGAAGGACATAGTGTCAGAAAAAAAGAAGATCAAAGTGGCCCTGTCTACTCAGCATCTTTCCCAGCTGGTTCCCACAGTCAGATGGAGGCACCACTGCCCCATGAAGCACTTGAGCAAGGGTGCAGTTGGCTTACTTGAGATGGTGGTAGTCATGGAACTCAGGAGAAGGCAGGAAGGGCAAGTGGTACCCACAGTGGGAGATAGTGGTGACGATGAGAGCCAGGGACAACCACACAGTGAGGGAGGACAAATGAGAGCCCATTGCTAGAGGACCCACCATAACTGGCAACATGTTGGAAGCCTGCAAAGGAAAGGATGATTCAGAAGATGGAGGGACCCAGCTGGGTGTTCACTCTGCCCTTCATGGCGGTAATTGGGACATGCTGACTTAGCTTCAGCTTCCTCTGCAACAGAGTCAGTTTGTAAAAGATAGTTGGAAAAAATAAGATGATGTACACTAGGCACCTGTTACATCAAGCCCTGGCAGAGTTGGTTGTGAGGAGAAAGCAGAGCATGGAACCAGCAGCCTCCACTACTGTACTTCAGAGTCGGTTACTTACCACGTGTTCTATAGGGTGGGCATAGATTGAGACCACACCAATGGGTGCTGTCCACTCATGATGTTTCTTGTGTATTTTCTTATACAATGTGGGGTGGTGAAGGAGCCTGGAAAGATAATTCATAGATGGTAACTGCCAGTGCCCACTTCCTCCATCCCAAGCAGATCATCAGAAAGTCAAGGTGGGAATGTGGTCCCCATCTGAGGAACAGGCATCTGTAGTCTGCGGATGATAAGTCTGGGTTCCATTGTCTCCAACCCCAGCAGAGAAGTAAACTGAGACCCAGAAAGGAATAACAGGAGCTAGAAGGGGGCTGACCCACTCTCCCATGCGAATAGGGAAACCACTTCTTCCCTGGGCATCATGTCAAGTTGGAGAATCAGTTGTGTCTCTGGTGCTTGTTGGTAGGGCCTGAGAATAGAGACCACAGCTCAGTGGCCTCTTGTGACCAGGGAGTTGTCCCAGGAGGAGGCCATAAACATGCAAGGAAGGAGCTCACCGGTGTGAGTAGTAGAACAAGATTTCCTCCACAAGGGTGAAAAGGGCCATCTCCATGAGGAACCAGTGGAAGGTGGGCAGTTCTGCGGAGCAGGGGTCTCCCCTCCACTTCAAGAAAGGGTAGGAGATGGCCAGCATGGGCAGAGAGATCATGGTCTGGTTGAAAATAACGGAGGGGATAGCTTGACGCAGCTTCACGGGGTCTACCTGCCAGGACACAGAAGGAACAGGGAGAGGGACATGAGAAGTAGGTCTCTACCTCACCTGCTCAGGGTGGGCTCTGGGAGTGACTGAGGTCTCCACAGTCTGAGGCTGGCCATGGTGAACAGTACACTTCTGTCCTGTCAAGGCTGTGTCCTGTCGCCCCCCCCCCCTTCACCATCCCCCAGAGAATAGGCTCTGTACACTAGAGCCTGTCACTTCCGAGTTCTGGCTCACACAACACCCTGTCCTCTACAGGGACAAAGAAGCAAATCCCAGTTAAACACAGGAAGGGATAAGCAGCGATGGTCACTCAACCATCTTGATGAAGGATTCCAGAAGAGTCTGTGTGACTGAGAGCAGGCTGGCCTTCTGTAGCCTTACAAAGAGAACAACACATCTGCATGGATGGAAGCGGCAGGGGCAGGCCCCCAACCTCCTTCAGCTCCCTCAGCTTGGGGCCAATCCAGTGAGGCTGAGCAGATGAGCATGGAAGCTTTGGATTGTGAACCTTAGAGCTGGCAGCTTCCACCTAGTGCCCTCATGGCTACTGGGTACCTGCTGGGAAGACATGGCCTGAGAATTAGGGCAGTGGTGTGGTCTACAGGAACAGGAAGGAGGAAGCAGCCTAATGGGGAAGAGACTGGAAACAGTAGCCCTCCAATGTCTCAAACTTGAAACACGTCAGGAGAAAGTTATAGCTTGTGGAATATTTCTAGCTTACTTTCTTTAGATTTATTTTATTAATATGTATATAGTGTTCTGCCTGCATGTACATTTGGGCACCAGATCACATTATAGATGGTTCCGAGCCACCATGTGGTTGCCTAGTAATTAACTCAAGACCTCTGGAAGAGTAGGCAGTGATCTTAACCTCTCAGCCCTTTCTTCAATCAGTTTATAGAGTATTTCAATGGATGAATCTGAAAATGGAGCCCGGCGTGGTGGTGCACGCCTTTAATCCCAGCACTTGGGAGGCAAAGGATCACTGTGAGTTCGTGGCCAGCCTGGTCTACAAAGTATATCCAGGACAGCCAAGGTTAACAGAGAGAACCTGTCTTGAAAAACAAAGAAGAAGAAGAAGAAGAAGAAGAAGAAGAAGAAGAAGAAGAAGAAGAAGAAGAAGAAAAAGAAGAAGAAGAAGAAGAAGAAGAAGAAGAAGAAGAAGAAGAAGAAGAAGAAGAAAATGGTGTGTAGATGAGTCTCATATATTTTTCTTACACTTTCTTCTGTCTGTCTAAAACTTCCTTACTATGAAATTCATGGAAAAAGACAGCCAAGAGCAAGGACAGAGGCTGTATATACCACCCTGAGAGGCTGCATAGATGCTGCAGAGACAAGACAGACAGCTCAGAGAGACAGCCAGACTGCAGCGATGACTCTGTCAGAGAGCTCTGCCTCAAGGGAGAACAAATGGGTGGCAGTGTGTACCTGTGTTACATGGGCCAAGGGATGGTTTTTGTTTTTGTTTTTGAAACAGTCTTGGGGACTGAAGAGATGACTCAGTGGTTAAGAGCACTGGCTGGTTTTCCAGAGGCCCCTGAATGCACGTGGTAGGTCACAACAGTGAGTCTGACATCCTCTTCTGGACTCTGTGGGTGCTACTGCATGTATGTTAAACACGGACACACATGCAGGAAAAACACGCAAACTCATAAAGGAAGTAATTGAAACAGTCTCCTGTAGCCCTTCTGAATGATCCTCCTGCCTCCGTCTCAGATGCTGGGAGTCCAGGTGTGTGCTGCCACACCCAGGCAAAGATTGTGTGATAATATTTAGAGATGGAACAGTTAGAGCATTTATGTGATAATGTAAAGAGAAATGAGCCAGGCTGAGAGAAAGTCAGAATGTTAGGAAAGAGGGAAGAATACTGAAGCCATTTCCTGGAGCCAAAAGGACAGGAACCAGGAGAGGTGACAGTCACAGCCCAGGACAGAACCATGGGAGCTGGGAGAAGGGGTCCTGGCTTTCATTTCCTCAGTGTGGTGGAGGCCAGGCTAGGAAGGAGCTGCTGAGAGAGGAGAGGTGTGCAGAGGCAAGGAGGAGGAGGGAGGGTGGCTTGAGGTTAGGCCTGGACCCAAGGAATGGCAGCAGCCAACAGCTCCCACTGCAGTCAGCTCAGGGATCCTGCTAAAGTCAGCACCTCCTCCAGCTATTGAGGGAGGACATGGTCCAAGGTCCTTCCTGTGGCCTCAGAAAGAGCTTTGGAGCTCAGAGGCCCCAGGAGGGGCTGGGACGTGGCTGCATGGGTAGAGTGTGTTCTTGGTATTCTTGGAAACTGGGTGTGATGCCCAACTGCACATGCCCAGTGTGAAGTGGAAGTAGGAAGATAAGAAGTTCAAGGTCATCCTCACGGCAAGTAGGAGGCCGTCCTTGGCTAAATGGTACGCTATTTAGGGTGTAGGAAGAGGTTCTAAAGCTGGACTTGGTGGTACAGTCCTTTAATTGCAGCACTCAGGAGGAAGAAGCAGGCAGATCATGTGAGTTTGAGGCCAGCCTGGTCTATAAAGCATGTTCAAGATAGTCAAGGCTACATAGAGAAACCCTGTCTTCAAAAACAAACAAACAAACAAAAGTTCTAGCCTATTCTATGTCCTGCTCAAAAAAAAGGGGCAGGGGGTGTTCTAGCCTTTCCTGCCCAGGGATCATGACAATCACAGCAGTGCTTAGTCATGAAGAAGAAAGCATTACTTTAACAGTAGCTGTTTCAGAAACAGCAAGGCCTTACAGGCCAAATAGTGACACAAAGGCCTCCAATCTGTTCCTCCAGGGTGGGCTGGAGGAAATCCAATTCTGGTAGCTGTCATCTCAGTAGAGGACCTTTTAAGGAGCCTTCATCAGGACTCCCTTTTCCCATCATGCCTTTGGTGCCAGGCTGGGCACACTAGAGTGCCTTGAGAGCAGAGATGACTCATATAGTCACTGGGCAGGCTAGTGCTGGTTGTCAGGACAGGGTTTGTGTGGGGCGGTGGTTCGGCTCCTTTAAAAACCAGTCTCTGCCCTGAGGGTTAACAGAAGGTTGTCTCTGTAGGTTTTCAGAGCACAAGAAAGGCAGGTGCAGGCTACAGGGTGGTGGTTCAGCCCCTACAGTGGGCAAGCAGGGCTGCTTAGCAGCTGCATGGGGTGATTAAGGAGGCTTTTTTTTTTTTTTTAACTTTTTTGAGACAGGGTTTCTCTGTGTAGCCTTGGCTGTCCTGGCCTTGCTTTGTAGACCAGGCTGGCCTCGAACTCACAGCGATCCACCTGCCTCTGCCTACCAAGTGCTGGGATTATAGAGGTGTGCTCTACACACGCTGGGCTTGTTTGTTTGTTTTAAAGGCTTATTTATTTATTTTGTATACAGTTCTCTGCCTGCATGCCAGAAAGGGGCATTATATCACATCATAGATGGTTGTGAGCCAACGTGTGGTTCTTGGGAAGAGATCTCAGGACCTTGGGAAGAGCTGTCAGTGCTCTAAACTCTGAGCCATCTCTCTAGCCGTCTCCCCCCCCTACCCTACCTCACCCCCCCTGCCTGTTTTTTTTTTTTTTTTTTTTTTTTTTTTTTTACTTTTTGAGACAGGGTTTCTCTGCATAACAGCCCTAGCTGTCCTGGATTCCCCTTGTAGACCAGACCACGCTCACTTCGAACTCACAAGGATCTACCTGCCTCTGCCTCTGCACCACCAAGGTCAGCCTAAGAGAGCTCTCCTTTAGTTTCAGCACATGAAAAGCAGAGGCAGGCTGATCTCTGTGAATTCAAACCCATGAGTCCAGGACAGCCTAGGCTACACAGAGAGACCCTGTCTCCAAAAAGCAAAAGCAAAAAAACAAAAACAAAAACAAAAAAAACCCCAAGTAACAAAAAATGGCTGCAGCCATGTCTGTGACAGGCTGAGGCAGTCCTTTCTCCTCCTGATATGTTGAGCACAGTGTCACATGGCAGCCTGTGGTGGGAATCACCTAACCAGCACTTTGGTATAGACAGGCTACTGGCTGAGTGGCCTATCTATTTCTCTCTTACATTATTTTTTAATTGTTGAGGGGTGTGTGTGTGTGTGTGTGTGTGTGTGTGTGTGTGAGTGTGTGTGTGTGTGTAGGTGCCTTGTGCCCTGGTGTGCATCTGGGGTCAGAGTAAATGGTGTTGGTTCTCTTCTTCCCCTGTGTGGGGTCCAGGGACCAGACTCAGGTCTTCAGGCTTGGTGGCCATGCCCTTACTTGCTGAACCATCTCACTGAAAGGGTCTCCTGTAGCCTAAGCTACCTTCAAACTTGCTGTGTAGTCAAGGATGCCCTTGAACTTCTAATCTTCCTGCTTCCATTTCCTGAGTGCTTGGATTATAACTGTGCAGCCCCACATGTGCCTTAGTAATGGCACCCAGGGCTTCTTTCAAGCTAAACAAGCACTGTATGAACCAAGTATACCCAGTACCTTCTGGATTCAGGTCACCTCAAGGCTAAGTCTTTGGCTTGCCTGACTTTGGTCCCTGCATTCCCAGCAGGAAGAGCTGCAATGCCACTTACCGGTTCATTCTTGCCAAGTTGGATGCGGTAGCAGGAGATGGAGGAGGGCTTCCCTGTTGTGTCCACCAGCAGCAGAAGGCCATTGAAAACCCAGAAGCACAGCCCAGGTATGAGGCCAGCACCTGAGGCAGAGAGCAGAGCAACTTAGAGCATCCCAGGGACACAGTGGCTCACCAGGAAGTGAATGAACAAGTGCAAGGATCTGTCCCCTGCCTGGGGCCTCACTGCTCCTGTCATAGCCTCTGTCTCTCCCTCTCCCCTCCACAGTGTTTGTGTGTGTGTGTGTGTGTGTGTGTGTGTGTGTGTGTGTGTGTGTGTGTGTGTGTGTATGTGTGTGTGTGTGCGTGTGTGTATTTGAGACAGAGTCCACTGTATAGTCTTACTTGGCTATGCTGTGAACTCACAATAGATTGTCCTCTACTTCTCTGCCTCTGTCACTCAAATGCTGGGATTAAGGTAGGATTAAAGCACAGCTGAGGTTTTGGGTGTGAGTTTTGTTGTTGTTTTTTACTTGTTTTGAAACAGGCCAGTTTGAACTCAGTGATAGTCCAGACAGACCCCAAACTCACAGCAATCCCCTTGCCTCAGCCACCTCCTGGGATAACGGGTGTGGCTGCTGTATCCTCTCAGCACAGGTACTGATGACACTTCTGGTCCCCTCACAAGTCTTCCTATTAGGATGAGGAGACCATCTGACCACCTGGTCTATTACTCCCCAGTACTGATGCTCCACAAAATATTTCAGAAAATGCTGATCCAAGTCAGGAGTCTCAGAAGTTCAATGGTCATCCTAAGTCACATAACTCCTTCTTGGACCTCCTGGGATACACGGAAGCCTATGCCTAGAAGAAGAAAAATAGGGCTGGAGAGATGGCTAAGAGGTTCAGAGCACTGCATGCTCATCCAGAGGTCCTGAGTTCAATTCCCAGCAACCACATGGTGGCTCACAACCACCTATGGTGAGATATGGTGCCCTCTTCTGGCCTACAGGTGTACATGCAGCAAACAGAATACTGTATACATAATACATACATACATATATACATACATAACTCTTTTTATTTTTTATTTTTTATTTTTTGGTTTTCGAGACAGGGTTTCTCTGTGTAGCCTTGGCTGTCCTGGATCCACTTTGTAGACCAGGCTGGCCTCGAACTCACAGCGATCCACCAGCCTCTGCCTCCCGAGTGCTGGGATTATAGATGTGCACCACCATGCCCGGCTATAACTCTTTTTAAAAAGAAGAAAATAGAGCCCACATATAAGGATGGCTTAGTGGGTAAGCTTGGTGACCTGAGTGCCACCCGACGAACCATGTCAAAATACAAAGAGCAGTAACTGCAGGGTGGTCTGCTGATCCATCCACATAGTGTGGCATATGCATGTCCCCGCCCACATCACAGCAGGATAATAGATAAATATTAAAAAGAAAACCCTGACCAAGACACACTTCAGCAGGTGTTTTGTTTCAAATCCCACTTCTCATGTCTTTAATCTCCTACCTATAGCAGTTATCCAAGGGACACTGCAGTGAGTTTTCTTATGGCACTGTGGCTCCTCCTAGATTGGAGACCCTGGGGAACAAGGACACTGTTTCCCTGACCTCTGTCTCTGTCTTCGTCCTCTAGTCTTTTCCTGCCCCATCAAACAGTGTCTGGGGTAGGCAGGACACAGGAAGGACCTGGGCAGTGTGCGAGGACCACTGTTGGAGCCATTCTGCCGGACACTTGGATAGACTCTGAGGTGGAAAAGGTACATGGCTTTAATCCCAGCACCTGGGAGGCAGAGGTGGGTGAATGGGTATGAGTTCAAGGCCAGCCTGGTGTGCCAGGTGATGCCAGGGTTGCCACGACTACAGAGAGAGACCCTGTCCTGAAAAACCAAAAAAAAAAAGAAAAGGAAAAGAAAAAAAAACAATAAAAGAATTTCTGGTACAGTGTGTTTCAAAATAATAAGCAAAGCTGGGTGGTGGTGGCTCACACCTGTAATCCAGCACTTGGGAAGGAGAGGCAGACAAATCTCTTGAGTTTGAAGTCAGCCTAGTCTATAGTGTGAGTTCCAGGATAGCCAGGACTACACAGAGAAACCCAGTCTAAAGAAAAAAGGATGGAAAATTAAAAATAGAAATAATAATCACAAGAAAATTTGGGGTTACAGAGAGAGGGCTCAGCAGTTAAGAGCACTGGCGGCTCTTTCAGAAAACTGGGATTTGATTATCAGTCCCCACATGGTAACCAATATCCTGTCCTGAGCTCCCAGCTCCTGCACGAATATGGTACATGGACGTACACTCACCCACACGTACACTCAGGCACACGTACACATACGAAGTAAATGAATAGTACCTTTGACTCCAAGGAAACATTCAGAGCAGCCTAAGTGTCTGTTAGCAGGAAATGAAGAGTCTTTCAGGTGACAGAACAGCCCTGGCACATGAGCTATTAAGGCCTTGCTCCATATTGGCAAGATGGTTCCAAGTACCCAGGAGTCAGAGGCAGGCAGACCCCTGTGAGTTCGAGGCCAGCCTGGTCTACAAAGCTAGTCCAGGACAGCCAAGGCTATACAGAGAAACCCTGTCTTAAAAAACAAAACAAACAAAAAACAGAAACAAAATGGCAGATTGCACAGTGGTGGTACACACCTTTAATCCCAGCACTCCCGGAGGCAGAGGCAGGTGGGTCAATATGACTCCAAGGCCAGCCTGGTCTACAACGTGAGACCAGGACAGCCAAGGCTACATAAAGAGACCTTGTCTGAAAAACAAAACAAGACAAAACAAAACAAAACAAAAAAACCAAAAAACCCCCAAACCACCAACAACAGAAGAGCAGATTGGGCCCATAAGATAGAGCAGCAGGTGAAGGCCCTTGCAGCCAAGCTTGACAGCCTGAGTTCAGTCCCCAGGCCCACATTCTGGAAGAAGAGGACCCACTTCAGCAAGGTGTCCTCTGACCTCCACATGCATGCTATGGCGAGCTCATGCCACCTTCACATGCACTGGAGTCAATCTACTACTACTACTAGTAATAATAATAATAATAATAATAATAATAATAATAATAATAATAATAGCAACAACAGCAACAGCAACAAAAATGGTGATGATGATGATGATTAGTGTAGGAAAAGAACAAATGTGGAGCCCCACACAGCCCTCTGTCAGGAATCTCACCTATAAGGAACAGGATCCACTCATTGCCTTCAAATGTAGACAGCAGTTTCTCCCACTGGGTCTGCCAAAAGTGGCCAGAAGCACCCCAAAATGTCTGAAGATGCCTTGGAAGGAAAACCATTCTAGTTTCTGGGTGAAGGCTGGGAAGCCAGCCCTTTCTTGCTGTGCCTCTCACCCCTGAGGTCTGAAGGGAGCACACTCACCATGTGACTGAGTTCCAGAAGGCCCCAAGCAAGAGCAGCCCAGAGCCCAGGATGAGAGCTGTCCTCCTCATGGAGCCCCAGATGTGTCCCTCCTGCAGGAGTGGGGAGTGTCAGGCCTGTCAGGTTCCTGCTGGGAGCCAGCTGCTGACCTACCCCACAGCTGTGGAAGGCCCTTCCTTCCAAAGGTTCCTGGCTGTATTTGAGTGTACAGAATCTAGGCTGGGGGAGGGAAGAGGATTGCTCCAACTCTAGCAAACTGGTCTAGCAACATTGCTGCCCAGATCTGCATAGGAAAGGCTTTTCCCAGCTGTGTGTGTCATCAGTCCTCATGGCAAAGGGTTCTTCAGCACCCAGTGTGTCCTCTTCAGCACTCAGTGTGTCCTGTTGTCCCCTTCTTTATCATCAAAGTTACAGTCAGGTATGGTGGGGGTACAGAACTGTAATCCCAGGTCTTGAGGGGTGGAGGCAGGAAGATCAGGGGTTCAAAGTCAGCCTGGGCTATTTGAACCCTGTTTCAAAGAGAGTCCGCTGACCAGCACTGAATGGTGATTATTACACATTCTCCAAAAACATTTGTTGGAGCTTGGTCTGATGTATTATGGTGCTAATTACTGTTTGCTGTCTCTGTGTTCCACCTTGTACCTTACCTAAGAGGATGCCAAACAAAAGGCCATCACAGCTCTGGCTTTGAGGCCAACCTGGTCTGCAAAGCGAGTCCAAGACTGCCAAGATAAGACTGAGAAACTCTGTCCCAAAAAACTTTAGAAGAAGGAGAAGAAGAAGAAGAAGAAGAAGAAGAAGAAGAAGAAGAAGAAGAAGAAGAAGAAGAAGAAGAAGGAGAAGACTGCCATAGGTAAGGAGGAAGAGAAGTAAGTGTCCAGCGAGGATAGAGATCTGGCCCTGCTGATGATAAGTAGCAAGTATTTGGGATTATGTATGGGAGGTAGCTGGATAGAAATTATTAGAGGCAGATGGCATGGCATTAGGGTAGGTTTCCCATACCTGCCCTACTGTGGGAAATCGTTTATGGGGTTAATATCTGTCCTGCTCCAGGTTAACTAAGGCTATTTTATTTATTTATTTTTTATTTTTTATTTTTTTTCTAAAGCTATTTTATTTTATTTTTTGTTGCTGTTGTTTTTTTCTAAGGCTATTTTAAAATACAACAGTTGTCTGTGTCTTGACTGATTGCTAGTTGGTTAGAGAATACCACCCTAATAATAATTATAAGCTTTGTAATAAACATTATTAGGCCATAGTGCTAGATTGACCACAGCATTCTCTAAATAGAAGCCATAGAAGGCACCAAGACCAAATTGCAACCCCTCTCCCCCTCCGGTGAGCACCTGGGCTCACTTCAGCTAATGAATGTTGGCTTTCTTTCTTAACAATTAGACTTTATTACACAACCCAGCTATCCTATGCAAGAGGGAAAAAGGTTAAAGGGAAACACGAGTAAATCTTCCGGTATCTGTTCCACGGGACAGATCCCTAGGTGTCTCTGGCCTGCATGCTGGTCCAGCCCGTACTCTGGTCATCTCCCGATCCAGGTGCTCGGGCTCTGAATGTTGCAGCCTTTTCGGGACCTCTCCGCTTGCTGTCTCTCTCTAGGGCGCAGAGGCCGGTCTCCCCCCAGGAATCCTCCTCCCATCGGTGTTTGATGTTCACTTAGAAACAGAATCGCCTGGCTGGAGTCTCGATTCCATTTCCTGAATTCAGGACCCATGATGGTTCTTCCCAGTCTTCAACAGTGTCCACCTCAGTGGGGTATCGATGGTGTTTCCAAGCAGCTGAGCCTGAGGCAAGACACACGTAGACTGCCTTCACATGGGCTATTATCTACACTCTTTCCACAAATGAATATGACAGGCATTTGATGGCGCAGGCCCGAGAGGCACTACCTTCTCTCAGGCTGGTAACCTGAGCAGTGTGTGGGTTCTGCTGGTCCATTCCCAGAAGCCTGAATCTTCACGTCAGCCCTCAGCCCTGTCCACTCTACCCAGCATCAAAAGCCGAAAGGCCCTTTTCATGGCCAGTGAAGGTACACACGTCCATCAGGACACTGGACTCAGGAAAGCCTCGCTCTCTCATCTCCCTGCCTTCGGACTAGATTTCCTCAGACCAATCAGATTTGTTCCTGTGCATGGGTGCATGTGTGCTTGGTGCATGAGCATGCCTGCACACGCACACATGTGTCAGATGCCAGCCTTGTGTGCTGTTCTTCAGGAGCTGTCCATTTTGTCCTTTTAGACAGTCTCTAACTGGGACCTGAAGCTCACTGATGAGGCCATGTATGCTAGGTCTCTGACTATGTTTGCCTCCTGGAGCTGGGATTATGAGTACAGTATGGTGCTGCACACATGAGATCCCAGCACGGGCAGGCAGATCACTGTGAGTTCAGGGCTGGCCTGGTCTACAAAACAGGTCCAGGACAATCAGGGCTACACAGAGAAACCCTGTCTCAAAAGACCAAAACAAAACAGACAAAATCCAAGTACATGCTGTGGTACCCAGCTTTCCATCCCTTCTATGGATGGAACTCAGGTCCTTGTGTACATGGCGAGTGTTTTATTGAGCAAACCATCGCCCCAGCCCAGAGAGGCTGCTCACACCAGAAGAGCCTATTGAAAGGTGATTCATTTTCTTTTTTCTCAGACCTTTCCATTCTTGGGAAAACAGATATAAGAAAAAAAAGAAGAAGAAAAACAAGAGGAGGAAGAAGAGGAAAAGAAGAAGAAGAAGAAGAAGAAGAAGAAGAAGAAGAAGAAGAAGAAGAAGAAGAAGAAACAGACAAAATCAACCACTGAAAATGAGGAAAAAAATTCAGAACCCACCTAATCCATAGAAAGTGCTGTTTTTTCCCCCTCCTTAGAATTTTTCTTCTGTTCTGTTTTTGGAAATAATATATTCTTAAAAGTTGCCTTATTGTGGAGCGGGAACCTGAACTAATGCCCAAATGCCCGTTTTCCTTGAGTCTCCACCTGACTGGGAGCACCCTGGGCTTGGACTCACTAGAATTTTCATCAGGACTGAGTTGCATGGACAGGACCTCCTGCCTGGAGGCCAGAGAGTAGGGGCAGCTCTGTCAGAGCTGTGCCCAGGACACCCCTGCTGTTGCATCCTCTGAAGCTGATGTCCTGTGTCTGCACTCTGCTGCCACTGTCCTTGTTCTGCTTGCTGTCGCTTCACCAGGCCCTACTCGGGCCTGTAGGGTTTGACTAATAATAGTGAGGAAGGTCACCTGTTGAAAATGCAAGACAAAGAAGGAGAGCAAGTCTGATTGATCAAACTCTCAAACTTTATTAGTCAGGCAGCAGCTTTTATTAGTCAGAAGGCAGGGAAGGATGTTGCTATAGCAACCCAGCTGCAGGATTTTCTCAAAACACAGGGAATTCCAGGCAGGGTCATAATGTCCTGCCACATAGGGTATCTGGCTCTATCCTTATCTAGTCTAACTGCTAAACCATAACAGGGTTGCTCCATCTCTATCTGTCTGTAGTCTAACTGCTGCCTCACAAAAGGTTCAGAAATTTCTGGTGAAAGACATAGACTTAAAAGTACAGACTTGGACAAGAAGGCTGATGACTGGCCATATGGCCTATCGTCCCCAACAAGGACCACCCAACCTTTGGAAGACCAAGGCCAAGTTTGCTTCAGACCGGTGTAAACAGAGTGGGTCTTGTCTGGTCCACCTTGTCCTCAGCCTGTGTGTCTCCTCAAGCCCTGAACAAGAGGAGAACACCCACGGACGGCCTCAGCTTAGATCTGTGTCTGACCTTAAAGACCTTTGACCTCAAGGAGGTTTGTATCTCAAGGTGGAGAAAGGTGCCATTCTCCAAGGGTTTGGTGTGGGCTGCCCATCTTAATACCCTCACCCCCTACAGGCCATCTCTGCCCACCCTCTCTGCCACCCTGCCTGGGATCACGGGGTGAGAGGAACCCAGGGCTGAGTGATTCTGCCTTTGGTGAAGCCCCGAGGCAGGAAGATATATGTGGACAAGGAGTATACCTGACTTCTCTTCTTCAGCCACCGACTGCCCAGGCTGCCCTGTGAGAGCCAGAGGAGTGGATGGAGGCTGCTGTGATCAGGAGCTGGGGAGGGTGACGGACTGAGCACACAGACTAGGGAGACTGTATGCTCACCCCACATGGGACCTGGGCAGCACTGGGAGGGTGTGGTCTTTTTGCTCAGTTACTGAGACTTGTGTGGCCCTCGTCCTCATCACTGAGTTCCTCTGTTGTCCCAAAGGCTGGGACTAGGACACAGCATCCCAGGCTGGCAGGAGCTTGCTTTCTGTCTCTGGACACCTTGGTTTGAGCTCATGCCCTGCACCACGTGGTCCTCCCAGGGCTGAGTATGTGGGAATCCTGTGTCAGTTCCAGGACTCAGTTGTGTCCAAGGATATAGGAACAGGGTGTGCTGGTGGATTGGAGGCTTTTCCTGAGTCTGGTATCTGCCCCATGGTGCACCCTCTCCAATAGTGGGCTCCTTCTCCTTCCCTTCCTGTCCCCTTCCTGTCCCTGCTCAGCCCTATGCTGTATATCCTGCAGCACGGAACGTCAGGGCTTGGAGGCCCAGTGTCAGGGAAGGTGGTTCCTCTCTAGACTATCCAGGCTAGGTTTGCCATCCTCTCCCAGACCCTCCCAGGCCATCTGAGGGAGGAAGAGCCTTTGTGGTGGGAAGACGAGGCTATCATCTCAACTCAGGCTGAGGAGGGGTGGGAGTGTAGTTGTGTGTGTGTGCATGTGCGTGTGTGTGTGTGTGTGTGTGTGTCTGTCTGTCTGTCTGTCTGTCTGTCTGTATTTTGTGTGTGTGTGTGACATGTTAGGTGTTGACATTGCAGTGTAGTTTACATCTTCACCTTCTGAAGACACTTGAATTTAGGACCGATGTGTCTGTGACAAGTATGCCAGGAGTGGCTGGGGCCACCAGAGCAAGCCGCTTCCCCATCACCATCTTCCCATGGGATCCAAGACCTGAGACAGCCTGCCAAACGGAACCACCTTCATCCTCTGGCTGTGCCCACAAGGGGCAGACTGAGATTTGCCCTCTGAGCCTCAGAGAGAATTGGCTACACATGAGAGGGCTGCCTGGCCCTGCTCCAACCTGCACCCCAGGTTCAGACAGAGGTGCTGAGCCCATGTCAAGTTGTTAAATGTTTCTGTTCTGTAGCTCTTTCCTGCTCCTTTTCGATGACATTTACAAAAGAAAGCAAGCTGCTTGGAAGGCCTGGAAGTGAGGATAGGGCATGATGTCAAGGCCAGTGTGTGTGTATGGGGGAGAACTAGAGCCTTGAACATCCTGGCCACCTGGGTGGGACCCCAGAGTATCTCTCTTGTTAAAGGGCCCCTGGTTCTCCTCAGCCCCACCCTCTCCTCCAGCCATGGTGATGGCAGAGGCAGAAGAGAACTCTCTGCCCAGTTCTCACAGGAAAGGAAAACTCGGCGTGGGCTTTGCAGAGAAGGTTCCACCTTAGCGCTCGTACCTTTCTTTGCCATGTGCTAGGATATCACATTCAACAGGACAGACAATGTAAAATACTTGAATGAGCTTGTATCATAACATTAATATTATTGAGAGTGTCTGCTTCTTAGGCTGAAGTGATTCATTCATTATTCTGGTCCTGCTCTAGTCCTTTGTAATTGGTGGTAATTATTACGCTTTTCTTTTTAATACAAAAATATGTATAACAATAAAAACTTGAAAAAGTAAAACACCGGCTGGTCTCCCATCTGGGACACTGCTGTTGGGTGTGAGACAGGAGGCTGGCGTGTGTTCCCAGAAGGAGGAGCCCACTAACGCAGTCTTCGAGAGGAGGCTGCTCTGGCTCCTCTGCAGCTGTGTCAGGCAGGGCCCATGGTGCTGCTAGTGCATCCAGTGCTGTGCAGCCTGGACCCTCTTGGCCCTGCATCCTGGGAAGCTGGGGAAAGGGTGGAGTTGGGTTTCCATTGCCCAGGGTACATATGAGCATTCCCTGTGCACTGTTGACTGTCCTCTAAGACCTAACTAGAGTTTCTTACTGTCAGGTGGGTCGGTGATCACTGCCACCAGTGGCCTATATTCTGTAGGTGACCAGGAGAGCCAGACTTACCACAGTGACATTCATTAGGAGTGGCTGTGTCTGCTGGCTCCTCAGTTGTGTAGACTTAGATCTCTAGTGTTGTGCAGTCATGGGTGAGGTCGAGGACATGACAACACAATCTGCTCTTTTATGTGGAGGTTTTATTTCCATGCTTCTTTGCCATGTTTTTGTGGAGACATTAAAGCCCTACTGATGGTGGGCTTCTGCGATAAGCCTTGTTTGCTAACAGTCCCTCACAGAGTCCATTTTTCTGACCCCCCGTCCCTGCCCTTTTTCATGACACTGCAGAGAGCATATCTCCAGATTCTCATGGGAGGAAGGGAATGGCTGGCCTGCAGTGATTGTGGTGGGGCTGGGGAAGTGGGTTGGTGCTTGAAGGAATCTAAGGTCACAAGGGCAGAGGAGGCTGGGACTGCAAGGTGCCCTGTTGGCAGTGGGCCCAGTCTTCAGTGGGCTTCAGTGCCATGGGATGAAATCCTGCCCTGTAGTTGGTTTTAGAAAGCTGGTCATGCACACTTTGAGATTTTGCTGGTGTCAAGGCTGGCTATTGGACTTACACTCTGAGCAGCTGTGACTACAGTACTGCTACCCAGCTGTTTTATTTCACTTGAGCTATAGTATGGTTGCCCTGACTAACCTGGAACTGAAAGTGTACAATCAGCACAGTTGTGATAGAACTTAGCAAATGGTGACTGTGGCAGCCTTCCTGGGCCAACCTAGGTGCCATGGTCTTGGGATCTCAGGGTACTAACCATGGGCTGCCACAGTGGTGTCTTGGTAAAACTTTACTGCGGTAGCCTACGGCTTCGGTGTTCCTGGGCCTGTTTGCCACTGATTTCCCATGTGAAGGAAGAAGGGCCTGCCTGCTCTTACTCCATGCTTCCCGGGGCTCATTGTCGCAGGGAGACGACTATGGTTTGGGTTTAGAGAGAAACTGACCTGAGTCCCCCTCAACATGGGCAGCCCCTGGAGCTCAGCCCTAGTGTGCACTCAGGCTAAGGCACAGGAGCTGGGGAGCCTGTTAATTGAGAAGCTCCTGTGGGCTGTCCTAGCTCCTTCTGAGGGACTTGTGTTGTGGAGGGCAAAAGTAACCCAGGCTTTCTTGGAGGAAACAGGGACTACATCTAGCATGTCCACACCTCTGACCTGTGATTACCTCAGGTTCCCTGGCTTTAGGTGTGAGAAAAGTTTTTGGAGCCAGAACTCCCCCAGTCCCACTGCCACCACATTCTCTATCCCACCGAGGCCACAGGGGAGCTGTGTGGGAATTGGAAGAGAGGACTCGGGGATTCTCCCAGGCTCTCTGTGATTTTTCTCCCCTGCCTGTGCTCCAGAAAAAATAGCTAGTTGCTTTTCTCTAAGTGAGTTCCTAGTCCTAAGTGACATGGGAAGTGGTTTGGGGAAAACCCTGACAATATCACGGCTTTGTCCTGGCAGGAAGCCTGCCTTCCCTCCACCCTAATGGGACAGCCCTTAGAGTATGGTGGTCAAAGGAGGCCAGTTGCTGAGGGTGGCATGGACCCAGGCTGTCACCGCATCTTACTTCTGAGGGAACAGCCCAGATGGTCCAAGGAGACTCTCTATCTTCTTTGGAGGGTCGGGAATGCTCTCTGAGAGTGGGGTGAAGCCCAGCAGGATGACATGTCTTTCGTAGGCCTTGCTCTTCTTAAACATGACGTCAGTCCCATGTAGGTGGTCCAGCACCCCCAGGGTCCCATAGCACTGGTTGAACCTGAAGGAGGAAAGAGTATTGTGCAGCAATCACTGGTGGGAAGCTGTGGGTCTCCCAGTCCCCCTCTCCTATGTAACTCCACCATGTTGTGTAGGCCCATTAGCAGAGCCTGGATTATTCCTTTGAATGGTTCCATTTGTGGGTTGTTTAAGAATTGAGGTTATTTTTATTTCTTGTTGTACTTGTTTTTCTTTCTTCTTGGTTTTTTGAGACAGGGTTTCCCTCTGTATCCTTGGCTGTTGTAGGCTCACTTTCATGATCGTGCTGGCCTCAAACTCTCAGCAATTTGCCTGCCTTGGCCTCCCAAGTGCTGGGATTATAGGCGTGTGCCACCACACTGGGCCATAGAGTTTTTGTTATTACTGTGTAAAAAAGTTTCACAAAACTGAACTCATGTGTAGCTGGCTTTGAACTGGTGCCAATGCTCCTGCCTCAACTCCCCCAATGCTGATATTAAGTCCACCTTGTTCTTCACGCACCTGGAGTCCACCTCTTTTGTTACTGGGGATATGGTATGCACAAGATCAGCCTGATAGTCATGTGGCTGCTGAGCTCTCACTGTGTAGACCAGGCTGGCCTGGAACTCTCTTCACTGTAGACCAGGCTAACCTCACACTGAGTCCTGGAATTAAAGGCCTGCTAGCATGCCCAGCTGTAGCAATCCCCTTTTCACACTGCTGAACCATCTCTGGGTCCTACCTACTCCATCATACTGTGTTCTGGAGTGCAGAAGTTAGAACTTCATGCAGACCAAGGCTTGTTCAGGTAGGCTGAGGGGCGCCCCGCATCAGAACATCTTGGAAGACATTAGGAGGCAGATCCCTGTGACAGGCTCCACAGGTACTTTGACTGGTCTGTTTGGAGGGGACTCATGAATAACTGTTCTGATGTGTCTGATGACCGAGGAATAGACTGGGATGAGGTCAGTTATGTTGTTGAGTCTCAATCCCAGCAGTTTGGAGTTTGAGGCCACTCTTGTCTACATAAGTTCCAGGATAGCCAGGGTTACATAGAGAAAAGCTGTCACAAAACAAAGAATAAAGCCCACAGTGCTTAAGTGTGCCAACTTTTTCTGCACATGGTTTCTGAGGAGATGATTCAAGGCTCACAAGTTTCAGCAGTCCTAGAACCCAAATTAAAATTTCCAACTGCAGGAATGACACGGTGTCAGACAAAAAGCGGAAGATCAAAATGGCCCTGTTTACTCAGCATCTTTGCAGCTGGTTCCTGCAGGTAGATAGAGGCACCACTGCGCCATGAAATAATTGAGCAAGGGTGCAGTTGGCTTACTTGAGATGGTGGTAGTCATGGAACTCAGGTGAAGGCAGGAAGGGCAAGTGGTACCCACAGTGGGAGATGGTGCTGATGATGAGAGCCAGGGACAACCACACAGTGATGGAGGACAAATGAGAGCCCATTGCTAGAGGACCCATCATAACTGGCAACATGTTGGAAGCCTGCAAAGGAAAGGATGATTCAGGAGATGGAGGGACCCAGCTGGGTGTTGACTCTGCCCTTCGTGGTTGTAACTTGGGACACACTGACTTAGCTTCAGCTTCCTCTGCAGCAGAGTCAATTTGTAAATGGTTTTGGGGAAAATAAGATGATGTACATTAGGCACCTGCTACAGCCAATACCAGGCAGCTTTTTATTGGGAGGAGAAAGCTGAGCAGGGAACCAGCAGCCTCAGCTTCTGTACTTAAGGGGCCATACTTACCACGTGTTCTATAGGGTGGGCATACATTGAGATCACACCAATGGGTGCTGTCCACTCATGATGTTTCTTGTGTATGTTCTTATACAATGTTGGGTGATGAAGGATCCTGGAAAGATAATTCATAGATGGTAACTGCCAACGCCCACTTCTCTCCATTCCAAGCAGATCATCAAAAAGTCAAGGTGCGAACGAGTCCCCATCTGAGGAACAGGCATCTGTAGTCTGCGGATGATAAGTCTGGGTTCCATTGTCTCCAACCCCAGCAGAGAAGTAAACTGAGACCCAGAAAGGAATAACAGGAGCTAGAAGGGGGCTGACCCACTCTCCCATGCGAATAGGGAAACCACTTCTTCCCTGGGCGTCATGTCAAGTTGGAGAATCAGTTGTGTCTCTGGTGCTTGTTGGTAGGGCCTGAGTATAGAGACCACAGCTCAGTGGCCTCTTGTGACCAGGAAGTTGTCCCAGGAGGAGGCCATAAAATGCAAGGAAGGAGCTCACCGGTGTGAGTAGTAGAAGAAGATTTCATCCACAAGGGTGAAAAGGGCCATCTCCATGATGAACCAGTGGAAGGTGGGCAGTTCTCGGGAGCAGGGGTCTCCCCTCCACTTCAAGAAAGGGTAGGAGATGACCAGCATGGGGAGAGAGATCATAGTCTGGTTGAAAATAACGGAGGGGATAGCCTGACGCAGCTTCACGGGGTCTACCTGCCAGGACACAGAAGGAACAGGGAGAGGGACATGAGAAGTAGGTCTCTACCTCACGTGCTAAGGGTGGGCTCTGGGAGTGACTGAGGTCTCCACAGTCTGAGGCTGGCCATGGTGAACAGTACTGTCCTGTCCTGACATGGCAGTGTCCCCTCTCCCCCAGAGAATAGGCTCTGTAGACTAGGACCTGACACTTCCGAGTTCAGGCTCACACAACACCCTGTCCTCTACAGGGACAAAGAAGCAAATCCCAGTTAAACACAGGAAGGGATAAGCAGCGATGGTCACTCAACCATCTTGATGAAGGATTCCAGAAGAGTCTGAGTGACTGAGAGCAGGCTGGCCTTCTGTAGCCTTACAAAGAGAACAACACATCTGCACGGATGGGAGCAGCAGGGACAGGCCCCCAACCTCCTTCAGCTCCCTCAGCTTGGGGCCAATCCAGTGAGGCTGAGCAGATGAGCATGGAAGCCTTGGATTGTGAACCTTAGAGCTGGCAGCCTCCACCCAGTGCCCTCATGGCTACTGGGTCCCTGCTGGGAAGACATGGCCTGAGAATTAGGGCACTGGTGTGGTCTACAGGAACAGGAAGGAGGAAGCAGCCTAATGGGGAAGAGACTGGAAACAGGGGTCCTCTAGTGTCTCAATATTGGAACAGGTCAGAAGAAAGTTATAGCTTGTAGATTATTTCAATGGATGAATCTGAAATGTTGTTTATATGAGTCTAATATATTTTTCTCACATTTCTTCTGTCTGTCTGTCTGTCTGTCTGTCTGTCTGTCTGTCTGTCTGCCTGCCTTAAAATAGTTACTAAAAAACTCACGGGACAAGACAGCCAAGAGCAAGGACAGAGGCTGTATATCCCACGTTGAGAGGCTGTATAGATGCCTCTGAGACAAGACAGACAGCTCAGAGAGACTGCCAGACTGCAGAGATGACTCAGTCAGAGAGCTCTGCCTCAAGGGAGAACAAATGGGTGGCAGTGTGTACCTGTGTTAAGTGGGCCAAGGGATGGTTTTGGTTTTGGTTTTTGAAACAGTCTTGGGGACTGAAGAGATGACTCAGTGGTTAAGAGCACTGGCTGGTTTTCCAGAGGCCTCTGAATGCACGTGGTAGGTCACAACAGTGAGTCTGACATCCTCTTCTGGACTCTGTGGGTGCTACTGCATGTATGTTAAACACAGACACACATGCAGAAAAAACACCCAACCCCATAAAGGAAGTAATTGAAACAGTCTCCTGTAGCCCTTCTGAATGATCCTCCTGCCTCCGTCTCAGATGCTGGGAGTCCAGGTGTGTGCTGCCACAGCCAGGCAAAGATTGTGTGATAATCTTTAGAGATGGAACAGTTAGAGCATTTATGTGATAATGTAAAGAGAAATGAGCCAGGCTGAGAGAAAGTCAGAATGTTAGGAAAGAGGGAAGAATGCTGAAGCCATTTCCTGGAGCCAAAAGGACAGGAAGCAGGAGAGGTGACAGTCACAGCCCAGGACAGAACCATGGAGAAGGGGTCCTGGCTTTCATTTCCTCAGTGTGGTGGAGGCCAGGCTAGGAAGGAGCTGCTGAGAGAGGAGAGGTGTGCAGAGGCAAGGAGGAGGAGGGAGGGTGGCTTGAGGTTAGGCCTGGACCCAAGGAATGGCAGCAGCCAACAGCTCCCACTGCAGTCAGCTCAGGGATCCTGCTAAAGTCAGCACCTCCTCCAGCTATTGAGGGAGGACATGGTCCAAGGTCCTTCCTGTGGCCTCAGACAGAGCTTTGGAGCTGAGAAGCCCCAGGATGGGCCGGGAAGTGGCTGGGTGGGTAAAGTGTTCTTGGAGTTCTTGGAGTTGTGCTGCAGCCATGTCTGTGACAGGCTGAGGCAGTCCTTTCTCCTCCTGGTATGTTGAGCACAGTGTCACGGGGCCACTGTGGGTGGGAATCAGCTGACCAGCACTTTGGTCTAGACTGGCTCTGGGGTGAGTGGCCTTTCCATTTCTCTCTTACTTTATTTTTTAATTATTGAGGGGTGTGTGTGTGTGTGTGTGTGTGTGTGTGTGTGTTTGTAGGTCTTTGTGCCCTGGTGTGCATCTGGGGTCAGAGTAAATGGTGTTGGTTCTCTTCTTCCCCTGTGTGGGGTCCAGGGACCAGACTCAGGTCTTCAAGCTTGGCAGCCATGCCCTTACTTGCTGAACCATCTCACTGACAGGATCTCCTGTAGCCTAAGCTACCTTCAAACTTCCTATGTAGCCAAGGATGACCTTGAATTTCTAATCCTCCTGCCTCCACTTCCTGAATGCTCAGATTATAGCTATGTAGCCCCACATGTACCTTCGTAATGGCACCCTGGGCTTCTTTTGAGCTAACCAAGCACTGTATGAACCAAGGATACCCAGCACCTTCTGGATTCAGGTCACCTCAAGGGTAAGATTTGGCTTGCCTGACTTTGGTCCCTGCATTCCCAGCAGGAAGAGCTGCAATGCCACTTACCGGTTCATTCTTGCCAAGTTGGATGCGGTAGCAGGAGATGGAAGAGGGCTTCCCTGTTGTGTCCACCAGCAGCAGAAGGCCATTGAAAACCCAGAAGCACAGCCCAGGTACGAGGCCAGCACCTGAGGCAGAGAGCAGAGCAACTTAGAGCATCCCAGGGACACAGTGGCTCACCAGGAAGTGAATGAACAAGTGCAAGGATCTGTCCCCTGCCTGTTCCTGTCCTAGCCTCTGTCTGTCTCCCTCTCTCCTCCATGTGTGTGTGTGTGTGTGTGTGTGTGTGTGTGTGTGTGTGTGTGTGTGTATGTGTGTGTGTGTGTGTGTGTGTGTGTGTGTGTGTGTGCGCGTGCTTGTGTGTGTTTGAGACAGGGGCTCACTGGGTAGTCTTGCTGTGAACTCACAGTAGATTACCCCCTGCCTCTCTGCCTCTTTCACTCATATGCTGGGATTAAAGGTGGGATTAAAACATAATTGAGATTTTGGGTGTGAGTTTTGTTGTTGTTGTTGTTGTTTTTTACTTGTTTTGTAACAGGCCAGTTTGAAACCAACTGATAGTCCAGACAGACCCCAAACTCACAGCAATCCCCTTGCCTCAGCCACCTCCTGGGATAACAGGTGTGGCTGCTATATACTCTCAGCACACGTACTGATGACACTTCTGGTCCCCTCACAAGTCTTCCTATTAGGATGAGGAGACCATCTGACCCCCTGGTCTATTACTCCCCAATACTGATGCTCCACAAAAAATTTCAGAAAATGCTGATCAAAGTCAGTAGTCTCAGAAGTTCAATGGTCATCCTCAGTCACATAACTCCTTCTTGGACCTCCTGGGATGCACGAAAGCCTATGCTTAGAAGAAAAATAACAGAGCGTGCATATAAGGGTGGCTTAGTGGGTAAGCCTGGTGACCCGAGTGCCAGCCCACGAACCATGTCAAAGTGCAAAGAGCAGTCACTGTAGGGTGGTCTGCTGATCCATCCACATAGTGTGGCATGTGCCTGTCCCTGCCCACATCACAACACGATAATAGATAAATATTAAAAAGAAAACCCTGACCAAGACACACTTCAGCTGGCGTTTTGTTTCACATCCCACTTCTCATGTCTTTAATCTCCTACCTACAGCAGTCATCCAAGGGACACCGCAGTGTTCTCTTATGGCACTGTAGCTCCTCCTAGATTGGAGAACCTGGGGAACAAGGGCACTGTTTCCCTGACCTCTGTCTCTGTCTTCTTCCTCTAGTCCTTTCCTGCCACATCAAACAGTGTCTGAGGTAGGCAGGACACAGGAAGGACTTGGGCAGTGTGGGAGGACCACTGTTAGAGCCATTCTGCCAGACACTTGGATAGACTCTGAGGTGGAAAAGGAGACAAAGCAAGCAGACACAGGCTGTGTGGAGAAATGCTGATACAGAGCCTGGCATGGTGGTACATGGCTTTAATCCCAGCCAGCACTTGGGAGGCAGAGGCAGGTGGATTGATGTGAGTTTCAGGCCAGCCTGGTATGCCAAGTGATTCCAGGACTGCCATGGCCTCACAGAGAAACCCTGTCTTGAAAAAAAAAAAACCAAATAAATAAATAAATAAATAGAATAAAATTAGACGAAATTCTGGTACAGTGTGTTTCAAAATAACAAGCAAAGCTGGGTGGTGGTGGCTCACACCTGCAATCCAGCACTTGGGAGGCAGAGGCAGACAGATCTCTGTGTTTGAAGTCAGCCTAGTCTATAAAGTGAGTTCCAGGATAGCCGGGGCTACACAGAGAAACCCAGTCTAAAGAAAAAAAGGATCACGGGGCTGGAGAAATGGCTCAGCAGCTAAGAGCACTGGCTGCTCTTCCAGAGGTTCTGAGATCAATTCCCAGCAACCACCTGGTGGCTCACAACCATCTATAGTGAAATCTGGTGCCCTCTTCTGGTGTGCAGGTGAACACGCGGGATACTGTATACAATAATAAATAAATCATTTAAGAAAAGAAAAAGAAAAAAGAAAAAATGATCATAATTTCAAAAATACATATAATAATCACAAGAAAATTTGGGGTTAGAGAGAGAGGGCTCAGCGGTTAAGAGCACTGGCTGCTCTTCCAGAGAGCTGGGGTTTCATTTCCAGACCCCACATGGTGCTTCACAATCATTTGTTACTCTAGTTCCAGGGAAACCAACACCCTGTCCTGAGCTCCCAGCTCCTGCACGAACATGGCACATGGACGTACACTCAGGCACACTTACACACACAAAGTAAATGAATAGTACCTTTGACTCCAAGGAAACATTCAGAGCAGCTAAATGTCTGTTAGCATGAAATGAAGAGTCTTTCAGGTGACAGAACAGCCCTGGCACATGAGCTATTAAGGCCTTGCTCCATATTGGCAAGATGGTTCCAAGTACCCAGGAGTCAGAGGCAGGCAGATCCCTGTGCGTTCGAGGCCAGCCTGGTCTACAAAGCTAGTCCAGGACAGGCAAGGCTACACAGAGCAACCCTGTCTCAAAAAACAAAACAAACAAAAGACAGAAACAAAATGGCAGATTGGCAGTGGTGGTACACACCTTTAATCATAGCAATCCCAGAGGCAGAGGCAGGTGGGTCAATATGACTCCAAGGCCAGCCTCGTCTACAGTGTGAGACCAGGACAGCCAAGGCTATGTAAAGAGACCTTGTCTGAAAACAAAAAACCAAAAAAGCAAAAAACCTCAAACCACCACAACAACAGAAGGGCAGATTGGGCCCATAAGATAGAGCAGCAGGTGAAGGCCCTTGCACCCAAGCTTGACAGCCTGAGTTCAATCCCCAGGCCCACATTCTGGAAGAAGAGGACCCACTTCAGCAAGGTGTCCTCTGACCTCCACATGCATGCTATGGCAAGCTCATGCCCCCTTCACATGCACATGGAGTCAATTTTCTACTACTACTACTAGTAGTAGTAGTAGTAATAATAATAATAATAATAATAATAATAATAATAATAATAATAATAACAACAACAACAACAAAAATGGTGATGATGATGAGTAGTGTAGGAAAAGAACAAATGTGGAGCCCCACACAGCCCTCTGTCAGGAATCTCACCTATAAGGAACAGGATCCACTCATTGCCTTCAAATGTAGACAGCAGTTTCTCCCACTGGGTCTGCCAAAAGTGGCCGGAAGCACCCCAAAATGTCTGAAGATGCCTTGGAAGGAAAACCATTCAAGTTTCTGGGTGAAGGCTGGGAAGCCAGCCCTTTCTTGCTGTGCCTCTCACCCCTGAGGTCTGAAGGGAGCACACTCACCATGTGACTGAGTTCCAGAAGGCCCCAAGCAAGAGCAGCCCAGAGCCCAGGATGAGAGCTGTCCTCCTCATGGAGCCCCAGATGTGTCCCTCCTGCAGGAGCTGGGAGTGTCAGGCCTGTCAGGTTCCTGCTGGGAGCCAACTGCTGACCTACCTCACAGCTGTGGAAGGCCCTTCTTTCCAAAGGTTCCTGGCTGTATTTGAGTGTACAGACTATAGCGTGGGGGAGGGAACAGGATTGCCCCACCTCCAGCAAACCTGTTGAGTGACATTGCTGCCCAGATCTGCATAGGAAAGGCTTTCCCCAGCTGTGTATGTGTCCTCAGACCTCATGGCAAAGGGTTCTTCAGCACCCAGTGTGTCCTCTTCAGCACTCAGTGTGTCCTGTAGTCCCCTTCTTTATCATCACAGTTACAGTCAGGTATGGTGAGGGTACAGAACTGTAATCCCAGGTCTTGAGAGGTGGAGGCAGGAAGATCAGGGGTTCAAAGTCAGCCTGGGCTATTTGAACCCTGTTTCAAAGAGAGTCCGCTGACCAGCCTGGGATGGTGGTTCTTACACATTCTCCAAAACATTTGTTGGAGGTTGGTCTGATGTATTTTGATGCTAAGTACTGCTCTCTCTCCCTCTCTCTCTCTGCACCACCTTGTACCTAGCCTAAGAGGTTTGCTAATTAAAAGCCATGACTCCTGTGAGATCAAGGCCAACCCAGTCTACAAAGTGAGTTCAGGTAGGTAGGTCTGTCTCAAAAAATGAAAAAGACACCGCCAAAAACAAAAACTGGGCATGGTGGCACACGCCTTTAATCCCAGGATTGGAGGCAGAGGCAGAGGGATCTCAGTGAGTGCTAGGCCAGCCTGGTCTACAGAGTTCCAGGACAGCCAGGGATATTACACAGAGAAACCCTGTCTTGAAAACAAAACAAAACAAAACAAACAAACAAACAAACAAAAAACGCAATAGCCTGCAAATTGGATTAGGTAGAGGAAAGCACATGGCTGGGTTGGAGGAGATTTGGCAACCACACGATGATAAATAGCAAGTATTTGGGAGTATGGATGGGAGGTAGCTTGATAGAAATTATTAGGGGTAGATGTAATGGGATTGGGGCAGGGATTCCATACCCTCCCCTCTGTGGAATATAGTTTGTCGGATTAATATCTGCCCTGGCCCTAGTTAACTAGGGCTATTTTAAAATATAACAGGTGTCTGTGTTTTCACAGATTCCTAGTGGGTTACAAATGACTGCCCTAATTGTGAGAGGAATGTGGCCTTGCCTTAGGCAATTACACACTGTGAGTTAGATATGGTAGCACACTCCTGTTATCCCAGCACAGGTAGGCAGATCACTGTGAGTTCAGGGGCCAGCCTGGTCTACAAAGCAAGTGCAGGACAGTCAGGGCTACACAGAGAAACCCTGTCTCAAAAGACCAAAGCAAACAGACAAAAACCAAGTACATGCTGTGGTACCCAGCTTTCCATCCCTTCTGGGGATTGAACTCAGGTCCTTGTGTTTACATGGCGAGTGTTTTATTGAGCAAACCATCGCCGCAGCCCAGAGAGGCTGCTCACACCAGAAGAGCCTATTGAAAGGTGATTCATTTGCTTTTTTCTCTGACCTTTCCATTCTTGAGAAAACAGATAAAAGAAAGAAAAAAAAGAAGGAAAAAAGGACAAAATTGAAAACTAAAAATGAAAAAAAAAGAAAAAGAAAAACAAAAACAAAAACAAAACCCCAGAATCCACCTAATCTGTAGAAAGTGCTGTCTTTCCCCTTCCTTGGAATTTTTCTTCTCTTTTGTTTTTGAAAATTATATATATATATATTTTCTCCTCATGGAGCCCCATATATGTCCCTCCTGCAGAAGCTGGGAGTGTCAGGCCTGTCAGGCTCCTGCTGGGAGCAGGGTGCTGACCTATCCCACAGCTGTGGAAGGGCCTTCCCTACCAGAGGTTGCTGGCTGTATTTGAATGTACAGACTCCAGGCTGGGGGAAGGAAGAGGATTGCCCTATCTCCAGCAATATATATATATAGTGTTTGGGGTTTTTGTTTGTTTGTTTGTTTGTTTCTTGTTTGTTTTCTAGACTGGGATTCTCTGTGTAGCCTTGGCTGTCCTAGATTCACTTTGTAGACCAGGCTGGCCTGAAACTCACAGCGATCCACCTGCCTCTGCTTCCTGAATGCGGAGATTAAAGGCATGGGCAACCACGCCATGCCAAAATAATATATTTTTCTCTTTTTAAAAATTGAATTAAATTAAATTTTCTATTCTTTTGGGAATAATATTTTTTTAAAAGTTGCCTTATTGTGGAGCGGGAACCTGAACTAATGCCCAAATGCCCGTTTTCCTTGAGCCTCCTGAAGGGCTCCACCTGACTGGGAGGCCCCTGGGCTTGGACTCACTAGAATTCTCCTCGGGACTGAGTTGCATGGACAGGGCCTCCTGCCTAGAGGCCAGAGAGTAGGGGCAGCTCTGTCAGAGCTGTGCCCAGGACACCCCTGCTGTTGCATCCTCTGAAGCTGATGTCCTGTGTCTGCACTCTGCTGCCACTGTCCTTGTTCTGCTTGCTGGCGCCTCACCAGGCCCTACTCGGGCCCATGGGGTTCGACTAATAATCGGGAGGAAGGTCACCTGTTGAAAATGCAAGACACAAAGAAGAAGAGCAAGTCTGATTGATCAAACTCTCAAACTTTATTAGTCAGGCAGCAGCTTTTATAAGTCAGAAGGCAGGGAAGCATGTTGCTATAGCAACCAAAATACGGGCATTTAGCAAAACATAGGGATTTCCAGGCAGGGTCATAATGTCCTTCCACACAGGGTATCTGGCTCCATCCTTGTCAAGTCTAACTGCTAAACCATAACAGGGTTGCTCCATCTCTATCTGTAGTCTAACTGCTGCCTCCCAAAGGGTCAGAGAGTTTCTGGTGAAAGTCTAGCTCTGGGAAACACAGAGACTTAAAAGTGCAGACTTGGACAAGAAGGCTGAACATTGGCCATATGGCCTATGGTCCTCAACAAGGACGACCCTGCCTTTGGAAGACCAAGGCCAAGTTTGCTTTAGACTGGTGTAAACAGAGTGGGTCTTGTCTGGTCCACCCTTGTCCTTGGCCTGTGTGTCTCCTCAAGCCCTGAACAAGGGGAGAACACCCACGGACGGCCTCAGCTTAGATCTGTGTCTGACCTTAAAGACCTTTGACCTCAAGGAGGTTTGTATCTCAAGGTGGAGAAAGGTGCCATTCTCCAAGGGTTTGGTGTGGGCTGCCCATCTTAATACCCTCATCCCCTACAGACCATCTCTGCCCTCTGCCTCTCTGCCACCCTCTCTGGGATCACGGGGTGACAGGAACCCAGGGCTGGGGGATCCTGCCGTTTGGTGAAGCCCCGTGGCAGGAAGGTATATGTGGACATAGAGTATACCTGACTTCTCTTCTTCAGCCACCGACTGCCCAGGCTGCCCTGTGAGTGCCAGAGGAGTGGATGGAGGCTGCTGTGATCAGGAGCTGGGGAGGGTGATGGACTGAGCACACAGACTGGGGAGACTGCATGCTCACCCCACATGGGACCTGGGCAGCACAGGGAGGGTGTGGTCTTTTTGCTCAGTTACTGAGGCTTGTGTGGCCCTCCTCCTCATCACTGAGTTCCTCTGTTGTCCCAAAGGCTGGGACTAGGACACAGCATCCCAGGCTGGCAGGAGCTTGCTCTCTGTCTCTGGACACCTTGGTTTGACTCATGCCCTGCCCCACCTGGTCCTCCCAGGGCTGAGTATGTGGGAATCCTGTGTCAGTTCCAGGACTCAGTTGTGTCCAAGGATATGGGAGCAGGGTGTGTTGGTGGATTGAAGGCTTCTCCTGAGTCTGGTATCGGCCCCACGGTGCACCCTTTCCAATAGTGGGCTCCTTCTCCTTCCCTTCCTGTCCCCTTTCCTGTCCCTGCTCAGCCCTATGCTGTATATCCCGCAGCACAGAACATCAGGGCTTGGAGGCCCAGTGTCAGGGAAGGTGGTTCCTCTCTAGACTATCCAGGCTAGGTTTGCCATCCTCTCCCAGACCCTCCCAGGCCATCTGAGGGAGGAAGAACCTTTGTGGTGGGAAGACGAGGCTATCATCTCAACACAGGCTGAGGAGGGGTGGAAGTGTGTCTGTCTGTCTGTCTGTCTGTCTGTCTGTCTATTTTTTTTCTGTGTGTGGCATGTTAGGACTTGAGGTTGCAGTGTAGTTTACACCTTCACCTTCTGAAGACGCTTGAATTTAGGACATATGTGTCTGTGACAAGTATGCCAGGAGTGGCTGGGGCCACCAGGGCAAGCCGCTTCCCAATCACCATCTTCCCATGGGATCCAAGACCTGAGACAGCCTGCCAAATGGAACCACCTTCATCCTCTGGCTGTGCCCACAAGGGGCAGACTGTGATTTGTCCTGAGCCTCAGAGTGAACTGGCTACACATGAGAAGGCTGCCTGGCCCTGCTCCAGCCTGCACCCCAGGTTCAGACAGGTGCTGAGCCCATGTCAAGCTGTTAAATGTTTCTGTTCTGTAGCTCTTTCCTGCTCCCTTTTGATGACATTTACAAAAGAAAGCAAGCTGCTTGGAAGGTCAGGAAGTGAGGACAGGGCATGATGGCAAGGCCAGTGTGTGTGTATGGGGGAGTACTAGAGGCTTGGACACCCTGGCCACCTGGGTGGGACCCCAGAGTATCTCTCTTGTTAAAGGGCCCCTGGTTCTCCTCAGCCCCGCCCTCTCCTCCAGCCATGGTGATGGCAGAGGCAGAAGAGAACTCTCGGCCCAGTTCTCACAGGAAAGGAAAACTCGGCGTGGGCTTTGCAGAGAAGGTTCCACCTTAGCGCTTGTACCTTGTCTTTGCCATGTGCTAGAATATCACATTCAACAGGACAGACAAGGTAAAATACTTGAATGAGCTTGTATCATACATTAATATTATTGAGAGTGTCTGAGGTGATTCATTCATTATTCTGGTCCTGCTCTAGTCCTTTGTAATTGGTGGTAATTATTACGCTTTTCTGTTTAACACAAAAAAATGTATAAAAATAAAAACTTGAAAAGGCAAAACAGTGACTGGTCTCCCATCTGGGACACTGCTGTTGCGTGTGAGAGAGGAGGCTGGTGTGTGTCCCCAGATGGAGGAGCCCACGCTCTGCATGTGGATGACTAACGCAGTCTTTGAGAGGAGGCTGCTCTGGCTCCTCTGCAGCTGTGTCAGGCAGGGCCCATGGTGCTGCTAGTGCATCCAGTGCTGGGCAGTCTGGACCCTCTTGGCCCTGCATCCTGGGAAGCTGGGGAAAGGGTGGAGATGGGTTTCCATTGCCCAGGGTACATATGAGCATTCCCTGTGCACTGTTGACTGTCCTCTAAGACCTGACTAGAGTTTCTTACTGTCAAATGGGTGGGTGATCACTGCCACCAGTGACCTATATTCTGTAGGTGACCAGCTGAGCTGGACCAATGTCAGTGACATTCATTAGGAGTGGCTGTGCCCTCTGCCTCCTCAGTTGTGTGGCCTTCGATTCCTAGTGTTGTGCAGTCAGGGGTGAGGTCGAGGGCACGACAACACAATGTGCTGTGTTAAGTAGGGCGGTAGTGGCACAGACCTCTAATCCCAGCAATCTGGAGGCAGAGGCAGGTGAATAACTGTGAGTTGGAAGCCAGCCTGGTCTACAAAGGGAGTCCAGGACAGCCAAGGCTAAACAGAGAAACTGTCTCAAAAAACAAAACATAACAAAGAAACAAACAACACAATCGGCTGTGTTAAATGGAGGATTTATTTGCATGCTTCTTAGCCATGTTTTGTGGAGACATTCAGGTCTTACCAATGTTGTGCCTCTGGGGACAAGCCTTGTATGGTGACGGTCCCTCACAGAGTCCATTTCCATGACTCCCTGTCCCTGCCCCTTTTGATGTCACTGCAGAGAGCATTTCCCCAGATGCTCATGGGAGGAAGGGAAGAATGCCCTGCAGTGATGGTGGGGGTGGGGAAGTGGGTTGGTGCTTGAAGGAATCTAAGGGCACAAGGTCAGAGGAGGCTGGGACTGCAAGGTGCCCTGTTTCCAGTGGGCCCAGTCTTCTGTGGGCTTCTGTGTTATAGGATGAATCCTGCTCTGTAGTTGGTTTTACACAGCTGGTCATGCACACTTTGAGGTTTTGCCTTTGTGTAGGATGCTCTGGGCTGGGCCTACACCATGAGCAGCTGGACTCCAGGACTGTGCTATTTCACTTGAGCTATAGGATGGTTGCCCTGACTAACCTGGAATTGAAAGAGTACAATCAGCACAGTTGTGATAGAACTTAGCAAATGGTGACTGTGGCAGCCTCCCAGAGCCAACCTCGGTACCAAGGCCTTAGGATCTCAGGGTACTAACCATGTGCTGCCACAGTGGTGTCCTGGTAAAACTTTACTGCGGTAGCCTATGGCTTCAGTGTTCCTGGGCCTGTTTGCCACTGATTTCCCATGTGAAGGAAGAAGGGCCTGCCTGCTCTTACTCCATGCCTCCCGGGGCTCATTGTCGCAGGGAGACGACTATGGTTTGGGTTTAGAGAGCAACTGACCTGAGTCCCCCTCAACATGGGCAGCCCCTGGAGCTCAGCCCTAGTGTGCACTCAGGCTAAGGCACAGGAGCTGGCGAGCCTGTCAATTGAGAAGCGCCTGTGGGCTGTCCTAGTTCCTTCTGAGGGACTTGTGTTGTGGAGGGCAAAAGTAACCCAGACTTTTTTGGAGGAAAGCAGGGACTACATCTAGCATGTCCACACCTCTGACCTGTGATTACCTCAGGTTCCCTGGCTTTAGGTGTGAGAAAAGTATTGGAGCCAGATATCACCCAGTCCCACTGCCACCACATTCTCTATCCCACCGAGGCCACAGGGGAGCTGTGTGGGGATTGGAAGAGAGGACTAGGGGATTCTCCCAGGCTCTCTGTGACTTTTCTCCCCTGCCTGTGCTCCAGAAAAAATAGCTAGTTGCTTTTCTCTAAGTGAATTCTTAGTCCTAAGTGACATGGGAAGTGGTTTGGGGGAAGCCCTGACGCCATCACGGCTTTGTCCTGGCAGGAAGCCTGCCTTCCCTCCACCCTAATCGGACAGCCCTTAGAGTATGGTGGTCAAAGCAGGCCAGCTGCTGAGGGTGGCCTGGCCCCAGGCAGTCACCACATCTTACTTCTGAGGGAACAGCCCAGATGGTCCAAGGAGACTCTCTATCTTCTTTGGAGGATCAGGAATGCTCTCTGAGAGTGGGGTGAAGCCCAGCAGGACGACATGTCTCTCATAGGCCTTGCTCTTCTTAAACAGGAGGTCAGTCCCGTGGAGGTGGTCCAGCAACCCCAGTGTCCCATAGCACTGGTTGAACCTGAAGGAAGAAAGAGTATTGCCCAGCTAACACTGGTGGGAAGTTGTGGGTCTCCCAGCCCCCTTTTCTCCTTTGTAACACCACCATGCTGTGCAAACACATCAGCAGAGCCTGGAATATTCTTTTGAATGGTTCCGTTGTGGGTTATTTAAGAATTGTGTTTTGTTGTTGTTGTTGCTCTTTTTGTTTTTCTTTCTTCTTGGTTTTTTGAGACAGGGTTTCCCTCTGTATCCTTGGCTGCCGTAGACTCACTTTGATGACAGGGCTGGCCTCAAACTCTCAGCAATCTGCCTGCCTTGGCCTCCCAAGTGCTGGGATTATAGGCATGTGCCACGACACTTGCCCCCAGAGTTTTTGTTGTTACTGTTTCTAAAAAAGTTTCACCGAACTGAACTCATGTGTAGCTGACTTTGAACTGGTGCCAATGCTCTTGCTCAACTTCCCCAATGCTGATATTAAGTCCACCTTGTTCTTCACACACCTGGAGTCCACCTCTTTTGTTACTGGGGATATGGTATGCACAAGATCAGCCTGATAGTCATGTGGCTGCTGAGCTCTCACTGTGTAGGCCAGGCCGGCCTGGAACTCTCTTCACTGTAGACCAGGCTAACCTCACACTGAGTCCTGGAATTAAAGGCCTGCTAGCATGCCCAGCTGTAGCAATCCCCTTTCCACACTGCTGAACCATCTCTGGGCCCTACCTACTACATCATACTGTGTTCTGGAGTGCAGAAGTTAGAACTTCATGCAGACCAAGGCTTGTCCAGGTAGGCTGAGGGGCGCCCCGCATCAGAACATCTTGGAAGACATTAGGAGGCAGATCCCTGTGACAGGCTCCACAGGGACTTTGACTGGTCTGTTTGGAGGGGACCCATGAATAACTGTTCTGATGTGTCTGATGACCGAGGAATAGACTGGGATGAGGTCAGTTATGTTGTTGAGTCTCAATCCCAGCAGTTTGGAGTTTGAGGCCACCCTAGTCTACATAAGTTCCCGGACAGCCAGGGCCACATAGAGAAAAGCTGTCACAAACAAAGAATAAAGCCCACAGTGCTTAAGTGTGCCAACTTTTTCTGTACATGGTTTCTGAGGAGATGATTCAAGGCTCACAAGTTTCAGCAGTCCTAGAACCCAAATTAAAATATCCAACTGTAGGAATGACACGGTGTCAGACAAAAAGGAGAAGATCAAAGTGGCCCTATCTAATCAGCATCTTTCCCAGCTGTTTCCCCTAGGCCGATGGAGGTACCACCACCCCATGAAACAATTGAGCAAGGGTGCAGCTGGCTTACTTGAGATGGTGGTAGTCATGGTACTCAGGTGAAGGCAGGAGGGGCAAGTGGTACCCACAGTGGCCGATAATGGAGACGATGAGAGCCAGGGACAACCAGACAGTGATGGAGGACAAATGAGAGCCCATTGCTAGAGGACCCACCATAAGTGGCAACATGGTGGAAGCCTGCAAAGGAAAGGATGATTCAGGAGATGGAGGGACCCAGCTGGGTGTTCACTCTGCCCTTCATGGTTGTAACTTGGGACACGCTGACTTAGCTTCAGCTTCCTCTGCAGCAGAGTCAGTTTGCAAAAGATTGTTAGAAAGAATAAGATGATGTACACTAGGGACCTGCTACAGCCAAGACCTGGCAGAGAGGAGAAAGCAGAGCATGGAACCAGCAGCCTCCACTACTGTACTTCAGAGTCGGTTACTTACCATGTGTTCTATAGGGTGGGCATAGACTGAGACCACACCAATGGGTGCTGTCCACTCATGATGTTTCTTGTGTATTTTCTTATACAACGAGGGGTGGTGAAGGAGCCTGGAAAGATAATTCATAAATAGTAATTGCCAACGCCCACTTCCCTCCATCCCAAGCAGATCATCAGAAAGTCAAGGTGGGAACGTGGTCCCCATCTGAGGAACAGGCATCTGTAGTCTGCGGATGATAAGTCTGGGTTCCATTGCCTCCAACCCCAGCAGAGAAGTAAACTGAGACCCAGAAAGGAATAACAGGAGCTAGAAGGGGGCTGACCCACTCTCCCATGCAAATAGGGAAACCATTTCTTCCCTGGGCGTCATGTCAAGTTGGAGAATCAGTTGTGTCTCTGGTGCTTGTTAGTAGGGCCTGAGAATAGAGACCACAGCTCAGTGGCCTCTTGTGACCAGGGAGTTGTCCCAGGAGGAGGCCATAAAATGCAAGGAAGGAGCTCACCGGTGTGAGTAGTAGAACAAGATTTCCTCCACAAGGGTGAAAAGGGCCATTTCCATGAGGAACCAGTGGAAGGTGGGCAGTTCTCGGGAGCAGGGGTCTCCCCTCCACTTCAAGAAAGGGTAGGAGATGGCCAGCATGGGCAGAGAGATCATGGTCTGGTTGAAAATAACAGTGGGGATAGCTTGACGCAGCTTCACGGGGTCTACCTGCCAGGACACAGAAGGAACAGGGAGAGGGACATGAGAAGTAGGTCTCTTCCTCACCTGCTCAGCGTGTGCTTCTGGGAGTGACTGAGGTCTCCACAGTCTGAGGCTGGCCATGGTGAACAGTACTGTCCTGTCCTGACATGGCAGTGTCCCATCCCCCTCCCTCCCTGCCCCCCGCCCCCGCCCCCAGAGAATAGGCTCTGTAGACTAGGGCCTGTCACTGCTAAGTTCTGGCTCACACAACACCCTGTCCTCTACAGGGATAAAGAAGCAAATCCCAGTTAAACACAGGAACGGATAAGCAGCGATGGTCACTCAACCATCTTGATGAAGGAATCCAGAAGAGTCTGAGTGACTGAGAGCAGGCTGGCCTTCTGTAGCCTTACAAAGAGAACAACACATCTGCACGGATGGAAGCAGCAGGGGCAGGCCCCCAACCTCCTTCAGCTCCCTCAGCTTGGGGCCAATCCAGTGAGGCTGAGCAGATGAGGATGGAAGCTTTGGATTGTGAACCTTAGAGCTGGCAGCCTCCACCCAGTGCCCTCATGGCTCCTGGGTACCTGCTGGGAATGTATGTCTAAATGTATTTCTCTAAGTACTTGCCTCCTGTTTCTGGCTGCCTCAGACTTACCTAGCCTAGCTTGCCCTAGGCCACCTGTGGAGAAGCCTTCTTGACCAACTTTTAAGACTGACACTGAGCCATCTGAATCCTAACCTTGGGCCCCCTAGACTACTCAGGCACTGAGTTTCCTGTCCCTGCTGCCTGCCTGCACTTGAGAATGGTCTGGCAGGTAACCAGGGTTTTTTTGTTTTTGTTTTTATTTTTTTAAAGAAAGAGGTGGCTACATTGCATGGTTCATTAGAGGTGGTGAGAAAAGAGATGACATCCCTTGGGGTGCACTTGAGGGCATCCAGATGGCTTATCACCACTCCCTGCTTCATGATCAGCTTCTGCATCCCGCACTGTTCCAAAGTGACCTAGACCATTTCAGGGGTGCTTGAGGACTGCTTGTTCTCTTCCATTTAAAATATTCTTACACATGGCATGGCCAGGTGACCACTAGCTTCCTGCTGCTGCCCTGGCTCCTCAGCCTTCCCAGCACAGGTAAGCAGGAGACTCACTGAAGAATCATGCTCTGCCCCTACTCCATAAGCCCCGCCTGTCCAAACCATGTTTAACTTTGTTTTCTAAAGATGTTGTTATTAATCATACATAAAAGTGTTCTTCTCTCTGTGTTTGTGTTTTTAAGGCTCCAACTTAACATGAATAAAACTTAAGGTCTTAGTCTTTAAGTATTGAGATAAACTATAAACAAAGTTTGTCTATCTAAATATTTTTTTTGTTTTTGTTTTTGTTTTTTTGAGATAGTTTCTCTGAGTACCCTTGGCTTCCTGGACTTGCTTTGTAGACTAGCTGGTCTCGAACTCATATGGATCTACTTGCCTCTGCCTCCTGAGTGCTGGGATTAAAGGCGGGCGCCACTATGCTCAGTTTATCTAGATTATCTTAGAACACACAACTACAGTCTTGCTGCCATCTTAATTAAAAGGCTGAGGACGTTTACTCAACCCCCATATAGGAACTGGTAAAATCTTTAAAACCCAAGAGGAGCCTTCCCGACGTGCTCAGCTCCAACAACTAGCCTTAGCCACTATCCCTGAAGAGAAAAAAATAGAGGTCTACAATACCCCCTCCCACTTGGGTCCAGCCTGAGCCACCTCTGCCAGGGGCCTGTTTCAGATACAGCCAAAAAGGAGAGACTGGTCTCACAGCTGCTTACATGCAGAATGGGACACTGGTCCCATAGCCTATCCCTGTTGGCAAATTGGCCTATGGATGTCCAAATGCTCACATGCAGACTTGTCCTCTGTGCCAAGCCACTGGAGGCTCAACCAGCACAGGAGCTTTAGACACTTCCAGCCTTCAAGCTCCTTGACCAGGTGGAGTACAGGTGGCTCTCACATTCAGCAGCCTCACCAAACTCAGGGCAACGCTACAGGTCTGTTTTCACTTCATACTCCATTGTCTACATTGTCACATGGCCAGCTCCTCTCATGGGAGGCTTCAGATACCTTCCCAGCCCTCTTCCTATGCAGGAGACCAATCTGTCAGGTCTAGCTACAGTCTACCTTGTCACCATCCTTTAGCTGAAGGACAATGACTACTTGCAGCCATTTCACCTATATCTTAAAGCTTCCAGAAAGACGTTTTATGAATGTTAGACGGTCTAGAAGGTATTTTAAGGTCGATACAAGCAAGTTATAAATATCTGAAGGCCTAAGAAGGTGTCTTATGAATCCTAAAAGGTCTGGGAAAGTGTTTTATGTTGGTAAACGCAAGTTACGAGGGCCGACATATCTAAAAGGACGTTTTATTTCTTCCTGTTGTAATCCTGTTGCTATGCTATTGTTGTATTGACTGTTCAGAGTGTTGACACTGATCAACAGAGCTCTAATCTATTAGTCTAAGTAAAGAAAACATGCCACTGTACGATCCTATCATAGTTCCAAACTCAAAAATTTAAATTTCCTTTGGTCTGTCCTTTTCTTAAAAAGTCTCATTGTCCTTAAAGTATCCAGTCTTCTAAACAGAGGAAAGAAGCCTCTCGTTTGTAGTGTGTACTGATGCTAAAGTGAGCTTTCCCTTCTGCTCCACAGATTTCTGTTCTCCCCATGTTACTGTTCCACAGAGGTCAAAAAGGCTTCTGCCTTCCCTAAGTTCACCTTAGACTATTTGTACTTTTAACACAAAGTTCTTTTCCCAAGCCTCTGCTGTGCTGTGTGTCTACTGATGTTTCTTACAATGTGGGCACATGTCTAACAATGTGTATTTCACTGCAGATTTCAAACAAGCATGACACTAAGGTGTCTACATTTTATCTCCCTTTATGAACTAAAAAGGATTCTTGTGAGCTACAGAAAACCCGTCTCTCAGGCCAAATGGAGACCAGATAAGTTCTGTCTGTCAACGAACAGCCTAACTTTCTCACCTATCTCCTATCTCTGAGGGTGGGAGTCTCCTCCTTTCTGTGGTTTCGGGACTCCCCTAACTGCCCTATTGCTACATTCTTACACCCAACACCTGCTGATTGCTGAGTCTCCTCCTCTGGTTGATGCAAATGCTTCTTGTTATTCTTACTAACCTACATCCAAACCCTTCATCTAGAACCTTCTCCCTTGGGTGAGATCTCCCGCTGCCAGCGTGGTTCACCTCCCCACCCCCACCCCCACCCCCACCCCACCCCCCACCCCCCCCACCCCCCGCCTCCCATTCAAAACCCTAGCGCTAGGTAACCATGTCTGCTCTGGAGCCATGCCCTTGGTCTCTGACCAGCACTGACGAGCTGCTGGAACCGTTGTACCAATCCCATCACGTTAAACCTTGTTCAGGGGACGCCCTGACAAGTCACTGACTTCTACTGTCCCCATGAGGGACGGCCCATTCGCTGCTTCTCCGGGCTCCTCTGGGACGCCTTCTGAGAATTTCAAATCCCTACCCCCACATTAAGGGATGCTAAGCTTACATGCCCCAGCAGCCAAACTTGGACTGACTCAGGACTAAACCATTTCAGTTATTGCCAGCAATCGAATAAAATGGAAGGAAATTCCCTACAGCCAAACCTTTTCTTTGCTCTCCCCCAAATTTCAAGCATTGTCAGCAATGTCTCTTTCCTTATTTTCAAGCTTTTCTCTTTGCTCTCTCAAGAGTTTCAAATGTACACCTGCAGGGAATTTTCTCCCTAACTTACTAACTTTGTCTTCTGCCCACATATTTGTTCCAGTATCCTGCCAGACTTCCTACATCCGGGACATCAGCAAAGCAGCTACCCACAGTGCTCCAGTCCAACCTCACAGATCCTGTCAGCTGGACCTGCATTGCCCCTCCTAGCTGCAGATGGTTTCAGACCCTGGACAGCAAATGCAACAGCCTGTTCTTCCGGAACCTGGCCAACATTTCAGCCTTTTAAGTCCCCGATTGCCACCCTGTTGTCAGCAGGAAGTAGTTTGCAAAAGGCTGAGGTGGTGTGCTCCAGTCCCGGGACAAACAGCTCCAGGTTCTCCCAGCTCTCCCCGGTCCCGATCAGCTACGAGACATGGCTGACATAGCCTGCCCTCCACCTTGAACTTTCAGGGCACAACTTTTCCTTCCTCTTCACCATATAATCTGAACATTTTTGGCTATTGCTTTTTTCTTTCTCTCTTTTCCCCTTACATAGCAGCCAAAAGCTGCTTCCAATGAACCTGCATTTATATACTTTAACTTACCTTATAACCTTATATAAAAACAATCCAATGTTCCTTTTTTTTTTTTTTTTGGACAAGGTTTCCCTCTGTTATCTTGGCTGTCCTAGACTCACTTTTTAGACCAGGCTGGCCTTGAACTCATAGCGATCTGCCCGCCTCTGCCTCCTGAGTGCTGGGATTAAAGACATGCTTCATCACGCCCAGCACATTCCTTATTTTTTAATGAATTGGTTTGGTTTTTTTTTAAGGTTTATTTTTTACTTACTATTATGTATACAGTGCTCTCTCTGCATTACACCACAAGAGGGCACCAGATCACACTATAGATGTTTGTGAGCCACCATATGGTTGCTGGAAATTGAACTCAGGACCTCTGGAAGAGCAGACAGTGTTCTTAACCGCCGAGCCATCTCTCTAGCCCTTATTTCTTTCTTTTCTTTTCTTTTTCTTTTTCTTTTTCTTTTTTCAAGACAGGGTTTCTTTGTAGCCTTGGCTGTCCTGGACTCACTTTGTAGGCCAGGCTGGCCTCGAACTCACAGCGATCCGCCCGCCTCTCTCTCTCTCTCTCTCTCTCTCTCTCTCTCTCTCTCTCTCTCTCTCTCGTACCCCCCCCCTTTCCTTCTTTCCCTGTGCTCACTTAATAAATCTCTGTTGTTGGGCATCTTATTTTCCTATTTTATAAATCATAATGGCAGGAACAGGAAGGAGGAAGCAGCCTAGTGGGGAAGAGACTGGAAACAGTAGTCCTCCAACGTCTCAAACACGGAACAGTTCAGGAGGAAGCTATAGCTTGTAGAGTATATATTTTTCTCTCTCTGTCTCTCTATTTTTTTTAATACAGGTCTCTCTGTGTAGCCTTGGCTGTCCTGGACTCACTTTGTAGACCAGGCTGGCCTCAAACTCACAGTGATCCTCCTGCCTCTGCCTGCCGAGTACAGGAATTAAGGGAATGTGCCAAAACAACCAGTCCACTTGTAGAGTATTTCAGTGGATGAAATGTATAGATGAGTCTCATATAGTTGTCTCACATTTCTTCTGTCTGTCTGTCTAAAGCTTCCTGGCTGTGGAATTCATGGAAAAAGACAGCCAAGAGCAAGGACAGAGGCTGTATATACCACGCTGAGAGGCTGCATAGATGCCTCTGAGACAAGACAGACAGCTCAGAGAGACAGCCAGACTGCAGAGATGACTCAGTCAGAGAGCTCTGCCTCAAGAGGGAACAAATGGGTGGCAGTGTGTACCTGTGTTAAGTGGGCCAAGGGATGGTTTTGGTTTTGGTTTTTGAAACAGTCTTGGGGACTGGAGAGATGACTCAGTGGTTAAGAGCACTGGCTGGGTTTCCAGAGGCCCCTGAATGCACGTGGTAGGTCACAACAGTGAGTCTGACATCCTCTTCTGGACTCTGTGGGTGCTACTGCATGTATGTTAAACACGGACACACATGCAGGAAAAACACCCAACCCCATAAAGGAAGTAATTGAAACAGTCTCCTGTAGCCCTTCTGAATGATCCTCCTGCCTCCCGTCTCAGATGCTGGGAGTCCAGGTGTGTGCCGCCACAGCCAGGCAAAGATTGTGTGATAATCTTTAGAGATGGAACAGTTAGAGCATTTATGTGATAATGTAAAGAGAAATGAGCCAGGTTGAGAGAAAGTCAGAATGTTAGGAAAGAGGGAAGAATGCTGAAGCCATTTCCTGGAGCCAAAAGGACAGGAACCAGGAGAGGTGACAGTCACAGCCCAGGACAGAACCATGGAGAAGGGGTCCTGGCTTTCATTTCCTCAGTGTGGTGGAGGCCAGGATAGGAAGGAGCTGCTGAGAGAGGAGAGGTGTGCAGAGGCGAGGAGGAGGAGGGAGGGTGGCTTGAGGTTAGACCTGGACCCAAGGAATGGCAGCAGCCAACAGCTCCCACTGCAGTCAGCTCAGGGATCCTGCTAAAGTCAGCACCTCCTCCAGCTACTGAGGGAGGACATGGTCCAAGGTCCTTCCTGTGGCCTCAGACAGAGCTTTGGAGCTGAGAGGCCCCAGGAGGGGCTGGGATGTGGCTGCATGGGTAGAGTGTGGTCTTGGTATCCTTGGAGCCCTGGGTGTGATCCCCAACTGCACATGCCGAGTGTGAAGTCGAGGTAGGAAGATCAGAAGTTCAAGGTCATCCTCACTACATAGCATTAGGAGGCCGTCCTTGGCTACATGGTACGCTGTTTAGGGTGCAGGAAGATGTCGTGGTACAGTCCTTTAATCCCAGTACTCTGGAGGATCTCTATGAGTTAGAGGCCAGCCTGATCTACAAAGAGAGTTCCAGGACAGCCAAAGCTATACAGAGAAAGTCTATCTCAAAAAACAAAAACATGCCGGGCATGGTGACACATGCCTTTAATTCCACCACTCAGGAGGCAGAGGCAGGAGGATCACTGTGAGTTTGAGGCCAGCCTGGTCTACAAAGCAAGTCTAGGACTGCCAGCACTACACAGAGAAACCCTATCTCAAAAAACACAAAGAGGTTCTAGCCTATCCCATGTCCTGCCCAGGGTCCATGGCAATCACAGCACTGCTTAGCCTTGAAGAAGAAAGCATTAAGTTAATGGTAGCTGGTTCAGAGACAGCAAGTCCACAGATGAACACGCCTTACAGGCCAAATAGTGACACAAAGGCCTCAATCTGTTCCTCCAGAGTGGGCTGGAGGAAATCCAACTCTGGTAGCTGTTATCTCTGGATGGGACCATTTAAGATGCCTTCATCAGGACTCCTTTTTCCCATCATGCCTTTGGTGCTAGGCTGGGCACACTAGAGTGCCTTGATAGAGAGATGACTCATGTAGTCACTGGGCAGGCTAGTGCTTGTTGTCAGGACAGGGTTTGCGTGGGGCTGTGGTTCGGCTCCTTTAAAAACCACTCTGCCCTGAGGGTTAACAGAAGGTTGTCTCTGCAGGTTTTCAGAGCACAAGAAAGGCAGGTGCAGGCTACAGTGTGGTGGTTCAGCCCCTACAGTGGGCAAGCAGGGCTGCTTAGCAGCTGCATGGGGTGATTAAGGAGGCTTTTTTTTTTTTTAACTTTTTTGAGACAGGGTTTCTCTGTGTAACAGCCCTGGCTGTCCTGGATTCCTCTTGTAGACCAGATCATGTTCTCTTTTAACTCACAAGGATCTACCTTCCTCTGCCTCCTGAGTGCAGGGATTGAAGGCCTGCAGCACCAAGGTCAGCCAAAAAAGGCTCTCCTTCAATCTTAGCACATGAAATGTAATCCCAGCACTAGGGAGGCAGAGGCTGGTGGATCACTGTGAGTTCGAGGCCAGCCTGGTCTACAAAGCAAGTCCAGGACAGCCAAGGCTACACAGAGAGACCCTGTCTCGGAAAAAAAAAAAAAAAAAAAAAAAAAAAAGAAAGAAAGAAAAGAAAAGAAAAGCAGAGGTAGGCTGATCTCTGTGAGTTCAAACCCACAAGTCCAGGGCAGCAAAGGCTACACAGAGAGACCCTGTCTCCAAAAGCCAAAAGCAAGCAGGCAAACAACCAAACAAACAAAAAACCAACAAAAGAGTGCTGCAGCCATGTCTGTGACAGGCTGAGGCAGTCCTTTCTCCTCCTGATATGTTGAGCACAGTGTCACGGGGCAGCCTGGGGTGGGAATCAGCTGACCAGCACTTTGGTCTAGACAGGCCACTGGCTGAGTGGCCTTCCCATTTCCCTTTTACTTTATTTTTAATTGTTGGTGTGTGTGTGTGTGTGTGTGTGTGTGTGTGTGTGTGTGTGTGTGTGTGTGTGTGTGTGTTTAGGTCCTTGTGCCCTGGTGTGCATCTGGGGTCAGAGTAAATGGTGTTGGTTCTCTTCTTCCCCTGTGTGGGGTCCAGGGACCAGACTCAGGTCTTCAGGCTTGGCAGCCATGCCCTTACTTGCTGAACCATCTCACTGACAGGATCTCCTGTAGCCTAAGCTACCTTCAAACTTCCTGTGTAGCCAAGGATGCCCTTGAATTTCTAATCCTCCTGCCTCCACTTCTTGAATGCTTAGATTATAGCTGTGCAGCCCCACATGTGCCTTAGTAATGGTACCCAGGGCTTCTTTCTCAGCTAAACAAGCACTGTATGAACCGAGGATACCCAGCACCTTCTGGATTCAGGTCACCCCAAGGCTAAGTCTTTGGCTTCCCTGACTTTGGTCCCTGCATTCCCAGCATGAAGAGCTGCAATGCCACTTACCGGTTCATTCTTGCCAAGTTGGATGCGGTAGCGGGAGATGGAAGAGGGCTTCCCTGTTGTGTCCACCAGCAGCAGAAGGCCATTGAAAACCCAGAAGCACAGCCCAGGTACGAGGCCAGCACCTGAGGCAGAGAGCAGAGCAACTTAGAGCATCCCAGGGACACAGTGGCTCACCAGGAAGTGAATGAACAAGTGCAAGGATCTGTCCGCTGCCTGGGGCCTCACTGCTCCTGTCCTAGCCTCTGTCTCTCCCTGTCTCCTCCACAGTGTGTGTGTGTGTGTGTGTGTGTGTGTGTGTGTGTGTGTGTGTGTGTGTGTGTGTGTTTTCTGGCAGGGAATCACTGCATAGTCCTGCCTGACTATGTAGACCAGGCTGCCTTGAACTCCCAGTAGATTTTCCCCTGCCTCTCAAATACTGTGATTAAAGGTGGCTGTCCTAGACTCACTTTATACATCAGGCTGGCCTCAAACTCACATCATTCTGCCAGCCTATGCCTCAGTGATGCTGAGATTAAAGACATGTGCCATCACACCTAGCCCTGGCTGTGAGTTTTGTCTTTGTTTTTGTTCTTACTTGTTTTGAAACAGGATAGCCGGGGCTAAACAGAGAAACCCAGTCTTAAAAAAAAAAGGGGGGGATTGAAATTTTAAAAATACATATAATAATCACAAGAAAATTTGGGGTTAGAGAGAGAGGGCTCAGCGGTTAAGAGCACTGGCGGCTCTTCCAGAGAGCTGGGGTTTCATTTTCAGACCCCACATGGTGCTTCACAATCATTTGTTACTCTAGTTCCAGGGAAACCAACACCCTGTCCTGAGCTCCCAGCTCCTGCACGAACATGGCACATGGACATACACTCAGGCACACGTACACTCAGGCACATGTACACACACAGAGTAAATGAATAGTACCTTTGACTCCAAGGAAACATTCAGAGCAGCTAAATGTCTGTTAGCAGGAAATGAAGAGTCTTTCAGGTGACAGAACAGCCCTGGCACATGAGCTATTAAGGCCTTGCTCCATATTGGCAAGATGGTTCCAAGTACCCAGGAGGCAGAGGCAGGCAGATCCCTGTGAGTGAGAGGCCAGCCTGGTCTATAAAGCAAGTCCAGGACAGCCAAGGCTATACAGAGAAACCATGTCTTAAAAAACAAACAAACACAAAACAGAAACAAAATGGCAGATTGGGCAGTGGTAGTACATACCTTTAATCCCAGCAATCCCAGAGGCAGAGGCAGGTGGGTCAATATGACTTCAAGGCCAGCCTGGTCCACAGCGAGAGACCAGGACAGCCAAGGCTACATAAAGAGACCTTGTCTGAAAAACAAAACAAGACAAACAAACAAACAAACAAACCAAAAAACCAAAAAACCAAAAAACCCCCAAACCACCAACAACAGAAGAGCAGATTGGGCCCATAAGATAGAGCAGCAGGTGAAGGCCCATGCAGCCAAGCTTGACAGCCTGAGTTCAATCCCCAGACCCACATTCTGGAAGAAGAGGACCCACTTCAGCAAGGTGTCCTCTGACCTCCACATGCATGCTATGGCGAGCTCATGCCCCCTTCACATGCACATGGAGTCCATCTACTACTACTAGTAGTAATAATAATAATAATAATAATAATAACAACAACAACAACAAAAATGGTGATGGTGATGATGAGTAGTGTAGGAAAAGAACAAATGTGGAGCCCCACACACAGCCCTCTGTCAGGAATCTCACCTATAAGGAACAGGATCCACTCATTGCCTTCAAATGTAGACAGCAGTTTCTCCCACTGGGTCTGCCAAAAGTGGCCGGAAGCACCCCAAAATGTCTGAAGATGCCTTGGAAGGAAAACCATTCTAGTTTCTGGGAGAAAGCTGGGAAGCCAGCTCTTTCTTGCTGTGCCTCTCCCCCCTGAGGTCTGAAGGGAGCACACTCACCATGTGACCGAGTTCCAGAAGGCCCCAAGCAAGAGCAGCCCAGAGCCCAGGATGAGAGCTGTCCTCCTCATGGAGCCCCAGATGTGTCCCTCCTGCAGGAGTTGGGAGTGTCAGGCCTGTCAGGTTCCTCCAGGGAGCCAGCTGCTGACCTACCCCACAGCTGTGGAAGGCCCTTCCTTCCAAAGGTTCCTGGCTGTATTTGAGTGTACAGAATCTAGGCTGGGGGAGGGAAGAGGATTGCCCCAACTCCAGCAAACTGGTCTAGCAACATTGCTGCCCAGATCTGCATAGGAAAGGCTTTTCCCAGCTCTGTGTGTCATCAGTCCTCATGGCAAAGGGTTCTTCAGCACCCAGTGTGTCCTCTTCAGCACTCAGTGTGTCCTGTAGTCCACTTCTTCATCATCACAATTACAGTCAGGTATGGTGGGGGTACAGAACTGTAATCCCAGGTCTTGAGGGGTGGAGGCAGGAAGATCAGGGGTTCAAAGTCAGCCTGGGCTATTTGAACCCTGTCTCAAAGAGAGTCCGCTGACCAGCATGGGATGGTGGTTCTTACACATTCTCCAAAAACATTTGTTGGAGGTTGGTCTGATGTATTTTGGTGCTAATTACTGTTTGCTGTCTCTGTGTTCCACCTTGTACCTTGCCTAAGAGGATGCCAAACAAAAGGCCATCACAGCTCTGGCTTTGAGGCCAACCTGGTCTGCAAAGCGAATCCAGGACTGCCAAGATAACACTGAGAAACTCTGTCCGAAAAAACTTTAGAAGGAGAAGAAGAAGAAGAAGAAGAAGAAGAAGAAGAAGAAGAAGAAGAAGAAGAAGAAGAAGACTGCCATAGGTCAGGTGGAAGAGAAGTAAGTATCCAGCGAGGATAGAGATCTGGCCCTGCTGATGATAAGTAGCAAGTATTTGGGATTATGGATGGGAGGTAGCTTGATAGAAATTATTAGAGGCAGATGGCTTGGCATTATGGTAGGTTTCCCATACCTGCCCTACTGTGGGAAATTGTTTATGGGGTTAATATCTGCCCTGCCCCAGGTTAACTAAGGCTATTTTATTTATTTATTTATTTATTTTTTATTTTTTGTTTTTTTTCTAAGGCTATTTTAAAATACAACAGTTGTCTGTGTCTTGACTGATTGCTAGCTGGTTAGAGAATACCACCCTAATAATAATTATAAGCTTTGTAATAAACATTATTAGGCCATAGTGCTAGATTGACCACAGCATTCTCTAAATAGAAGCCATAGAAGGCACCAAGACCAAATTGCAACCCCCCTCCCCCTCCAGTGAGCACCTGGGCTCACTTCAGCTAATGAATGTTGGCTTTCTTTCTTAACAATTAGACTTTATTACACAACCCAGCTATCCTATGCAAGAGGGAAAAAGGTTAAAGGGAAACAGGAGTAAACCTTCCGGTATCTGTTCCACGGGACAGATCCCTAGGTGTCTCTGGCCTGCATGCTGGTCCAGCCTGTACTCTGGTCATCTCCCGATCCAGGTGCTCGGGCTCTGAATGTTGCAGCCTTTTTGGGACCTCTCTGCTTGCTGTCTCTCTCTAGGGCGCAGAGGCCGGTCTCCCCCCAGGAATCCTCCTCCCATCGGTGTTTGATGTTCACTTAGAAACAGAATCGCCTGGCTGGAGTCTCGATTCCATTTCCTGAATTCAGGACCCAGGATGGTTCTTCCCAGTCTTCAACAGTGTCCACCTCAGTGAGGTATCGATGGTGTTTCCAAGCAGCTGAGCCTGAGGCAAGACACACGTAGACTGCCTTCACATGGGCTATTGTCTACACTCTTTCCACAAATGAATATGACAGGCATGTGATGGCGCAGGACCGAGAGGCACTACTTTCTCTCAGGCTGGTAACCTGAGCAGTGTGTGGGTTCTGCTGGTCCATTCCCAGAGGCCTGAATCTTCACGTCAGCCCTCAGCCCTGTCCACTCTACCCAGCATCAAAAGACGAAAGGCCCTTTTCATGGCCAGTGAAGGTACACACGTCCATCAGGGCGCTGGAGCCTCGCTCTCTCATCTCCCTGCCTTCTGACTAGATTTCCTCAGACCAATCAGATTTGTTCCTGTGCATGGGTGCATGGGTGCTTGGTGCATGAGCATGCCTGCACAAGCACACATGTGTCAGATGCCAGCCTTGTGTGCTGTTCTTCAGGAGCTGTCCATTTTGTCCTTTGAGACAGTCTCTAACTGGGACCTGAAGCTCACTGATGAGGCCATGTATGCTAGGTCTCTGACTATGTTTGCCTCCTGGAGCTGGGATTATGAGTACAGTATGGTGCTGCACACATGAGATCCCAGCACGGGCAGGCAGATCACTGTGAGTTCAGGGCAGGCCTGGTCTACAAAACAGGTCCAGAACAGTCAGGGCTACACAGAGAAACCCTGTCTCAAAAAACCAAAACAAACAGACAAAAACCAAGTACATGCTGTGGTACCCAGCTTTCCATCCCTTCTGGGGATTGAACGCAGGTCCTTGTGTACATGGCGAGTGTTTTATTGAGCAAACCATCGCCGTAGCCCTGAGAGGCTGCTCACACCAGAAGAGCCTATTGAAAGGTGATTCATTTTCTTTTTTCTCTGACCTTTCCATTCTTGGGAAAACAGATAAAAGAAAAAAAGAAAAAGAAAAACAAGAGGAGGAAGAGAAGAAAGAAGAGGAAAAGAAGAAGAAGAAGAAGAAGAAGAAGAAGAAGAAGAAGAAGAAGAAGAAGAAGAAGAAGATGAAGAAGAAGAAACCGACAAAATCAACCACTGAAAATGAGGAAAAAATTCAGAACCCACCTAATCCATAGAAAGTGCGGTTTTTTCCCCCTCCTTAAAATTTTTCTTCTGTTCTGTTTTTGGAAATAATATATTCTTAAAAGTGGCCTTATTGTGGAGCAGGAACCTGAACTAATGCCCAAATGCCCGTTTTCCTTGAGTCTCCACCTGACTGGGAGCACCCTGGGCTTGGACTCACTAGAATTTTCATCAGGACTGAGTTGCATGGACAGGACCTCCTGCCTGGAGGCCAGAGAGTAGGGGCAGCTCTGTCAGAGCTGTGCCCAGGACACCCCTGCTGTTGCATCCTCTGAAGCTGATGTCCTGTGTCTGCACTCTGCCCTTGTTCTGCTTGCTGTTCTGCTGCCACTGTCCTTGTTCTGCTTGCTGGCGCCTCACCAGGCCCTACACGGGCCTGTAGGGTTCGACTAATAATCGGGAGGAAGGTCACCTGTTGAAAATGCAAGACACAAAGAAGGACAGCAAGTCTGATTGATCAAACTCTCAAACTTTATTAGTCAGGCAGCAACTTTTATAAGTCAGAAGGCAGGGAAGCATGTTGCTATAGCAACCCAGCTGCAGGATTTTCTCAAAACACAGGGAATCCAGGCCAGGTCATAATGTCCTGCCACACAGGGTATCTGGCTCCATCCTTATCTAGTCTATCTGCTAAACCATAACAGGGTTGCTCCATCTCTATCTCTCTGTAGTCTAACTGCTGTCTCACAAAAGGTTCAGAAATTTCTGGTGAAAGGCATAGACTTAAAAGTACAGATTTGGACAAGAAGGCTGATCACTGGCCATATGGCCTATCATACCCAACTAGGAACACCCAGCCTTTGGAAGACCAAGGCCAAGTTTGCTTCAGACCCGTGTAAACAGAGTGGGTCTTGTCTGGTCCACCCTTGTCCTCAGCCAGTGTGTCTCCCCAAGCCCTGAACAAGGGGAGAACACCCACGGACAGCCTCAGCTTAGATCTGTGTCTGACCTTAAAGACCTTTGACCTCAAGGAGGTTTGTATCTCAAGGTGGAGAAAGGGGCCATTCTCCAAGGGTTTGGTGTAGGCTGCCCATCTTAATACCCTCACCCCCTACAGGCCCTCTCTGCCACCCTGCCTGGGATCACGGGGTGACAGGAACCCAGGGCTGAGGGATTCTGCCTTTGGTCAGGCCCGAGGCAGGAAGGTATATGTGGACAAGGAGTATACCTGACTTCTCTTCTTGAGCCACCGACTGCCCAGGCTGCCCTGTGAGAGCCAGAGGAGCAGATAGAGGCTCCTGTGATCAGGAGCTGGGGAGGGTGATGGTCTGAGTACACAGACTGGGGAGACTGCATGCTCACCCCACATGGGACCACAGGGAGGGCGTGGTCTTTTTGCTCAGTTACTGAGACTTGTGTGGCTCTTGTCATAATCACTGAGTTCCTCTGTTGTCCCAAAGGCTGGGACTAGGACACAGCATCCCAGGCTGGCAGGAGCTTGCTTTCTGTCTCTGGACACCTTGATTTGACTCATGCCCTGCCCCACGTGGTCCTCCCAGGGCTGAGTATGTGGGAATCCTGTGTCAGTTCCAGGACTCAGTTGTGTCCAAGGATATGGGAGCAGGCTGTGCTGGTGGATTGAAGGCTTCTCCTGAGTCTGGTATCTGCCCCATGGTGCACCCTTTCCAATAGTGGGCTCCTTCTCCTTCCTTTCCTGTCCCCTTTCCTGTCCCTGCTCAGCCCTATGCTGTATATCCCGCAGCACAGAACACCAGGGCTTGGAGGCCCAGTGTCAGGGAAGGTGGTTCCTGTCTAGACTATCCAGGCTAGGTTTGCCATCCTCTCCCAGACCCTCCCAGGCCATCTGAGGGAGGAAGGCCCTTTGTGGTGGGAAGACGAGGCTATCATCTCAACACAGGCTGAGGAGGGGTGGAGTGTGTGTGTGTGTGTGTGTGTGTGTGTGTGTGTGTGTGTGTGTGTATGTGTGTGTGTGTGTGTGTATGTATGTGTGTGTGTGTGTGTGTGTGTGTGTGTGTGTGTGTGTGTGTCTTCCATTTGTATCTTTTATGACATCTTAGGGGTTGACATTGCAGTGTAGTTTACATCTTCACCTTCTGAAGACACTTGAATTTAGGACGGATGTATCTGTGACAAGTATGCCAGGAGTGGCTGGGGCCACCAGAGCAAGCCGCTTCCCCATCACCATCTTCCCATGGGATCCAAGACCTGAGACAGCCTGCCAAACGGAACTACCTTCATCCTCTGGCTGTGCCCACAAGGGGCAGACTGTGATTTGCCCTCTGAGCCTCAGAGTGAATTGGCTACACATGAGAAGGCTGCCTGGCCCTGCTCCAGCCTGCACCCCAGGTTCAGACAGAGGTGGTGAGCCCATGTCAAGCTGTTAAATGTTTCTGTTCTGTAGCTCTTTCCCGCTCTCTTTTGATGACATTTACAAAAGAAAGCAAGCTGCTTGGAAGGCCTGGAAGTGAGGATAGGGCATGATGTCAAGGCTAGTGTGTGTGTATGGGGGAGTACTAGAGCCTTGGACACCCTGGCCACCTGGGTGGGACCCCAGAGTATCTCTCTTGTTAAAGGGCCCCTGGTTCTCCTCAGCCCCACTCTCTCCTCCAGCCATGGTGATGGCAGGGGCAGAAAAGAACTCTCTGCCCAGTTCTCACAGGAAAGGAAAACTCGGCGTGGGCTTTGCAGAGAAGGTTCCACCTTAACGCTCGTACCTTGTCTTTACCATGTGCTAGGATATCACATTCAACAGGACAGACAATGTAAAATACTTGAATGAGCTTGTACCATACATTAATATTATTGAGAGTGTCTGCTTCCCAGGCTGAAGTGATTCATTCATTATTCTGGTCCTGCTCTAGTCCTTTGTAATTGGTGGTAATTATTACACTTTTCTTTTTAATACAAAAAATGTATAAAAATAAAAACTTGAAAAGGCAAAACACCGGCTGGACTCCCATCTGGGACACTGCTGTTGGGTGTGAGAGAGGAGGCTGGTGTGTGTCCCCAGATGGGGGAGCCCACGCTTTGCATGTGGATGACTAACGCAGTCTTTGAGAGGAGGCTGCTCTGGCTCCTCTGCAGCCGTGTCAGGCAGGGCCCATGGTGCTGCTAGTGCATCCAGTGCTGGGCAGCCTGGACCCTCTTGGCCCTGCATCCTGGGAAGCTGGGGAAAGGGTGGAGTTGGGTTTCCATTGCCCAGGATACATATGAGCATTCCCTGTGCACTGTTGACTGTCCTCTAAGACCAGACCAGAGTTTCTTACTGTCAGATGGGTGGGTGATCACTGCCACCAGTGGCCTATATTCTGTAGGTGACCAGGAGAGCCAGACCTACCACAGTAACATTCATTAGGAGTGGCTGTGTCTGCTGGCTTCTCAGTTGTGTGGCCTTAGATCCCTAGTGTTGTGCAGTCAGGGGTGAGGTCGAGGGCACAACATCAAAATCTGCTGTGTTAGATGGAGATTTTATTTCCATGCTTCTTTGCAATGTTTTTGTGGAGACATTAAAGCCCTACTGATGTTGGGTCTCTGGGATAAGCCTTGTTTGTTGACAGTCCCTCACAGAGTCCATTTTTCTGACCCTCTCTCCCTGCCCTTTTTCATGACACTGCAGAGAGCATTTCTCCAAATTCTCATGGGAGGAAGGGAATGGCTGGCCTGCAGTGATGGTGGGGGTGGGGAAGTGGGTTGGTGCTTGAAGGAATCTAAGGGCACAAGGTCAGAGGAGGCTGGGACTGCAAGGTGCCCTGTTTCCAGTGGGCCCAGTCTTCTGTGGCTTCTGTGTTATAGGATGAATCCTGCTCTGTAGTTGGTTTTACACAGCTGGTCATGCACCCTTTGAGGTTTTGCCTTTGTGTAGGATGCTCTGGGCTGGGCCTACACCATGAGCAGCTGGACTACAGGGCTGTGCTATTTCACTTGAGCTACAGGATGGTTGCCCTGACCAACCTGGAACTGAAAGTGTACAATCAGCACAGTTGTGATAGAACTTAGCAAATGGTGACTGTGGCAGCCTTCCAGAGCCAACCTCGGTACCAAGGTCTTAGGATCTCAGGGTACTAAGCATGTGCTGCCACAGTGGTGTCCTGGTAAAACTTTCCTGCGGTAGCCTACGGCTTCAGTGTTCCTGGGCCTGTTTGCCACTGATTTCCCATGTGAAGGAAGAAGGGCCTGCCTGCTCTTACTCCATGCCTCCCGGGGCTCATTGTTGCAGGGAGAAGACTATGGTTTGGGTTTAGAGAGCAACTGACCTGAGTCCCCCTCAACATGAGCAGCCCCTGGAGCTCAGCCCTAGTGTGCACTCAGGCTAAGGCACAGGAGCTGGCGAGCCTGTCAATTGAGAAGCTCCTGTGGGCTGTCCTAGCTCCTTCTGAGGGACTTGTGTTGTGGAGGGCAAAAGTAACCCAGGGTTTCTTGGAGGAAAGCAGGGAGTACATCTAGCATGTCCACACCTCTGACCTGTGATTACCTCAGGTTCCCTGGCTTTAGGTGTGAGAAAAGTTTTTGGAGCCAGAAATGCCCCAGTCCCACTGCCACCACATTCTCTATCCCACCGAGGCCACAGGGGAGCTGTGTGGGGATTGGAAGAGAGGACTAGGGGATTCTCCCAGGCTCTCTGTGACTTTTCTCCCCTGCCCGGGCTTCAGAAAATTAGCTAGTTACTTTTCCCTAAGTGAGTTCCTAGGTCTAAGTGACATGTGAAGTAGTTTGGGGGAAGCCCTGATGCTATCACGGCCTTGTCCTGGCAGGAAGCCTGCCTTCCCTCCACCCTAATGGGACAGCCCTTAGAGTATGGTGGTCAAAGGAGGCCAGCTGCTGAGGGTGGCATGGCCCCAGGCAGTTACCACATCTTACTTCTGAGGGAACAGCCCAGATGGTCCAAGGAGACTCTCTATTTTCTTTGGAGGATCAGGAATGCTCTCTGAGAGTGGGGTGAAGCCCAGCAGGATGACATGTCTCTCATAGGCCTTGCTCTGCTTAAACATGACGTCAGTTCCGTGTAGGTGGTCCAGCAACCCCAGCACGCCATAGCACTGGTTGAACCTGAAGGAGGAAAGAGTATTGCCCAGATAACACTGGTGGGAAGCTGTTGGTCTCCCAGCCCTCCTCTCTCCTATGTAACTCCACCATGCTGTGCAAACACATCAACAGAGCCTGGAATATTCCCTTGAATGGTTCTCTTTGTGGGTTGTTTAAGAGGCTTTTTTCTTTGTTGTTGTTTTTCCTTCTTGGTTTTTTGAGACAGGGTTTCCCTCTGTACTGTATCCTTGGCTGTCCCATACTCACCCTGATGACCGGGCTGGCCTCAAACTCACAGAAATCTGCTTTCCTTGGCCTCCCAAGTGCTGGGATTATAGGCATGTGGGACCACACTTGGCCCCAGAGTTTTTGTTGTTACTGTTTCTAAAAAAGTTTCACTGAACTGAACTCATGTGTAGCTGGCTTTGAACTGGTGCCAATGCTCCTGCCTCAACTTCCCCAATGCTGATATTTTAAGTCCACCTTGTTCTTCACGCACCTGGAGTCCACCTCTTTTGTTACTGGGGATATGGTATGCACAAGATCAGCCTGATAGTCATGTGGCTGCTGAGCTCTCACTGTGTAGTCCAGGCTGACCTGGAACTCTCTTCACTGTAGACCAGGCTAATCTCACACTGAGTCCTGGAATTAAAGGCCTGCTAGCATGCCCAGCTGTAGCAATCCCCTTTCCACACTGCTGAACCATCTCTGGGCCCTACCTACTCCATCATACTGTGTTCTGGAGTGCAGAAGTTAGAACTTCATGCAGACCAAGGCATGTCCAGGTAGGCTGAGGGGCGCCCTGCATCAGAACAGCTTGGAAGACATTAGGAGGCAGATCCCTGTGACAGGCTCCACAGGGACTTTGACTGGTCTGTTTGGAGGGGACCCATGAATAACTGTTCTAAGTGTGTCTGATGACAAAGGAATAGAATGGGATGAGGCCGGTCATGTTGTTGAGCCTTAATCCCACAGTTTGGAGTTTGAGGCTAGCTTGGTGTACATAAGTTCCAGGACAGCCAGGGGTACATAGAGAAAAGTTGTCACAAAACAAAGAATAAAGCCCACAGTGCTTAAGTGTGCCAACTTTTTCTGCACATGGTTTCTGAGGAGATGACTCAAGGGTTACAAGTTTCAGCAGTCCTAGAACCCAAATTAAAATTTCCAGCTGCAGGAAGGACATAGTGCCAGAAAAAAAAGAAGATCAAAGTGGCCTTGTCTACTCAGCATCTTTCCCAGCTGGTTCCCACAGTCAGATGGAGGCTTCACTGCCCCATGAAGCACTTGAGCAAGGGTGCAGTTGGCTTACTTGAGATGGTGGTAGTCATGGAACTCAGGTGAAGGCAGGAAGGGCAAGTGGTACCCACAGTGGGAGATAGTGGTGACGATGAGAGCCAGGGACAACCAGACAGTGATGGAGGACAAATGAGAGCCCATTGCTAGAGGACCCACCATAACTGGCAACATGTTGGAAGCCTGCAAAGGAAAGGATGATTCAGAAGATGGAGGGACCCAGCTGGGTGTTCACTCTGCCCTTCATGGCGGTAATTGGGACATGCTGACTTAGCTTCAGCTTCCTCTGCAAGAGAGTCAGTTTGTAAAAGATAGTTGGAAAAAATAAGATGATGTACACTAGGCACCTGTTACATCAAGCCCTGGCAGAGTTGGTTGTGAGGAGAAAGCAGAGCATGGAACCAGCAGCCTCCACTACTGTACTTCAGAGTCGGTTACTTACCACGTGTTCTATAGGGTGGGCATAGATTGAGACCACACCAATGGGTGCTGTCCACTCATGATGTTTCTTGTGTATTTTCTTATAGAACGTGGGGTGGTGAAGGAGCCTGGAAAGATAATTCATAAATAGTAACTGCCAACGCCCACTTCCCTCCATCCCAAGCAGATCATCAGAAAGTCAAGGTGGGAACGTGGTCCCCATCTGAGGAACAGGCATCTGTAGTCTGCGGATGATAAGTCTGGGTTCCGTTGTCTCCAACCCCAGCAGAGAAGTAAACTGAGACCCAGAAAGGAATAACAGGAGCTAGAAGGGGGCTGACCCACTCTCCCATGCAAATAGGGAAACCATTTCTTCCCTGGGCATCATGTCAAGTTGGAGAATCAGTTGTGTCTCTGGTGCTTGTTGGTAGGGCCTGAGAATAGAGACCACAGCTCAGTGGCCTCTTGTGACCAGGGAGTTGTCCCAGGAGGAGGTCATAAACATGCAAGGAAGGAGCTCACCGGTGTGAGTAGTAGAACAAGATTTCCTCCACAAGGGTGAAAAAGGCCATCTCCATGAGGAACCAGTGGAAGGTGGGCAGTTCTTGAGAGAAAAGGTCTCCCCTCCACTTCAGGAAAGGGTAGGAGATGGCCAGCATGGGGAGAGAGACCATGGTCTGGTTGAAAATAACGGTGCGGATAGCCTGACGCAGCTTCACAGGGTCTACCTGCCAGGACACAGAAGGAACAGGGAGAGGGACATGAGAAGTAGGTCTCTACCTCACCTGCTCAGGGTGGGCTTCTTGAAGTGAACGAGGTCTCCCCAGTCTGGGGCTGGCCAGGGTGAACAGTGCAGTCCTTCTTGTCATGGCAGATCTCCCCCAGAGCATAGGTTCTGTGGGCTAGGAATAGTCAGTGGTGAGTTCTGGCTCACACAACACCCTGTCCTCTACAGGGACAAAGAAGCAAATCCCAGTTAAACACAGGAACGGATAAGCAGCGATGGTCACTCAACCATCTTGATGAAGGATTCCAGAAGAGTCTTTGTGACTGAAAGCAGGCTGGCCTTCTGTAGCCTTACAAAGAGGACAACACATCTGCATGGATGGGAGCGGCAGGGGCAGGCCCCCAACCTCCTTCAGCTCCCTCAGCTTGGGGCCAATCCAGTGAGTCTGAGCAGATGAGGATGGAAGCTTTGGATTCTGAACCTTAGAGCTGGCAGCCTCCACCTAGTGCCCTCATGGCTACTGGGTACCTGCTGGGAAGACATGGCCTGAGAATTAGGGCACTGGTGTGATCTACAGGAACAGGAAGGAGGAAGCAGCCTAATGGGGAAGAGACTGGAAACAGTAGTCCTCCAGTGTCTCAAACTTGGAACAGGTCAGGAGAAAGTTATAGCTTGTAGAGTATTTCAATGGATGAATCTGAAATGGTGTGTGGATAAGTCTCACATACTTGTCCCACATTTCTTATATTCATCTGTCTAAATCTTCCTTACTATGAAATTCATGGAAAGACAGCCAAGATCAAGGACAGAGCCTGTATATACCACGCTGAGAGGCTGCATAGATGCATCTGAGACAAGACAGACAGCTCAGAGAGACAGCCAGACTGCAGAGATGACTCAGTCAGAGAGCTCTGCCTCAAGGGGGAACAAATGGGTGGCAGTGTGTACCTGTGTTAAGTGGGCCAAGGGATGGTTTTGATTTTGGTTTTTGAAACAGTCTTGGGGACTGGAGAGATGACTCAGTGGTTAAGAGCACTGGCTGGTTTTCCAGAGGCTCCTGAATGCACGTGGTAGGTCACAACAGTGAATCTGACATCCTCTTCTGGACTCTGTGGGTGCGACTGCATGTATGTTAAACACGGACACACATGCAGGAAAAACACCCATACACATAAAGGAAGTAATTGAAACAGTCTCCTGTAGCCCTTCTGAATGATCCTCCTGCCTCCGTCTCAGATGCTGAAAGTCCAGGTGTTTGCTGCCACAGCCAGGCAAAGATTGTGTGATAATCTTTAGAGATGGAACAGTTAGAGCATTTATGTGATAATGTAAAGAGAAATGAGCCAGGTTGAGAGAAAGTCAGAATGTTAGGAAAGAGGGAAGAATGCTGAAGCCATTTCCTGGAGCCAAAAGGACAGGAACCAGGAGAGGTGACAGTCACAGCCCAGGACAGAGCGTGAGACCCAGAGCCATGGGAGCTGGAGTTAGGGGGTCCTGGCTTTCATTTCCTCAGTGTGGTGGAGGCCAGGCTAGGAAGGAGCTGCTGAGAGAGGAGAGGTGTGCAGAGGCAAGGAGGAGGAGGGAGGGTGGCTTGAGGTTAGGCCTGGACCCAAGGAATGGCAGCAGCCAACAGCTCCCACTGCAGTCAGCTCAGGGATCCTGCTAAAGTCAGCACCTCCTCCAGCTATTGAGGGAAGACATGGTCCAAGGTCCTTCCTGTGGCCTCAGGCAGTACTTTGGAGCTGAGAAGCCCCAGGATGGGCTGGGATGTGGCTGGGTGGATAGAGTGTTCTTGGAGTTCTTGGAGTTGTGCTGCAGCCATGTCTGTGACAGGCTGAGGCAGTCCTTTCTCCTCCTGGTATGTTGAGCACAGTGTCACGGGGCAGCCTGGGGTGGGAATCAGCTGACCAGCACTTTGGTCTAGATTGGCTATGGGTTGAGTGGCCTTTCAATTTCTCTCTTACTTTATGTTTTCATTGTTGAAGTGTGTGTGAGTGTGTGTGTGTATGTGTGTGAGTGTGTGTGTGTGTGTGTGTGTGTGTGTGTGTGTGTGTGTGTGTGTAGGTGCCTTTTGCCCTGGTGTGTATCTGGGGTCAGAGTAAATGGTGTTGGTTCTCTTCTTCCCCTGTGTAGGGTCCAGGGACCAGACTCAGGTCTTCAGGCTTGGCAGCCATGCCCTTACTTGCTGAACCATCTCACTGACAGAGTGTCCGGTAGCCTAAGCTACCTTCAAACTTCCTGTGTAGCCAAGGATGACCTTGAATTTCTAATCCTCCTGACTCTATTTCCTGAATGCTTAGATTATAGCTGTGTAGCCCCACATGTGCCTTAGTAATGGCACCCAGGGCTTCTTTTGAGCTAAACAAGCACTGTATGAACCAAGGATACCCAGCACCTTCTGGATTCAGGTCACTTCATGGGTAAGATTTGGCTTGCCTGACTTTAGACCCTGCATTCCCAGCAGGAAGAGCTGCAATGCCACTTACCGGTTCATTCTTGCCAAGTTGGATGCGGTAGCGGGAGATGGAGGTGGGCTTCCCTGTTGTGTCCACCAGCAGCAGAAGGCCATTGAAAACCCAGAAGCACAGCCCAGGGACGAGGCCAGCACCTGAGGCAGAGAGCAGAGCAACTTAGAGCATCCCAGGGACACAGTGGCTCACCAGGAAGTGAATGAACAAGTGCAGGGCTCTATCCCATGACTGGGGCCTCATTGCTCCTGTGCTAGCCTCTGTCTGTCTCCCTCTCCCATCCACAGTGTGTGTGTGTGTGTGTGTGTGTGTGTGTGTGTGTGTGTGTGTGTGTGTGTGTCACTCTGCATATTCCTGCCTCGCTATGTAGACTAGGCTGCCTTGAACTGTCAATAGATTCTCCCCTGCCTCTCACTCTCTGCCTCTCAAATGCTGTGATTAAGGTAGGATTAAAGCACAGCTGAGGTTTTGGGTGTGAGTTTTGTTGTTTTTTAGTGTTTTGTTTTGAGACAGGCTGGTTTGAAACCCCCATATAATCCAGACAGACCACAAACTCACAGCAATCCCCTTGCCTCAGCCACCTCCTGGGATAACAGGTGTGGCTGCTGTATCCTCTCAGCACACATACTGATGACACTTCTGGTCCCCTCACAAGTCTTCCTATTAGGATGAGGATCTGACCACCTGGTCTATTACTCCCAGGGACTCATACTCCACAAAATATTTCAGAAAATGCTGATCAAGGTCAGGAGTCTCAGAAGTTCAACGGCCATCCTCAGCAACATAACTCCTTCTTGGACCTCCGGGGAAACATGAAAAACTATGCCTAGAAGAGGAAAAACAGAGCCTGCATATAAGGATGGCTTAGTGGGTAAGCCTGGTGACCTGAGTGCCAACCCACGAACCATGTCAAAGTGCAAAGGGCAGTAACTGCAGGATGGTCTGCTGATCCATCCACATAGTGTGGCATGTGCCTGTCCCCACCCACATCACAACACGATAATAGATAAATATTAAAAAGAAAACCCTGACCAAAACACACTTCACATCCCACTTCTCATGTCTTTAATCTCCTACCTACAGCAGTCATCCAAGGGACACCGCAGTGTTATCTTATGGCACTGTAGCTCCTCCTAGACTGGAGACCCTGGGGAACAAGGACACCGTTTCCCTGACCTCTGTCTCTGTCTTCTTCCTCTAGTCCTTTCCTGCCACATCAAACAGTGTCTGGGGTAGCAGGACACAGGAAGGACCTGGGCAGTGTGGGAGGACCACTGTTAGAGCCATTCTGCCAGACACTTGGATAGACTCTGAGGTGGAAAAGGAGACAAAGCAAGCAGACACAGGCTTGTGTGGAGAAATGCTGACACAGAGCCTGGCATGGTGGTACATGGCTTTAATCCCAGCACTTGGGAGGCAGAGGCAGGTGGATTGATGTGAGTTTGAGGCCAGCTTGGTCTACAAAGTGATTTCAGGACTGCCATGGCTATACAGTGAAACCCTGTCTTGAACCCCCTCCCAAAAAAAAGAGCAGCAGGTGAAGGCTTTTGCACCCAAGCTTGACAGCCTAAGTCCAACCCCCAGGCCCACATTCCGGAAGAAGAGGACCCACTTCAGCAAGGTGTCCTCTGACCTCCACATGCATGCTATGGCGAGCTCATGCCCCCTTCACATGCACATGGAGTCAATCTACTACTACTACTACTAGTAATAATAATAATAATAATAATAATAATAATAATAATAATAATAATACCAGCAGCAGCAACAACAAAATGGTGATGATGATGATGAGTAGTGTAGGAAAAGAACAAATGTGGAGCCCCACACAGCCCTCTGTCAGGAATCTCACCTATAAGGAACAGGATCCACTCATTGCCTTCAAATGTAGACAGCAGTTTCTCCCACTGGGTCTGCCAAAAGTGGCCGGAAGCACCCCAAAATGTCTGAAGATGCCTTGGAAGGAAAACCATTCAAGTTTCTGGCAGAAGGCTGGGAAGCCAGCTCTTTCTTGCTGTGCCTCTCACCCCTAAGTTCTGAAGGGAGCACACTCACCATGTGACCGAGTTCCAGAAGGCCCCAAGCAAGAGCAGCCCAGAGCCCAGGATGAGAGCTGTCCTCCTCATGGAGCCCCAGATGTGTCCCTCCTGCAGGAGCTGGGAGTGTCAGGCCTGTCAGGTTCCTGCTGGGAGCAGGCTGCTGACCTACCCCACAGCTGTGGAAGGCCCTTCCCTTCCAAAGGTTACTGGCTGTGTACAGAGTCTAGGCTGGGGGAGGGAAGAGGATTGCTCCATCTCCAGCAAACCTGTTGAGTGACATTGCTGCCCAGTTCTGGATAGGAAAGGCTTTCCCCAGCTCTGTGTGTCATCAGACCTCATGGCAAAGGGTTCTTCAGCACCCAGTGTGTCCTCTTCAGCACTCAGTGTGTCCTGTTGTCCCCTTCTTAATCATCACAGTTACAGTCAGGTATGGTGGGGGTACAGAACTGTAATCCCAGGTCTTGAGAGGTGGAGGCAGGAAGATCAGGGGTTCAAAGTCAGCCTGGGCTATTTGAACCCTGTCTCAAAGAGAGTCTGCTGACCAGCACGGGATGGTGGTTCTTACACATTCTCCAAAACAGTTGTTGGAGCTTGGTCTGGTGTACTTTGGTGCTAGTTACTGCTTGTTCTCTGTATGTGTCTACTTGTACCTTGCCTAAGAGGTTTGCCACCTAAAAGGGCATCACACCTGTGAGTTCAAGGCCAACCCACTCTACAAAGTGTGTCCAAGACTGCCAAGATAATACAGAAAAACTCTGTTTCAAAAAACGAAACAATAACAAAAACAAAAGCTGGGCATGGTGGCACAAGCCTCTAATTCCAGCACTCTATAGGCAGAGGCAGGCATATCTTGGTGAGTCCCAGGCCAGCCTGGTCTACAAAGAGAGTTCCAGGACAGCCAGGGCTATTACACAGAGAATCCTTGTCTCAAAAACAAAACAAAACAAAACAACAAAAACAAAAAAAAAAAAAAAAAAAAAAAAGGAAAAAAAGAAGCCACAGCCTACTAATCGGGTTAGGTGGAGGAAAAGCACATGCTGGCACAGAGGAGATTTGACTCAAATGATGATAAATAGCAAGTATTTGGGAGTATGGATGGGAGGTATCTTGATAGAAATTATTAGAAGCACATGGAATGGGATTGGAGCAGGTTTCCCATACGAGCCCCACTGTGGGATATAGTTTATCAGATTAATATCTGCTCTGGCCCTGGTTAACTAAGGCTATTTTAAAATATAACAGGTGTCTGTGTTTTGACGGATTCCTAGTGGGTTAGAAATGACTGCCCTAATTGTGGAAGGAATGTGGCCTTACCTTAGGCAATTACATGCTGTGAGTCATGTGTGGTGGCGCACTCCTGTAATCCCAGCACAGGCAGACAGATCACTGTGAGTTTGGAGCCAGCCTGGTCTACAAAGCAAGTGCAGGACAGTCAGGGCTACACAGAGAAACCCTGTCTCAAAAGACAAAAACAAACTGACAAAAACCAAGTACTAAGCTTTCCATTCCTTCTGCAGATTGAACTCAGGTCCTTGTGTTTACATGGCGAGTGTTTTATTGAGCAAACCATTGCCCCAGGCCAGAGAGACTGCTCACACCAGAAGAGATACTGAAAGATGATTCTTTTTTTTCCCACTGACCTTTACATCCTTGCAAAAACAAAAGAAGGAGGAGGAGGATAAGAAGAAGAAGAAGGAGAAGAAGAAGAAGAAGAAGAAGAAGAAGAAGAAGAAGAAGAAGAAGAAGAAGAAACAAAGAAAATCGTAAACTAAAAATGAAAAAAAAAAACCCAAAACAAAAAAACCCAGAACCCACTTAATCCATAGGAAGTGCTGCCTTTCCCCCTCCTTAGAATTTTTCTTCTCTCCTGTTTTTGTAAATAATTTACTATTAAAAGTTGCCTTATTGTGGAGTGGGAACCTGAACTAATGCCCAAATGCCCGTTTTCCTTGAGCCTCCACCTGACTGGGAGGCCCCTGGGCTTGGACTCACTAGAATTTTCTTCGGAACTGAGTTGTACAGACAGGACCTCTCGCCTGGAGGCCAGAGAGTAGGGGCAGCCCTATTAGAGCTGTTGCATCTTCTGAAGCTGATGTCCTGTGTTTGCACACTGCTGCCACTGTCCTTGTTCTGCTTGCTGTCGCCTCATCAGGCCTGCCTGGCCCTAGGAAGACCAAGATCAAGTGTGCTTCAGACCAGTGTAAACAGAGTGGGTCTTGTCTGGTCCACCCTTGTCCTCAGCCTGTGTGTCTCCTCAAGCCCTGAACAAGGGGAGAACACCCACGGATGACCTCAGCTTAGATCTGTGTCTGACCTTAAAGACCTTTGACCTCCAGGAGGTTTGTATCTCAAGGTGTAGAAAGGTGCCATTCTCCAAGGGTTTGGTGTGGGCTGCCCATCTTAATACCCTCACCCCCTACAGGCCATCTCTGCCCACCCTCTCTGCCACCCTGCCTGGGATCACAGGGTGACAGGAACCCAGGGCTGGGGGATTCTGCCGTTTGGTGAAGCCCCGTGGCAGGAAGGTATATGTGGACATAGAGTATACCTGACTTCTCTTCTTCAGCCACCGACTGCCCAGGCTGCCCTGTGAGAGCCAGAGGAGTGGATGGAGGCTGCTGTGATCAGGAGCTGGGGAGGGTGATGGACTGAGCACACAGACTGGGGAGACTGCATGCTCACCCCACATGGGACCCGGGCAGCACTGGAAGGGTGTGGTTGCTCAGTTACTGAGGCTTGTGTGGCCCTCCTCATCATCACTGAGTTCCTCTGTTGTCCCAAAGGCTGGGACTAGGACACAGCATCCCAGGCTGGCAGGAGCTTGCTTTCTGTCTCTGGACACCTTGGATGAGCTCATGCTCTGCCCCACATGGTCCTCCCAGGGCTGAGTGTGTGGGAATCCTGTGTGAGTTCCCAGGACTCAGTTGTGTCCAAGGATATAGGAACAGGGTGTGCTGGTGGATTGGAGGCTTCTCCTGAGTCTGGTATCTGCCCCCACGGTGCACCCTTTCCAATAGTTGGCTCCTTCTCCTTCCCTTCCTGTCCCTGCTCAGCCCTATGCTGTATATCCCGCAGCACAGAACGTCAGGGCTTGGAGGCCCAGTGTCAGGGAAGGTGGTTCCTCTCTAGACTACCCAGGCTAGGTTTGCCATCCTCTCCCAGACCCTCCCAGGCCATCTGAGGGAGGAAGAGCCTTTGTGGTGGGAAGACGAGGCTATCATCTCAACACAGGCTGAGGAGGGGTGGGAGTGTGTGTCTGTCTGTCTGTCTATTTTTTTTGTGTGACATGTTAGGAGTTGACATTGCAGTGTAGTTTACATCTTCACCTTCTGAAGACACTTGAATTTAGGACCGATGTGTCTGTGACAAGTATGCCAGGAGTGGCTGGGGCCACCAGAGCAAGCTGCTTCCCCATCACCATCTTCCCATGGGATCCAAGACCTGAGACAGCCTGCCAAATGGAACCACCTTCATCCTCTGGCTGTGCCCACAAGGGGCAGACTGTGATTTGCCCTCCGAGCCTCAGAGTGAACTGGCTACACATGAGAAGGCTGCCTGGCCCTGCTCCAGCCTGCACCCCAGGTTCAGACAGAGGTGCTGAGCCCATGTCAAGCTGTTAAATGTTTCTGTTCTGTAGCTCTTTCCCACTCCCTTTTGATGACATTTACAAAAGAAAGCAAGCTGCTTGGAAGGCCTGGAAGTGAGGATAGAGCATGAAGTCAAGGCCAGTGTGTGTGTATGGGGGAGAACTAGAGGCTTGGACACCCTGGCCACCTGGGTGGGACCCCAGAGTATCTCTCTTATTAAAGGGCCCCTGGTTCTCCTCAGCCCCACCCTCTCCTCCAGCCATGGTGATGGCAGAGGCAGAAGAGAACTCTCGGCCCAGTTCTCACAGGAAAGGAAAACTCGGCGTGGGCTTTGCAGAGAAGGTTCCACCTTAGCGCTCATACCTTGTCTTTGCCATGTGCTAGGATATCACATTCAACAGGACAGACAATGTAAAATACTTGAATGAGCTTGTATCATACATTAATATTATTGAGAGTGTCTGCTTCCCAGGCTGAAGTGATTCATTCATTATTCTGGTCCTGCTCTAGTCCTTTGTAATTGGTGGTAATTAATATGCTTTTCTTTTTAGTACAAAAAAATGTATAAAAATAAAAACTTGAAAAGGCAAAACACTGACTGGTCTCCCATCTGATACACGGCTGTTGGGTGTGAGAGAGGAGGCTGGTGTGTGTCCCCAGACGGAGGAGCCCACACTCTGCATGTGGATAACTAACGCAGTCTTTGAGAGGAGGCTGCTCTGGCTCCTCTGCAGCTGTGTCAGGCAGGGCCCATGGTGCTGCTAGTGCATCCAGTGCTGGGCAGCCTGGACCCTCTTGGCTCTGCATCCTGGGAAGCTGGGGAAAGGGTGGAGATGGGTTTCCATTGCCCAGGGTACATATGAGCATTCCCTGTGCACTGTTGACTGTCCTCTAAGACCTGACTAGAGTTTCTTACTGTCAGATGGGTGGGTGATCACTGCCACCAGTGGCCTATATTCTGTAGGTGACCAGGTGTGCTGGACCCACGTCAGTGACATTCATTAGGAGTGGCTTGTCTGCTGGCTCCTCAGTTGTGTGGTCTTCGATCCCTAGTGTTGTGCAGTCAGGGGTGAGGTCGAAGGCACGACAACACAATCTGCTGTGTTAGATGGAGATTTTATTTGCATGCTTCTTTGCAATGTTTTTGTGGAGACATTAGGGTCTTCCTGATGTTTGGCCTCTGGAGACAAGCCTTGTTTGGTGACAGTCCCTCACAGAGTCTATTTTTCTGACTTCCTGTCCCTGCCACTTTCATTTCTCCAGATTCTCATAGGAGGAAGGCAATGGCTGGCCTGCAGTGATGGTGGTGGGGGTGGGGAAGTGGGTCGGTGCTTGAAGGAATCTAAGGCACAAGGTCAGAGGAGGCACGGACTGCAGGATGGTCTGTTTACAGTGGGCCAGTTTTCTGTGGGCCTCAGTGTTATAGGATGAATCCTGCCCTGTAGTTGGTTTTACACAGCTGGTCATGCACACTTTGAGGTTTTGCCTTTGTGTAGGATGCTCTGGGCTGGGCCTACACCATGAGCAGCTGGACTCCAGGACTGTGCTATTTCACTGGAGCTATAGGATGGTTGCCCTGACTAACCTAGAACTGAAAGTGTACAATCAGCACAGCTGTTATGGATGTTAGCAAATGGTGACTGTGGCAGCCTTCCAGAGCCAACCTAGGTGCCAAGGCCTTAGGATCTCAGGGTACTAACCATGTGCTGCCACAGTGCTGTCCTGGTAAAACTTTCCTGCGGTAGCCTATGGCTTCAGTGTTCCTGGGCCTGTTTGCCACTGATTTCCCATGTGAAGGAAGAAGGGCCTGCCTGCTCTTACTCCATGCTTCCCGGGGCTCAGTGTCGCAGGGAGAAGACTATGGTTTGGGTTTAGAGAGCAACTGACCTGAGTCCCCCTCAACATGGACAGCCCCTGGAGCTCAGCCCTAGTGTGCACTCAGGCTAAGGCACAGGAGCTGGGGAGCCTGTTAATTGAGAAGCTCCTGTGGGCTGTCCTAGCTCCTTCTGAGGGACTTGTGTTGTGGAGGGCAAAAGTAACCCAGGCTTTCTTGGAGGAAACAGGGACTACATCTAGCATGTCCACACCTCTGACCTGTGATTACCTCAGGTTCCCTGGCTTTAGGTGTGAAAAAAGTATTGGAGCCAGAACTCCCCCAGTCCCACTGCCACCACATTCTCTATCCCACCGAGGCCACAGGGGAGCTGTGTGGGGATTGGAAGAGAGGACTAGGGGATTCTCCCAGGCTCTCTGTGACTTTTCTCCCCTGCCTGTGCTCCAGAAAAATAGCTAGTTGCTTTTCCCTAAGTGAGTTCCTAGTTCTAAGTGACATGGGAAGTGGTTTGGAGGAAGCCCTGACGCTATCACGGCTTTGTCCTGGCAGAAAGCCTGCCTTCCCTCCACCCTAATGGGACAGCCCTTAGAGTATGGTGGTCAAAGGAGACCAGCTGCTGAGGGTGGCCTGGCCCCAGGCAGTCACCACATCTTACTTCTGAGGGAACAGCCCAGATGGTCCAAGGAGACTCTCTATCTTCTTTGGAGGATCAGGAATGCTCTCTGAGAGTGGGGTGAAGCCCAGCAGGATGACGATCTCTCATAGGCCTTGCTCTTCTAAAACATGACGTCAGTCCCGTGTAGGTGGTCCAGCAACCCCAGGAACCCATAGCACTGATTGAACCTGAAGGGGGGAAAAAGTAATGCCTAGCTAACACTGGTGGGAAGTTGTGCGCCTCCCAGCCCTCCTCTCTCCTATGTAACTCTACCATGTGGCTGCTGAGCTCTCACTGTGTAGACCAGGCTGGCCTGGAACTCTCTTCACTGTAGCCCAGGCTAACCTCACACTGAGTCCTGGAATTAAAGGCCTGCTAGCATGCCCAGCTGTAGCAATCCCCTTTTCACACTGCTGAACCCTCTCTGGGTCCTACCTACTCCATCATACTGTGTTCTGGAGTGCAGAAGTTAGCACTTCATGCAGACCAAGGCTTGCTCAGGTAGGCTGAGGGGCGCCCCGCATCAGAACATCTTGGAAGACATTAGGAGGCAGATCCTTGTGACATGCTCCACAGGTACTTTGACTTGTCTGTTTGGAGGGGACCCATTAATAACTGTTCTGATGTGTCTGATGACCAAGGAATAGCCTGGGGTGAGGTAAGTTATGTTGTTGAGTCTCAATCCCAGCAGTTTAGAGTTTGAGGCCAGCCTGGTCTATATAATTTCCAGGACAGCCAGGGCCACATAGAGAAAAGTTGTCACAAAACAAAGAATATAGCCCACAGTGTGTGGGCTTTTTCTGCACATGGATCTGAGGAGATGATTTAAGGGTCACGAGATTCAGCAGTCCTAGAACCCAAATTAAAATTTCCAGCTGCAGGAAGAACATGGTGTCAGACAAAAAGGAGATCAAAGTGGCCCTGTCTACTCAGTATCTTTCCCAGCTGGTTCCCACAGTCAGATGGAGGCACCACTGTCCCATGAAGCACTTGAGCGAGGGTGCAGTTGGCTTACTTGAGATGGTGGTAGTCATGGAACTCAGGTGAAGGCAGGAAGGGCAAGTGGTACCCACAGTGGATGGTAACACTGACAATGACAGATAGGGAAAGCCACACAGTGATGGACGACAAATGAGAGCCCATTGCCAGAGGACCCACCATAATTGGCAACATGTTGGAAGCCTGCAAAGGAAAGGATGATTCAGGAGATGGAGGGACCCAGCTGGGTGTTCACTCTGCCCTTCATGGCTGTATTTGGGACACACTGACTTAGCTTCAGCTTCCTCTGCAGCAGAGTCAGTTTGTAAAAGATTGTTGGAAAGAATAAGATGATGTACACTAGGGACCTGCTACAGCCAAGACCTGGCAGAGTTGGTTGTGAGGAGAAAGCAGAGCAGGCAACCAGCAGCCTCAGCTTCTGTACTTAAGGGGCTGTTACTTACCATGTGTTCTATAGGGTGGGCATACATTGAGATCACACCAATGGGTGCTGTCCACTCATGATGTTTCTTGTGTATTTTCTTATACAACGTGGGGTGGTGAAGGAGCCTGGAAAGATAATTCATAAATAGTAACTGCCAACGCCCACTTCCCTCCATCCCAAGCAGATCATCAGAAAGTCAAGGTGGGAACGTGGTCCCCATCTGAGGAACAGGCATCTGTAGTCTGCGGATGATAAGTCTGGGTTCCGTTGTCTCCAACCCCAGCAGAGAAGTAAACTGAGACCCAGAAAGGAATAACAGGAGCTAGAAGGGGGCTGACCCACTCTCCCATGCAAATAGGGAAACCACTTCTTCCCTGGGCGTCATGTCAAGTTGGAGAATCAGTTGTGTCTCTGGTGCTTGTTGGTAGGGCCTGAGAATAGAGACCACAGCTCAGTGGCCTCTTGTGACCAGGGAGTTGTCCCAGGAGGAGGCCATAAACATGCAAGGAAGGAGCTCACCGGTGTGAGTAGTAGAACAAGATTTCCTCCACAAGGGTGAAAAGGGCCATTTCCATGAGGAACCAGTGGAAGGTGGGCAGTTCTCGGGAGCAGGGGTCTCCCCTCCACTTCAAGAAAATGTAGGAGATGGCCAGCATGGGGAGAGAGATCATGGTCTGGTTGAAAATAACAGTGGGGATAGCTTGACGCAGCTTCACGGGGTCTACCTGCCAGGACACAGAAGGAACAGGGAGAGGGACATGAGAAGTAGGTCTCTACCTCACCTGCTCAGCGTGTGCTTCTGGGAGTGACTGAGGTCTCCACAGTCTGAGGCTGGCCATGGTGAACAGTACTGTCCTGTCCTGACATGGCAGTGTCCCATCCCCCTCCCTCCCTGCCCCCCGCCCCCGCCCCCAGAGAATAGGCTCTGTAGACTAGGGCCTGTCACTGCTAAGTTCTGGTTCACACAACACCCTGTCCTCTACAGGGATAAAGAAGCAAATCCCAGTTAAACACAGCAAGGGATAAGCAGCGATGGTCACTTGATGAAGGAATCCAGAAGAGTCTGAGTGACTGAGAGCAGGCTGGCCTTCTGTAGCCTTACAAAGAGAACAACACATCTGCACGGATGGAAGCGGCAGGGGCAGGCCCCCAACCTCCTTCAGCTCCCTCAGCTTGGGGCCAATCCAGTGAGGCTGAGCAGATGAGGATGGAAGCTTTGGATTGTGAACCTTAGAGCTGGCAGCCTCCACCCAGTGCCCTCATGGCTCCTGGGTACCTGCTGGGAATGTATGTCTAAATGTATTTCTCTAAGTACTTGCCTCCTGTTTCTGGCTGCCTCAGACTTACCTAGCCTAGCTTGCCCTAGGCCACCTGTGGAGAAGCCTTCCTGACCAACTTTTAAGACTGACACTGAGCCATCTGAATCCTAACCTTGGGCCCCCTAGACTACTCAGGCACTGAGTTTCCTGTCCCTGCTGCCTGCCTGCACTTGAGAATGGTCTGGCAGGTAACCAGGGTTTTTTTGTTTTTGTTTTTATTTTTTTAAAGAAAGAGGTGGCTACATTGCATGGTTCATTAGAGGTGGTGAGAAAAGAGATGACATCCCTTGGGGTGCACTTGAGGGCATCCAGATGGCTTATCACCACTCCCTGCTTCATGATCAGCTTCTGCATCCCGCACTGTTCCAAAGCGACCCAGACCATTTCAGGGGTGCTTGAGGACTGCTTGTTCTCTTCCATTTAAAATATTCTTACACATGGCATGGCCAGGTGACCACTAGCTTCCTGCTGCTGCCCTGGCTCCTCAGCCTTCCCAGCACAGGTAAGCAGGAGACTCACTGAAGAATCATGCTCTGCCCCTACTCCATAAGCCCCGCCTGTCCAAACCATGTTTAACTTTGTTTTCTAAAGATGTTGTTATTAATCATACATAAAACTGTTCTTCTCTCTGTGCTTGTGTTTTTAAGGCTCCAACTTAACATGAATAAAACTTAAGGTCTTAGTCTTTAAGTATTGAGATAAACTATAATCAAAGTTTGTCTATCTAAATAATTTTTTTTGTTTTTTGTTTTGTTTTTGTTTTTGTTTTTTTGAGATAGCTTCTCTGAGTACCCTTGGCTTCCTGGACTTGCTTTGTAGACCAGATGGTCTCGAACTCATATGGATCTGCTTGCCTCTGCCTCCTGAGTGCTGGGATTAAAGGCGTGTGCCACTATGCTCAGTTTATCTAGATTATCTTAGAATACACAACTACAGTCTTGCTGCCATCTTAATTAAAAGGCTGAGGACGTTTACTCAACCCCCATATAGGAACTGGTAAAATCTTTAAAACCCAAGAGGAGCCTTCCCGACATGCTCAGCTCCAACAACTAGCCTTAGCCACTATCCCTGAAGAGAAAAAAATAGAGGTCTACAATACCCCCTCCCACTTGGGTCCAGCCTGAGCCAGCTCTGCCAGGGGCCTGTTTCAGATACAGCCAAAAAGGAGAGACTGGTCTCACAGCTGCTTACATGCAGAATGGGACACTGGTCCCATAGCCTATCCCTGTTGGCAAATTGGCCTATGGATGTCCAAATGCTCACATGCAGACTTGTCCTCTGTGTCAAGCCACTGGAGGCCCAACCAGCACAGGAGCTTTAGACACTTCCAGCCTTCAAGCTCCTTGACCAGGTGGAGTACAGGTGGCTCTCACATTCAGCAGCCTCACCAAACTCAGGGCAATGCTACAGGTCTGTTTTAACTTCATACTCCATTGTCTACATTGTCACATGGCCAGCTCCTCTCATGGGAGGCTTCAGATACCTTCCCAGCCCTCTTCCTATGCAGGAGACCAATCTGTCAGGTCTAGCTACAGTCTACCTTGTCACCATCCTTTTAGCTGAAGGACAATGGCTACTTGCAGCCGTTTCACCTATATCTTAAAGCTTCCAGAAAGACGTTTTATGAATGTTAGACGGTCTAGAAGGTATTTTAAGGTCGATACAAGCAAGTTATAAATATCTGAAGCCTAAGAAGGTGTCTTATGAATCCTAAAAGGTCTGGGAAAGTGTTTTATGTTGGTAAACGCAAGTTACGAGGGCCGACATATCTAAAAGGACGTTTTATTTCTTCCTGTTGTAATCCTGTTGCTATGCTATTGTTGTATTGACTGTTCAGAGTGTTGACACTGATCAACAGAGCTCTAATCTATTAGTCTAAGTAAAGAAAACATGCCACTGTACGATCCTATCATAGTTCCAAACTCAAAAATTTAAATTTCCTTTGGTCTGTCCTTTTCTTAAAAAGTCTCATTGTCCTTAAAGTATCCAGTCTTCTAAACAGAGGAAAGAAGCCTCTCGTTCGTAGTGTGTACTGATGCTAAAGTGAGCTTTCCCTTCTGCTCCACAGATTTCTGTTCTCCCCATGTTACTGTTTCACAGAGGTCAAAAAGGCTTCTGCCTTCCCTAAGTTCACCTTAGACTATTTGTACTTTTAACACAAAGTTCTTTTCCCAAGCCTCTGCTGTGCTGTGTGTCTACTGATGTTTCTTACAATGTGGGCACATGTCTAACAATGTGTATTTCACTGCAGATTTCAAACAAGCATGACACTAAGGTGTCTACATTTTATCTCCCTTTATGAACTAAAAAGGATTCTTGTGAGCTACAGAAAACCCGTCTCTCAGGTCAAATGGAGACCAGATAAGTTCTGTCTGTCAACGAACAGCCTAACTTTCTCACCTATCTCCTATCTCTGAGGGTGGGAGTCTCCTCCTTTCTGTGGTTTCGGGACTCCCCTAACTGCCCTATTGCTACATTCTTACACCCAACACCTGCCGATTGCTGAGTCTCCTCCTCTGGTTGATGCAAATGCTTCTTGTTATTCTTACTAACCTACATCCAAACCCTTCATCTAGAACCTTCTCCCTTGGGTGAGATCTCCCGCTGCCAGCGTGGTTCACCTCCCCACCCCCCCCCCACCCCTCACCCCCCCCCCACCCCCCGCCTCCCATTCAAAACCCTAGCGCTAGGTAACCATGTCTGCTCTGGAGCCATGCCCTTGTTCTCTGACCAGCACTGACGAGCTGCTGGAACCGTTGTACCAATCCCATCACGTTAAACCTTGTTCAGGGGACGCCCTGACAAGTCACTGACTTCTACTGTCCCCATGAGGGACGGTCCATTCGCTGCTTCTCCGGGCTCCTCTGGGACGCCTCCTGAGAATTTCAAATCCCTACACCCACATTAAGGGATGCTAAGCTTACATGCCTCAGCAGCCAAACTTGGACTGACTCAGAACTGAACCATTTCAGTTATTGCCAGCAATCGAATAAAATGGAAGGAAATTCCCTACAGCCAAACCTTTTCTTTGCTCTCCCCCAAATTTCAAGCATTGTCAGCAATGTCTCTTTCCTTATTTTCAAGACTTTTCTCTTTGCTCTCTCAAGAGTTTCAAATGTACACCTGCAGGGAATTTTCTCCCTAACTTACTAACTTTGTCTTCTGCCCACATATTTGTTCCAGAATCCTGCCAGACTTCCTACATCCGGGACATCAGCAAAGCAGCTACCCACAGTGCTCCAGTCCAACCTCACAGATCCTGTCAGCTGGACCTGCATTGCCCCTCCTAGCTGCAGATGTTCTCAGACCCTGGACAGCAAATGCAACAGCCTGTTCTTCCGGAACCTGGCCAACATTTCAGCCTTTTAAGTCCCCGATTGCCACCCTACTGTCAGCAGGAAGTAGTTTGCAAAAGGCTGAGATGGTGTGCTCCAGTCCCGGGACAAACAGCTCCAGGTTCTCCCAGCTCTCCCCTGTCCCGATCAGCTACGAGACATGGCTGACATAGCCTGCCCTCCACCTTGAACTTTCAGGGCACAACTTTTCCTTCCTCTTCACCATATAATCTGAACATTTTTGGCTATTGCTTTTTTCTTTCTCTCTTTTCCCCTTACATAGCAGCCAAAAGCTGCTTCCAATGAACCTGCATTTATATACTTTAACTTACCTTATAACCTTATATAAAAACAATCCAATGTTCCTTTTTTTTTTTTTTTTTTTTTTTTTTGGACAAGGTTTCCCTCTGTTATCTTGGCTGTCCTAGACTCACTTTTTAGACCAGGCTGGCCTTGAACTCATACCGATCTGCCTGCCTCTGCCTCCTGAGTGCTGGGGTTAAAGACATGCTTCATCACGCCCAGCACATTCCTTATTTTTTAATGAATTGGTTTGGTTTTTTTTTAAGGTTTATTTTTTACTTACTATTATGTATACAGTGCTCTCTCTGCATTACACCACAAGAGGGCACCAGATCACACTATAGATGTTTGTGAGCCACCATATGGTTGCTGGAAATTGAACTCAGGACCTCTGGAAGAGCAGACAGTGTTCTTAACCGCCGAGCCATCTCTCTAGCCCTTATTTCTTTCTTTTCTTTTCTTTTTCTTTTTCTTTTTTTTTTTTCATGACAGGGTTTCTTTGTAGCCTTGGCTATCCTGGACTCACTTTGTAGGCCAGGCTGGCCTCGAACTCACAGCGATCCGCCCGCCTCTCTCTCCCTCTCTCTCTCTCTCTCTCTCTCTCTCTCTCTCTCTCTCTCTCTCTCTCTCTCTCGTACCCCCCCTTTCCTTCTCTCCCTGTGCTCACTTAATAAATCTCTGTTGTTGGGCATCTTATTTTCCTATTTTATAAATCATAATGGCAGGAACAGGAAGGAGGAAGCAGCCTAGTGGGGAAGAGACTGGAAACAGTAGTCCTCCAACGTCTCAAACACGGAACAGTTCAGGAGGAAGCTATAGCTTGTAGAGTATATATTTTTCTCTCTCTGTCTCTCTATTTTTTTTAATACAGGTCTCTCTGTGTAGCCTTGGCTGTCCTGGACTCACTTTGTAGACCAGGCTGGCCTCAAACTCACAGTGATCCTCCTGCCTCTGCCTGCCGAGTACAGGAATTAAGGGAATGTGCCAAAACAACCAGTCCACTTGTAGAGTATTTCAGTGGATGAAATGTATAGATGAGTCTCATATAATTGTCTCACATTTCTTCTGTCTGTCTGTCTAAAGCTTCCTGGCTGTGAAATTCATGGAAAAAGACAGCCGAGAGCAAGGACAGAGGCTGTATATACCACCCTGAGAGGCTGCATAGATGCTGCAGAGACAAGACAGACAGCTCAGAGAGACAGCCAGACTGCAGAGATGACTCAGTCAGAGAGCTCTGCCTCAAGGGGGAACAAATGGGTGGCAGTGTGTACCTGTGTTAAGTGGGCCAAGGGATGGTTTTGGTTTTGGTTTTTGAAACAGTCTTGGGGACTGGAGAGATGACTCAGTGGTTAAGAGCACTGGCTGGTTTTCCAGAGGCCCCTGAATGCACGTGATAGGTCACAACAGTGAGTCTGACATCCTCTTCTGGACTCTGTGGGTGCTACTGCATGTATGTTAAACACGGACACACATGCAGGAAAAACACCCATACACATAAAGGAAGTAATTGAAACAGTCTCCTGTAGCCCTTTTGAATGATCCTCCTGCCTCCGTCTCAGATGCTGGGAGTCCAGGTGTGTGCTGCCACAGCCAGGCAAAGATTGTGTGATAATCTTTAGAGATGGAACAGTTAGAGCATTTATGTGATAATGTAAAGAGAAATGAGCCAGGTTGAGAGAAAGTCAGAATGTTAGGAAAGAGGGAAGAATGCTGAAGCCATTTCCTGGAGCCAAAAAAACAGGAATCAGGAGAGGTGACAGTCACAGCCCAGGACAGAACCATGGAGAAGGGGTCCTGGCTTTCATTTCCTCAGTGTGGTGGAGGCCAGGCTAGGAAGGAGCTGCTGAGAGAGGAGAGGTGTGCAGAGGCAAGGAGGAGGAGGGAGGGTGGCTTGAGGTTAGGCCTGGACCCAAGGAATGGCAGCAGCCAACAGCTCCCACTGCAGTCAGCTCAGGGATCCTGCTAAAGTCAGCACCTTCTCCAGCTATTGAGGGAGGACATGGTCCAAGGTCCTTCCTGTGGCCTCAGACAGAGCTTTGGAGCTGAGAGGCCCCAGGAGGGGCTGGGACGTGGCTGCATGGGTAGAGTGTGGTCTTGGTATTCTTGGAGCCCTGGGTGTGATCCCCAACTGCACATGCCGAGTGTGAAGTCGAGGTAGGAAGATCAGAAGTTCAAGGTCATCCTCACTACATAGCATTAGGAGGCCGTCCTTGGCTACATGGTACAATGTTTAGGGTGCAGGACGATGTCGTGGTACAGTCCTTTAATCCCAGTACTCTGGAGGATCTCTATGAGTTAGAGGCCAGCCTGGTCTACAAAGAGAGTTCCAGGACAGCCAAAGCTATACAGAGAAAGTCTATCTCAAAAAACAAAAACATGCCGGGCATGGTGACACATGCCTTTAATTCCACCACTCAGGAGGCAGAGGCAGGAGGATCACTGCGAGTTTGAGGCCAGCCTGGTCTACAAAGCAAGTCTAGGACTGCCAGCACTACACAGAGAAACCCTATCTCAAAAAACACAAAAAGAAGTTCTAGCCTATCCCATGTCCTGCTCAGGGACCATGGCAATCACAGCACTGCTTAGCCTTGAAGAAGAAAGCATTAAGTTAATGATAGCTGGTTCAGAGACAGCAAGCCTACAGATGAACACGCCTTACAGGCCAAATAGTGACACAAAGGCCTTAATCTGTTCCTCCAGAGTGGGCTGGAGGAAATCCAACTCTGGTAGCTGTTATCTCTGGATGAGACCATTTAAGATGCCTTCATCAGGACTCCTTTTTCCCATCATGCCTTTGGTGCTAGGCTGGGCACACTAGAGTGCCTTGATAGAGAGATGACTCATGTAGTCACTGGGCAGGCTAGTGCTTGTTGTCAGGACAGGGTTTGCGTGGGGCTGTGGTTCGGCTCCTTTAAAAACCACTCTGCCCTGAGGGTTAACAGAAGGTTGTCTCTGCAGGTTTTCAGAGCACAAGAAAGGCAGGTGCAGGCTACAGGGTGGTGGTTCATCCCCTACAGTGGGCAAGCAGGGCTGCTTAGCAGCTGCATGGGGTGATTAAGGAGGCTTTTTTTTTTTTTAAACTTTTTTGAGACAGGGTTTCTCTGTGTAACAGCCCTGGCTGTCCTGGATTCCTCTTGCAGACCAGATTATGTTCTCTTTTAACTCACAAGGATCTACCTTCCTCTGCCTCCTGAGTGCAGGGATTGAAGGCCTGAACCACCAAGGTCAGCCTAAGAAGGCTCTCCTTCAATCTTAGCACATGAAAAGTAATCCCAGCACTCGGGAGGCAGAGGCTGGTGGATCACTGTGAGTTCGAGGCCAGCCTGGTCTACAAAGCAAGTCCAGGACAGCCAAGGCTACACAGAGAGACCCTGTCTCAGAAAAAAAAAAAAAAGAAAAGCAGAGGCAGGCTGATCTCTGTGAGTTCAAACCCACAAGTCCAGGGCAGCCAAGGCTACACAGAGAGACCCTGTCTCCAAAAGCCAAAAGCAAGTAGGCAAACACCCAAACAAACAAAAAACCAACAAAAGAGTGCTGCAGCCATGTCTGTGACAGGCTGAGGCAGTCCTTTCTCCTCCTGATATGTTGAGCACAGTGTCACCGGCCAGCGTGGGGTGGGAATCAGCTGACCAGCACTTTGGTCTAGACAGGCCACTGGCTGAGTGGCCTTCCCTTTTACTTTATTTTTAATTGTTGGTGTGTGTGTGTGTGTGTGTGTGTGTGTGTGTGTGTGTGTGTGTGTGTGTGTGTGTGTTTAGGTGCCTTGTGCCCTGGTGTGCATCTGGGGTCAGAGTAAATGGTGTTGGTTCTCTTCTTCCCCTGTGTGGGGTCCAGGGACCAGACTCAGGTCTTCAGGCTTGGCAGCCATGCCCTTACTTGCTGAACCATCTCACTGACAGGATCTCCTGGAACCTAAGTTACCTTCAAACTTCCTGTGTAGCCAAGGATGACCTTGAATTTCTAATCCTCCTGCCTCCATTTCTTGAATGCTTAGATTATAGCTGTGCAGCCCCATATGTGTCTTAGTAATGGCACCCAGGGCTTCTTTTGAGCTAAACAAGCACTGTATGAACCAAGGATACCCAGCACCTTCTGGATTCAGGTCCCCTCAAGTGTAAGATTTGGCTTGCCTGACTTTGGTCCCTGCATTCCCAGCAGGAAGAGCTGCAATGCCCCTTACCGGTTCATTCTTGCCAAGTTGGATGCGGTAGCAGGAGATGGAAGAGGGCTTCCCTGTTGTGTCCACCAGCAGCAGAAGGCCATTGAAAACCCAGAAGCACAGCCCAGGTACGAGGCCAGCACCTGAGGCAGAGAGCAGAGCATCCCAGGGACACAGTGGCTCACCAGGAAGTGAATGAACAAGTGCAAGGATCTGTCCCCTGCCTGGGGCCTCACTGCTCCTGTCCTAGCCTCTGTCTCTCCCTGTCTTCTCCACAGTGTGTGTGTGTGTGTGTGTGTGTGTGTGTGTGTGTGTGTGTGTGTGTTTTCTGGCTGGGAATCACTGCATAGTCCTGCCTGACTATGTAGACCAGGCTGCCTTGAACTCCCAGTAGATTTTCCCCTGCCTCTCAAATACTGTGATTAAAGGTGGCTGTCCTGGACTCACTTTATACATCAGGCTGGCCTCAAACTCACATCAATCTGACAGCCTATGTCTCAGTGATGCTGGGATTAAAGACATGTGCCATCACACCTAGCCCTGGCTGTGGGTTTTGTTTTTGTTTTTACTTGTTTTGAAACAGGATAGCCGGGGCTAAACAGAGAAACCCAGTCTTAAAAAAAAAAGGGGGGGGGATTGAAATTTTAAAAATACATATAATAATCACAAGAAAATTTGGGGTAGAGAGAGAGGGCTCAGCGGTTAAGAGCACTGGCGGCTCTTCCAGAGAGCTGGGGTTTCATTTTCAGACCCCACATGGTGCTTCACAATCATTTGTAACTCTAGTTCCAGGGAAACCAACACCCTGTCCTGAGCTCCCAGCTCCTGCACGAACATGGTACATGGACGTACACTCAGGCACACGTACACACACAGAGTAAATGAATAGTACCTTTGACTCCAAGGAAACATTCAGAGCAGCTAAATGTCTGTTAACAGGAACTGAAGAGTCTTTCAGGTCACAGAACAGCCCTGGCACATGAGCTATTAAGGCCTTGCTCCATATTGGCAAGATGGTTCCAAGTACCCAGGAGGCAGAGGCAGGCAGATCCCTGTGAGTGAGAGGCCAGCCTGGTCTATAAAGCAAGTCCAGGACAGCCAAGGCTACACAGAGAAACCATTTCTTAAAACACAAACAAACACAAAACAGAAACAAAATGGCAGATTGGGCAGTGGTAGTACATACCTTTAATCCCAGCAATCCCGGAGGCAGAGGCAGGTGACTCCAAGGCCAGCCTGGTCCACAGCGAGAGACCAGGACAGCCAAGGCTACATAAAGAGATCTTGTCTGAAAAACAAAACAAGACAAACAAACAAACAAACAAACCAACCAAAAAACCAAAAAACCAAAAAACCCCCAAACCACCAACAACAGAAGAGCAGATTGGGCCCATAAGATAGAGCAGCAGGTGAAGGCCCTTGCAGCCAAGCTTGACAGCCTGAGTTCAATCCCCAGGCCCACATTCTGGAAGAAGAGGACCCACTTCAGCAAGGTGTCCTCTGACCTCCACATGCATGCTATGGCGAGCTCATGCCCCCTTCACATGCACATGGAGTCAATCTACTACTACTACTACTAGTAATAATAATAATAATAATAATAATAATAATAATAATAATAACAACAACAACAAAAATGGTGATGATGATGATGAGTAGTGTAGGAAAAGAACAAATGTGGAGCCCCACACAGCCCTCTGTCAGGAATCTCACCTATAAGGAACAGGATCCACTCATTGCCTTCAAATGTAGACAGCAGTTTCTCCCACTGGGTCTGCCAAAAGTGGCCAGAAGCACCCCAAAATGTCTGAAGATGCCTTGGAAGGAAAACCATTCTAGTTTCTGGGAGAAAGCTGGGAAGCCAGCCCTTTCTTGCTGTGCCTCTCACCCCTGAGGTCTGAAGGGAGCACACTCACCATGTGACTGAGTTCCAGAAGGCCCCAAGCAAGAGCAGCCCAGAGCCCAGGATGAGAGCTGTCCTCCTCATGGAGCCCCAGATGTGTCCCTCCTGCAGGAGTTGGGAGTGTCAGGCCTGTCAGGTTCCTGCTGGGAGCCAGCTGCTGACCTACCCCACAGTTGTGGAAGGCCCTTCCTTCCAAAGGTTCCTGGCTGTATTTGAGTGTACAGAATCTAGGCTGGGGGAGGGAAGAGGATTGCCCCAACTCCAGCAAACTGGTCTAGCAACATTGCTGCCCAGATCTGCATAGGAAAGGCTTTTCCCAGCTGTGTGTGTCATCAGTCCTCATGGCAAAGGGTTCTTCAGCACCCAGTGTGTCCTCTTCAGCACTCAGTGTGTCCTGTAATCCACTTCTTCATCATCACAATTACAGTCAGGTATGGTGGGGGTACAGAACTGTAATCCCAGGTCTTGAGGGGTGGAGGCAGGAAGATCAGGGGTTCAAAGTCAGCCTGGGCTATTTGAACCCTGTCTCAAAGAGAGTCCGCTGACCAGCACGGGATGGTGGTTCTTACACATTCTCCAAAACATTTGTTGGAGGTTGGTCTGATGTATTATGGTGCTAATTACTGTTTGCTGTCTCTGTGTTCCACCTTGTACCTTGCCTAAGAGGATGCCAAACAAAAGGCCATCACAGCTCTGGCTTTGAGGCCAACCTGGTCTGCAAAGCGAATCCAGGACTGCCAAGATAACACTGAGAAACTCTGTCCCAAAAAACTTTAGAAGGAGAAGAAGAAGGAGAAGAAGAAGAAGAAGAAGAAGAAGAAGAAGAAGAAGAAGAAGAAGAAGAAGAAGAAGAAGACTGCCATAGGTCAGGTGGAAGAGAAGTAAGTTTTATCCAGCGAGGATAGAGATCTGGCCCTGCTGATGATAAGTAGCAAGTATTTGGGATTATGGATGGGAAGTAGCTTGATAGAAATTATTAGAGGCAGATGGCATGGCATTAGGGTAGGTTTCCCATACCTGCCCTACTGTGGGAAATCGTTTATGGGGTTAATATCTGCCCTGCCCCAGGTTAACTAAGGCTATTTTATTTATTTATTTATTTTTATTTTTATTTTTTGTTTTTTTCTAAGGCTATTTTAAAATACAACAGTTGTCTGTGTCTTGACTGATTGCTAGTTGGTTAGAGAATACCACCCTAATAATAATTATAAGCTTTGTAATAAACATTATTAGGCCATAGTGCTAGATTGACCACAGCATTCTCTAAATAGAAGCCATAGAAGGCACCAAGACCAAATTGCAACCCCCCTCCCCCTCCGGTGAGCACCTGGGCTCACTTCAGCTAATGAATGTTGGCTTTCTTTCTTAACAATTAGACTTTATTACACAACCCAGCTATCCTATGCAAGAGGGAAAAAGGTTAAAGGGAAACACGAGTAAACCTTCCGGTATCTGTTCCACGGGACAGATCCCTAGGTGTCTCTGGCCTGCATGCTGGTCCAGCCTGTACTCTGGTCATCTCCCAATCCAGGTGCTCGGGCTCTGAATGTTGCAGCCTTTTCGGGACCTCTCTGCTTGCTGTCTCTCTCTAGGGCGCAGAGGCCGGTCTCCCCCCAGGAATCCTCCTCCCATCGGTGTTTGATGTTCAATTAGAAACAGAATCGCCTGGCTGGAGTCTCGATTCCATTTCCTGAATTCAGGACCCATGATGGTTCTTCCCAGTCTTCAACAGTGTCCACCTCAGTGGGGTATCGATGGTGTTTCCAAGCAGCTGAGCCTGAGGCAAGACACACGTAGACTGCCTTCACATGGGCTATTGTCTACACTCTTTCCACAAATGACTATGACAGGCATTTGATGGCGCAGGCCCGAGAGGCACTACTTTCTCTCAGGCTGGTAACCTGAGCAGTGTGTGGGTTCTGCTGGTCCATTCCCAGAAGCCTGAATCTTCACGTCAGCCCTCAGCCCTGTCCACTCTACCCAGCATCAAAAGCCGAAAGGCCCTTTTCATGGCCAGTGAAGGTACACACGTCCATCAGGACACTGGACTCAGGAAAGCCTCGCTCTCTCATCTCCCTGCCTTCTGACTAGATTTCCTCAGACCAATCAGATTTGTTCCTGTGCATGGGTGCATGGGTGCTTGGTGCATGAGCATGCCTGCACGTGCACACATGTGTCAGATGCCAGCCTTGAGTGCTGTTCTTCAGGAGCTGTCCATTTTGTCCTTTGAGACAGTCTCTAACTGGGACCTGAAGCTCACTGATGAGGCCATGTATGCTAGGTCTCTGACTATGTTTGCCTCCTGGAGCTGGGATTATGAGTACAGTGTGGTGCTGCACACATGAGATCCCAGCACGGGCAGGCAGATCACTGTGAGTTCAGGGCAGGCCTGGTCTACAAAACAGGTCCAGGACAATCAGGGCTACACAGAGAAACCCTGTCTCAAAAGACCAAAACAGACAGACAAAAACCAAGTACATGCTGTGGTACCCAGCTTTGGTACCCAGTTCCATCCCCCTTCTATGGATGGAACTCAGGTCTTTGTGTTTACATGGCGAGTGTTTTATTGAGCAAACCATCGCCCCAGCCCAGAGAGGCTGCTTACACCAGAAGAGCCTATTGAAAGGTGATTCATTTTCTTTTTTCACTGACCTTTCCATTCTTGGGAAAACAGATAAAAGAAAAAAGAAAAAGAAAAACAAGAAGGAGGAAGAGGAGGAAGAAGAGGAAAAGAAGAAGAAGAAGAACAAGAAGAAGAAGAAGAAGAAGAAGAAGAAGAAGAAGAAGAAGAAGAAGAAGAAAAAGAAGAAGAAGAAACAGACAAAATCAACCACTGAAAATTAGGAAAAAATTTCAGAACCCACCTAATCCATAGAAAGTGCTGTTTTTTCCCCCTCCTTAGAATTTTTCTTCTCTTCTGTTTTTGGAAATAATATTTTTTTTAAAAGTTGCCTTATTGTGGAGTGGGAACCTGAACTAATGCCGAAATGCCCGTTTTCCTTGAGTCTCCACCTGACTGGGAGGCCCCTGGGCTTGGACTCATTAAAATTTTCATCAGGACTGAGTTGCTCGGACAGGCCCTCTTGCATGGAGGCCAGAGAGTAGGGGCAGCCCTGTCAGAGCTGTTGCATCTTCTGAAGCTGATGTCCTGTGTCTGCACTCTGCTACCACTTTCCTTCTGCTTGCTGTCGCCTCACCAGGCCCACCCTGCCTTTGGAAGACCAAGGCCTAGTTTGCTTCAGACTGGTGTAAACAGAGTGGATTTTGTCTGGTCCACCCTTGTCCTCAGCCTGTGTGTCTCCTCAAGCCCTGAACAAGGGGTGAACACCCACGGACGGCCTCAGCTTAGATCTGTGTCTGACCTTAAAGACCTTTGACCTCAAGGAGGTTTGTATCCCAAGGTGGAGAAAGGTGCCATTCTCCAAGGGTTTGGTGTGGGCTGCCCATCTTAATACCCTCACCTCCTACAGGCCATCTCTGCCCTCTGCCTCTCTGCCACCCTGCCTGGGATCACGGGGTGACAGGAACCCAGGGCTGGGGGATTCTGCCGGTTGGTGAAGCCCCGTGGCAGGAAGGTAAATGTGGACATAGAGTATACCTGACTTCTCTTCTTCAGCCACCGACTGCCCAGGCTGCCCGGTGAGAGCCAGAGGAGTGGATGGAGGCTGCTGTGATCAGGAGCTGGGGAGGGTGATGGACTGAGCACACAGACTGGGGAGACTGCATGCTCACCCCACATGGGACCCGGGCAGCACAGGGAGGGTGTGGTCTTTTTGCTCAGTTCCTGAGACTTGTGTGGCCCTCGTCCTCATCACTGAGTTCCTCTGTTGTCCCAAAGGCAGGGACTAGGACACAGCATCCCAGGCTGGCAGGAGCTTGCCTTCTGTTTCTGGACACCTTGGTTTGACTCATGCCCTGCCCCACGTGGCCCTGCCAGGGCTGAGTGTGTGGGAATCCTGTGTCAGTTCCAGGACTCAGTTGTGTCCAAGGACATAGGAACAGGGTGTGCTGGTGGATTGGAGGCTTCTCCTGAGTCTGGTATCTGCCCCATGGTGCACCCTTTCCAATAGTGGGCTCCTTCTCCTTCCTTTCCTGTCCCCTTTCCTGTCCCTGCTCAGCCCTATGCTGTATGTCCCGCAGCACAGAACGTCAGGGCTTGGAGGCCCAGTGTCAGGGAAGGTGGTTCCTCTCTAGACTATCCAGGCTAGGTTTGCCATCCTCTCCCAGACCCTCCCAGGCCATCTGAGGGAGGAAGAGCCTTTGTGGTGGGAAGACGAGGCTATCATCTCAACTCAGGCTGAGGAGGGGTGGAAGTGTGTGTGTGTGTGTATGTATGTCTGTCTGTAATTTGTGTGTGTGTGTGTGTGACATGTTAGGAGTTGACATTGCAGTGTAGTTTACATCTTCATCTTCTGAAGACACTTGAATTTAGGACCCATGTGTCTGTGACAAGTATGCCAGGAGTGGCTGGGGCCACCAGAGCAAGCCATTTCCCCATCACCATCTTCCCATGGGATCAAGACCTGAGACAGCCTGCCAAACGGAACCACATTCATCCTCTGGCTGTGCCCACAAGGGGGCAGACTTTGATTTCCCCGCTGAGCCTCAGAGTGAATTGGCTACACATGAGAAGGCTGCCTGGCCCTGCTCCAGCCTGCACCCCAGGATCAGACAGAGGTGCTGAGCCCATGTCAAGTTGTTAAATGTTTCTGTTCTGTAGCTCTTTCCCGCTCCCTTTTGATGACATTTACAAAAGAAAGCAAGCTGCTTGGAAGGCCTGGAAGTGAGGATAGGGCATGAAGTCAAGGCTAGTGTGTGTGTATGGGGGAGAACTAGAGGCTTGGACACCCTGGCCACCTGGGTGGGACCCCAGAGTATCTCTCTTGTTAAAGGGCCCCTGGTTCTCCTCAGCCCCACCCTCTCCTCCAGCCATGGTGATGGCAGAGGCAGAAGAGAACTCTCGGCCCAGTTCTCACAGAAAAGTAAAACTCGGCGTGGGCTTTGCAGAGAAGGTTCCACCTTAACGCTCGTACCTTGTCTTTGCCATGTGCTAGGATATCACATTCAACAGGACAGACAATGTAAAATACTTGAATGAGCTTGTATCATACATTAATATTATTGAGAGTGTCTGCTTCCCAGGCTGAAGTGATTCATTCATTATTCTGGTCCTGCTCTAGTCCTTTGTAATTGGTGGTAATTATTACGCTTTTCTGTTTAATACAAAAAAATTTATAAAAATAAAAACTTGAAGAGGCAAAACACTAGCTGGTCTCCCATCTGGGACACTGTTGTTGGGTGTGAGAGAGGAGGCTGGTGTGTGTCCCCAGATGGAGGAGCCCACGCTCTGCATGTGGATGACTAACGCAGTCTTTGAGAGGAGGTTGCTCTGGCTCCTCTGCAGCTGTGTCAGGCAGGGCCCATGGTGCTGCTAGTGCATCCAGTGCTGGGCAGCCTGGACTCTCTTGGCCCTGCATCCTGGGAAGCTGGGGAAAGGGTGGAGTTGGGTGGCCATTGCCCAGGGTACATATGAGCATTCCCTGTGCACTGTTGACTGTCCTCTAAGACCTGACTAGAGTTTCTTACTGTCAGATGGGTAGGTGATCACTGCCACCAGTGGCCTATATTCTGTAGGTGACCAGGTGAGCCAGACTTACCACACTAACATTCATTAGGAGTGGCTTGTCTGCTGGCTCCTCAGTTGTGTGGCCTTAGATCCCTGGTATTGTGCAGTCAGGGGTGAGGTCGAGGGCACGACAACACAATCTGCTATTTTATGTGGAGGTTTTATTTCCATGCTTCTTTGCCATGTTTTTGAGGAGACATTAAAGCCCTACTGATGTTGGGCCTCTGGGACAAGCCTTGTTTGGTAACAGTCCCTCACAGAGTCCATTTTTCTGACCCCCTGTCCCTGCCCCTTTTCATGTCACTGCAGAGCATTTCTCCAGATATTCATGGGAGGAAGGCAATGGCTGGCCAGCAGTGATGGTGGTGGGGGTGGGGAAGTGGGTTGGTGCTTGAAGGAATCTAAGGGCAAAAGGTCAGAAGAGGCTGGGACTACAAGGTGCCCCGTTGTCAGTGAGCCCAGTCTTCTGTGGGCTTCTGTGTTATAGGATGAATCCTGCTCTGTAGTTGGTTTTACACAGCTGGTCATGCACACTTTGAGGTTTTGCCTTTGTGTAGGATGCTCTGGGCTGGGCCTACACCATGAGCAGCTGGACTCCAGGGCTGTGCTATTTCACTGGAGCTATAGGATGGTTGCCCTGACTAACCTAGAACTGAAAGTGTACAATCAGCACAGTTGTGATAGAACTTAGCAAATGGTGACTGTGGCAGCCTTCCAGAGCCAACCTAGGTGCCAAGGCCTTAGGATCTCAGGGTACTAAGCATGTGCTGCCACAGTGGTGTCCTGGTAAAACTTTACTGCGGTAGCCTATGGCTTCAGTGTTCCTGGGCCTGTTTGCCACTGATTTCCCATGTGAAGGAAGAAGGGCCTGCCTGCTCTTACTCCATGCTTCCCGGGGCTCATTGTCGCAGGGAGACGACTATGGTTTGGGTTTAGAGAGCAACTGACCTGAGTCCCCCTCAACATGGGCAGCCCCTGGAGCTCAGCCCTAGTGTGCACTCAGGCTAAGGCACAGGAGCTGGCGAGCCTGTCAATTGAGAAGCTCCTGTGGGCTGTCCTAGCTCCTTCTGAGGGACTTGTGTTGTGGAGGGCAAAAGTAACCCAGGCTTTCTTGGAGGAAAGCAGGGACTACATCTAGCATGTCCACACCTCTGACCTGTGATTACCTCAGGTTCCCTGGCTTTAGGTGTGAGAAAAGGTTTTGGAGCCAGAAATCCCCCAGTCCCACTGCCACCACATTCTCTATCCCACCGAGGCCACAGGGGAGCTGTGTGGGGATTGGAAGAGAGGACTAGGGGATTCTCCCAGGCTCTCTGTGACTTTTCTCCTCTGCCCGGGCTTCAGAAAATTAGCTAGTTGCTTTTCTCTAAGTGAGTTCCTAGTCCTAAGTGACATGGGAAGTGGTTTGGAGGAAGCCCTGACGCCATCACGGCTTTGTCCTGGCAGGAAGCCTGCCTTCCCTCCACCCTAATGGGACAGCCCTTAGAGTATGGTGGTCAAAGCAGGCCAGCTGCTGAGGGTGGCCTGGCCCCAGGCAGTCACCACATCTTACTTCTGAGGGAACAGCCCAGATGGTCCAAGGAGACTCTCTATCTTCTTTGGAGGATCAGGAATGCTCTCTGAGAGTGGGGTGAAGCCCAGCAGGATGACATGTCTCTCATAGGCCTTGCTCTGCTTAAACATGACGTCAGTCCCGTGTAGGTGGTCCAGCAACCCCAGCACGCCATAGCACTGGTTGAACCTGAAGGAGGAAAGAGTATTCCGCAGCTAACACTGGTGGAAAGTTGTCGGTCTCCCAGCCCTCCTCTCTCCTATGTAACTCCACCATGCTGTGCAAGCACATCAACAGAGCCTGGAATATTCCTTTGAATGGTTCTGTTTGTGAGTTGTTTAAGAGGCTTTTTTCTTTGTTGTTGTTTATCCTTCTTAGTTTTTTGAGACAGGGTTTCCCTCTGTACTGTATCCTTGGCTGTCCCAGACTGACCCTGATGACCAGGCTGACCTCAAACTCACAGAAATCTGCCTGCCTTAGCCTCCCAAGTACTGGGATTATAGCCGCGTGCCACCACACTCGGCCATAGAGTTTTTGTTGTTACTGTGTCTAAAACGTTTCATCAAACTGAACTCATGTGTAGCTGGCTTTGAACTGGTGCCAATGCTCCTGCCTCAACTTCCCCAATGCTGATATTTTAAATCCACCTTGTTCTTCATGCACCTGGAGTCCACCTCTTTTGTTACTGGGGATTTGGTATGCACAAGATCAGCATGATAGTCATGTGGCTGCTGAGCTCTCACTGTGTAGTCCAGGCTGGCCTGGAACTCTCTTCACTGTAGCCCAGGCTAACCTCACACTGAGTCCTGGAATTTAAGGCCTGCTACCATGCCCAGCTGTAGCAATCCCCTTTTCACACTGCTGAACCATCTCTGGGTCCTACCTACTCCATCATACTGTGTTCTGGAGTGCAGAAGTTAGAACTTCATGCAGACCAAGGCTTCTCCAGATAGGCTGAGGGGCACCCCGCATCAGAACAGCTTGGAAGACACTAGGAGGCAGATCCCTGTGACATGCTCCACAGGTACTTTGACTAGTCTGTTTGAAGGGGACCCATGAATAACTGTTCTGATGGGCCTGATGACCATGGAATAGACTGGGATGAGGCCGGTCATGTTGTTGAGCGTCAATCCCACAGTGTGGAGTTTAAGGCTAGCTTGGTCTACATAAGTTCCAGGACAGCCAGGGCTACATAGAGAAATGCTGTCACAAAACAAAGAATAAAGCCCACAGTGCTTAAGTGTGCCAACTTTTTCTGCACATGGTTTCTGAGGAGATGATTCAAGGCTCACAAGTTTCAGCAGTCCTAGAACCCAAATTAAAATTTCCACTGCAGGAAGGACATAGTGTCAGAAAAAAAGAAGATCAAAGTGGCTCTGTCTACTCAGTATCTTTCCCAGCTGGTTCCCACAGTCAGATGGAGGCACCACTGTCCCATGAAGCACTTGAGCAAGGGTGCAGTTGGCTTACTTGAGATGGTGGTAGTCATGGAACTCAGGAGAAGGCAGGAAGGGCAAGTGGTACCCACAGTGGGAGATAGTGGTGACGATGAGAGCCAGGGACAACCAGACAGTGATGGAGGACAAATGAGAGCCCATTGCTAGAGGACCCACCATAACTGGCAACATGTTGGAAGCCTGCAAAGGAAAGGATGATTCAGAAGATGGAGGGACCCAGCTGGGTGTTCACTCTGCCCTTCATGGCAGTAATTGGGACATGCTGACTTAGCTTCAGCTTCCTCTGCAACAGAGTCAGTTTGTAAAAGATAGTTGGAAAAAATAAGATGATGTACACTAGGCACCTGTTACATCAAGCCCTGGCAGAGTTGGTTGTGAGGAGAAAGCAGAGCATGGAAACAGCAGCCTCCACTACTGTACTTCAGAGTCGGTTACTTACCACGTGTTCTATAGGGTGGGCATAGATTGAGACCACACCAATGGGTGCTGTCCACTCATGATGTTTCTTGTGTATTTTCTTATACAACGTGGGGTGGTGAAGGAGCCTGGAAAGATAATTCATAAATAGTAACTGCCAACGCCCACTTCCCTCCATCCCAAGCAGATCATCAGAAAGTCAAGGTGGGAACGTGGTCCCCATCTGAGGAACAGGCATCTGTAGTCTGCGGATGATAAGTCTGGGTTCCATTGTCTCCAACCCCAGCAGAGAAGTAAACTGAGACCCAGAAAGGAATAACAGGAGCTAGAAGGGGGCTGACCCACTCTCCCATGCGAATAGGGAAACCACTTCTTCCCTGGGCGTCATGTCAAGTTGGAGAATCAGTTGTGTCTCTGGTGCTTGTTAGTAGGGCCTGAGAATAGAGACCACAGCTCAGTGGCCTCCTGTGACCAGGAAGTTGTCCCAGGAGGAGGCCATAAACATGCAAGGAAGGAGCTCACCGGTGTGAGTAGTAGAACAAGATTTCCTCCACAAGGGTGAAAAAGGCCATCTCCATGAGGAACCAGTGGAAGGTGGGCAGTTCTTGAGAGAAAAGGTCTCCCCTCCACTTCAAGAAAGGGTAGAAGATGGCCAGCATGGGGAGAGAGATGATGGTCTGGTTGAAAATAACGGTGCGGATAGCCTGACGCAGCTTCACGGGGTCTACCTGCCAGGACACAGAAGGAACAGGGAGAGGGACATGAGAAGTAGGTCTCTACCTCACCTGCTCAGCGTGGGCTTCTCGAAGTGAACGAGGTCTCCCCAGTCTGGGGCTGGCCATGGTGAACAGTGCAGTCCTTCTTGTCATGGCAGATCTCCCCCAGAGCATAGGTTCTGTGGGCTAGGAATAGTCAGTGCTGAGTTCTGGCTCACACAACACCCTGTCCTCTACAGGGACAAAGAAGCAAATCCCAGTTAAACACAGGAACGGATAAGCAGCGATGGTCACTCAACCATCTTGATGAAGGATTCCAGAAGAGTCTGTGTGACTGAGAGCAGGCTGGCCTTCTGTAGCCTTACAAAGAGAACAACACATCTGCATGGATGGGAGCGGCAGGGCCAGGCCCCCAACCTCCTTCAGCTCCCTCAGCTTGGGGCCAATCCAGTGAGGCTGAGCAGATGAGGATGGAAGCTTTGGATTCTGAACCTTAGAGCTGGCAGCCTCCACCCAGTGCCCTCATGGCTACTGGGTACCTGCTGGGAAGACATGGCCTGAGAATTAGGGCACTGGTGTGGTCTACAGGAACAGGAAGGAGGAAGCAGCCTAATGGGAAAGAGACTGGAAACAGTAGTCCTCCAGTGTCTCAAACTTGGAACAGGTCAGGAGAAAGTTATAGCTTGTAGAGTATTTCAATGGATGAATCTGAAATGGTGTGTGGATAAGTCTCACATACTTGTCCCACATTTCTTATATTCATCTGTCTAAATCTTCCTTACTATGAAATTCATGGAAAGACAGCCAAGAGCAAGGACAGAGCCTGTATATACCACGCTGAGAGGCTGCATAGATGCTGCAGAGACAAGACAGACAGCTCAGAGAGACAGCCAGACTGCAGAGATGACTCAGTCAGAGAGCTCTGCCTCAAGGGGGAACAAATGGGTGGCAGTGTGTACCTGTGTTAAGTGGGCCAAGGAATGGTTTTGATTTTGGTTTTTGAAACAGTCTTGGGGACTGGAGAAATGACTCAGTGGTTAAGAGCACTGGCTGGTTTTCCAGAGGCTCCTGAATGCACGTGGTAGGTCACAACAATGAGTCTGACATCCTCTTCTGGACTCTGTGGGTGCTACTGCATGTATGTTAAACACGGACACACATGCAGGAAAAACAGGCAAACCCATAAAGGAAGTAATTGAAACAGTCTCCTGTAGCCCTTCTGAATGATCCTCCTGCCTCCATCTCAGATGCTGGGAGTCCAGGTGTGTGCTGCCACAGCCAGGCAAAGATTGTGTGATAATCTTTAGAGATGGAACAGTTAGAGCATTTATGTGATAATGTAAAGAGAAATGAGCCAGGCTGAGAGAACGTTAGAATGTTAGGAAAGAGGGAAGAATGCTGAAGCCATTTCCTGGAGCCAAAAGGACAGGAAGCAGGAGAGGTGACAGTCACAGCCCAGGACAGAACCATGGAAAAGGGGTCCTGGCTTTCATTTCCTCAGTGTGGTGGGGGCCAGGCTAGGAAGGAGCTGCGGAGAGAGGAGAGGTGTGCAGAGGCGAGGAGGAGGAGGGAGGGTGGCTTGAGGTTAGGCCTGGACCCAAGGAATGGCAGCAGCCAACAGCTCCCACTGCAGTCAGCTCAGGGATCCTGCTAAAGTCAGCACCTCCTCCAGCTATTGAGGGAGGACATGGTCCAAGGTCCTTCCTGTGGCCTCAGACAGAGCTTTGGAGCTGAGAAGCCTCAGGATGGGCTGGGACGTGGCTGGGTGGATAGAGTGTTCTTGGAGTTCTTGGAGTTGTGCTGCAGCCATGTCTGTGACAGGCTGAGGCAGTCCTTTCTCCTCCTGGTATGTTGAGCACAGTGTCACAGGGCAGCCTGGGGTGGGAATCAGCTGACCAGCACTTTGGTCTAGACTGGCTATGGGTTGAGTGGCCTTTCAATTTCTCTCTTACTTTATGTTTTCATTGTTGAAGTGTGTGTGAGTGTGTGTGTGTATGTGTGTGAGTGTGTGTATGTGTGTGTGTGTGTGTGTGTGTGTGTGTGTGTGTGTGTGTGTAGGTGCCTTGTGCCCTGGTGTGCATCTGGGGTCAGAGTTAATGGTATTGGTTCTCTTCTTCCCCTGTGTGGAGTCCAGGGACCAGACTCAGGTCTTCAGGCTTGGCAGCCATGCCCTTACTTGCTGAACCATCTCACTGACAGAGTGTCCGGGAGCCTAAGCTACCTTCAAACTTCCTGTGTAGCCAAGGATGACCTTGAATTTCTAATCCTCCTGACTCTATTTCCTGAATGTTTAGATTATAGCTGTGTAGCCCCACATGTGCCTTAGTAATGGCACCCAGGGCTTCTTTTGAGCTAAACAAGCACTGTATGAACCGAGGATACCCAGCACCTTCTGGATTCAGGTCACCCCAAGGCTAAGTCTTTGGCTTGCCTGACTTTAGTACCTGCATTCCCAGCAGGAAGAGCTACAATGCCACTTACCGGTTCATTCTTGCCAAGTTGGATGCGGTAGCGGGAGATGGAGGAGGGCTTCCCTGTTGTGTCCACCAGCAGCAGAAGGCCATTGAAAACCCAGAAGCACAGCCCAGGTACGAGGCCAGCACCTGAGGCAGAGAGCAGAGCAACTTAGAGCATCCCAGGGACACAGTGGCTCACCAGGAAGTGAATGAACAAGTGCAAGGATCTGTCCCCTGCCTGGGGCCTCACTGCTCCTGTCCTAGCTTCTGTCTGTCTCCCTCTCCCCTCTACAGTGTGTGTGTGTGTGTGTGTGTGTGTGTGTGTGTGTGTGTGTGTGTGTGTGTGTGTGTGTCACTCTGTATAGTCCTGCCTCGCTATGTAGACTAGGCTGCCTGAACTCTCAATAGATTCTCCCCTGCCTCTCACCCTCTGCCTCTCAAATCTGGGATTAAGGTGGGATTTAAGAAAAGCTGAGGTTTTGGGTGTGAGTTTTGTTGTTTTTTAGTGTTTTGTTTTGAGACAGGCTGGTTTGAAACCCCCATATAATCCAGACAGACCACAAACTCACAGCAATCCCCTTGCCTCAGCCACCTCCTGGGATAACAGGTGTGGCTGCTGTATACTCTCAGCACACATACTGATGACACTTCTGGTCCCCTCACAAGTCTTCCTATTAGGATGAGGATCTGACCACCTGGTCTATTACTCCCAGGGACTCATACTCCACAAAATATTTCAGAAAATGCTGATCAAAGTCAGGAGTCTCAGAAGTTCAATGGCCATCCTCAGCAACATAACTCCTTCTTGGACCTCCGGGGAAACATGAAAAACTATGCCTAGAAGAGGAAAAACAGAGCCTGCACATAAGGATGGCTTAGTGGGTAAGCCTGGTGACCTTAGTGCCACCCCACGAACCATGTCAAAGTGCAAAGGGCAGTAACTGCAGGATGGTCTGCTGATCCATCCACATAGTGTGGCATGTGCCTGTCCCCGCCCACATCACAACACGATAATAGATAAATATTAAAAAGAAAACCCTGACCAAGACACACTTCAGCTGGTGTTTTGTTTCACATCCCACTTCTCATGTCTTTAATCTCCTACTTATAGCAGTCATCCAAGGGACACCACAGTGTTATGTTATGGCACTGTGGCCTCCTTCTAGATTGGAGACCCTGGGGAACAAGGACACCGTTTCCCTGGCCTCTGTCTCTGTCTTCCTCCTTTAGTTTTTTCCTGCCCCATCAAACAGTGTCTGGGGTAGCAGGACACAGGAAGGACTTGGGCAGTGTGGGAGGACCACTGTTAGAGCCATTCTGCCAGACACTTGGATAGACTCTGAGGTGGAAAAGGAGACAAAGCAAGCAGACACAGGCTTGTGTGGAGAAATGCTGACACAGAGCCTGGCATGGTGGTACATGGCTTTAATCCCAGCACTTGGGAGGCAGAGGCAGGTGGATTGATGTGAGTTTGAGGCCAGCTTGGTCTACAAAGTGATTTCAGGACTGCCATGGCTATACAGTGAAACCCTGTCTTGAACCCCCCCCCCCAAAAAAGAGCAGCAGGTGAAGGCTTTTGCACTCAAGCTTGACAGCCTAAGTCCAACCCCCAGGCCCACATTCTGGAAGAAGAGGACCCACTTCAGCAAGGTGTCCTCTGACCTCCACATGCATGCTATGGCGAGCTCATGCCCCTTCACATGCACATGGAGTCCATCTACTACTACTACTACTAGTAATAATAATAATAATAATAATAATAATAATAATAATAATAATAATAATAATAATACCAGCAGCAGCAACAACAAAATGGTGATGATGATGATGAGTAGTGTAGGAAAAGAACAAATGTGGAGCCCCACACACAGCCCTCTGTCAGGAATCTCACCTATAAGGAACAGGATCCACTCATTGCCTTCAAATGTAGACAGCAGTTTCTCCCACTGGGTCTGCCAAAAGTGGCCGGAAGCACCCCAAAATGTCTGAAGATGCCTTGGAAGGAAAACCATTCAAGTTTCTGGGAGAAGGCTGGGAAGCCAGCTCTTTCTTGCTGTGCCTCTCACCCCTAAGTTCTGAAGGGAGCACACTCACCATGTGACCGAGTTCCAGAAGGCCCCAAGCAAGAGCAGCCCAGAGCCCAGGATGAGAGCTGTCCTCCTCATGGAGCCCCAGATGTGTCCCTCCTGCAGGAGCTGGGAGTGTCAGGCCTGTCAGGCTCCTGCTGGGAGCCAGCTGCTTACCTATCCTACAGCTGTGGAAGGCCCTTCCCTTCCAAAGGTTACTGGCTGTGTACAGAGTCTAGGCTTGGGGAGGGAGGCAGATTGCCCCATCTCCAGCAAACCTGTTGAGTGACATTGCTGCCCAGATCTGCATAGGAAAGGCTTTCCCCAGCTCCCTGTGTCATCAGACCTCATGGCAAAGGGTTCTTCAGCACCCAGTGTGTCCTCTTCAGCACTCAGTGTGTCCTCTTCAGCACTCAGTGTGTCCTGTAGTCCCCTTCTTTATCATCACAGTTACAGTCAGGTATGGTGGGGGTGCAGAACTGTAATCCCAGGTCTTGAGAGGTGGAGGCAGGAAGATCAGGGGTTCAAAGTCAGCCTGGGCTATTTGAACCCTGTCTCAAAGAGAGTCCGCTGACCAGCACGGGATGGTGGTTCTTACACATTCTCCAAAACATTTGTTGGAGCTTGGTCTGGTGTACTTTGGTGCTAGTTACTGCTTGTTCTCTGTATGCGTCTACTTGTACCTTGCCTAAGAGGTTTGCCACCTAAAAGGGCATCACACCTGTGAGTTCAAGGCCAACCCACTCTACAAAGTGTGTCCAAGACTGCCAAGATAATACAGAAAAACTGTTTCAAAAAATGAAACAATAACAACAACAACAAAAAAGCTGGGCATGGTGGCACAAGCCTCTAATTCCAGCACTCTATAGGCAGAGGCAGGCATATCTTGGTGAGTCCCAGGCCAGCCTGGTCTACAAAGAGAGTTCCAGGACAGCCAGGGCTATTACACAGAGAAACCTTGTCTCAAAAACCAAAAAGAAAAAAAGAAGCCACAGCCTACTAATTGGGTTAGTTGGAGGAAAAGCACATGGCTGGCACAGAGTAGATTGGACTCAAATGATGATAAATAGCAAGTATTTGGGAGTATGGATGGGAGGTAGCTTGATAGAAATTATTAGAAGCACATGGAATGGGATTGGAGCAGGTTTCTCATACCAGCCCCACTGTGGGATATAGTTTATCAGATTAATATCTGCTCTGGCCCTGGTTAACTAAGGCTATTTTAAAATATAACAGGTGTCTGTGTTTTGACGGATTCCTAGTAGGTTAGAAATGACTGCCCTAATTGTGGAAGGAATGTGGCCTTACCTTAGGCAATTACATGCTGTGAGTCAGGTGTGGTGGCGCACTCCTGTAATCCCAGCACAGGCAGACAGATCACTGTGAGTTTGGAGCCAGCCTGGTCTACAAAGCAAGTGCAGGACAGTCAGGGCTACACAGAGAAACTCTGTCTCAAAAGACAAAAACAAACTGACAAAAACCAAGTACTAAGCTTTCCGTCCCTTCTGCAGATTGAACTCAGGTCCTTGTATTTAGAGGGCGAGTGTTTTATTGAGCAAACCATCGCCCCAGGCCAGAGAGACTGCTCACACCAGAAGAGATACTGAAAGATGATTCTTTTTTTCCCCACTGACCTTTACATCCTTGCAAAAACAAAAGAAGGAGGAGGAGGAGGAAGAGGAGGAGGAGGAAGAGGAGGAGGAGGAGGAGGAGGAGAAGAAGAAAAAGAAGAAGACGGCGAAACAAAGAAAATCGTAAACTAAAAATGAAAAAAAAAAAAAACCCAAAACAAAAAACCCAGAACCCACTTAATCCATAGGAAGTGCTGCCTTTCCCCCTCCTTAGAATTTTTCTTCTCTCCTGTTTTTGTAAATGATTTACTATTAAAAGTTGTCTTATTGTGGAGTGGGAACCTGAACTAATGCCCAAATGCCTGTTTTCCTTGAGCCTCCACCTGACTGGGAGACCCCTGGGCTTGGACTCACTAGTATTTTCTTCCGGACTGAGTTGCATGGACAGGACCTCTTGCCTGGCGGCCAGAGAGTAGGGGCAGCCCTGTCAGAGCTGTTGCATCGCTGAAGCTGATGTCCTGTGAGTGCACACTGCTGCCACTGTTCTTCTGCTTGCTGTCGCCTCATCAGGCCTGCCTGGCCCTTGGAAGACCAAGGTCAAGTGTGCTTCAGACCGGTGTAAACAGAGTGGGTCTTGTCTGGTCCACCCTTGTCCTCAGCCTGTGTGTCTCCTCAAGCCCTGAACAAGGGGTGAACACCCACGGACGGCCTCAGCTTAGATCTGTGTCTGACCTTAAAGACCTTTGACCTCAAGGAGGTTTGTATCCCAAGGTGGAGAAAGGTGCCATTCTCCAGGGGTTTGGTGTGGGCTGCCCATCTTAATACCCTCACCTCCTACAGGCCATCTCTGCCCTCTGCCTCTCTGCCACCCTGCCTGGGATCACGGGGTGACAGGAACCCAGGGCTGGGGGATTCTGCCGGTTGGTGAAGCCCCGTGGCAGGAAGGTAAATGTGGACATAGAGTATACCTGACTTCTCTTCTTCAGCCACCGACTGCCCAGGCTGCCCGGTGAGAGCCAGAGGAGTGGATGGAGGCTGCTGTGATCAGGAGCTGGGGAGGGTGATGGACTGAGCACACAGACTGGGGAGACTGCATGCTCACCCCACATGGGACCCGGGCAGCACAGGGAGGGTGTGGTCTTTTTGCTCAGTTCCTGAGACTTGTGTGGCCCTCGTCCTCATCACTGAGTTCCTCTGTTGTCCCAAAGGCAGGGACTAGGACACAGCATCCCAGGCTGGCAGGAGCTTGCCTTCTGTTTCTGGACACCTTGGTTTGACTCATGCCCTGCCCCACGTGGCCCTGCCAGGGCTGAGTGTGTGGGAATCCTGTGTCAGTTCCAGGACTCAGTTGTGTCCAAGGACATAGGAACAGGGTGTGCTGGTGGATTGGAGGCTTCTCCTGAGTCTGGTATCTGCCCCATGGTGCACCCTTTCCAATAGTGGGCTCCTTCTCCTTCCTTTCCTGTCCCCTTTCCTGTCCCTGCTCAGCCCTATGCTGTATGTCCCGCAGCACAGAACGTCAGGGCTTGGAGGCCCAGTGTCAGGGAAGGTGGTTCCTCTCTAGACTACCCAGGCTAGGTTTGCCATCCTCTCCCAGACCCTCCCAGGCCATCTGAGGGAGGAAGACCCTTTGTGGTGGGAAGACGAGGCTATCATCTCAACACAGGCTGCGGTGTGTGTGTGTGTGTCTGTCTGTCTGTCTGTCTGTATTTTGTGTATGTGTGTGACATGTTAGGTGTTGACATTGCAGTGTAGTTTACATCTTCACCTTCTGAGGACACTTGAATTTAGGACCGATGTGTCTGTGACAAGTATGCCAGGAGTGGCTGGGGCCACCAGAGCAAGCCGCTTCCCCATCACCATCTTCCCATGGGATCCAAGACCTGAGACAGCCTGCCAAATGGAACCACCTTCATCCTCTGGCTGTGCCCACAAGGGGCAGACTGTGATTTGCCCTCCGAGCCTCAGAGTGAACTGGCTACACATGAGAAGGCTGCCTGGCCCTGCTCCAGCCTGCACCCCAGGTTCAGACAGAGGTGCTGAGCCCATGTCAAGTTGTTAAATGTTTCTGTTCTGTAGCTCTTTCCTGCTCCCTTTTGATGACATTTACAAAAGAAAGCAAGCTGCTTGGAAGGCCTGGAAGTGAGGATAGGGCATGATGTCAAGGCTAGTGTGTGTGTATGGGGGAGTACTAGAGCCTTGGACACCAAGGCCACCTGGGTGGGACCCCAGAGTATCTCTCTTGTTAAAGGGCCCCTGGTTCTCCTCAGCCCCACCCTCTCCTCCAGCCGTGGTAATGGCAGGGGCAGAAGAGAACTCTCTGCCCTGTTCTCACAGGAAAGGAAAACTCGGCGTGGGCTTTGCACAGAAGGTTCCACCTTAACACTCGTACCTTGTCTTTACCATGTGCTAGGATATCACATTCAACAGGACAGACAATGTAAAATACTTGAATGAGCCTGTATCATAACATTAATATTATTGAGAGTGTCTGCTTCCCAGGCTGAAGTGATTCATTCATTATTCTGGTCCTGCTCTAGTCCTTTGTAATTGGTGGTAATTATTACGCTTTTCTTTTTAATACAAAAAAATGTATAAAAATAAAAACTTGAAAAGGCAAAACACCAGCTGGTCTCCCATCTGGGACACTGCTGTTGGGTGTGAGAGAGGAGGCTGGTGTGTGTCCCCAGATGGGGGAGCCCACGCTCTGCATGTGGATGACTAATGCAGTCTTTGAGAGGAGGCTGCTCTGGCTCCTCTGCAGCTGTGTCAGGCAGGGCCCATGGTGCTGCTAGTGCATCCAGTGCTGGGCAGCCTGGACCCTCTTGGCCCTGCATCCTGGGAAGCTGGGGAAAGGGTGGAGTTGGGTTTTCATTGCCCAGGATACATATGAGCATTCCCTGTGCACTGTTTATTGTCCTCTAAGACCTGACCAGAGTTTCTTACTGTCAAATGGGTGGGTGATCACTGCCACCAGTGACCTATATTCTGTAGGTGACCAGGAGAGCCAGACTTACCACAGTAACATTCATTAGGAGTGGCTGTGTCTGCTGGCTTCTCAGTTGTGTGGCCTTAGATCCCTAGTGTTGTGCAGTCAGGGGTGAGGTCAAGGGCACAACATCAAAATCTGCTGAGTTAGATGGAGATTTTATTTCCATGCTTCTTTGCAATGTTTTTGTGGAGACATTAAAGCCCTACTGATGTTGGGTCTCTGGGACAAGCCTTGTTTGGTGACAGTCCCTCACAGAGTCCATTTTTCTGACCCCCTCTCCCTGCCCTTTTTCATGACACTGCAGAGAGCATTTCTCCAAATTCTCATAGGAGGAAGGGAATGGCTGGCCTGCAGTGATGGTGGTGGGGGTGGGGAAGTGGGTTGGTGCTTGAAGGAATCTAAGGGCACAAGGTCAGAGGAGGCTGGGACTGCAAGGTGCCCTGTTTCCAGTGGGCCCAGTCTTCTGTGGGCTTCTGTGTTATAGGATGAATCCTGCCCTGTAGTTGGTTTTACACAGCTGGTCATGCACACTTTGAGGTTTTGCCTTTGTGTAGGATGCTCTGGGCTGGGCCTACACCATGAGCAGCTGGACTCCAGGACTGTGCTATTTCACTTGAGCTATAGTATGGTTGCCCTGACTAACCTGGAACTGAAAGTGTACAATCAGCACAGTTGTGATAGAACTTAGCAAATGGTGACTGTGGCAGCCTTCCAGAGCCAACCTCGGTACCAAGGCCTTAGGATCTCAGGGTACTAAGCATGTGCTGCCACAGTGGTGTCCTGGTAAAACTTTCCTGCGGTAGCCTATGGCTTCAGTGTTCCTGGGCCTGTTTGCCACTGATTTCCCATGTGAAGGAAGAAGGGCCTGCCTGCTCTTACTCCATGCTTCCCGGGGCTCATTGTTGCAGGGAGAAGACGATGGTTTGGGTTTAGAGAGCAACTGACCTGAGTCCCCCTCAACATGAGCAGCCCCTGGAGCTCAGCCCTAGTGTGCATTCAGGCTAAGGCACAGGAGCTGGGGAGCCTGTCAATTGAGAAGCGCCTGTGGGCTGTCATAGTTCCTTCTGAGGGACTTGTGTTGTGGAGGGCAAAAGTAACCCAGGCTTTTTTGGAGGAAAGCAGGGACTACATCTAGCATGTCCACACCTCTGACCTGTGATTACCTCAGGTTCCCTGGCTTTAGGTGTGAGAAAAGTATTGGAGCCAGATATCACCCAGTCCCACTGCCACCACATTCTCTATCCCACCGAGGCCACAGGGGAGCTGTGTGGGGATTGGAAGAGAGGACTAGGGGATTCTCCCAGGCTCTCTGTGACTTTTCTCCCCTGCCCGGGCTTCAGAAAATCAGTTAGTTGCTTTTCCCTAAGTGAGTTCCTAGTTCTAAGTGACATGGGAAGTGGTTTGGGGGAAGCCCTGACGCCATCACGGCTTTGTCCTGGCAGGAAGCCTGCCTTCGCTCCATCCTAATGGGACAGCCCTTAGAGTATGGTGGTCAAAGGAGGCCAGCTGCTGAGGGTGGCATGGCCCCAGGCAGTCACCACATCTTACTTCTGAGGGAACAGCCCAGATGGTCCAAGGAGACACTCTATCTTCTTTGGAGGGTCAGGAATGCTCTCTGAGAGTGGGGTGAAGCCCAGCAGGATGACATGTCTCTCATAGGCCTTGCTCTGCTTAAACATGACGTCAGTCCCGTGTAGGTGGTCCAGCAACCCCAGCACGCCATAGCACTGGTTGAACCTGAAGGAGGAAAGAGTATTGCGCAGCTAACACTGGTGGGAAGTTGTGGGTCTCCCAGCCCTCCTCTCTCCTATGTAACTCCACCATGCTGTGCAAACACATCAACAGAGCCTGGAATATTCCTTTGAATGGTTCTGTTTGTGAGTTGTTTAAGAGGCTTTTTTCTTTGTTGTTGTGTATCCTTCTTAGTTTTTTGAGACAGGGTTTCCCTCTGTACTGTATCCTTGGCTGTCCCAGACTGACCCTGATGACCAGGCTGGCCTCAAACTCACAGAAATCTGCCTGCCTTAGCCTCCCAAGTACTGGGATTATAGCCGCGTGCCACCACACTCGGCCATAGAGTTTTTGTTGTTACTGTGTCTAAAACGTTTCATCAAACTGAACTCATGTGTAGCTGGCTTTGAACTGGTGCCAATGCTCCCGCCTCAACTTCCTCAATGCTGATATTTTAAATCCACCTTGTTCTTCACGCATCTGGAGTCCACCTCTTTTGTTACTGGGGATATGGTATGCACAAGATCAGCCTGATAGTCATGTGGCTGCTGAGCTCTCACTGTGTAGTCCAGGCTGGCCTGGAACTCTCTTCACTGTAGCCCAGGCTAACCTCACACTGAGTCCTGGAATTAAAGGCCTGCTAGCATGCCCAGCTGTATCAATCCCCTTTTCACACGGCTGAACCATCTCCGGGTCCCACCTACTCCATCATACTGTGTTCTGGAGTGCAGAAGTTAGAACTTCATGCAGACCAAGGCTTGTCCAGGTAGGCTGAGGGGCACCCCGCATCAGAACAGCTTGGAAGACACTAGGAGGCAGATCCCTGTGACATGCTCCACAGGTACTTTGACTAGTCTGTTTGAAGGGGACCCATGAATAACTGTTCTGATGGGCCTGATGACCATGGAATAGACTGGGATGAGGCCGGTCATGTTGTTGAGCGTCAATCCCACAGTGTGGAGTTTAAGGCTAGCTTGGTCTACATAAGTTCCAGGACAGCCAGGGCTACATAGAGAAATGCTGTCACAAAACAAAGAATAAAGCCCACAGTGCTTAAGTGTGCCAACTTTTTCTGCACATGGTTTCTGAGGAGATGATTCAAGGCTCACAAGTTTCAGCAGTCCTAGAACCCAAATTAAAATTTCCACTGCAGGAAGGACATAGTGTCAGAAAAAAAGAAGATCAAAGTGGCCCTGTCTACTCAGCATCTTTCCCAGCTGGTTCCCACAGTCAGATGGAGGCACCACTGCCCCATGAAGCACTTGAGCAAGGGTGCAGTTGGCTTACTTGAGATGGTGGTAGTCATGGAACTCAGGAGAAGGCAGGAAGGGCAAGTGGTACCCACAGTGGGAGATAGTGGTGACGATGAGAGCCAGGGACAACCACACAGTGAGGGAGGACAAATGAGAGCCCATTGCTAGAGGACCCACCATAACTGGCAACATGTTGGAAGCCTGCAAAGGAAAGGATGATTCAGAAGATGGAGGGACCCAGCTGGGTGTTCACTCTGCCCTTCATGGCGGTAATTGGGACATGCTGACTTAGCTTCAGCTTCCTCTGCAACAGAGTCAGTTTGTAAAAGATAGTTGGAAAAAATAAGATGATGTACACTAGGCACCTGTTACATCAAGCCCTGGCAGAGTTGGTTGTGAGGAGAAAGCAGAGCATGGAACCAGCAACCTCCACTACTGTACTTCAGAGTCGGTTACTTACCACGTGTTCTATAGGGTGGGCATAGATTGAGACCACACCAATGGGTGCTGTCCACTCATGATGTTTCTTGTGTATTTTCTTATACAACGTGGGGTGGTGAAGGAGCCTGGAAAGATAATTCATAAATAGTAACTGCCAACGCCCACTTCCTCCATCCCAAGCAGATCATCAGAAAGTCAAGGTGGGAACGTGGTCCCCATCTGAGGAACAGGCATCTGTAGTCTGCGGATGATAAGTCTGGGTTCCATTGTCTCCAACCCCAGCAGAGAAGTAAACTGAGACCCAGAAAGGAATAACAGGAGCTAGAAGGGGGCTGACCCACTCTCCCATGCGAATAGGGAAACCACTTCTTCCCTGGGCGTCATGTCAAGTTGGAGAATCAGTTGTGTCTCTGGTGCTTGTTGGTAGGGCCTGAGAATAGAGACCACAGCTCAGTGGCCTCTTGTGACCAGGGAGTTGTCCCAGGAGGAGGCCATAAACATGCAAGGAAGGAGCTCACCGGTGTGAGTAGTAGAACAAGATTTCCTCCACAAGGGTGAAAAAGGCCATCTCCATGAGGAACCAGTGGAAGGTGGGCAGTTCTTGAGAGAAAAGGTCTCCCCTCCACTTCAGGAAAGGGTAGGAGATGGCCAGCATGGGGAGAGAGACCATGGTCTGGTTGAAAATAACGGTGCGGATAGCCTGACGCAGCTTCACGGGGTCTACCTGCCAGGACACAGAAGGAACAGGGAGAGGGACATGAGAAGTAGGTCTCTACCTCACCTGCTCAGGGTGGGCTTCTGGGAGTGACTGAGGTCTCCACAGTCTGAGGCTGGCCATGGTGAACAGTACTGTCCTGTCCTGACATGGCAGTGTCCCATCCCCCTCCCTCCCTGCCCCCCGCCCCTGTCCCCAGAGAATAGGCTCTGTAGACTAGGGCCTGTCACTGCTAAGTTCTGGTTCACACAACACCCTGTCCTCTACAGGGACAAAGAAGCAAATCCCAGTTAAACACAGGAACGGATAAGCAGCGATGGTCACTCAACCATCTTGATGAAGGATTCCAGAAGAGTCTGTGTGACTGAAAGCAGGCTGGCCTTCTGTAGCCTTACAAAGAGAACAACACATCTGCATGGTTGGGAGCGGCAGGGGCAGGTCCCCAACCTCCTTCAGCTCCCTCAGCTTGGGGCCAATCCAGTGAGGCTGAGCAGATGAGGATGGAAGCTTTGGATTCTGAACCTTAGAGCTGGCAGCCTCCACCCAGTGCCCTCATGGCTACTGGGTCCCTGCTGGGAAGACATGGCCTGAGAATTAGGGCACTGGTGTGATCTACAGGAACAGGAAGGAGGAAGCAGCCTAATGGGGAAGAGACTGGAAACAGTAGTCCTCCAATATCTCAAACTTGGAACAGGTCAGGAGAAAGTTATAGCTTGTAGAGTATTTCAATGGATGAATCTGAAATGGTGTGTGGATGAGTCTCACATACTTGTCCCACATTTCTTATATTCATCTGTCTAAATCTTCCTTACTATGAAATTCATGGAAAGACAGCCAAGATCAAGGACAGAGCCTGTATATACCACGCCGAGAGGCTGCATAGATGCTGCAGAGACAAGACAGACAGCTCAGAGAGACAGCCAGACTGCAGAGATGACTCAGTCAGAGAGCTCTGCCTCAAGGGGGAACAAATGGGTGGCAGTGTGTACCTGTGTTAAGTGGGCCAAGGGATAGTTTTGATTTTGGTTTTTGAAACATTCTTGGGGACTGGAGAGATGACTCAGTGGTTAAGAGCACTGGCTGGTTTTCCAGAGGCCCCTGAATGCACGTGGTAGGTCACAACAGTGAGTCTGACATCCTTTTCTGGACTCTGTGGGTGCTACTGCATGTATGTTAAACACAGACACACATGCAGGAAAAACACCCAACCCCATAAAGGAAGTAATTGAAACAGTCTCCTGTAGTCCTTCTGAATGATCCTCCTGCCTCAGTCTCAGATGCTGGGAGTCCAGGTGTGTGCTGCCACAGCCAGGCAAAGATTGTGTGATAATCTTTAGAGATGGAACAGTTAGAGCATTTATGTGATAATGTAAAGAGAAATGAACCAGGTTGAGAGAAAGTCAGTATGTTAGGAAAGAGGGAAGAATGCTGAAGCCATTTCCTGGAGCCAAAAGGACAGGAAGCAGGAGAGGTGACAGTCACAGCCCAGGACAGAACCATGGAAAAGGGGTCCTGGCTTTCATTTCCTCAGTGTGGTGGAGGCCAGGCTAGGAAGGAGCTGCTGAGAGAGGAGAGGTGTGCAGAGGCAAGGAGGAGGAGGGAGGGTGGCTTGAGGTTAGGCCTGGACCCAAGGAATGGCAGCAGCCAACAGCTCCCACTGCAGTCAGCTCAGGGATCCTGCTAAAGTCAGCACCTCCTCCAGCTATTGAGGGAGGACATGGTCCAAGGTCCTTCCTGTGGCCTCAGACAGAGCTTTGGAGCTGAGAAGCCTCAGGATGGGCTGGGACGTGGCTGGGTGGATAGAGTGTTCTTGGAGTTCTTGGAGTTGTGCTGCAGCCATGTCTGTGACAGGCTGAGGCAGTCCTTTCTCCTCCTGGTATGTTGAGCACAGTGTCACAGGGCCACTGTGGGTGGGAATCAGCTGACCAGCACTTTGGTCTAGACTGGCTATGGGTTGAGTGGCCTTTCCATTTCTCTCTTACTTTATGTTTTCATTGTTGAAGTGTGTGTGAGTGTGTGTGTGTGTATGTGTGTGAGTGTGTGTGTGTGTGTGTGTGTGTGTGTGTGTGTGTGTGTGTGTGTGTGTAGGTGCCTTGTGCCCTGGTGTGCATCTGGGGTCAGAGTTAATGGTATTGGTTCTCTTCTTCCCCTGTGTGGGGTCCAGGGACCAGACTCAGGTCTTCAGGCTTGGCAGCCATGCCCTTACTTGCTGAACCATCTCACTGACAGGATCTCCTGTAGCCTAAGCTACCTTCAAACTTCCTGTGTAGCCAAGGATGACCTTGAATTTCTAATCCTCCTGACTCTATTTCCTGAATGTTTAGATTATAGCTGTGTAGCCCCACATGTGCCTTAGTAATGGCACCCAGGGCTTCTTTTGAGCTAAACAAGCACTGTATGAACCGAGGATACCCAGCACCTTCTGGATTCAGGTCACCCCAAGGCTAAGTCTTTGGCTTGCCTGACTTTAGTACCTGCATTCCCAGCAGGAAGAGCTGCAATGCCCCTTACCGGTTCATTCTTGCCAAGTTGGATGCGGTAGCGGGAGATGGAGGAGGGCTTCCCTGTTGTGTCCACCAGCAGCAGAAAGCCATTGAAAACCCAGAAGCACAGCCCAGGTACGAGGCCAGCACCTGAGGCAGAGAGCAGAGCAACTTAGAGCATCCCAGGGACACAGTGGCTCACCAGGAAGTGAATGAACAAGTGCAAGGATCTGTCCCCTGCCTGGGGCCTCACTGCTCCTGTCCTAGCCTCTGTCTGTCTCCCTCTCCCCTCTACAGTGTGTGTGTGTGTGTGTGTGTGTGTGTGTGTGTGTGTGTGTGTGTGTGTGTGTGTGTCACTCTGTATAGTCCTGCCTCGCTATGTAGACTAGGCTGCCTGAACTCTCAATAGATTCTCCCCTGCCTCTCACCCTCTGCCTCTCAAATCTGGGATTAAGGTGGGATTTAAGAAAAGCTGAGGTTTTGGGTGTGAGTTTTGTTGTTTTTTAGTGTTTTGTTTTGAGACAGGCTGGTTTGAAACCCCCATATAATCCAGACAGACCCCAAACTCACAGCAATCCCCTTGCCTCAGCCATCTCCTGGGATAACAGGTGTGGCTGCTGTATACTCTCAGCACACATACTGATGACACTTCTGGTCCCCTCACAAGTCTTCCTATTAGGATGAGGATCTGACCACCTGGTCTATTACTCCCAGGGACTCATACTCCACAAAATATTTCAGAAAATGCTGATCAAAGTCAGGAGTCTCAGAAGTTCAATGGCCATCCTCAGCAACATAACTCCTTCTTGGACCTCCGGGGAAACATGAAAAACTATGCCTAGAAGAGGAAAAACAGAGCCTGCATATAAGGATGGCTTAGTGGGTAAGCCTGGTGACCTTAGTGCCACCCCACGAACCATGTCAAAGTGCAAAGGGCAGTAACTGCAGGATGGTTTGCTGATCCATCCACATAGTGTGGCATGTGCCTGTCCCCGCCCACATCACAACACGATAATAGATAAATATTAAAAAGAAAACCCTGACCAAGACACACTTCAGCTGGTGTTTTGTTTCACATCCCACTTCTCATGTCTTTAATCTCCTACTTATAGCAGTCATCCAAGGGACACCACAGTGTTATGTTATGGCACTGTGGCCTCCTTCTAGATTGGAGACCCTGGGGAACAAGGACACCGTTTCCCTGACCTCTGTCTCTGTCTTCTTCCTCTAGTCCTTTCCTGCCACATCAAACAGTGTCTGGGGAAGCGGGACACAGGAAGGACTTGGGCAGTGTGGGAGGACCACTGTTAGAGCCATTCTGCCAGACACTTGGATAGACTCTGAGGTGGAAAAGGAGACAAAGCAAGCAGACACAGGCTTGTGTGGAGAAATGCTGACACAGAGCCTGGCATGGTGGTACATGGCTTTAATCCCAGCACTTGGGAGGCAGAGGCAGGTGGATTGATGTGAGTTTGAGGCCAGCTTGGTCTACAAAGTGATTTCAGGACTGCCATGGCTATACAGTGAAACCCTGTCTTGAACCCCCCCCCAAAAAGAGCAGCAGGTGAAGGCTTTTGCACCCAAGCTTGACAGCCTAAGTCCAACCCCCAGGCCCACATTCTGGAAGAAGAGGACCCACTTCAGCAAGGTGTCCTCTGACCTCCACATGCATGCTATGGCGAGCTCATGCCACCTTCACATGCACATGGAGTCAATCTACTACTACTACTACTAGTAATAATAATAATAATAATAATAATAATAATAATAATAATAATAATACCAGCAGCAGCAACAACAAAAATGGTGATGATGATGATGATTAGTGTAGGAAAAGAACAAATGTGGAGCCCCACACAGCCCTCTGTCAGGAATCTCACCTATAAGGAACAGGATCCACTCATTGCCTTCAAATGTAGACAGCAGTTTCTCCCACTGGGTCTGCCAAAAGTGGCCAGAAGCATCCCAAAATATCTGAAGATGCCTTGGAAGGAAAACCATTCAAGTTTCTGGGAGAAGACTGGGAAGCCAGCCCTTTCTTGCTGTGCCTCTCACCCCTGAGGTCTGAAGGGAGCACACTCACCATGTGGCCGAGTTCCAGAAGGCCCCAAGCAAGAGCAGCCCAGAGCCCAGGATGAGAGCTGTCCTCCTCATGGAGCCCCAGATGTGTCCCTCCTGCAGGAGTTGGGAGTGTCAGGCCTGTCAGGTTCCTGCTGGGAGCCAGCTGCTTACCTATCCTACAGCTGTGGAAGGCCCTTCCCTTCCAAAGGTTACTGGCTGTGTACAGAGTCTAGGCTGGGGGAGGGAACAGGATTGCCCCATCTCCAGCAAACCTGTTGAGTGACATTGCTGCCCAGTTCTGGATAGGAAAGGCTTTCCCCAGCTGTGTGTGTCGTCAGACCTCATGGCAAAGGGTTCTTCAGCCCCCAGTGTGTCCTCTTCAGCACTCAGTGTGTCCTGTTGTCCCCTTCTTCATCATCACAATTACAGTCAGGTACGGTGAGGGTACAGAACTGTAATCCCAGGTCTTGAGAGGTGGAGGCAGGAAGATCAGGGGTTCAAAGTCAGCCTGGGCTATTTGAACCCTGTCTCAAAGAGAGTCCGCTGACCAGCACGGGATGGTGGTTCTTACACATTCTCCAAAACATTTGTTGGAGCTTGGTCTGGTGTACTTTGGTGCTAGTTACTGCTTGTTCTCTGTATGTGTCTACTTGTACCTTGCCTAAGAGGTTTGCCACATAAAAGGGCATCACACCTGTGAGTTCAAGGCCAACCCACTCTACAAAGTGTGTCCAAGACTGCCAAGATAATACAGAAAAACTCTGTTTCAAAAAACGAAACAATAACAAAAACAAAAGCTGGGCATGGTGGCACAAGCCTCTATTTCCAGCACTCTATAGGCAGAGGCAGGCATATCTTGGTGAGTCCCAGGCCAGCCTGGTCTACAAAGAGAGTTCCAGGACAGCCAGGGCTATTACACAGAGAATCCTTGTCTCAAAAACAAAACAAAACAAAATAACAAAAACAAAACAAAAAAAAAAAAAAAAAGGAAAAAAAGAAGCCACAGCCTACTAATTGGGTTAGGTGGAGGAAAAGCACACGCTGGCACAGAGTAGATTGGACTCAAATGATGATAAATAGCAAGTATTTGGGAGTATGGATGGGAGGTAGCTTGATAGAAATTATTAGAAGCACATGGAATGGGATTGGAGCAGGTTTCCCATACGAGCCCCACTGTGGGATATAGTTTATCAGATTAATATCTGCTCTGGCCCTGGTTAACTAAGGCTATTTTAAAATATAACAAGTGTCTGTGTTTTGTCGGATTCCTAGTAGGTTAGAAATGACTGCCCAATTGTGGAAGGAATGTGGCCTTACCTTAGGCAATTACATGCTGTGAGTCATGTGTGGTGGCGCACTCCTGTAATCCCAGCACAGGCAGACAGATCACTGTGAGTTTGGAGCCAGCCTGGTCTACAAAGCAAGTGCAGGACAGTCAGGGCTACACAGAGAAACCCTGTCTCAAAAGACAAAAACAAACTGACAAAAACCAAGTACTAAGCTTTCCGTCCCTTCTGCAGATTGAACTCAGGTCCTTGTGTTTAGAGGGCGAGTGTTTTATTGAGCAAACCATCGCCCCAGGCCAGAGAGACTGCTCACACCAGAAGAGATACTGAAAGATGATTCTTTTTTTCCCCACTGACCTTTACATCTTTGCAAAAACAAAAGAAGGAGGAGGAGGAGGAGGAGGAGGAGGAGGAAGAGGAGGAGGAGGAGGAGGAGAAGGAGGAGGAGGAGAAGAAGAAGAAGAAGAAGAAGAAGAAGAAGAAGAAGAAGAAGAAGAAGAAGAAGAAGAAACAAAGAAAATCGTAAACTAAAAATGAAAAAAAAAAAAAAACAAACAAACCCAAAACAAAAAACCCCAGAACCCACTTAATCCATAGGAAGTGCTGCCTTTCCCCCTCCTTAGAATTTTTCTTCTCTCCTGTTTTGTAAATAATTTACTATTAAAAGTTGCCTTATTGTGGAGCGGGAACCTGAACTAATGCCCAAATGCCCGTTTTCCTTGAGCCTCCACCTGACTGGGAGACCCCTGGGCTTGGACTCACTAGAATTTTCTTCGGAACTGAGTTGCATGGACAGGACCTCTTGCCTGGAGGCCAGAGAGTAGGGGCAGCCCTGTCAGAGCTGTTGCATCTTCTGAAGCTGATGTCCTGTGAGTGCACACTGCTGCCACTGTCCTTCTTCTGCTTGCTGTCGCCTCATCAGGCCTGCCTGGCCCTTGGAAGACCAAGGCCAAGTTTGCTTCAGACCAGTGTAAACAGAGTGGGTCTTGTCTGGTCCACCCTTGTCCTCAGCCTGTGTGTCTCCTCAAGCCCTGAACAAGGGGAGAACACCCACGGACGGCCTCAGCTTAGATCTGTGTCTGACCTTAAAGACCTTTGACCTCAAGGAGGTTTGTATCTCAAGGTGGAGAAAGGTGCCATTCTCCAAGGGTTTGGTGTAGGCTGCCCATCTTAATACCCTCACCCCCTATAGGCCATCTCTGCCCACCCTCTCTGCCACCCTGCCTGGGATCATGGGGTGACAAGAACCCAGGGCTGGGGGATTCTGCCGGTTGGTGAAGCCCCGTGGCAGGAAGGTAAATGTAGACATAGAGTATACCTGACTTCTCTTCTTCAGCCACCGACTGCCCAGGCTGCCCTGTGAGTGCCAGAGGAGTGGATGGAGGCTGCTGTGATCAGGAGCTGGGGAGGGTGATGGACTGAGCACACAGACTGGGGAGACTGCATGCTCACCCCACATGGGACCTGGGCAGCACTGGGAGGGTGTGGTCTTTTTGCTCAGTTACTGAGACTTGTCCTCATCACTGAGTTCCTCTGTTGTCCCAAAGGCAGGGACTAGGACACAGCATCCCAGGCTGGCAGGAGCTTGCTTTCTGTCTCTGGAAACCTTGGTTTGACTCATGCCCTGCCCCACGTGGCCCTCCCAGGGCTGAGTATGTGGGAATCCTGTGTGAGTTCCAGGACTCAGTTGTGTCCAAGGATATGGGAGCAGGGTGTGCTGGTGGATTGGAGGCTTCTCCTGAGTCTGGTATCTGCCCCATGGTGCACCCTTTCCAATAGTGGGCTCCTTCTCCTTCCCTTCCTGTCCCCTTCCTGTCCCTGCTCAGCCCTATGCTGTATATCCCGCAGCACAGAACGTCAGGGCTTGGAGGCCCAGTGTCAGGGAAGGTGGTTCCTCTCTAGACTATCCAGGCTAGGTTTGCCATCCTCTCCCAGACCCTCCCAGGCCATCTGAGGGAGGAAGAGCCTTTGTGGTGGGAAGACGAGGCTATCATCTCAACTCAGGCTGCGGTGTGTGTGTGTGTGTGTGTGTGTGTGTGTGTGTGTGTGTGTGTGTGTGTCTTCCATTTGTATCTTTTATGACATCTTAGGGGTTGACATTGCAGTGTAGTTTACAGCTTCATCTTCTGAAGACACTTGAATTTAGGACTTATGTGTCTGTGACAAGTATGCCAGGAGTGGCTGGGGCCACCAGAGCAATCCACTTCCCCATCAACATCTTCCCTTGCGATCCAAGACCTGAGACAGCCTGCCAAACGGAACCACCTTCATCCGCTGGCTGTGCCCACAAGGGGGCAGACTTTGATTTCCCCTCTGAGCCTCAGAGTGAATTGGCTACACATGAGAAGGCTGCCTGGCCCTGCTCCAGCCTGCACCCCAGGTTCAGACAGAGGTGCTGAGCCCATGTCAAGCTGTTAAATGTTTCTGTCCGTAGCTCTTTCCCACTCTCTTTTGATGACATTTACAAAAGAAAGCAAGCTGCTTGGAAGGCCTGGAAGTGAGGATAGGGCATGAAGTCAAGGCTAGTGTGTGTGTGTATGGGGGAGAACTAGAGGCTTGGACACCCTGGCCACCTGGGTGGGACCCCAGAGTATCTCTCTTGTTAAAGGGCCCCTGGTTCTCCTCAGCCCCACTCTCTCCTCCAGCCATGGTGATGGCAGAGGCCGAAGAGAACTCTCGGCCCAGTTCTCACAGGAAAGGAAAACTCGGCGTGGGCTTTGCAGAGAAGGTTCCACCTTAGCGCTCGTACCTTGTCTTTACCATGTGCTAGGATATCACATTCAACAGGACAAACAATGTAAAATACTTGAATGAACTTGTATCATACATTAATATTACTGAGAGTGTCTGCTTCCCAGGCTGAAGTGATTCATTCACTATTCTGGTCCTGCTCTAGTCCTTTGTAATTGGTGGTAATTATTACGCTTTTCTTTTTAGTACAAAAAAATGTATAAAAATAAAAACTTGAAAAGGCAAAACACGGGCTGGTCTCCCATCTGGGACACTGTTGTTGGGTGTGAGAGAGGAGGCTGGTGTGTGTCCCCAGATGGAGGAGCCAATGTTCTACATGTGGATGACTAACGCAGTCTTTGAGAGGAGGCTGCTCTGGCTCCTCTGCAGCTGTGTCAGGCAGGGCCCATGGTGCTGCTAGTGCATCCAGTGCTGGGCAGCCTGGACCCTCTTGGCCCTGCATCCTGGGAAGCTGGGGAAAGGGTGGAGTTGGGTTTCCATTGCCCAGGGTACATATGAGCATTCCCTGTGCACTGTTTACTGTCCTCTAAGACCTGACTAGAGTTTCTTACTGTCAGATGGGTGGGTGATCACTGCCACCAGTGGCCTATATTCTGTAGGTGACCAGGTGAGCTGGACCCACCTCAGTGACATTCATTAGGAGTGACTGTGCCAGCTGGCTCCTCAGTTGTGTGGCCTTAGATCCCTAGTGTTTTGCAGTCAGGGGTGAGGTCGAAGGCAACACAACACAATCTGCTGTGTTAGATGGAGAGTTTATTTGCATGCTTTTTTGCCATGTTTTTGTGGAGACATTAAAGTCTTCCTGATGTTTGGCCTCTGGGGACAAGCCTTGTTTGGTGACAGTCCCTCACAGAGTCTATTTTTCTGACTCCCTGTCCCTGCCACTTTTGATGACACTGCCGAGAGCATTTCTCTAGATTCTCATAGGAGGAAGGGAATGGCTGGCCTGCAGTGATGGTGGTGGGGGTGGGGAGTGGGTTGGTGCTTGAAGGAATCTAAGGGCACAAGGTCAGAGGAGGCACGGACTGCAGGATGGTCTGTTTCCAGTGGGCCAGTTTTCTGTGGGCCTCAGTGTTATAGGATGAATCCTGCCCTGTAGTTGGTTTTGGAGAGCTGGTTGTGCACACTTGGAGGTTCTGCTGTTGTCTAGGCTGGGTCTCGGCTGGGCCTACACCATGAGCAGCTGGACTACAGGGCTGTGCTATTTCACTTGAGCTATAGTAGAGTTGCCCTGACTAACCTGGAACTGAAAGTGTACAATCATCACAGCTGTTATGGAAGTTAGCAAATGGTGACTGTGGCAGCCTTCCTAGGCCAACCTAGGTGCCATGGTCTTGGGATCTCAGGGTTGCTAACCATGTGCTGCCACAGTGGTGTCCTGGTAAAACTTTCCTGCGGTAGCCTACGGCTTCGGTGTTCCTGGGCCTGTTTGCCACTGATTTCCCATGTGAAGGAAGAAGGGCCTGCCTGCTCTTACTCCATGCCTCCCGGGGCTCATTGTCGCAGGGAGAAGACGATGGTTTGGGTTTAGAGAGCAACTGACCTGAGTCCCCCTCAACATGGGCAGCCCCTGGAGCTCAGCCCTAGTGTGCACTCAGGCTAAGGCACAGGAGCTGGTGAGCCTGTCAATTGAGAAGCTCCTGTGGGCTGTCCTAGCTCCTTCTGAGGGACTTGTGTTGTGGAGGGCAAAAGTAACCCAGGCGTTTTTGGAGGAAAGCAGGGACTACATCTAGCATGTCCACACCTCTGACCTGTGATTACCTCAGGTTCCCTGGCTTTAGGTGTGAGAAAAGTTTTTGGAGCCAGAAATCTCCCAGTCCCACTGCCACCACATTCTCTATCCCACCGAGGCCGCAGGGGAGCTGTGTGTGGATTGGAAGAGAGGACTAGGGGATTCTCCCAGGCTCTCTGTGACTTTTCTCCCCTGCCTGTGCTCCAGAAAAATTAGCTAGTTGCTTTTCCCTATGTGAGTTCCTAGTCCTAAGTGACATGGGAAGTGGTTTGGGGGAAGCCCTGACGCTATCACGGCCTTGTCCAGGCAGGAAGCCTGCCTTCCCTCCACCATAATGGGACAGCCCTTAGAGTATGGTGGTCAAAGGAGGCCAGCTGCTGAGGGTGGCCTGGCCCCAGGCAGTCACCACATCTTACTTCTGAGGGAACAGCCCAGATGGTCCAAGGAGACACTCTATCTTCTTTGGAGGGTCAGGAATGCTCTCTGAGAGTGGGGTGAAGCCCAGCAGGATGACATGTCTCTCATAGGCCTTGCTCTTCTTAAACATGACGTCAGTCCCATGTAGGTGGTCCAGCAACCCCAGTGTCCCATAGCACTGGTTGAACCTGAAGGAAGAAAGAGTATTGCCCAGCTAACACTGGTGGGAAGTTGTGGGTCTCCCAGCCCCCCTTTCTCCTATGTAACACCACCATGCTGTGCAAACACATCAGCAGAGCCTGGAATATTCTTTTGAATGGTTCCCTTTGTGGGATGTTTAAGAATTGTGTTTTTTTGTTTGTTTTTTTTTTTGTTTTTTTGTTTTTTGGTGGGTTTTTTTTTGCTGTTTTTGTTTTTCTTTCTTCTTGGTTTTTTGAGACAGGGTTTCCCTCTGTATCCTTGGCTGTCGTAGACTCACTTTGATGACCAGGCTCTCAGCAGTCTGCCTGCCTTGGCCTCCCAAGTGCTGGGATTATAGGCATGTGGGACCACACTTCGCCCCAGAGTTTTTGTTGTTACTGTTTCTAAAAAAGTTTCACTGAACTGAACTCATGTGTAGCTGGCTTTGAACTGGTGCCAATGCTCCTGCCTCAAGTTCCCCCAATGCTGATATTTTAAGTCCACCTTGTTCTTCACGCACCTGGAGTCCACCTCTTTTGTTACTGGGGATATGGTATGCACAAGATCAGCCTGATAGTCATGTGGCTGCTGAGCTCTCACTGTGTAGTCGAGGCCGGCCTGGAACTCTCTTCACTGTAGACCAGGCTAACCTCACACTGAGTCCTGGAATTAAAGGCCAGCTAGCATGCCCAGCTGTAGCAATCCCCTTTTCACACTGCTGAACCATCTCTGGGTCCTACCTACTCCCTCTTCTGTGTTCCGGAGTGCAGAAGTTAGCACTTCATGCAGACCAAGGCTTGTTCAGATTGGCTGAGGGGCACCCCGCATCAGAACATCTTGGAAGACATTAGGAGGCAGATCCCTGTGACATGCTCCACAGGTACTTTGACTGGTCTGTTTGGAGGGGACCCATGAATAACTGTTCTAAGTGTGTCTGATGACCGAGGAATAGACTGGTATGAGGTCAGTTATGTTGTTGAGTCTCAATCCCAGCAGTTTGGAGTTTGAGGCTAGCCTGGTCTACATAAGTTCCAGGACAGCCAGGGCTACATAGAGAAAAGCTGTCACAAAACAAAGAATAAAGCCCACAGTGCTTAAGTGTGCCAACTTGTTCTGCACATGGTTTCTGAGGAGATGATTCAAGGCTCACAAGTTTCAACAGTCCTAGAACCCAAATTAAAATTTCCAACTGCAGGAAGGACACGGTGTCAGAAAAAAAGCAGAAGATCAAAATGGCCCTGTCTACTCAGCATCTTTGCAGCTGGTTCCTGCAGGTAGATGGAGGCACCTCTGCCCCATGAAATAATTGAGCAAGGGTGTAGTTGGCTTACTTGAGATGGTGGTAGTCATGGAACTCAGGAGAAGGCAGGAAGGGCAAGTGGTACCCACTGTGGGAGATAGTGTTGATGATGAGAACCAGGGACAACCACACAGTGATGGAGGACAAATGAGAGCCCATTGCTAGAGGACCCACCATAACTGGCAACATGTTGGAAGCCTGCAAAGGAAAGGATGATTCAGGAGATGGAGGGACCCAGCTGGGTGTTGACTCTGCCCTTTGTGGTTGTAACTTGGGACACACTGACTTAGCTTCAGCTTCCTCTTCAGCAGAGTCAATTTGTAAATGGTTTTTGGAAAAATAAGATGATGTGCATTAGGCATCTGCTACAGCCAATATCAGGCAGCTTTTGTTTGGGAGGAGAAAGCTGAGCAGGGAACCAGCAGCCTCAGCTTCTGCACTTAAGGGGCTGTTACTTACCACGTGTTCTATAGGGTGGGCATACATTGAGATCACACCAATGGGTGCTGTCCACTCATGATGTTTCTTGTGTATTTTCTTATACAATGTTGGGTGATGAAGGATTCTGGAAAGATAATTCATAGATGGTAACTGCCAATGCCCACTTCCCTCCATCCCAAGCAGATCATCAGAAAGTCAAGGTGGGAACGAGTCCCCATCTGAGGAACAGGCATCTGTAGTCTGCGGATGATAAGTCTGGGTTCCATTGTCTCCAACCCCAGCAGAGAAGTAAACTGAGACCCAGAAAGGAATAACAGGAGCTAGAAGGGGGCTGACCCACTCTCCCATGCGAATAGGGAAACCACTTCTTCCCTGGGCGTCATGTCAAGTTGGAGAATCAGTTGTGTCTCTGGTGCTTGTTGGTAGGGCCTGAGAATAGAGACCACAGCTCAGTGGCCTCTTGTGACCAGGGAGTTGTCCCAGGAGGAGGCCATAAACATGCAAGGAAGCATCTCACCGGTGTGAGTAGTAGAACAAGATTTCATCCACAAGGGTGAAAAGGGCCATCTCCATGAGGAACCAGTGGAAGGTGGGCAGTTCTGGGGAGCAGGGGTCTCCCCTCCACTTCAAGAAAGGGTAGAAGATGACCAGCATGGGGAGAGAGATCATAGTCTGGTTGAAAATAACGGTGCGGATAGCCTGCCACATCTTCACAGGGTCTACCTGCCAGGACACAGAAGGAACACGAGAGGGACATGAGAAGTAGGTCTCTACCTCACGTGCTAAGGGTGGGCTCTGGGAGTGACTGAGGTCTCCACAGTCTGAGGCTGGCCATGGTGAACAGTACTGTCCTGTCCTGACATGGCAGTGTCCCCTCTCCCCCAGAGAATAGGCTCTGTAGACTAGGACCTGACACTTCCGAGTTCTGGCTCACACAACACCCTGTCCTCTACAGACACAAAGAAGCAAATCCCAGTTAAACCCAGGAACGGATAAGCAGCGATGGTCACTCAACCATCTTGATGAAGGATTCCAGAAGAGTCTGTGTGACTGAAAGCAGGCTGGCCTTCTGTAGCCTTACAAATAGAACAACACATCTGCATGGATGGGGGCAGCAGGGGCAGGCCCCCAACCTCCTTGAGCTCCCTCAGCTTGGGGCCAATCCAGTGAGTCTGAGCAGATGAGGATGGAAGCTTTGGATTGTCAATCTTAGAGCTGGCAGCCTCCACCCTCATGGCTACTGGGTACCTGCTGGGAAGATATGGCCTGAGAATTAGGGCACTGGTGTGGTCTACAGGAACCAGAAGGAGGAAGCAGCCTAATGGGGAAGAGACTGGCAACAGTAGTCCTCCAGTGTCTCAAACTTGGAACAGGTCAGGAGAAAGTTATAGCTTGTAGAGTATTTCAATGGATGAATCTGAAATAGTGTGTAGATGAGTCCCATATATTTTTCTCACATTTCTTCTGTCTGTCTGTCTGTCTGTCTTAAAATTCCTTACTAAGAAACTCACAGGAAAAGACAGTCAAGAGCAAGGACAGAGGCTGTATATACCACGCTGAGAGGCTGCATAGATGCATCTGAGACAAGACAGACAGCTCAGAGAGACTGCCAGACTGCAGAGATGACTCAGTCAGAGAGCTCTGCCTCAAGGGGGAACAAATGGGTGGCAGTGTGTACCTGTGTTAAGTGGGCCAAGGGATGGTTTTAGTTTTGGATTTTGAAACAGTCTGGGGACTGGAGAGATGACTCAGTGGTTAAGAGCATTGGCTGGTGTTCCGGAGGCCCCTGAATGCAAGTGGTAGATCACAACAGTGGGTCTGACATCCTTTTCTGGACTCTGTGGGTGCGACTGCATGTATGTTAAACACAGACACACATGCAGGAAAAACACCCATACACATAAAGGAAGTAATTGAAACAGTCTCCTGTAGCCCTTCTGAATGATCCTCCTGCCTCCATCTCAGATGCTGGGAGTCCAGGTGTGTGCCGCCACAACCAGGCAAAGATTGTGTGATAATCTTTAGAGATGGAACAGTTAGAGCATTTATGTGATAATGTAAAGAGAAATGAGCCAGGTTGAGAGAAAGTCAGAATGTTAGGAAAGAGGGAAGAATGCTGAAGCCATTTCCTGGAGCCAAAAGGACAGGAAGCAGGAGAGGTGACAGTCACAGCCCAGGACAGAACCATGGAAAAGGGGTCCTGGCTTTCATTTCCTCAGTGTGGTGGAGGCCAGGCTAGGAAGGAGCTGCTGAGAGAGGAGAGGTGTGCAGAGGCGAGGAGGAGGAGGGAGGGTGGCTTGAGGTTAGGCCTGGACCCAAGGAATGGCAGCAGCCAACAGCTCCCACTGCAGTCAGCTCAGGGATCCTGCTAAAGTCAGCACCTCCTCCAGCTATTGAGGGAGGACATGGTCCAAGGTCCTTCCTGTGGCCTCAGACAGAGCTTTGGAGCTGAGAAGCCCCAGGATGGGCTGGGACGTGGCTGAGTGGGTAGAGTGTTTTTTTAGTTCTTGGAGTTGTGCTGCAGCCATGTCTGTGACAGGCTGAGGCAGTCCTTTCTCCTCCTGGTATGTTGAGCACAGTGTCACAGGGCTACTGTGGGTGGGAATAAGCTGACCAGCACTTTGGTCTAGACTGGCTCTGGGGTGAGTGGCCTTTCCATTTCTCTCTTACTTTATTTTTTAATTGTTGAGGGGTGTGTGTGTGTGTGTGTGTGTGTGTGTGTGTGTGTGTGTGTGTGTATGTGTGTGTGTGTGTTTGTAGGTCTTTGTGCCCTGGTGTACATCTGCGGTCAGAGTAAATGGTGTTGGTTCTCTTCTTCCCCTGTGTGGGGTCCAGGGACCAGACTCAGGTCTTCAGGCTTGACAGCCATGCCCTTACTTGCTGAACCATCTCACTGACAGGATCTCCTGGAACCTAAGTTACCTTCAAACTTCCTGTGTAGTCAAGGATGCCCTTGAACTTCTAATCTTCCTGCTTCCATTTCCTGAGTGCTTGGATTATAACTGTGCAGCCCCACATGTGCCTTAGTAATGGCACCCAGGGCTTCTTTCAAGCTAAACAAGCACTGTATGAACCAAGGATACCCAGTACCTTCTGGATTCAGGTCACTTCATGGGTAAGATTTGGCTTGCCTGACTTTGGTCCCTGCATTCCCAGCAGGAAGAGCTACAATGCCACTTACCGGTTCATTCTTGCCAAGTTGGATGCGGTAGCGGGAGATGGAAGAGGGCTTCCCTGTTGTGTCCACCAGCAGCAGAAGGCCATTGAAAACCCAGAAGCACAGCCCAGGTACGAGGCCAGCACCTGAGGCAGAGAGCAGAGCAACTTAGAGCATCCCAGGGACACAGTGGCTCACCAGGAAGTGAATGAACAAGTGCAAGGATCTGTCCCCTGCCTGGGGACTCACTGCTCCTGTGCTATCCTCTGTGTGTCTCCCTGTCTCCTCCACAGTGTGTGTGTGTGTGTGTCTGTGTGTGTGTGTGTGTGTCTGTGTGTGTGTGTGTCTGTGTGTGTGTGTCTGTGTGTGTGTGTGTGCTTGTGTGTGTTTGAGACAGGGGCTCACTGGGTAGTCTTGCCATGAACTCACAGTAGATTACCCCCTGCCTCTCTGCCTCTGCCACTTATATGCTGAGACTAAAGATGGGATTAAAACATAACTGATTTTGGGTGTGAGTTTTGTTGTTGTTGTTGTTTTTTTTTACTTGTTTTGTAACAGGCCAGTTTGAAACCAACTGATAGTCCAGACAGACCCCAAACTCACAGCAATCCCCTTGCCTCAGCCACCTTCTAGGTAACAGGTGTGGCTGCTGTATCCTCTCAGCACAGGTACTGATGACACTTCTGGTCCCCTCACAAGTCTTCCTATTAGGATGAGGAGACCATCTGACCCCCTGGTTTATTACTCCCCAATACTGGTGCTCCACAAAAAATTTCAGAAAATGCTGATCAAGGTCAGGAGTCTCAGAAGTTCAATGGTCATTCTCAGTCACATAACTCCTTCTTGGACCTCCTGGGATGCACGAAAGCCTATGCTTAGAAGAAAAACAATAGAGCGTGCATATAAGGGTGGCCTAGTGGGTAAGCCTGGTGACCTGAGTGCCACCCCACGAACATTGTCAAAGTGCAAAGAGCAGTCACTGTAGGGTGGTCTGCTGATCCATCCACATAGTGTGGCATGTGCCTGTCCCCGCCCACATCACAACACGATAATAGATAAAAATTAAAAAGAAAACCCTGACCAAGACACACTTCAGCTGGCGTTTTGTTTCACATCGCACTTCTCATGTCTTTAATCTCCTACCTACAGCAGTCATCCAAGGGACACCGCACCGCAGTGTTGTCTTATGGCACTGTGGCTCCTCCTAGATTGGAGACCCTGGGGAACAAGGACACTGTTTCCCTGGCCTCTGTCTCTGTCTTCCTCCTTTAGTTTTTTTCCTGCCCCATCAAACAGTGTCTGGGGTAGCAGGACACAGGAATGACTTGGGCAGTGTGGGAGGACCACTGTTAGAGCCATTCTGCCAGACACTTGGATAGACTCTGAGGTGGAAAAGGAGACAAAGCAAGCAGACACAGGCTTGTGTGTAGAAATGCTGATACAGAGCCTGGCATGGTGGTACATGGCTTTAATCCCAGCCAGCACTTGGGAGGCAGAGGCAGGTAGATTGATGTGAGTTTGAGGCCAGCCTGGTATGCCAAGTGATTCCAGGACTGCCATGGCCTCACAGAGAAACCCTGTTCTGAAAAAAATAAATAAATAAATAAAGAAGTAAATAGAATAAAATTAAACGAAATTCTGGTACAGTGTGTTTCAAAATAACAAGCAAAGCTTGGTGGTGGTGGCTCACACCTGCAATCCAGCACTTGGGAGGCAGAGGCAGACAGATCTCTCTGTTTGAAGTCAGCCTAGTCTATAAAGTGAGTTCCAGGATAGCCGGGGCTACACAGAGAAAGCCAGTCTAAAGAAAAAAAGGATCACGGGGCTGGAGAAATGGCTCAGCAGCTAAGAGCACTGGCTGCTCTTCCAGAGGTTCTGAGATCAATTCCCAGCAACCACCTGGTGGCTCACAACCATCTATAGTGAGATCTGGTGCCCACTTCTGGTGTGCAGGTGAACAGGCGGGATACTGTATACAATAATAAATAAATCATTTAAGAAAAGAAAAAGAGCCGGGCGTGGTGGCGCATGCCTTTAATCCCAGCACTCGGGAGGCAGAGGCGGGCAGATCACTGTGAGTTCGAGGCCAGCCTGGTCGACAAAGTGAGTCCAGGACAGCCAAGGCTACAGAGAGACCCTGTCTCGAAAAACCAAAAAAAAAAAAAAAAAAAAAAAAAAAAAAAAAAAAAAGAAAAGAAAAAGAAAAAAGAAAAAATGATCATAATTTCAAAAATACATATAATAATCATAAGAAAATTTGGGGTTAGAGAGAGAGGGCTCAGCGTTTAAGAGCACTGGTTGCTCTTCCAGAGAGCTGGGGTTTCATTTCCGGACCCCACATGGTGCTTCACAATCATTTGTTACTCTAGTTCCAGGGAAACCAACACCCTGTCCTGAGCTCCCAGCTCCTGCACGAACATGGCACATGGACGTACACTCAGGCACACGTACACTCAGGCACACTTACACACACAAAGTAAATTAATAGTACCTTTGACTCCAAGGAAACATTCAGAGCAGCTAAATGTCTATTAGCAGGAAATGAAGAGTCTTTCAGGTGACAGAACAGCCCTGGCACATGAGCTATTAAGGCCTTGCTCCATATTGGCAAGATGGTTCCAAGTACCCAGGAGTCAGAGGCAGGCAGATCCCTGTGCGTTCGAGGCCAGCCTGGTCTACAAAGTGGGTCCAGGACAGCCAAGGCTACACAGAGCAACCCTGTCTCAAAAAACAAAACAAACAAAAAACAGAAACAAAATGGCAGATTGGGCAGTGATGGTACACACCTTTAATCCCAGCAATCCCGGAGGCAGAGGCAGGTGGGTCAATATGACTCCAAGGCCAGCCTGGTCTACAGCGTGAGACCAGGACAGCCAAGGCTACGTAAAGAGACCTTGTCTGAAAGCAAAAAACCAAAAAAGCAAAAAACCTCAAACCACCAACAACAGAAGAGCAGATTGGGCCCATAAGACAGAGCAGCAGGTGAAGGCCCTTGCAGCCAAGCTTGACAGCCTGAGTTCAATCCCCAGGCCCACATTCTGGAAGAAGAGGACCCACTTCAGCAAGGTGTCCTTTGACCTCCACATGCATGCTATGGCGAGCTCATGCCCCCTTCACATGCACATGGAGTCAATCTTCTACTACTACTACTAGTAATAATAATAATAATAATAATAATAGCAACAACAGCAACAGCAACAAAAATGGTGATGATGATGATGATTAGTGTAGGAAAAGAACAAATGTGGAGCCCCACACACAGCCCTCTGTCAGGAATCTCACCTATAAGGAACAGGATCCACTCGTTGCCTTCAAATGTAGACAGCAGTTTTTCCCACTGGGTCTGCCAAAAGTGGCCAGAAGAATCCGAAAATGTCTGGGGATGCCTTGGAAGGAAAACCATTCAAGTTTCTGGGTGAAGGCTGGGAAGCCAGCTCTTTCTTGCTGTGCCTCTCCCCCCTGAGTTCTGAAGGGTGCACACTCACCATGTGACCGAGTTCCAGAAGGCCCCAAGCAAGAGCAGCCCAGAGCCCAGGATGAGAGTTGTCCTCCTCATGGAGCCCCAGATGTGTCCCTCCTGTAGGAGTTGGGAATATCAGGCCTGTCAGGTTCCTGTTGGGAGCAGGCTGCTGACCTACCCTACAGCTGTGGAAGGCCCTTGCTTCCAAAGTTTCCTCGCTGTATTTGAGTGTACAGACTATAGCCTGGGGAAGGGAACAGGATTGCCCCAACTCCAGCAAACCTGCTGAGTGACATTGCTGCCCAGATCTGCATAGGAAAGGCTTTCCCCAGCTCCCTGTGTCATCAGACCTCATGGCAAAGGGTTCTTCAGCACCCAGTGTGTCCTCTTCAGCACTCAGTGTGTCCTGTTGTCCCCTTCTTTATCATCACAGTTACAGTCAGTTATGGTGGGGGTACAGAACTGTAATCCCAGGTCTTGAGAGGTGGAGGCAGGAAGATCAGGGGTTCAAAGTCAGCCTGGGCTATTTGAACCCTGTTTCAAAGAGAGTCTGCTGACCAGCACGGGATGGTGGTTCTTACACATTCTCCAAAACATTTGCTGGAAGTTGCTATTTTGATGCTAATTACTTCTCTCTCTCTCTCTCTCTCTCTCTCTCTCTCTCTCTCTCTCTCTCTCTCTCTCTCTCTCTCTGCACCACCTTGTACCTAGCCTAAGAGGTTTGCCAATTAAAAGCCATGACACCTGTGAGTTCAAGGCCAACCCAGTCTACAAAGTGAGTCCAGGACTGGCTAGGTAACACAGAGAAACTCTGTCTCAAAAAATGAAAACATCACCACCAAAAACAAAAACTGGGCATGGTGGCACATGCCTTTAATCCCAGGATTGGTGGCAGAGGCAGAGGGATCTCAGTGAGTTCCAGGCCAGCCTGGTCTACAGAGTTCCAGGACAGCCAGGGATATCACACAGAGAAACCCTGTCTTGAAAACAAAACAAACAAAACAAACAAACAAACAAACAAAGCAATAGCCTGCGAATTGGATTAGGTAGAGGAAAGCACATGGCTGGGTTGGAGGAGATTTGGCAACCACACGATGATAAAGAGCAAGTATTTGGGAGTATGGATGGGAGGTAGCTTGATAGAAATTATTAGAGGTAGATGTAATGGGATTGGGGCAGGGATTTCATACCCTCCCCTCTGTGGAATGTAGTTTGTCGGATTAATATCTGCCCTGGCCCTAGTTAACTAGGGCTATTTTAAAATATAGCAAGTGTCTGTGTTTTCACAGATTCCTCGTGGGTTACAAATGACTGCCCTAATTGTGAGAGGAATGTGGCCTTGCCTTAGGTATTTACACGCTGTGAGTCAGATATGGTAGCACACTCCTGTAATCCCAGCACTGGTAGGCAGATCACTGTGAGTTCAGGGGCCAGCCTGGTCTACAAAGCAAGTGCAGGACAGTCAGGGCTACACAGAGAAACCCTGTCTCAAAAGACCAAAACAAACAGACAAAAATCAAGTACATGCTGTGGTACCCAGCTTTCCATCCCTTCTGGGGATTGAACTCAGGTCCTTGTGTTTACATGGCGAGTGTTTTATTGAGCAAACCATAGCCGCAGCCCAGAGAGGCTGCTCACACCAGAAGAGCCTATTGAAAGATGATTCATTTTCTTATTTCTCTGACCTTTCCATTCTTGAGAAAACAGATAAAAGAAAGAAAAAGAAAAAAAAAAGAAGGAAAAAAGGACAAAATTGAAAATTAAAAATGAAAAAAAGAAAAACAAAAACAAAACCCCAGAATCCACCTAATCTGTAGAAAGTGCTGTCTCTCCCCTTCCTTGGAATTTTTCTTCTCATCTGTTTTTGAAAATTATATATCTACATATTTTCTCCTCGTGGAGCCCCATATGTGTCCCTCCTGCAGGAGCGGGGAGTGTCAGGCCTGTCAGGCTCCTGCTGGGAGCAGGGTGCTGACCTATCCCACAGTTGTGGAAGGGCCTTCCCTACCAAAGGTTGCTGGCTGTATTTGAATGTACAGACTCCAGGCTGGGGGAAGGAAGAGGATTGCCCTATCTCCAGCTATATATATATATATATATATATATATATATATATATATATATATATATATATATATAGTGTTTGGGGTTTTTGTTTGTTTGTTTGTTTGTTTGTTTCTTGTTTGTTTTCTAGACTGGGATTCTCTGTGTAGCCTTGGCTGTCCTAGATTCACTTTGTAGACCAGGCTGGCCTGAAACTCATAGCGATCCACCTTCCTGAGTGCTGAGATTAAAGGCATGGGCAACGACGCCATGCCGAATTAATATATTTTTCTCTTTTTAAAAATTGAATTAAATTAAATTTTCTAATTTTGGGGGAATAATATATTTTTAAAAGTTGCCTTATTGTGGAGCAGGAACCTGAACTAATGCCCAAATGCCCGTTTTCCTTGAGCCACCACCTGACTGGGAGGCCCCTGGGCTTGGACTCACTAGAATTTTCCTCGGGACTGAGTTGCATGGACAGGGCCTCCTGCCTGGAGGCCAGAGAGTAGGGGCGGCTCTGTCAGAGCTGTGCCCAGGACACCCCTGCTGTTGCATCATCTGAAGCTGATGTCCTGTGTCTGCACTCTGCTGCCACTGTCCTTGCTCTGCTTGCTGTCGCCTCACCAGGCCCTACTCGGGCCTGTGGGGTTCGACTAATAATCGGGAGGAAGGTCACCTGTTGAAAATGCAAGACACAAAGAAGGACAGCAAGTCTGATTGATCAAACTCTAAAACTTTATTAGTCAGGCAGCAGCTTTTATAAGTCAGAAGGCAGGGAAGCATGTTGCTATAGCAACCCAGCTGCAGGATTTTCTCAAAACACAGGGAATTCCAGGCTGGGTCATAATGTCCTGCCACACAGGGTATCTGGCTCCATCCTTATCTAGTCTATCTGATAAACCATAACAGGGTTGCTCCATCTATATCTGTCTTTAGTCTAACTGCTGTCTCACAAAAGGTTCAGATACTTTCTGGTGAAAGGCATAGACTTAAAAGTACAGACTTGGACAAGAAGGCTGATCACTGGCCATATGGCCTATCGTCACCAACAAGGACCACCCAGCCTTTGGAAGACCAAGGCCAAGTTTGCTTCAGACCCGTGTAAACAGAGTGGGTCTTGTCTGGTCCACCCTTGTCCTCAGCCAGTGTGTCTCCCCAAGCCATGAACAAGGGGAGAACACCCACGGGCGGCCTCAGCTTAGATCTGTGTCTGACCTTAAAGACCTTTGACCTCAAGGAGGTTTGTATCTCAAGGTGGAGAAAGGTGCCATTCTCCAAGGGTTTGGTGTAGGCTGCCCATCTTAATACCCTCACCCCCTATAGGCCATCTCTGCCCACCCTCTCTGGGATCACGGGGTGACAGGAACCCAGGGCTGAGGGATTCTGCCTTTGGTCAAGCCCCGTGGCAGTAAGGTATATGTGGACAAGGAGTATACCTGACTTCTCTTCTTGAGCCACCGACTGCCCAGGCTGCCCTGTGAGTGCCAGAGGAGCAGATAGAGGCTCCTGTGATCAGGAGCTGGGGAGGGTGAAGGTCTGAGCACACAGACTGGGGAGACTGCATGCTCACCCCACATGGGACCCGGGCAGCACTGGGAGGGTGTGGTCTTTTTGCTCAGTTACTGAGACTTGTGTGGCCCTTGTCCTCATCACTGAGTTCCTCTTTTGTCCCAAAGGCTGGGACTAGGACACAGCATCCCAGCCTGGCAGGAGTTTGCCTTCTGTTTCTGGACACCTTGGTTTGACTCATGCCCTGCCCCACGTGGTCCTCCCAGGGCTGAGTATGTGGGAATCCTGTGTCAGTTCCAGGACTCAGTTGTGTCCAAGGATATGGGAGCAGGGTGTGCTGGTGGATTGGAGGCTTCTCCTGAGTCTGGTATCTGCCCCATGGTGCACCCTTTCCAATAGTGGGCTCCTTCTCCTTCCTTTCCTGTCCCCCTTCCTGTCCCTGCTCAGCCCTATGCTGTATATCCCGCAGCACAGAACGTCAGGGCTTGGAGGCCCAGTGTCAGGGAAGGTGGTTCCTCTCTAGACTATCCAGGCTAGGTTTGCCATCCTCTCCCAGACCCTCCCAGGCCATCTGAGGGAGGAAGGCCCTTTGTGGTGGGAAGACGAGGCTATCATCTCAACTCAGGCTGAGGAGGGGTGGGAGTGTAGTTGTGTGTGTGTGCATGTGTGTGTGTGTGTGTGTGTGTGTGTGTGTGTGTGTGTGTGACATATTAGGAGTTGACGTTGCAGTGTAGTTTACAGCTTCACCTTCTGAAGACACTTGAATTTAGGACCGATGTGTCTGTGACAAGTATGCCAGGAGTGGCTGGGGCCACCAGAGCAAGCTGCTTCCCCATCACCATCTTCCCATGGGATCCAAGACCTGAGACAGCCTGCAAAACGGAACCACCTTCATCCTCTGGCTGTGCCCACAAGGGGCAGACTGTGATTTGTCCTCCGAGCCTCAGAGTGAAATGGTTACACATGAGAAGGCTGCCTGGCCCTGTTCCAGCCTGCACCCCAGGTTCAGACAGAGGTGCTGAGCCCATGTCAAGTTGTTAAATGTTTCTGTTCTGTAGCTCTTTCGCACTCCCTTTTGATGACATTTACAAAAGAAAGCAAGCTGCTTGGAAGGCCTGGATGTGAGGATAGGGCATGAAGTCAAGGCCAGTGTGTGTGTATGGGGGAGAACTAGAGGCTTGGACACCCTGGCCACCTGGGTGGGACCCCAGAGTATCTCTCTTGTTAAAGCGCCCCTGGTTCCGCTCAGCCCCACCCTCTCCTCCAGCCATGGTGATGGCAGAGGCAGAAGAGAACTCTCGGCCCAGTTCTCACAGGAAAGGAAAACTCGGCGTGGGCTTTGCAGAGAAGGTTCCACCTTAACGCTCGTACCTTGTCTTTGTCATGTGCTAGGATATCACATTCAACAGGACAGACAATGTAAAATACTTGAATGAGCTTGTATCATACATTAATATTATTGAGAGTGTCTGCTTCCCAGGCTGAAGTGATTCATTCATTATTCTGGTCCTGCTCTAGTCCTTTGTAATTGGTGGTAATTATTACGCTTTTCTTTTTCGTACAAAAAAATGTATAAAAATAAAAACTTGAAAAGGCAAAACACTGACTGGTCTCCCATCTGGGACACTGCTGTTGGGTGTGAGAGAGGAGGCTGGTGTGTGTCCCCAGATGGAGGAGCCAATGCTCTACATGTGGATGACTAATGCAGTCTTTGAGAGGAGGCTGCTCTGGCTCCTCTGCAGCTGTGTCAGGCAGGGCCCATGGTGCTGCTAGCGCATCCAGTGCTGGGCAGCCTGGACCCTCTTGGCCCTGCATCCTGGGAAGCTGGGGAAAGGGTGGAGTTGGGTTTCCATTGCCCAGGGTACCTATGAGCAATCCCTGTGCACTGTTGACTGTCCTCTAAGACCTGACTAGAGTTTCTTACTGTCAGATGGGTGGGTGATCACTGCCACCAGTGGCCTATATTCTGTAGGTGACCAGGTGAGCTGGACCCACGTCAGTGACATTCATTAGGAGTGGCTTGTCTGCTGGCTCCTCAGTTGTGTGGCCTTCGATCCCTAGTGTTGTGCTGTCAGGGGTGAGGTCGAAGGCACGACAACACAATCTGCTGTGTTAGATGGAGAGTTTATTTGTATGCTTCTTTGCAATGTTTTTGTGGAGACATTAAGGTCTTCCTGATGTTTGGCCTCTGGAGACAAGCCTTGTTTGGTGACAGTCCCTCACAGAGTCTATTTTTCTGACTCCCTGTCCCTGCCACTTTCATTTCTCCAGATTCTCATGGGAGGAAGGAATGGCTGGCCTGCAGTGATGGTGGTGGGGGTGGGGAAGTGGGTTGGTGCTTGAAGGAATCTAAGGGCACAAGGTCAGAGGAGGCACGGACTGCAGGATGGTCTGTTTCCAGTGGGCCAGTCTTCTGTGGGCCTCAGTGTTATAGGATGAATCCTGCCCTGTAGTTGGTTTTGGAGAGCTGGTTGTGCACACTTGGAGGTTTTGCTGTTGTCTAGGCTGGGTCTCGGCTGGGCCTACACCATGAGCAGCTGGACTACAGGACTGTGCTATTTCACTTGAGCTATAGTATGGTTGCCCTCACTAACCTGGAACTGAAAGTGTACAATCAGCACAGTTGTGATAGAACTTAGCAAATGGTGACTGTGGCAGCCTTCCAGAGCCAACCTAGGTGCCAAGGCCTTAGGATGTCAGGGTACTAACCATGTACTACCACAGTGGTGTCCTGGTAAAACTTTCCTGCGGTAGCCTACGGCCTCGGTGTTCCTGGGCCTGTTTGCCACTGATTTCCCATGTGAAGGAAGAAGGGCCTGCCTGCTCTTACTCCATGCTTCCCGGGGCTCATTGTCGCAGGGAGAAGACGATGGTTTGGGTTTAGAGAGCAACTGACCTGAGTCCCCCTCAACATGGGCAGCCCCTGGAGCTCAGCCCTAGTGTGCACTCAGGCTAAGGCACAGGAGCTGGTGAGCCTGTCAATTGAGAAGCTCCTGTGGGCTGTCCTAGCTCCTTCTGAGGGACTTGTGTTGTGGAGGGCAAAAGTAACCCAGGGTTTCTTGGAGGAAAGCAGGGACTACATCTAGCATGTCCACACCTCTGACCTGTGATTACCTCAGGTTCCCTGGCTTTAGGTGTGAGAAAAGTTTTTGGAGCCAGAAATCCTCCAGTCCCACTGCCACCACATTCTCTATCCCACCGAGGCCACAGGGGAGCTGTGTGGGGATTGGAAGAGAGGACTCGGGGATTCTCCCAGGCTCTCTGTGACTTTTCTCCCCTGCCTGTGCTCCAGAAAAATAGCTAGTTGCTTTTCCCTAAGTGAGTTCCTAGTTCTAAGTGACATGGGAAGTGGTTTGGGGGAAGCCCTGACGCTATCACGGCTTTGTCCTGGCAGGAAGCCTGCCTTCCCTCCACCCTAATGGGTGAGCCCTTAGAGTATGGTGGTCAAAGGAGGCCAGCTGCTGAGGGTGGCCTGGCCCCAGGCAGTCACCACATCTTACTTCTGAGGGAACAGCCCAGATGTTCCAAGGAGACTCTCTATCTTCTTTGGAGGGTCGGGAATGCTCTCTGAGAGTGGGGTGAAGCCCAGCAGGATGACGATCTCTCGTAGGCCTTGCTCTTCTAAAACATGACGTCAGTCCCGTGTAGGTGGTCCAGCAACCCCAGGAACCCATAGCACTGATTGAACCTGAAGGGGGGAAAAAGTATTGCCTAGCTAACACTGGTGGGAAGTTGTGCGTCTCCCAGCCCTCCTCTCTCCTATGTAACTCTACCATGTGGCTGCTGAGCTCTCACTGTGTAGACCAGGCTGGCCTGGAACTCTCTTCACTGTAGACCAGGCTAACCTCACACTGAGTCCTGGAATTAAAGGCCTGCTAGCATGCCCAGCTGTAGCAATCCCCTTTTCACACTGCTGAACCATCTCTGGGTCCTACCTACTCCATCATACTGTGTTCTGGAGTGCAGAAGTTAGAACTTCATGCAGACCAAGGCTTGTCCAGGTAGGCTGAGGGGCGCCCTGCATCGGAACATCTTGGAAGACATTAGGAGGCAGATCCTTGTGACATGCTCCACAGGTACTTTGACTGGTATGTTTGGAGGGGACCCATGAATAACTGTTCTGATGTGTCTGATGACCAAGGAATAGCCTGGGGTGAGGTAAGTTATGTTGTTGAGTCTCAATCCCAGCAGTTTAGAGTTTGAGGCCAGCCTGGTCTATATAATTTCCAGGACAGCCAGGGCCACATAGAGAAAAGTTGTCACAAAACAAAGAATATAGCCCACAGTGTGTGGGCTTTTTCTGCACATGGATCTGAGGAGATGATTTGAGGGTCACGAGATTCAGCAGTCCTAGAACCCAAATTAAAATTTCCAGCTGCAGGAAGAACATGGTGTCAGACAAAAAGGAGATCAAAGTGGCTCTGTCTACTCAGTATCTTTCCCAGCTGGTTCCCACAGTCAGATGAAGGCACCACTGCCCCATGAAGCACTTGAGCAAGGGTGCAGTTGGCTTACTTGAGATGGTGGTAGTCATGGAACTCAGGAGAAGGCAGGAAGGGCAAGTGGTACCCACAGTGGATGGTAACACTGACGATGACAGATAGGGAAAGCCACACAGTGATGGACGACAAATGAGAGCCCATTGCCAGAGGACCCACCATAATTGGCAACATGTTGGAAGCCTGCAAAGGAAAGGATGATTCAGGAGATGGAGGGACCCAGCTGGGTGTTCACTCTGCCCTTCATGGCTGTATTTGGGACACACTGACTTAGCTTCAGCTTCCTCTGCAGCAGAGTCAGTTTGTAAAAGATTGTTGGAAAGAATAAGATGATGTACACTAGGGACCTGCTACAGCCAAGACCTGGCAGAGTTGGTTGTGAGGAGAAAGCAGAGCAGGCAACCAGCAGCCTCAGCTTCTGTACTTAAGGGGCTGTTACTTACCACGTGTTCTATAGGGTGGGCATACATTGAGATCACACCAATGGGTGCTGTCCACTCATGATGTTTCTTGTGTATTTTCTTATACAACGTGGGGTGGTGAAGGAGCCTGGAAAGATAATTCATAGATGGTAACTGCCAACGCCCACTTCCCTCCATCCCAAGCAGATCATCAGAAAGTCAAGGTGGGAACGTGGTCCCCATCTGAGGAACAGGCATCTGTAGTCTGCGGATGATAAATCTGGGTTCCGTTGCCTCCAACCCCAGCAGAGAAGTAAACTGAGACCCAGAAAGGAATAACAGGAGCTAGAAGGGGGCTGACCCACTCTCCCATGCGAATAGGGAAACCACTTCTTCCCTGGGCGTCATGTCAAGTTGGAGAATCAGTTGTGTCTCTGGTGCTTGTTGGTAGGGCCTGAGAATAGAGACCACAGCTCAGTGGCCTCTTGTGACCAGGGAGTTGTCCCAGGAGGAGGCCATAAACATGCAAGGAAGGAGCTCACCGGTGTGAGTAGTAGAACAAGATTTCCTCCACAAGGGTGACAAGGGCCATCTCCATGAGGAACCAGTGGAAGGTGGGCAGTTCTGGGGAGCAGGGGTCTCCCCTCCACTTCAAGAAAGGGTAGGAGATGGCCAGCATGGGCAGAGAGATCATGGTCTGGTTGAAAATAACGGAGGGGATAGCCTGACGCAGCTTCATGGGGTCTACCTGCCAGGACACAGAAGGAACAGGGAGAGGGACATGAGAAGTAGGTCTCTACCTCACCTGCTCAGGGTGGGCTTCTCGGAGTGAAGGAGGTCTCCCCGGTTTGGGGCTGGCCAATGGTGAACAGTACAGTCCTGTCCTGACATGGCAGTGTCCCGTCCCCACGCCCTGCACCATCCCCCAGAGAATAGGCTCTGTAGCCTAGAGCCTGTCACTGCTAAGTTCTGGTTCACACAACACCCTGTCCTCTACAGGGACAAAGAAGCAAATCCCAGTTAAATACAGGAAGAAATAAGCTGCGATGGTCACTCAACCATCTTGATGAAGGATTCCAGAAGAGTCTGTGTGACTGAGAGCAGGCTGGCCTTCTGTAGCCTTACAAAGAGAACAGTGCATCTGCATGGATGGAAGCGGCAGGGCCAGGCCCCCAACCTCCTTCAGCTCCCTCAGCTTGGGGCCAATCCAGTGAGGCTGAGCAGATGAGGATGGAAGCTTTGGATTGTGAACCTTAGAGCTGGCAGCCTCCACCCAGTGCCCTCATGGCTACTGGGTACCTGCTGGGAAGACATGGCCTGAGAATTAGGGCAGTGGTGTGGTCTACAGGAACAGGAAGGAGGAAGCAGCCTAATGGGGAAGAGACTGGAAACAGTAGCCCTCCAATGTCTCAAACTTGAAACACGTCAGGAGAAAGTTATAGTTTGTGGAATATTTCTAGCTTACTTTCTTTAGATTTATTTTATTAATACGTATATAGTGTTCTGCCTGCATGTACATTTGGGCACCAGATCACATTATAGATGGTTCTGAGCCACCATGTGGTTGCCTAGTAATTAACTCCGGACCTCTGGAAGAGTAGGCAGTGATCTTAACCTCTCAGCCCTTTCTTCAATCAGTTTATAGAGTATTTTAATGGATCAATCTGAAAATGGAGCCCGGCGTGGTGGTGCATGCCGTTAATCCCAGCACTTGTGAGGCAAAGGGAGGCGGATCACTGTGAGTTCAAGGCCAGCCTGGTCTACAAAGTGAATCCAGGACAGCCAAGGTTAACAGAGAGAACCTGTCTTGAAAAACCAAGAAGAAGAAGAAGAAGAAGAAGAAGAAGAAGAAGAGGAGGAGGAGGAGGTGGAGGTAGGAAGACCAGAAGTTCAAGGTCTTCCTCACTACCTAGGAAGCAGGAGGCCAGCCTTGGCTACATGGTACACTGCTTAGGGTGCAAGAAGAGGTTCTAAAGCTGGACTTGGTGGTACAGTCCTTTAATCCCAGCACTCAGGAGGAAGAAGCAGGCAGATCACTGTGAGTTTGAGGCCAGCCTGGTCTATAAAGCATGTCCAAGATAGTCAAGGCTACATAGAGAAACCCTGTCTTCAAAAACAAACAAACAAAAGTTCTATCCTATTCTATGTCCTGCTCAAAAAAAGGGGGCAGGGGGTGTTCTAGCCTGTCCCATGTCCTTCCCAGGGATCATGATATTTACAGCAGTGCTTAGTCATGAAGAAGAAAGCATTACGTTAACGGTAGCTGTTTCAGAAACAGCAAGACCTTACAGGCCAAATAGTGACACAAAGGCCTCCAATCTGTTCCTCCAGGGTGGGCTGGAGGAAATCCAATTCTGGTAGCTGTCATCTCAGTAGAGGACCTTTTAAGGAGCCTTCATCAGGACTCTCTTTTCCCATCATGCCTTTGGTGCCAGGCTAGGCACACTAGAGTGTCTTGAGAGCAGAGATGACTCATATAGTCACTGGGCAGGCTAGTGCTGGTTGTCAGGACAGGGTTTGCGTGGGGCGGTGGTTCGGCTCCTTTAAAAACCAGCCTCTGCCCTGAGGGTTAACGGAAGGTTGTCTCTGCAGGTTTTCAGAGCACAAGAAAGGCAGGTGCAGGCTACAGGGTGGTGGTTCATCCCCTACAGTGGGCAAGCAGGGCTGCTTAGCAGCTACATGGGGTGATTAAGGAGGCTTTTTTTTTTTTTTAACTTTTTTGAGACAGGGTTTCTCTGTGTAGCCTTGGCTGTCCTGGCCTTGCTTTGTAGACCAGGCTGGCCTCGAACTAACAGCAATCCACCTGCCTCTGCCTACCAAGTGCTGGGATTATAGAGGTGTGCTCTACACACGCTGGGCTTGTTTGTTTGTTTTAAAGGCTTATTTATTTATTTTGTATACAGTTCTCTGCCTGCATGCCAGAAAGGGGCATTAAATCACATCATAGATGGTTGTGAGCCAACGTGTGGTTCTTGAGAAGAGATCTCAGGACCTCGGGAAGAGCTGTTGTCAGTGCTCTGAAACTCTGAGCCATCTCTCTAGCCGTCTCCCCCCCACCCCACCCCCCTTTCTTTTTTTTTTACTTTTTGAGACAGGGTTTCTCTGCATAACAGCCCTAGCTGTCCTGGATTCCCCTTGTAGACCAGACCACGCTCACTTCGAACTCACAAGGATCTACCTGCCTCTGCCTCTGCACCACCAAGGTCAGCCTAAGGAAGCTCTCCTTTAGTTTCAGCACATGAAAAGCAGAGACAGGCTGATCTCTGTGAGTTCAAACCCATGAGTCCAGGACAGCCTAGGCTACACAGAGAGACCCTGTCTCCAAAAAGCAAAAGCAAAAAAACAAAAACAAAAACAAAAACAAAAACAAAAAAACCCCAAGTAACAAAAACTGGCTGCAGCCATCTCTGTGACAGGCTGAGGCAGTCCTTTCTCCTCCTGATATGTTGAACACCGTGTCACAGGACAGCCTGGGGTGGGAATCACCTAACCAGCACTCTGGTCTAGACAGGCTACTGGCTGAGTGGCCTATCTATTTCTCTCTTACATTATTTTTTAATTGTTGAGGGGTGTGTGTGTGTGTGTGTGTGTGTGTGTGTGTGTGTGTGTGTGTGTAGGTGCCTTGTGCCCTGGTGTGCATCTGGGGTGGAGTCAGAGTAAATGGTGTTGGTTCTCTTCTTCCCCTGTGTGGGGTCCAGGGACCAGACTCAGGTCTTCAGGCTTGGTGGCCATGCCCTTACTTGCTGAACCATCTCACTGACAGGATCTCCTGTAGCCTAAGCTACCTTCTAACTTGCTGTGTAGTCAAGGATGCCCTTGAACTTCTAATCTTCCTGTTTCCATTTCCTGAGTACTTGGATTATAACTGTGCAGCCCCACATGTGCCTTAGTAATGGCACCCAGGGCTTCTTTCAAGCTAAACAAGCACTGTATGAACCAAGTATACCCAGTACCTTCTGGATTCAGGTCACTTCATGGGTAAGATTTGGCTTGCCTGACTTTGGTCCCTGCATTCACAGCAGGAAGAGCTGCAATGCCACTTACCGGTTCATTCTTGCCAAGTTGGATGCGGTAGCGGGAGATGGAGGAGGGCTTCCCTGTTGTGTCCACCAGCAGCAGAAGGCCATTGAAAACCCAGAAGCACAGCCCAGGTACGAGGACAGCACCTGAGCCAGAGAGCAGAGCAACTTAGAGCATCCCAGGGACACAGTGGCTCACCAGGAAGTGAATGAACAAGTGCAAGGATCTGTCCCCTGCCTGTTCCTGTCCTAGCCTCTGTCTGTCTCCCTCTCCCCTCTACAGTGTTTGTGTGTGTGTGTGTGTATGTGTGTATTTGAGACAGAGTCTCACTGTATAGTCTTACTTGGCTATGCTGTGAACTCACAATAGATTGCCCACTGCCTCTCTGCCTCTGCCACTGAAATGCTGGGATTAAAGGTGGGATTAAAGCACAGCTGAGGTTTTGGGTGTGAGTTTTGTTGTTTTTTAGTGTTTTGTTTTGAGACAGCCTGGTTTGAAACCCCCGTATAGTCCAGACAGACCCCAAACTCACAGCAATCCCCTTGCCTCAGCCACCTCCTGGGATAACAGGTGTGGCTGCTGTATACTCTCAGCACACATACTGATGACACTTCTGGTCCCCTCACAAGTCTTCCTATTAGGATGAGGATCTGACCACCTGGTCTATTACTCCCCAGTACTGATGCTCCACAAAATATTTCAGAAAATGCTGATCCAAGTCAGGAGTCTCAGAAGTTCAATGGTCATCCTCAGTCACATAACTCCTTCTTGGACCTCCTGGGATACATGAAAGCCTATGCCTAGAAGAAGAAAAATAGGGCTGGAGAGATGGCTAAGAGGTTCAGAGCACTGCATGCTCATGCAGAGGTCCTGAGTTCAATTCCCAGCAACCATATGGTGGCTCACAGCCATCTATAGTGAGATCTGGTGCCGTCTTCTGGCCTACAGGTGTACATGCAGACAGAATACTGTATACATAATACATACATACATATATACATACATAACTTTTTATTTTTTGTTTTTTGAGACAGGGTTTCTCTGTGTAGCCTTGGCTGTCCTGGACCCACTTTGTAGACCAGGCTGGCCTCGAACTCACAGCGATCCACCTGCCTCTGCCTCCCGAGTGCTTGGATTATAGGCATGCATCACCATGCCCGGCTATAACTCTTTTTAAAAAGAAGAAAATAGAGCCCACATATAAGGATGGCTTAGTGGGTAAGCTTGGTGACCTGAGTGCCACCCCACGAACATTGTCAAAGTGTAAAGAGCAGTAACTTCAGGGTTGTCTGCTGATCCATCCACATAGTGTGGCATATGCCTGTCCCCGCCCACATCACAACACGATAATAGATAAATATTAAAAAGAAAACCCTGACCAAGACACACTTCAGCTGGTGTTTTGTTTCACATCGCACTTCTCATGTCTTTAATCTCCTACCTATAGCAGTCATCCAAGGGACACCGCAGTGTTATGTTATGGCACTGTGGCCTCCTTCTAGATTGGAGACCCTGGGGAACAAGGACACCGTTTCCCTGACCTCTGTCTCTGTCTTCTTCCTCTAGTCTTTTCCTGCCACATCAAACAGTGTCTGTGGGAGGCAGGACACAGGAAGGACTTGGGCAGTGTGGGAGGACCACTGTTGGAGCCATTCTGCCGCACAGTTGGATAGACTCTGAGGTGGAAAAGGTACATGGCTTTAATCCCAGCACCTGGGAGGCAGAGGTGGGTGAATTGATGTGAGTTTGAGGCCAGCCTGGTCTGCCAAGTGATTCCAGGATTGCCATGGCTACAGAGAGAGACCCTGTCTTGAAAAACCAAAAAAGGAAAAGGAAAAAACTGGGATTTGATTATCAGTCCCCACATGGTAGCCAACACCCTGTCCTGAGCTCCCAGCTCCTGCACGAACATGGCACATGGACTTACACTCAGGCACACGTACACACACAAAGTAAATGAATAGTACCTTTGACTCCAAGGAAACATTCAGAGCAGCTAAATGTCTGTTAGCAGGAAATGAAGAGTCTTTCAGGTGACAGAACAGCCCTGGCACATGAGCTATTAAGGCCTTGCTCCATATTGGCAAGATGGTTCCAAGTACCCAGGAGGCAGAGGCAGGCAGATCCCTGTGAGTGAGAGGCCAGCCTGGTCTACAAAGTGGGTCCAGGACAGCCAAGGCTACACAGAGAAACCCTGTCTCAAAAAACAAAACAAACAAAAAACAGAAACAAAATGGCAGATTGGGCAGTGGTGGTACACACCTTTAATCATAGCAATCCCGGAGGCAGAGGAAGGTGGGTCAATATGACTCCAAGGCCAGCCTAGTCTACAGCGTGAGACCAGGACAGCCAAGGCTACGTAAAGAGACCTTGTCTGAAAGCAAAAAACCAAAAAAGCAAAAAACCTCAAAACCACCACAACAACAGAAGAGCAGATTGAGCCCATAAGATAGAGCAGCAGGTGAAGGCCCTTGCAGCCAAGCTTGACAGCCTGAGTTCAACCCCCAGGCCCACATTCTGGAAGAAGAGGACCCACTTCAGCAAGGTGTCCTCTGACCTCCACATGCATGCTATGGCGAGCTCATGCCCCCTTCACATGCACATGGAGTCAATCATCTACTACTACTACTAGTAATAATAATAATAATAATAATAATAATAATAATAATAATAATTAATACCAGCAGCAGCAACAACAAAAATGGTGATGATGATGATGATTAGTGTAGGAAAAGGACAAATGTGGAGCCCCACACACAGCCCTCTGTCAGGAATCTCACCTATAAGGAACAGGATCCACTCGTTGCCTTCAAATGTAGACAGCAGTTTCTCCCACTGGGTCTGCCAAAAGTGGCCAGAAGCATCCCAAAATGTTTGAAGATGCCTTGGAAGGAAAACCATTCAAGTTTCTGGGTGAAGGCTGGGAAGCCAGCCCTTTCTTGCTGTGCCTCTCCCCACTGAGGTCTGAAGGGAGCACACTCACCATGTGACCGAGTTCCAGAAGGCCCCAAGCAAGAGCAGCCCAGAGCCCAGGATGAGAGCTGTCCTCCTCATGGAGCCCCAGATGTGTCCCTCCTGCAGGAGTTGGGAGTGTCAGGCCTGTCAGGTTCCTGCTGGGAGCCAGCTGCTGACCTATCCTACAGCTGTGGACGGCCCTTCCCTTCCAAAGGTTCTTGGCTGTATTTGAGTGTATGGAGTCTAGGCTGGGGGAGGGAGGAGGATTGCCCCAACTCCAGCAAACCTGTTGAGGGTCATTGCTACCCAGATCTGGATAGGAAAGGCTTTTCCCAGCTGTGTGTGTCATCAGACCTCATGGCAAAGGGTTCTTCAGCACCCAGTGTGTCCTCTTCAGCACTCAGTGTGTCCTGTAGTCAGTCCCCTTCTTAATCATCACAGTTACAGTTAGGTATGGTGGGGGGTACAGAACTGTAATCCCAGGTCTTGAGAGGTGGAGGCAGGAAGATCAGGGGCTCAAAGTCAGCCTGGGCTACCTGAAAGTGTCTCAAAGAGAGTCGGGTGACTATCGTGGTTGGTGGTTTTTACACATTCTACAAAAACATTTGTTGAAGGTTGGTCTGATGTATTTTGGTGCTAATTACTGCTTGCCATCCCCATCCCCCACCTTGTACCTTGCCTAAGAGGTTTGCCAAATAAAAGGCCATCACACCTGTGAGTTCAAGGCCAACCCAGTCTACAACCAGGGCTGGTAATATAACAGGGAGAACCGTGTCCTAAAAAACTAAAAACTAACTAACTAACTAACTAATAACAATAGTAATAAATTTTTTAAAAAGGAAGAAGAAGACTGTGCCACATGTCAGGTGGAGGAGAAGCACATGGCCGGCGTGGATGGAGACTTCGCCCAAATGATGATAATTAGCTTGTTTTGGGTTTATAGATGGGAGGTGGCTTGACAGAAATCATTAGAAGCAAATTTATGGGAAGTAGTTTGTGCAATTAATATCTGCCCTGCCCCAAGTTAACTAAGGCTATTTTAAAATATAACAGGTGTCAGTGTCTTGACTTATTGCTAGTGGGTTAGGAAATACTGCCCTAATAATAATTATAGGCCTGGTAATAAACATTATTAAGCCATAGTGATAAATTAACCACAACAAACATTCTCTAAATAGAAGCCATAGAAGGCAGCAAGACCAAATAGCAACCCCCCACCCCCTCCAGTTGGCACCTGGGCTCACTCCAGTTAATGACTATGGCAGGCATTTGATGGCGCAGGCCCGAGAGGCACTACCTTCTATCAGGCTGGTAACCTGAGGGTGTGTGGGTTCTGCTGGTCCATTCCCAGAAACCTGAATCTTCAAGTCAGCCCTCAGCCCTGTCCACTCTACTCAGCATCAAAAGAAAAAAGGTCCTTTTCATGGCCAGTGAAGGTACACACGTCCGTCAGGGTGCTGGACTCAGGAAAGCCTCTCTCTCTCTCGTCTCCCATTTCCTATTCTTCTAACTCTTTATCTGCCCTCTGACAAGATTTCCTCAAACCAATGAGAATGTGTGTGTGTGTGTGTGTTTTGTGTATGCACGCATGTGCCAAATGTCAGCCTTTGGTGCTGTTCTTCAGGAGCTGTCCACTATGGCTTTTTTTTTTTTTTTTTTTTTTTTTTTTTTTTTTTTGGAGACAGAGTTTCTCTGTGTAGCCTTAGCTGTCCTGGATTTGTAAACCAGGCTGACCTTGAACTCACAGCAGTCTGCCTGCCTCTGCCTCCCAAGTGCTGGGATTAAAGGCATGCGCCACCGCCGCCCAGCTCCACTTTGTCTTTTGAGATGGTCTCTAACTGGGACCTGAAGCTCACTGATGAGGCCATGTTGGCTGGATAACCTCCATAGCTCCCCCACTGTGTTTGCGTCCTGGAGCTGGGATTACAAGTACATGCTGTGAGTCGGGGGCGGGGGGTAGGGGGTGGCGGCGCACTCCTGTAGTCCAGCACAGGCTGGGATTAAAGGCATGGGCCACAATTGATGGATTCTCAAACTTTTGGAGTCAAGAACTGGAGAGACGGTTCAGAGGTTAAGAACACTGCTCTTCCAAAGGTCCTGAGTTCAATTCCCAGTAATCACATGGTGGCTCATAACCATCTACAGTGAGATCTAGTGCTCTCTTCTGGCATTCAGGAAGAATGTATCTTTAAAAAAAAATAATAAATCTAAAAAACCCAAAAAAACCTTCTGGAGTCAATAAAGTGAATTAGTCAACGAAAAGGTGACACATACCTTTAATCCCAGGATTTAGGAGGCAGAGGCAAGTGGATCTCTGTGAGTTCAAGGCCAGCCCAGACTACATAGTGAGACTTTGTGTCAAAATTAAATAAGCAAACAAGTACAAATAAATAAGAGGCTCAATAGTTAAGAGCACTTGTTACTCTTGCAGAGGACCCAGGTTCAATTCCTAGGACCCACATGGTGGCTCACAAGCATCCATAACCTCCATTCAAGGGGACCTGATGCCTTCTTTTTGACCTCTATAGGCACCAGGCAAATATATGGTGCATGGCGCATGCAGACAACTACTCATACACATAGAATAAATAATTTTTAAAATTACAAAAAAAAAATAGGGCAGGCGGTGGTGGTGCACACCTTTAATCCTAGCATTCAGAAAGCAGAGGCAGATGGATCTCTGTGCATTCAAGGACAGCCTGGTCTACGGATTGAGTTTCAGGACAGCCAGGACTACACAGAGAAACCCTGTCTTGAAAAAAAAAATTACAAAAAAATAAAAAGAAAGGCTGGATTTCATTTACAGGATTGGATTCTTTTAGCTGGGTTTTGTAATCTCTTCAGCAGGCCAGATAAAGTACAAAGGTGTCCTTGGAGTGCTGGGACATAACAGTACACAGCTGAGCTGGGTCAAAGGATGCCCCTTCATCCCTCAGTGCCCGGCAGCTCTGGCATCGCTATAGCAGTTTTTCTGAAGCTAAAAGCTGGAGCAGCAGAGAGCAGAGATCAATGTAGGGCAGCGGTGGCCTTTCTACTCACATAGCCCCCCACCACACACACATAACCAAGTCCTTGTGTACTTATAAATCTCTGCCCAGTTATTAAAATGAGAATATCACCTTGGAACAACCACCCCTAAAACCTTGGGGGTGGATAAGAGACACAACAGAATCAGGACAGCCTTTAATTCTAGCACTCAAGAGGCAGAGGCAGATAGAACAGATCGCTGTGTGTTCAAGGTCAGCCTGGTCTACATATGTGAGTTTTATGCCAGCCAGAGCTATGAAGAGAGACCTAGTCTCAAAGAACAACAAGTGGGGCTGGAGAGCTGGCTCAGAGGTTAAGAGCACTGACTGCTCTTCCAGAGGTCCTGAGTTCAATTCCCAGCAACCATATGGCGGCTCCCAAGCAGCTATAGTGGGATCTGGTGCCCTCTTCTGGCGTGAAAGTGTACATGCAGGCCACTGCATAAATAATAAATCTTAGAAAAGAACGATAAGGGACAGGAGACTGCTGACCCCGTCCCCTTGACTAGTGGGGGCGGCGGGCAGCTGCTTACCCAGCTGGACTTCTCATGGTATCTTGGGTTTTCCATGCCTCCTGTCATCTGGAAGATAAAATACAGGTTTTTGTGGTCACTGTCACATGCAGCTGAAGAGGGGACAGTGGAGGAAGTCAAGGCTGACACTAGACAAACTGATCCTAAAATTTATACTGCAGTAAATAGCTAAGAAATGGCCAAAAAGGAAGAGTGATAAAAGGGGCAGAGACAAGCATGTGAGGTCTTCCAACTTTGAAGGCAGAGCTTCATACAAAACTGATTTGAGACCGGGCACACGCCTTTAACCCCAGCACTCAGGAGGCAGAGGTAGGCAGATGGCTGTGAGTTTTAGGCCAGCCTGGTCTACAAAGTGAGTCCAGTACAGCCATGGTAACACAGAGAAACCCTGTCTCAAAACAAACAAACAAACAAACAAAAACAAACCAAAAAAACTAATTTGAGGGGCTGGAGAGATGGTTCATCAGTTGAGAGCATTGGTTGCTCTTGCAGAGGACCCAGGTTCAGTTCCCAACACCCCCGTGATAGTTCAGAACCCTCTGTAACTCCAGGTCCATGGGATCTGGTACTATCTCCTAGCCTCCTTAGGCACCAGACATAGACGTGGGACATATACACACATGTAGACTAAACAATCATACATTTAAACCTCAAAGTATTTTATGTGTGCTGTGGATGTTGCCCATGAGCACAGGTCCCCACAGAGGCCAGAAGAGGACATCAGAGAAGGTGAAGGTGGGGCTACAGGTCTTTGTGGGACACCGAATGTGGGTTCTGGGACCTGAACTGGGTCCTCTGAAAGAGCGAGCACTCTTATTGGCTAAGCCATCTCTGCAGCCCTGCCCTTTATCTTTACTACACTTGGTGCTTCTACTCTACTCAGTTAGAAGTGTACATAAGTGCTTACCAACAGTTGGCTTGGAGCCCCAGTTCTGCGGGAGGCACAGCATGATGAAAGGTCCTCAGGGTCTGGTGCCTGCCTTGCTTTGCCTTTGGCCTTGTTACTATGTATCCTTTTGTTTTATGACGGAGCTTTAATGAGTCCATGGAAAGATACTCGGCTTCATTAACCATAAGGACAATGAGCCTGCCACCTCACACTGGTTAGGACAGCTGCTGTGAAAACCTAACACAGGGCTGAGGATGTGGCTCAGCACCTGGAGTGGCTGTGTGGCACTCAGGAAGTTCTGGGTTCCATCCCCAACAACAGGTGAGGTGATGCATAGACACTTGTGATCCCGGCTCTCAGGAGTCAGGAAGACAAGGAGTTCAAAGTAGGAAACTTAATTTGGGTCCAGGTGTGCTAGTTCACAGTTGTCATCCACTTCTGGGGCACTAGAGATGGAAGGATGCCTGAGGGTCACTGGACAGCCAGCCAGTCTAGTTAAATCTGAAAATGTAGGTTCAGTGAGAGATCCTATCTCCAAGATTAAGGCGGATAGTCTGGGACGGTGAGGCATGCCTTTAATTTTAATTACAACTTTGGGAGGCAACCAGGCTACATATAATAAGGTGAAAAGTAATTGGTGAAAACACCTAACTTCAGCTGTGGACTCAACACTCAAACATATACGTGTGTGTGTGTGTGTGTGTGTGTGTGTGTGTGTGTGTGTGTGTGTGACCAACTCACCATCAACTCAGAGACCACCCTGTTGCCTGGGGCCATACGCAGCTGCTGCAGGGATTTCAGGTCTCCTAGGCTAAGGTGGGAAAGGGGAAGGAGTCTAGACAGAGAGACCAGTCACCTCCTTAGTTAGGGTGGAAAGTGGAGAGCTGGGACCAGGGTCCAACTTCTAACAAGACTTTGTGCCACTGGGTCATGGATTTCCCCCTTTCTCTTAACATTTAGCTGGAGTTTTTGTTTGTTTGTTTGTTTTGTTTTGTTTTGTTCCTGAGACTGGGTTTCTCTATGTAGCCTTAGCTGTCCTGGACTTGCTTTGTAGACCAGGCTGGCCTCGAACTCACAGTGATCCACCTTAGCTGGAGCGTTTTACAGGTTATGCTTGGCTTCCTTTGATGGGTGCTGGGCAGCTATCACTTCAGGGAAGCAGCTTCCCTTTGGCCCGCGGCACTCTGCTGAGACTGGAGAAAGGAGAGCATGCCCGTCAGTTGGTGTTGGAGGCAACTGACACTCAGGTGCCCACCATTCCCACTGAGAATGACCAGACAATAGGCAAAAACCCCAGGGCAGCTGGATCCCAGTATATGCTGGGGGTAGGGGTGGGGGTGGGGCAGCTCACGACAGAAGATGGTGCTCAGGATGCTTGGTGTGAGGTAGGCTGCTGTTACGAGCTGCTTATCCCCTGCCCTTGAGAAGGTCTTCTCTGAAGGTGTCAGGCAGGGGTGAAGATCAGGTATAGTAGGGCCTGGCAGAGTCATTATCTATACCCGAAGGAAGCCTCTGCAACCCTCTTCAGTGAACACTCCAGGACTGAAGTTAACAAACCGGCTTATAAAGAGATTGTGCAACGTTGTTCTGTCGTTTGTTTGCTTGTTTTGTTTTTCCAGACAGGGTTTCTCTATGTAGCCCTGGCTATCCTAGACCTACTTTGTAGACCAGGCTGGCCTCAGATTCACTGAGATCCTCCTCTGCCTCCCAGAATGCTAGGATTACGGGAGTGTGCGGCCACACCCAGTTACTTTAGAACCTATTGACTGTCTTCTGACAAGGAGCCAAATGTCCAAATGTCAAGCAAACAACTTCAAGTTGGTGGTGCGGGGTGGTGGTGAGGTGGGGTGGTGGAGGTGTTTGGTATCTGTATGTCTGCAGATTCGTTGCTGACAGCATAGCTCTGGCTCATAGTTTTCTCTGGCTGTTAGGCAATTTGAGGTAAACTACCGTGGTCAGGATGGCTGTCTCACTTGGGAAGGAGGCTGAGGGTATTTTTGAAGGGTTTGTCCTTTAAGCTTCTAGAGCCACACAGGGAACAAGGCAAAGTCTTCTCTCAGCGCCTCCCTACCAGGTCAGCACTACTGTCTTCACCAAGAGCCTGTGAGACTTTCAGTGGCCTTTAATCTTGCAGCAGCTTTCATGAAGAACGCACTGTTCCGGGGTTGTGGCAAACCCTAGAGGTGTGGAGCTGAAGGAAAACTTTCAGGTCAGGCACTTAAGCCCATACAGCCCAAAACCAACTTCAGAAGAGCCAAGCTAGAAGTCTGAGGATGTGCTTGAGGGGCTGAGGGTCAGGGTCGAGGGCAGCCTGGTGTGCGTAGTGAATCCCATGCCAGCCTGCACACATAGTAAAGTAAAAGCTGGGTGAAGACATGGCTGCTGCTCAGAGCTTGTTGGCAGCTCACAGGGGCCTGGAACTCCAGCTCTTGGGACCCAATGCTCTCTCCTTCTGAGCCCTCCTATATCTGTGTACGACTACACCCACATAAAAACAAAGACCCACAAAGAATTTAAAAAACGATGATGAATTAATACGTAAATGACTTACAAAACTAGTGGACCTGAGCTAAGAAACTCCCGAGCTAGACAGAAGCCTTGGATTCCGAAGCTCACGGGGAACTATTTCTTCCCAGATGGCTTGCCTCAAGCTTACAATTCTCTGGCTTAAGCCTTCCAAGAACTGGGATTCTGTGTGTGTGCCATGTCAACTGGCCCAGACTGGAGTTTAGTGTACACAGCGGAAGCTGAAGTTTAGTCACCTCACAGGTATGTTTTTCAGTCAAGATTTAAAGGGTGGCAGCTGTAGCTGAGTTGGTAGAGTGCTCGCCTAGAGTGCCAGAGGCCCTGTTCTGCTTTGTTTTGTTTTGTTTGTGGGTTTTTTGCTTTGTTTTTGTTTTTCTCTGTGAGGCCTTGGTTGTCCTGGACTCACTTTGTAGACCAGGATGACCTTGAACTCACAGTGATCCACCTGCCTCTGCCTCCCGGGTGCTGAAATTAAAGGTGTGCGCTACCATGGCCAGCTTTTTCCAGTTTTCTTTTTTAATGTATATTTTTGTGTGTCTTTGAGTGTGGGTGCATGTGTGAGGTCAGAGGGCAACCTTGGTGTGCTCTTCCCCTTCCACCTTGTTTGAGACAGTCTGTTCACCTCGGTGGCAGCATCCATCTTGTCTCTGCCTCCCACCTCATGCTAGGAGTGCTGGGATTACAAGCATAGCACTGTGCCTGCTTTTCCATGAGTTCTGGGGATGGGTGGTCAGGTCCCTATGCTTTTTTCTTTTTAAATGATTTATTTATTTATTTTATGTGCACTGTTTTGCCTGCATGTATGTCTCTGAGGGCGTCAGGTCCTCTGGAACTGGAATTACAGACAGTTGAGAGCCATCATGTGGGTGCTGGGAATTGAACCCGGGTCCTCTGGAAGATAGTCGGTGCTCTTAACCATTGAGCCATCTCTCCAGCTCCTAGCCCTCTCTCCAGCCCTGCCCCTATGCTTTTGTAGAAAATGTTTTTACCTACTGAGTTGTCCCGTCAATCCTTGGTCAATCCCATGTTTACCCTCCTGTTTCCTTTGGATAAAATGAAACTTGGAATTAAATCAAGATTCCATTGCACTTCTTTTATTTTTTATTTTTTATTTTTTTTATTTTTTTGGTTTTTTGAGACAGGGACTTCTTTTATTTTTAAATTTATTTTATATGCACAGGTGTTTTCCTACATGTATAGCCTGTGCGCTGCACTCAGGCTTCCACTGCACTTCTTTTTATAATGTGTTTTATGTGTGTTACGTGTGTGAGTCTGTACACTACCCACAGACCTCCACTGCACTTCTTTTTATAATGTGTTTTATGTGTGTTACGTGTGTGAGTCTGTGCACTACCCACAGACCTCCACTGCACTTCTTGAGATTTTGGTTCTCTAACATAATCTTGGTTTTTGTTTGTTTGTTTGTTTTTTTGAGACAGGGTTTCTCTGTGTAGCCTTGGCATCCTGGTCACGAACTCAACAGAGATCCACCTGCTTCTGCCTCCTGAGTGCTGGGATTAAAGGTGTGTGCCATCACACTTGGCTTTCCAGGACAGCCAAAGCTGCACAGAGAAACCGTGTCTTGAAAAACCAAACCAAAACAACCAAAGCAACCAAAAAAACCCAGAATTTTTTTGAGATGGGGTCTAACTGTGAAGCTCTGTCGAGCCTGAAACTCAGAGACCCTCTTGCCTCTGTTTCCTGAGTGTCAGGATTAAAGGGATGTGCCACCAGCAACATCTCTTTTTAAGATATATTTCCTGTTGAGGCTAGCCTGGTCTACAAAGCAAGTGCAGGACAGCCAGGCTATTACACAGAGAAATCTTGTCTCGAAAAACAAAACAAAACAAAAAGATATGCTGTATCCTGGGCTGGAGGAGATGGCCCAGAGGTTAAGGGCACTGACTGATTTTCCAGAGGTCCTGAGTTAATTCCCAGCAACCACATGGTAGCTCACAACCATCTATGTGATCTGATGCCCTCTTCTGGCATGCAGGTGTACATGCAGGCAGAGCACTGTATACATAATAATAAATCTTTTTTAAAAAGATGTTTCCTTTCTCCCTTTCTCCTCAAGGCTAAAGTTTTCTCTACTTTTACTTTTTTTTTTTTAAAGTAGGGCAGTAGTGACCTATATCTATAATCCCAGCACTTAGTAGACAGAGGCAAGAGGATCTCTTGAGTTCCAGGACAGCGCAGACTACACAAAGATTCATTTCCAAACACACACACACACACACACACACACACACACACACACACACACACACAATTAAAAAACTGGGCTGAGCATGGCAATGCACCCCTTTACTTGCAGCACTCAAGAGACAGAGGAGTATGAATATCAAGTTCCAAGCCAGCCAGGGCTATGTAGGGGAACACTGTCTCAAAATTCAATGTGTGTGTGTGTGTGTGTGTGTGTGTGTGTGTGTGTGTGTGTGGCATTAGAGGCTGGAAGTTGCGAGCCACCTGATGAGGGTAATGGATACTTACTGTCTCTGGAAGAGCAGCTAGTGGCCTTAACTGTGGAGTCATCTCTCCAGCCCCCTTTCTCTACCTTTTGAGGTCTCTCTAACCTAAGAGCTGGCAGTTACCTTAGGCTGGTCTTGTTCTGCTGTACCTGTGTGGTAGCTAGTTAGGGAACAGCATCAAGAAGTCTGCAGGGTGGATTTCACCCTCAGAAGCAGCAATCTGTGAAAGCAGTAGTTGAAACAGCAGAACTGCACTGACCTCTGGTCCTGCATGGAGATGAAGCTTTTGAAACTGCCTAAAGGCTCCTGACACTAGGCCAGGAAATAGCTCAGTGGGTAAAAGCATTTGCTAAGCAGGACCAGACCTGGTTTGATCCTGAACCCACATGAAAACAAAAAGCCAGTGCAATGGCTCTAGTCTTTAATCTTAGCACTTATAAGATGGGAGGCCAAGCTGGGAGACTCAGCAGAAAGTTTATTTATATTTATTTTTTATTTTTGGTTTTTCGAGACAGGGTCTCTCTGTGTTAGCTTTGGCTGTCCTGGACTTGCTTTGTAGACCAGGCTGACCTCAAACTCACAGCGATCCACCTGCTTCTGCCTCCTGAGTGCTGGATTTAAAGGCGTGCACCACGGCAGGAAGTTTAATGACAGAAAGAAAAGAGAGACCTTGCCTCAAAGCAAGCTGAACGGAGAGAAACAATTCCTGTTCCTCTTACCACCACACTCACTATCCTGCACACATGTATGCACGCACGCACGCACACACACACACACACACACACACACACACACACACACACACACAGTTGGCTAGATAACAGAGAAAGATCCTAACATTATCATCTAAGCAGCAGCTTCCTGTAAAGGGACAAATATTCTTGTCCCCTCAAGAGTTAATCCAAGTGGGCCTATTAATCAATTGGATTCCTGCCCAAAGACTTTAAGAAACAGAGTTGGGAAGTTGGAAAGATGGCTCAGCAGTTAAAAGCACTGACTGCAACTGAGCATGGTGGCGCAGGTCTTCAATCCCAGCAGCTGGGAGGCAGAGGCAGACAAATCTCTCTGAGTTTGAGGCCAGCCTGGTCTGCAAAGCAAGTTCCAGGACAGCCAAGGCTATACAGAAAAAGCCTGTCTCAAAAAACCAATAAACAAACAAACAATAAAATGTAATGAAGTCTCCCTAAAGATGTCCATCCTTACAGTGGTCTTTCTGGCACTGGCCACTGTCCCCTCTTTAAAGTGTTCAGGTCTCCCTCTCCTCCAGAGTGTCCTGATGTCCTACTGTTATCAACTGTCTCTGTAGGCCACTGCACACCATTTGATTCTTCTCATGGAGATCATGTGGATCAGAGATCAACTAGGAGGCCACAGAAAGACTCAGGCTTGACTCAAGTTCCACAAATTTGGTGGCAGAACTTGAATTTGGTGCTCATCATATGTACAAAGTACAGAATGCCATCATGAGAGTGAGTGCCTCAAACTGAAGGGTACGAGGAGATGAGCCTGCTGGCCACGAACAGTGCATCAGTGTGTGTTACACTAGCAAAGAACATGTTTCTCTAACATGGGCATCAGTTTGTCTGAGCAATGTTGCGCATCAGGGCTGGAGATGCAGCTCAGCAGATGAGTTCTCGAAGCCTAGTTTTCCATTCCTGGGATTGTGTAAACTGGGTGTGGTGGCTAATGTCTGTAATCTCAGCAGTTAGGAGGCAGAGGCTCAGGTTGGGAAGATGGCCCAGTGGGCAAAGTGCTTGCTGCTCAAATGTGATGACCTGAATTCAAATCTTTAGAATCCAGGTGAAAGCCAGGCACAACAGCACACACCCATAACCCCAGAGGCATGGACAGTGAGTACTTCAGAGGCTCATGAGCCTGGAGTATGCATGGAGTGGTGAGTGATGAGACAGACCCTGTGTCGGGTAAGTGGAAGATGAGATAGCATCCTTAGATTGCCCTTATTCACACTCACATACACATGTCTAAACACACATTTAAAAAAAAAGACTTTCAAGATCAGCATCACCCATAGATTAGGTTTGAGGCCAGACTGGAAAATACAAGACCCTTTAAATTTAAAGAAAAGAAAGACATTTCTTGTTTCTATCTTTCAAAATAATATTATGTGACTTTTCTAGAGGACACAGTACTCCAAAGACTGAACTGTGTTTAAGATCAAGGACACATTCTGCAAAGAGAAAAGGAGACACACAAAAAAAGTTTCTAACAGGGTGGTGGTGGCAGCCGTGGTGGCACATGCCTTTATTCTCAGCATTTGGGAAGCAGAGGCAAGTAGATCACTGTGAGTTCCAGGCCAGCCTGGTCTACAGAGTAAGTTCCAGGACAGTCAGGGTTACACAAAGAAGCCCTGTCTCAAAAAACAAATGAACAGCCAAAAACCAAAAGAGAGGCTTTTGCTATTATGATGAGTTGATTCTCTCTTAAAGAGAACTTGGCTTGTACTATGATTTTTCCAAATTTAGTACTTTTCAGCTTTGGTTTGAGGAAAGCTGTGCTGACTTGCTTAAATGAACAAGCCAAACAAACCCAATTTAGATAAATTACACTTTAAGAACCTAAATATTAAGCCGGGTTTGGCGGCGCACACTCGTAATCCCAGTGTTGAGGAGACAGAGGCAGGCAAATCTCTGTGAGTTCGAGGCAAGCATGTTCTACAAAGTGAGTCTAGGACAGCCAGGGCTCCACAGAGAAAGCCTATCTCAAAAAAAAAAAAAAAAAAAGAATAAACAAAAATCTAAGTGTCAGCCGGGCGTGGTGGCACACACCTTTAATCTCAGCACATGGGAGGCAGAGGCAGGTGGATCGCTGTGAGTTCGAGGCCAGCCTGGTCTTCAAAGCGAGTCCAGGACAGCCAAGGCCACACAGAGAAACCCTGTCTTGAAAAACCAAAAAAACCAAACCAAAACAAACAAACAAAAAATAGAAATCTAAGAGTCAGACAGAGGAACAGGGTGAGGATGGGCGGACTGGAGACAGCGTCATATTAAGATTTATCAGTGATCAAATTTTCCAGATTTTCTTTCAAATTCAAGGTTCCTGGGAGTTCTGTGTGAAAGAATGTCTGTTTTACAGGCTGTCAGGTCCACCCCAAACCCTACAAGGCCTCCAGGAGAAGACAGGCTTAACATTCTGTTTCAAGCTCTGTGTTCTTTAGGAGTCCTATGTCACAAGTGAGGAGACGAGAGAACCAGCATGACACTCCGCCCACCTCAGCCTCTGCACAGGCTGTTTACATCTGTTGTGCCCAAACTTTGCGAGACTCCCCGGACAGACCACCCAAGAACCCAGTCCAAATGCAATCGCAAGGAAGTCTTTATTGCAGGTTTGAACCTGGGCCACTTCCTTGCATCTGCAGTGTCAGTGCATGGGAGCTGTGGCCCATTCATTTCTTGTAGCCTTAGCCGGTCTGGAACTTGCTATGTAGATCAGGCTGGCTGTTTCCCAAGAGCTGGGGTTTAAGGTTTGTGCTATAATGGCAGGATGTTTTATGTTTAGAACTCTGTATGTCTTTGTCCCTTTCTTGTGTGTGTGTGTGTGTGTGTGTGTGTGTGTAACATGACTGCAGTGCCCTGGATCCCAGAAGAGGCTATTGGATTCCCTGAAGTTACAGGCAGTTGGGAGTACTCCATGTAAGTGCTAGGAATCAAACTCTGGACTCTGGTCCTCTGGAAGGGCAGCAAGCACTCTTTTTTTTCTTTTTTCTTTCTTTCTTTCTTTTCTTTTCTTTTTTTTTTTTTTTTGGTTTTTCGAGACACGCTTTCTCTGTGTAGCCTTGGCTGTCCTGGACTTGCTTTGTAGACCAGGCTGGTCTTGAACTCACAGTGATTCCACTGCCTCTTTTTGTTTTGTTTGTTTGTTTGTTGTTTGTTTTTTGAGAGAGTGCTTCTCTGTGTGGCTGTCCTGGACTAGGTAGACTAGGCTGGCCTTAAATTCACATTGATCTGCCTGCCTCTGCCTCCCAAATGCTGGGATTAAAGGCGTGTGCCATGATGCCCGGTTCTTTTTTATACAGTATTTTTAAAATTTTATTTATTATTTATACAGTATTCTGCCTGCCTGAGCAAGAAGGAACCAGATCTCTTTACAGATGGTCATGAGCCACCATGCGGTTGCTGGGAATTGAAGTTGGAACCTTGGAAGAGCAGAGGGTGCTCTCAACCTCTGAACCATCTCTCCAGGCTTCTCACCAACTCTTATGCCTCTAGTTCTTTCTGTAGTTGGAAACTTCTGCGAAGTTCTGAAGCCTCTGGGGTCCCATTGCTACTAGAACTCTAAAAGAGATCCTAACTAAATTACCCCTGGAGACTGGTGGTGACTGGTGACCCTCCTTCCTTATGCCTTGTACAGGGTATGGAATACACCATACAAACTAGGACTGACTCTCTTTGAAATCATGTTTGGGGTGCCCTTCCCATTATTCCCAAACTAAAATCTCAATTGTTAACTCAGTTTGATAATCATGATCTGCTTTTTTCCCTTCATGCTCTGTGGGTAGCCCACAAGGACATCTGGCCCAAACAAAAGGTGCTATACGAAACTGGGCCACCACCTGAGCTACATTGCTACCAGCCTGGAGACTGGGTGTATGTCCGCAGATACCAACAAGGGACACTCCAACTGGAAAGGACCTTATGTCATGATCCTGAGCTCTCAAGGTTGATGGGATTGCCTCCTGGGCACATTACACCCACGTCTGACCAGCAGAAACATTTGCAGTTAGAGAAGACTACCTGCCAAGATGGGCAGTCACCAGAGACAGCCGACCCCCTCAAACTCAGACTGCAATGCTCCTAGCCATGGCTCTAACCATATGCACCATTACAGCTAACCCCCACCAGCCCTTCAACAGCTCCTGGGTAATAACTAATCCGGAGGCAGGACATGGGGCATGCCTAGCTCAATGTACTGGGCCAGGGGACGCCATGATTTCCTGATCTCACTTTTGATCTTTGTCGATTAGGCAACAATTCTTGGCCAAGTACCCAACAGACACTTAAAGACTCATACCCTAGGTGCCAATGGGAAACTTTCTATGTCTGCCCTGGGGGAAAGAACAAATCAGTGTGGGGGACCTCAGGCTGATTACTGTGCCTCATAGGGGTGTGAGGCCTCAGTGGTGACCTCAAAGGCCACTCAGGGTGCCAAATGGTCAACAGCAAAAAAAAGATCTCATCAAACTGGACAGAAGGGACAACTCGTCTAGGGTAACTATCCAGTTTATAGACATGGGGAAAAAAGGCCTCTGGATGGGAAGTGGGAAAATTTGGGACCTCCATTTACATGTCCCTGGGGTATACTATCTGGGTCTAATATTCTCATTTAGACTACAGTACCAGCCTTCCCCCGGCCCAGCCAGGATAGGCCTAAATTCAGTTCTAGCTCTGAATCTGGTCCTGGCTATCCCCTTCCAGACCACTGCCTTACCCCAGGACTCCCAATGGCCTTCAAAACCTACCGCCCCAGGAGTGGAGCCTGATCTGACCCATTATGGCGGCTGATGGGCAACATCTACAAAGTCTTAAATTCCTCAATGCCAGATCTAACTACCTCCATCTGGCTATGCTATAATCTAAGCCCTCTATTATGAAGGTGTTGCCGTGAATGGGAATTATACTGAAAGTACCACTCATTGAGATTGTAGACGGAATCAGGGAGGTCTGGCACGGCTGTCTAGTCAGTGATGGCGCAAGGGCTATGCATAGGAAAGATTCCCCAACCCACCAATATTTGTGCAACCATACTCAGACAATAAATACTCCTAAGTGTCTGGATCCCCCTAGTGACAGATGGTGGCCTGCTCTACCGGCCTGACTGTGTGTTCATGGCACCCTACTAAACAATTCCAAAGATTTTTGCATCTTAGTACAACTAGTGCCCCAATCACAATCACATACCCCATAAATAAGGAGGTTCAAAAATCATCTAAGAGGCTGGTCTCCCTGAATAAAGAGAGAACCCATAATGGCATCACCTTCACAATGCTATTAGGCCTGGGGCTACTGGGAGCTGGCACAGGGACCTCAGCCCTCGCCATCCAGAACAGAAACTATCATGACCTGAGACAGGCCATAGACACAGACATTCAAAACCTAGAACAATCAGTTGCACACCTACAGGAATCCTTGACTTCTTCGGCTGAGGTGGTACTGTACAACAAAAGAGGACTAGACTTCCTTTACCTCCAGTCGGGAGGCCTTTGTGCAGCTTTAAGGGCAGAATGTTGCTTTTACACAAATGACTCTGGGAGTGGTAAAAGAGTCTCTAGCCAAAGGAGTAGAGAGTCTAGCTAAGTGTAATCTCGAAAGAGAACACGGCCAAGGATGGTTCAAGTCTTGGCTCGAGTCATCCCCATGGTTCACCACCTAGTTTCTACCCTGCTAGGCCCTTTATTGATATTGCTCCTTCTACTAACTTTTGGTCCTTGCATTCTCAAAAGGCTAATTTCCTTCGTCTGAGAAAGAATTAACACTGTATAGTTGATGGTCCTCAGGTCACAATACCAACCCATCACTAACAGTGCAATTGAACTTACCTCCCTGAACCCATGATTGGGCCCTAGGTTCCTGAGAAAGGGAGCAATGAAGAGTCTGACAAGGCTAGCAGACTCCATGAAAGGCTTCAGTTTTTACTAACACAGCATAAGGCTGAGAGTCTGTTTCCCAAGAAAAGGAACTTCAGTTTTAAAGAAAACCACAGGATGGTCTGATCAGGTATTCCCTAGTAACGACCCCTAGCAACAGCCTATCAGAGAATGACAGGAAAGGCCTGAAGGCCAGACGGCCTAAAGTCCAGATGTGGCAAAGGCCCAGGTGTACTTTTTGATAATATTGTGACCAGTTGTGGCTAAGGCTACATTTAGCGGCCAATCAGAAGACAAGACTCACACTAGTCCTACCTAAGTCTAGCCAGTGATTAACACTCCCCAGTGGAATTTCCCCAGCCTGCTGTGGCTGTGATAAAAACCCTGCCTTATCTGAGTCTGATGCTCTCGTTCCCTAGCCACTGTGTAGGTGATAGGTGAGAGCCCCAGCTTGAGCTTGGAATAAAGACCCTCATGTGTTTGCATCAGAAGTGGCTCCTTGGTGGTCTTTGCGGGTGTCTCCTGACCTGGGCATAACAGTGTCTAGCTAGTCAAAAAAACCTGAATACCTTAAGAGGCCAGCCGAGCTGCAAACCATTAACACTGTTGCAGAGAGAATTCAAGGCAGATACAGTTACTAACTGCTCAGGTCTCTTTCTTCATGGTGGTGGTTATTGCTCTAAGGTTTCATTCTCATCGTAATCTTGAGACACAGTCAAGCGTGTGTCTATTTACAGATCTGGGAAGGAAAAGAAGCAAAGGCTGGGGGTTCAGAAACTGCCCTTGCAATTTCTATCCCAGAAGCTGGCTGTGGGTTTTTTGTTTTTTCACTTCTCTCGAGAATAGTTAATTAGCCAGGAAGTCCTATTTTGGAATCGCTTAAGGAATAAAAGTTTAAAATGAGCAGGGCACGATGGCGCACGCCTTTAATCCCAGCACTCAGGAGGGAGAGGCAGGTGGATCACTGTGACTTCAAGGCCAGCCTGGTCTATAAAGCGAGTCCAGGACAGCCAAGGCTACAACACAGAGAAACCCTGTCTCGGGGGGAAAAAAAAAGTTTAAAATGAAAAGGGTAAAGTGACTGGGAAATGGTTTGTCAGAAGGGGACAGACACCTATTGTAAGCTTACCTACCTACAGGGCCTTGGAGAGGAAGCATCAGGGATGGAGGCTGGAGCCTAAGTGCTCCTCACTTCCTCCCAGGGAAATGGGAGCTGCTCTGGTGACGAGGTGACGGTGCATCCCAGCAAGCATGACCCTGTTCCCCGAGGACAGTGGGCGGAGAGTTCTCTTTGTCTCCCCGACCCCTGTCAGCCCGCTCTCTGACTCGCCCCTAGTGCTATGAACTAGGGTTCTGGTGAAGCGCGGCCTAGGCCATCTGGTTGCCATAGCAACGCTCCGTCAGGTCCTGGGAAGTCGTGCTCATTCAACGTGAACTGACCTCATCACGTCTTAGTTTGGTGGTGCCTTCCCCATACCCAGCTAACGGGCACCCAGAAGGGGTTCCGTGAGTAGATGTTCTGTGAATGAGGGGGTCCAGGTAGCTAGCGGCAATCAAGGGGTCAGGACACCCCTTGTGCACTGCACCATCACCTCCAACCAATAGTTTCAATGTGCGTCTTGACTGGAGACTTGGTCAGAGGGGCCACGCCCGCGGGGCTGGCTCTATATTTCGTCTTTCCCGGAGCCGCGACTCAGAATACTCCAGACACCAGCTGCGGTCGTAAAGGCTCAGGCGCGGACGAAAGCTGCGCAGTCTCACACCGTCAGAGGCCGCAAGTCGCACGTCGTTTTGCGCACGCGCCCTCCGACCTCCGTTTTTTTTTTTTTCCTCTCTTTCTGCGCCTGCGCAGGAAGGCGGGGCGTAGTCGCCTGAGCGCGCACTGGGGGCGGAGCCGGGACGGATGGGCCCGCGCCAGCCTAGAGTGATGCCAGAGAGTAGGCGAGTCGGGAGGGCCGAAGGGTAGAGCGGCACAGCCCTCTGGTTCGGTGCACATAGTAGGCCGCTCTGGGTGCTGGGGCTCGCGTCTCATTGGCTCGCTGGGTTCCTGGAGCGGATCCGGGGCAAGAAGGAGGAGAGAGCTCCGGGTCAAGGGCCGCTGCCGCCCGGACTCGGCCGCCAGCCCGCGCTCGGCGGGGCCGCCAGCCAGGGTAAGCGGGCTGCATTGCCCAGGGTAGGAGCAAGAGGCGGAAGTGCCTCCGTGACGACCCATCCTACATACGGGAACACTGAGGCACAGAGGCCACGGCGCTCCTGGTCCCCGGAGCCCGGCCTGGAGACTTTAAGAAATGGTGGGGGGAGGCAAGAGGCCGTCCTGCTTGGATCTTGGAGTGCTGCAAGCTTTGCGTGGCAGGGCCGCCCCGAGGGGGTGGGGGGTAGCCAGCAAGCTGGATGGGGCGCCCTCTGACTTCCGGCCTGTGGCCTGGAATGCTCCGGAGGGGACCTGTTGCCATTTCTTCTAACGGGCCTCGGCTTCCTCTTGAGCCCGCCTTGCACGACAGAGCCTTTGTTTAGTCTTCTAGAACAGGGAAGTGAAGCTTATTGTTTCCCACAGGCTCTGGCGTAAACAAAGCCAGACCAGCAGGAGCCACTCAGGTGAACTGTCTGCAGGGCTGGCTAGGAGAGCGTGTTTCTGGCATTCGCACTGCTCGCTCCTCAGAGCTCACCTGGGTGCACAGGGATCTCGTCTCCGAAGTTTGGATAATCAAGAGCGGTCTGGACAGATTGCTTTGCAGACTACACAGAACAAGACTGTGTGTGTGTGTGTGTCTGTGTATCTGTGAACATCTTTCCCTTTGGCAGTTTCAAACGAAGCTGGTGTGGATATCAAGTTTTAAAAGCCAGCCTGTGAGACAAACATTGCATGGGATCAAATTTTTCCTCTAAGGGGTTGGAGAGATGACTGCGCTGCTAAAAGCACACCCTCATGCGGAGGACAGGATCAGTACCCAGCACCCACAAACCACCTCTAATTCCAGCTTCAGAAGGTCCAACACCCTCTTTCTGGCCTCTGCCACTGCCCCTCACATGCACATAACCCCACCCTTCACATACTCATAAGTAAAATGAATAAAAGTAAGTCTTTAAGGAAGATTGCGGCTTCAATCTCTGAACCTTTTTGAAGAATTTTGAAGGATAACTTTTAGAGATTGATTTTATTAATGTATTGATTAATTTTAATTAATGTCACGTGTGTCAAAAGTAGGCCGGAGCTGGAGTTACAGGCATTTGTGAGCCAACCCACATGAGTGCTGGAAGCCAAACTGGCCTTCTGGAAGAGCAGCAAGTGCTCTTAACTGCTAAGCCACCACTCCAGCCACCATCTTGTTATTGTTGTTGTTGTTATCATTATTATTATTATTTCATTATGTGCCAAGTTGCTCATGTGGAAGTCATGATAACTTGGGGGCTAAGTTCTTTTCTTCTATCAAGTGGGCTCAATCTTAAGTTGTTAGGTTTGTCAGTAAGTGCCTTTACCACCAAGCTGTCTCAGTGGTCAGTTTTGGTTTTTTTGAGACAGGGTTTCTCTGTGTAGCCTTGGCTGCCCTGGACTCACTTTGTAGATCAGGCTGGCCTTGAACTCACAGTGATCCTCCTGCCTCTGCCTTGGATTAAAGGAGTGCGCCACCATGCCTGGCTCTCAGTGGTATGTTTTTGTTCGTTTTCTTGTCTTTTAAAAACATGGTCTCGGATCAGCTGGTTGTGGTGACACACGCCTTTACTCCCAGCACTTGTAGGCTGAGGCAAGTGGATCTCTGAGTTCAAGGCCAGCTTGATCTACATAGTGAGTTCCGGCACAGCCAGGCTACATAGAAAGAACCGTTTCAAAAGACAAAACAGAACAATAAAATAAAAGTAGGGTCTCCCACCATAGTCCTGGCTGGCCTCATATTCCCGGTGAGCCTCCTGTCTCAGCCTCCTGACTAGGATTGCTATCTTATTTCTGAGTGCATCTGAGTATGTCAGTTTCTCTTTGAGTTGTGAAAATCGTTAATGTTCTTCTGCTTGTAACGTCAAATAATGAGGTTACTTTAGGGGCTGTGTTATACTAATAACTGTACTTGTAAGCCGACTTGTTCTGCTCTGTGAGGTGTGGAGGAGAGGCTGAGAAAGAGAAGTCTGTGCTGCTTCTTGGAGCCTGGGCTCCCTGGGTGGAAAGTGGAGGCTCTTGGCCTTTGTGGGGTTGCTGTTTTCTCCACCCCCCACCCCCCACCCCACGACAGCATGCCCAGGAAGTTCACTTAGTTCCTCAGTTAAGTGTACATTGTGTGTCCCCCTCCCCCAATATGTCCAGGGAGGATCCCTTGTAGATCTGTGAATGACAGGGTCCAAAGCTGAGGCTGGTCTGGAACTTGCTAAGTCTTAGCACAGGCTGGCCTCCTGACGCCAGAGCCACTACTCTCCTCTTGGTTCATCTTCATTTGAAAAGCACTGCCTTTCCCAGGTTGCAGTCTGCTCCTCCTATTCCTCCAGATTAGCTAGGGTAAACTTTGCTGCAGTGTTGTGGGTCTTTGCTAGGGTCTGTATGCTCCTGTGTGCTAGTGTTTACAAGATACTGTAACAGTAGCTTTGAAAGTGGTTGGTTTCTTGAAACAAATTCTCTGTAATAAAAAGAGCTTTAGGCACTTTGTTTCTTCATGCCTGGGTCCCTTTTTGCTTTAATGGAAACATCCTTCAATAGTCCAGGAGTGACCCCCATTTCCCTGCTGTGTGTTATGGTGTGCTTAGGGAAACAAGGTTGTGGCTCCTGGTCACAGTAACTGGACGTGGAAAGTGACTTTAGGAGCCAGATGAAGTGGCTCCTGCCAGTAACTGCAGCACTTAGGAGGCAGAGACAGGGGGATTTTCACAATTTCAGAGGCCAGCTTGGAGAACTCTTGAGCAGACATTTTCTCAGTTGTCACAAGGTGAATTTACTGTACACTCTATTGTGTAATGCATCTTTCCTGCCCTCTGTTAGTTCACTTGCAAGCCTTCATTAATAGAACAAAAACAGAAGAAATGGATGGTGCTTTTAAGAAGGAGGGGTGTGTGTGTGTGTGTGTGTGTGTGTGTGTGTGTGTGTGTGTGTGTGTGTGTGTGTGTATGTGTATGTGTGTGTCTCAGGAGTGACCACACAGTCTACTTAAGGATTCAGTTCCAGGGAGGCATCTGTGAAGAGTTGACTGCCTTGAATGAATGGTCTTTAAGAAACAGGCAGCACTGAGGAAGATCCTCTTTCTCTTCTGAGGTCTCCACTGCACTTATCAGGGTTTTTGTTGTTGTTGTTGTTGGTTTTTTTTACTGTGTTTTGTTTTGTTTGGCTTTTCGAGACAGGGTTTCTCTGTGTAGCCTTGGCTGTCCTGAACTCGCTTTGTAGCCTAAGCTGGCCTCGAACTCGCAGAGATCCACCTGCCTCTGCCTCCTGAGTGCTTGGATTAAGGGCGTGCACCACTGCGCCTTGCTGCACCTATCAGTTTTAAAGGTGAGAAACAAGTATTTCCCTTGCTCTGATCTTTGGAAGCCCCTCACGGGAAGCACTCTTTGCCCGTGTGCACTGGAGCCCACGGTTACATATTGTGCTGAGGATCCATACAGTGGGTTTGCCTTATAAGGAAGCCCTTATTCGATTACACCCCAACCCCGATCCCAGGCTTTCCCTATATTACTACACTGGCCTCTCACTTGTGTTTGACTTACTAAGTTAATATCAGAACTTCGTGTGTGTGTGTGTGTGTGTGTGTGTGTGTGTGTGTGTGTGTGTGTGTGTGTGTGTTGGTGTCCTAGATCAAGTCTTAGGCTGTTAAGCATGAGTTCTACCAGAGCATTTTCTGTTCTGCTAATAATGGGGCCTTTTTTGTGTTGGTTTGCTGTAGTGACAGTGTTATTCTGAGCTCAGATGATGTTAAATTTGACCCAGCTGATCACTTCTTCCTGTGGTATACACCATCGGCCATTCTCCTGTTAGAATTATTTTTACTGGCTACCCTCTGTTGTTGTTGTTCTTCTTTTGTTTTGTTTTGTTTTTGAGACAGGGTCTCTCTGTGTAGCCTTGGCTGTCCTGGACTCACTTTGTAGACCAGGCCAGCCTTGAACTCACAGCGATCCACCTGCCTCTGCCTCCCCAAGGGCTGAGATTACAGGCCTGCGCCACTGCTACCCCGCCTGTTCTTCTTTTTTTAATAATTTTACTTTATGGGTATCAATGTTTTGCCTGCAGAACATCTTTGTAGCATGTGTTTATCTGGTGCTTGTGGAGGCTAGAAGAGGGTATCAGACCCCCAGAAGTATAAACTACCATTTGAGCACTAGGAACTAATCCTGGATCCTCTTAACTGCCAGGCAAGTTCTCCAGCCCACCACCCTCTGCTCCTATTGTGGAGTTACTGCTTAGTTTCTCTATTAATCATTAAAAAGTAGACATCCCAGGGCTGCAAAGACGGCTCAGCAGAAAATCCAGGTTTGGTTCTCAGCACCCATACAGTGGTTCATAACCATCTCTAAGTACACCTCCAGAGACTGATGCCTTCTGGCCTTTATACATTACAAAAATAAACCTAAAAAATAGAGATACTAATACCCCAGTTGCCCCTTTTTTTTGTTTTTGCTTTTGATACAGGGGTTCTCAGTGTAACACTGGCTGTCCTGAAGTTCACTCTGTAGACTAGGCTAGCCTCAGGGATCTACCTGCCTCTGCCTACTGAGTGCTGGGATTAAAGGCGTACACTACCACACCTGGCCTAACTTCCCATTTTTAATGTCCTTGCTAAGGGTTCAGGTCAGCAGGTAGGATGTTTCTTTGTATTGAAAGAGAACAGATTTGACAGAGGCAAGTGTAAACTCCATAGGTAGTGGGTGCTGAATGCACTGACTGTGGTAACGAAGTTATGGTACAACTCTAGTTTGTGTGTATGTTTTGAGATCGGGTCTTTTTATTTTATTTTATTTTATTTTTTAAGTTTTTGGTTTTTCCAGACAGGGTCTCTCTGTGTAGCCTTGGCTGTCCTGGACTCACTCTGTAGACCAGGCTGGCCTCGAACTCATAGTGATTCCACTGCCTCTGCCACCCGAGTGCTGGGATTAAAGGCGTGTGCCACCACACCAGGTGAGATAGGGTCTTTTTTTTTTTAACAGTTTTTTTTCAATTAACTTTTTATTTTAGTATACAATGTTCTGCTTGTATGTATGCCTATACACCAGAAGAGGGCACCAGATCTCATTATAGATGGTTGTGAGCCACCGTGTGGTTGCTGGGAATTGAACTCAGGACCTTTGGAAGAGCAAGCAGGGCTCTTAACCTCTGAGCCATCTCTCCAGCCCGAGATAGGGTCTTATTATGTAGCCTGGGCTGGTCTTAAACTCTTCATCCTTTTGCCTTGGCCTCCTGAGTGTTAGGATCTCATGTGTGAGTCACTGTATCTGGTTAAAATACAATTTTGATGTGTTTGTTTTATTGCCATCTTATATCACTGTGTAAACTTAATGGGATTTCAAAATGTCTTTAAATCTAGATTGGACCAGTGTGGACCATCACATTGAACGGGAGGAGGCCTGTTCTCTTACATAATTAAAGCACAGTGGCTCCTCAGGTGCCTTCAGGATGCCTGCGGCACTTGTGGAAAACAGTCAGGTCATCTGTGAGGTGTGGGCCAGCAATCTTGAGGAAGAGATGCGGAAGATCCGTGAGATTGTCCTTAGCTACAGCTACATCGCCATGGTGAGTAGACCCTCTCCACCACCGCTGGGAAGGTTAGGTGGGGGGGACACCTGTGTTGCTTTTGTGAATCAAGGTAGCCAGTGTCTCTGAGGAGGGCACAACTTCTGATACAAGTGTTTTGGGTTTTGTTTTGGTTTTTGGTTTTTTTTTTTTTTTGGTGGAGTTTTTTGTTTGCTTGTTTGTTTTGTTTTTGCTTTTTCGAGACAGGGTTTCTCTGTGTAGCCTTGGCTGTCCTGGACTCACTTTGTAGACCAGGCTGGCCTTGAACTCAGAGATCCGCCTGCCTCTCCCTCCCAAGTGCTGGCATCTGGTGACTTTCATATTTTTATTTTTTCTTACTTAAATAGGATCTGGATATGTAAGTCCTGGTTAGTCCAGCACTTGCTAGGTAGCCCAGGCAGACCTTGTGGGGACCCTCCTGCTTTTGCCTTCTTAGTGCTGTGATTATAGGTGTGCCCCGTTGTGCCCAGTGTGTGTGCTGCTGCACAAATGCTCTAGCATTTGACCTGCCTCAGCCTCATAGGTGTCTCTTCACCCACATGAATTTTCAGTTGTTTGTTTTTCCAGACAGAGTTTCTCTTTGTAGCCTAGGCTGGCCTCAAACTCACAGTGATCCACCTGCCTCTGCCTCCCGAGTGCTGGGATTACAGGTGTGTACCACTGTGCCCTGCCACACACGTGAATCTGAGCGTGTGTTTTATTTTTGAATTTGGAGACATGGTTTCATGTAACACAGACTCATCCTGAACTTGCTATATATCAAGAGGATGACTTGACTTTCTGATCCTCCTGTCCCCATCTTCCAAGTGCTGGGATTATAGGCATAGGCATGTACCAACATGTCTAGCTTCTGTTTTCAAAATATTCAAGCATTTTTTGGCTAGCACTCAAAAGGCAGGGGATGCCTAATTCCAGATCTGGCATCTCTGGGTAAAGTGGGAAGGTCTGATACTATGTGGCTCATTTTCCTGCCTGACTGGGAGGAGGTGAGGCTTGTCTTAGACCAGTTCCTAAGCAAGCAGGTGCTCAGCGTACTGCTTGCCACTGTCTATCTTCAAACCCTGTGTCGGCAAGAGGCACTAGACTCACAAGCTCTCCTAGCAGGCTTAGAGACTTTCATCCCAGTAGTGGGGGTGGGGATCAGGAGTTCAAGACCAGTGAATTTAGGCCAGTCTGGGCTTTACAAAGGTGAAAAGAGTACGTGGCAGAGAGGTGGTCACACAAGAAAAGGAAAGGCTGCATTTGTCCTTAGTGGACCAAGATGAGAGCTCTGACCAGCAGGTTATCTCAAGGGTCAGTCATAACAAGAAGCCAGTGTGAAGGAGAGAAGGTTCTATGAGTCACCACATCCACCTACACTGTATTTATATTTAACTTATATCAGAAGTTCCTACATGGGGGCTGCAGAGACAGCTCAGTGGTTATGAGCACTAGCTGCTCTCCCCGAGCACCCGGGTTCAATTCCTAGCACCCAAATGGCAGCTCACAACTCTCTGTAACCCACTTCTAGGGGGTCTGACAGCCTCACACAGACATACAAGCAGGTAAAATACCAATGTACATGAAATAAAAATAAATTAAAAGAAAAAAAAAGTCCGAATGTACCTGACTTCACATTTCTCTCCAGTTACCCATTTCACCTGTCTTGTGTCCTGTGGTGTCCCAGACATGGGCTTCTGGAAACTCAAGAGCACCCACTGTTTGGTGAAACTTACTGATCAGAGGCTTTTGTTCCTAGGACACAGAGTTTCCGGGTGTTGTGGTACGACCGATTGGTGAATTTCGAAGCTCCATAGATTACCAGTATCAGCTTTTGCGGTGCAATGTTGACCTTCTAAAGATTATCCAGCTGGGCCTCACATTCACAAATGAGAAGGGAGAGTACCCTTCTGGAATCAACACGTGGCAGTTCAACTTCAAGTTCAACCTGACGTGAGTGTCTGAGAGATCCTCAGTGTTATTCTTAGATGGGTACATTTGCTGGACTGATTGCCATAGAGGTTAGTTATTGTGTGTGTGTGGGAGGGGGGGGAGGGAGGGAGGAGAGAAGAGAGAGACACAGGGCGCTTTGACTGTCCTGGAACTTGCTATGTAGACCAGGCTGGCCCCACGGAGATCTGTCTGCCTGTGCCTCCAGAGTGCTCTGTATTTGAGGCCCTAGGGTTAGTCCCCAGTACCACAGAAGAAAGGGAGATAATTCAGTTAAAAGTTGGCAAAAGAAGCCGGGGGTGAATCGTAACACTTGGGGAGACAGAGGCAGATGGATCTCTGTGAGTTCAAGGCCAGCCTGGTCTACAAAATCAAGTCTAGGACAGCCAAGGCTATACAGAGAAACCCTGTCTTGTGGGGGGGAAGGAGGCAAAAGATAGGGTGTCGTGGTACACACCTAATCCCAGCACTCAGGAGGTAGAGGCCAGCCTGATCTACAAAGAGAGTTCAGGATAGTCAAGTCCATAACTTAGAGAAACCCTGTCTCAAAAAAAAGGGGGGGGGGTTGAGGGGGGCAGCTGGACAGATGATAGCCCTGGTTAGGAGCACCAGCTGTTCTTCCAGAGGTCCTGAGTTCAACCCTGCACCCACATGGCTGCTAACTTTCTATAATGTGATCCGAATGCCCTCTTCTGGTGTGCTGACAAACGCCCATATACATAAAATAAATAAAAATTTTAAAAAGATTCAAAACAAAATAAAAAAAATGGTCTGGGTGGGTGGCCCAGTGGTTAAGGCATCTGTGCTCCTCTAAAAGACCTGGGTGTGATTCCCAGCGCTCAGATGGCGCCTCACAATTTCGCCTAAGTCATTCATTTACTTAAAAAAAAAAAAAAATTAAATGAGAGAATATAGATTTGTGTAATTAGGAAATAGAGACCTGTTGGTTTGTGGAGTGCCTCAGGAAGGCTGTTTCTGAGGTCTAAGCTAGCTGTAGTGTTTCTGTTCTGTCTGCTCCACCAGAGAGGACATGTACTCCCAGGATTCCATAGACCTCCTTGCAAACTCAGGACTACAGTTCCAGAAGCACGAGGAGGAAGGGATCGACACGTTGCACTTTGCAGAGCTGCTTATGACGTCGGGAGTGGTTCTGTGTGACAACGTCAAGTGGCTTTCATTTCACAGGTCAGTCCCGGGAAACTGGCCTCTGTCTCCTCAGTGCCCTGAGGTTCAGGGTTGGCCTGAAGCTGCCTTGTGACACCGCTTCATTCTTCCCTTTAGTGGCTATGATTTTGGCTACATGGTAAAGTTGCTTACAGATTCTCGGCTGCCAGAAGAAGAGCACGAGTTTTTCCACATCCTGAATCTTTTCTTCCCGTCCATTTATGATGTGAAATACCTGATGAAGAGCTGCAAAAATCTTAAGGTAATAGACAGCATTCTCGGTAATACTAGCAGTAGAACAAGCAAACCCCAAACTCAGAGTAGTTTTGCTTAAATGATGAATTTGGTGTGCTCTCTTTGAGGCCTACCAGGTGCTGGACTTCTCTAAAGAGTGTTAATTGAGCTGAGAGGCACAGGGCTTGCTCTGTAGCTGTCTTTGTTGGTGATTTGGACATCAAAAAAAAGTCCTATTTTTTGCATTCTGCAGCTGCCTGCCTTCCTCTTAGGCCTTAGACCCTCACAAAGTAGTTGTTGACACAAAGCCATGTACAGTATGTGATGATAGTCCTACAATGTCTCATGTTCTCTTGAGAGTTGTTGTGTTGTGTCATCACCCACTCACCCCCACCCCCTACCCCGCCAAGACAGGGTTTCTCTGTGTGACCTTGTCTGGCTTGTATTTTGTAAACCAGGCTGACCTCAAACTCAGAGATCTGCTTGCCTCTCCCTCCCAAGTGCTGGGATTAAAGGTGTGCACCGCCATGCCCTGCACGCTTAACTCTTGAAATTTCAAATTGGGCCTGTGAGATGGCTCAGGGGGTAAAGGTGCCTGCTGCCAAATGTGTTGGACCTGAAATTGATCTCTGCAACCCATGTGGTAGGAAAGAACCGTCTTGTGAAAGTTGGCTTCTCATCTCTGCATGCACACAGCACATGCAGCAGTGTATTGTTTGGAAAGAAAAAGAGTGAAGGTCCAAAAAATGGCTACTGAGGCCTGTCAGATGAATGGCCTGTCCCGCTGCTAAATGAACTCACTAGTAGCCTTTGCTGAGTCCAGGAAAATAGTGTTGGTATGTGACATCCCTGTTCCCTGTCTCCTAGGGAGGCCTTCAGGAGGTGGCTGATCAGTTGGATTTGCAGAGGATTGGAAGGCAGCATCAAGCAGGCTCAGACTCTCTGCTGACGGGGATGGCTTTCTTCAGGATGAAAGAGGTGATGCTCCAGTGGGAGGCTCTCGAGCACGATGTCTTCCAAGTGTGGGGCAGCTTGAGGATGAGGCCTCTGGGTTTCAGTACACTACCCAGTCCTCCCTGTATTTCCTTCTGCTTTCTACAGTAGGAATCTATCTGTTAGTCTACCCACTCAGACTGAGTTCTTTCCTTCTTTCTTATTTTATTTTTTATTTTTCAAGACAAGGTCTCTCTGTGTACCCCTGGCTGTCCTGGACTTGATTTGTAGACCATACTGGTCTCTAACTCACAGATATCCACCTGCCTCTTCCTCCTGAGTGCTGGGATTAAAGGCATGTGCCACCACGCCTGGCTTAGACTGAGTTCTGTTAATTACTAAATATTACTTCTCTAGGAGAGAGTGAATTTCTCTTTTAGTTTATTTACCAATTCTTTAAGTTTTAAAATATATTTGAAGAGGAAGAACTTGCTTTGAAAAATTATAATGAAAACTGGTCAGTGGTGACGCACGTTTTTGATCCCAGAACTTGGGAGGCAGAGGCAGGCTGGTCTGAGTTCTAAGGCCAGCCTGGTCTACAGGGTGAGTTCCAGGAGTATTCCATTGCTGTGACAAGGTACCTGAGGCTGTCAACTTCAAAAGATCAGATTTTAGCCAGTGGTTGGCTGGCTCTGTCTGTTCTGGTAGTCCAAACCCTCAGAATGCTAGTTCTTGGCAGAGGAGGTCTGTTCATCCTCTGGTGGCTGGGAAAGAGGAAAAGGCTGAGTCCAGGGCCAACCCTGACAGCCTCCTCAAGGTTTTGCCATTTCCTAGTAACTGTACACTAAATACTAACAAGTGGCATGGTGGCACACGACTTTAATCCCAGCAATCTAGGAGGCAGAGACAGGTGCATTGCTGTGAGTTGGAGGCCATCCTGGACTCCACAAAATGAGGCTACCAAGAGGAACCCTGTCTTGAAAAAACAAACAAAACAAAACAAAAAGCTCAAGTGTATTAGGTCAGTGGTTGCCAACTGGCACATTTAGTGCTGCCTTGGAGATGTTTCTTGTTACACTTAGCAGAGGTAGTGCTTCTCTCTGGGGCTGTGCTCAGCACCTGTGGTGACTGGACTGGACAGCTCCTGCCCATGACATGAGGTTGAGCTGCTTGCTGAGTGCCTAGTGTCCGTGATCTCCACAGCAGGCTTTCTGCTTCTGCTTCCTGGGTGCTAGGATCACCCGGATGCGGCACCACCCCTGGTTTACATGACTCTCCATGAATAAGGGACCGTGGTGGAATGGAGATGAAGTGACTTGGCGGGCCTGAGTTCTTAGTCACGGCCTTGCTTGGCAGGGTACTTTTGATACAGAACAGCAGCCCAGGGTTTCCAGCAGAGATAAGTCATAGGAATGCCAAGTCCGATTAGGAAGCGGAGCCAAATGTGGAGAAAGGCACAGGAGAAGCTTGCTTGGAAGGGGCTTGGTGTCTTTGCTGAGGTAGTGTGTAGGCTGCCGAGTGTCAGGCTAAGAAGCTGGGAGGTGGCGTGACTCCTGGCCCCATTCTCAGCTAGTTCTGTCCTGTTCGCAGCTATTCTTTGAGGACAGTATTGATGATGCCAAGTACTGTGGGCGCCTCTATGGCCTGGGCACGGGAGTGGCCCAGAAGCAGAATGAGGATGTGGACTCTGCCCAGGAGAAGATGAGCATCTTGGCCATGATCAACAACATGCAGCAGTGACAGCGTGTGCACCGCGCCACCCGTGCCACCCTCCCCAGCCATCGCCCTGCATCTGCTCCAAGCAGAGACTTTGGGTTTTTGTTTAAAGATGCCTTTATTTTAAATCCAGAAGGAGGGAGTTTGCTCTGAATTTGTAAACAAGTCTTCCTTGCCCTCATGCCCACACCCCTGCTGCCTCCTGCCACCAGCAGCCATGGCTCCATGGACACCTTTTTAAATCTCCAGGATGTCTGAAACAAACCAGTAAAATGTGTATGACTCTTACGCGTTGTCATTCTTCTTCTTTTGGCTTTGCTGCCCTGATGAAGATGCTCACAGGAGCTGAGGCCACCAGGGAACAAGGTGTGTGTTCGTGGGAAGCGGTCTGTGCCTTCAGGCTCTGCCCTGCTTTGTCTGTGCTCCTGCAGGCACAGCAGCCCTGATGTCACAGCTTTGGTGATGTTAAGCTGGCACTTGAGCTCACCTTGTCACCGTAGTTTTCAGGTAATGAACTGCCCCCCCTAGCATGCTCCAAGCCCACCTTGTTCTCAGCAGGGTGGTCTCACTCAGGCAGTTGCCTGTTCCCCTACTTTTCCATAGCAAGCCTGAGATGTCAAGATGTGGTAAAGCTGAGCTCTGGAAATCTGAGTCTTAGGAAAGCCACAGGCATCTCCTGTGAGCAGGGCAGTGTGGGGATTCACCTCAGACCTTGTTAGTCGTCCCCACATTGTGCTCAGAAACCTATGGCTCTTTAAGGGTAGGCATTTATGAAGCACTGTTTTAAATGACTACAGAAAGGACAACTTTGGAAGGTGGGGACAGACGGCAGCAGCTCACCGGAGTGGTCTTACATTTTAAAAGCTGGTGGGAAACTGAATTTGAAATGATTACAAAATGTCAACTATTAAAGCTGATATTTAAGATGCTTGTAAATATTATTTATGTTTTTAATTTTGTAAAATAAAGATTGCTTTTTAACCATTGGCATGAGGTGTGGTCTTTGGTAGCTAGCAACTGATGTCTGACAGGATTGGCTCACCTCAGAACCAATCTGAGCCATGGATGACAGGTCTCATTGAGGGAGCACACATGTAAAGGATTACCTGTTCACACCATACCCTGCTTTAACTGCAACCTCTGGGCTACTCTTAGAGTGTGTTGGGCTCAGTGGAACTTGGTAAGGCTGTCAGCCAAATATTGAGTCATGGTTACCTAGGCTGGCCCTGACCTCCCAGCCATCCTCCTGAAGAGCAAGTAGGATAGGTTTGCATCACTGTACCCAACAGATCTAGAATTTTGTCTGGCGGGTTTGCCTTTGAAAGAGACTCCTTGAGGGCTGTGAAGGCAGCAGAGTGGCTTGTGGTAAAGGTGCCCTAGTGTGCTGCTGGGTGTCCCAGAGGACAGACCAACCTGTCCTCTAGAGTGCTGTGATGAAGAGTGAGGCTGTCTAAGCATTACATAGGTGCTAGAGGAATGGCAGAGGTGCAAGGGGTGGGTGTCCTCTGATGGAGATGGTGCTAGCGGAGGATGAAGAGAACAGCCTTTGTGCTGCTGACCTTGGACTCCGCAGTTCTGTTGGTTTACAAGGTTGGGTATCAAATCTTAAGCCTCTTGTCAGCCAGTGCTGCCATATGTGAGAGCTCATGTTTGTTTCCAAACTACCATTGAGTACCTTAGTTTCCTAGTTATTCAGCCAATGAGCTTCCATTAATACCAGCTACTCTAGTAGGTGTTGGGGTGTACAAGAGAAAGAAAGGACACAGTCCTCACTGCAGGTAGAACACAGTAAATGACTTACACAAATATAGTCTGAACTGTATCAAGTCACAGATTAAGGTTTAGGGATAGGGAGTGTTTTTAGGGAAAAAAACTTAAGCTGAGGTTAAAGGATAGGTCAGTCAAAGTGGCAGAAACTGAGCCAGAATTGATGCAGGGCAAGATGCCGCCAACAGGAAGCCAGGAGGTCAAGGTGCAGACAGGGAAGGGAAAGCAGTCATTGCAGGAGGAGTAAGGAAATACCGAAATCCAGAGCATGAGGCAGGCAGTAAAAGGTGTGAGGTGGTGCTGGGCTGTGGTGCTGCACACCTTTAATCCTAGCATTCAGGAGGCAGAGGCACGTAGATTTTGGAGTTTGTTGCCAGTCTGGTCAACTGAGTATGTTCCAGGACAGCCACAGGTAGTGGTTGCACACATTTTTGTTCTGATCCCAAGACATGAGAGATGTTTATCCACTAGATGAACCACCTCGTGGGGGCTTGGTTTTTGCCAGCTGAAACACATCTTAGAACAGACTCTGAGAGGATATATTATAAAAACAGGAGAGGCAGGACTTTTTTTGGGTCTTGGTATTGTTTGGCTGTTCCTTGTTCCACTTCGAGATGCTTCTAGAGAGACCGTTCCAGAGAACGCTTCGGGCTCTGGGTTCCAGCAGCAACTTTGAATTGCTGGTCTGCTGAAATCCTGCAGACTACACCAGGGGAATCACTCCCAGGAACTGAGTCCAAAAAGGTCTACTTCTCCTGTTCCCATTAACCTCTTTTCTCTCCTATCTAGGGCAGGTGGGTTGAAAAGGGGGTATAAGCCTTAAAGAACCCCAAATAAATAGGCTTGGAAAAGGCTGAAGCCTACAGCCAGGGCTACACTGAGAAACCCTGACTTGGAGGAGGGATGAAGACGCACGGGAGGAGATAATTGGACTGGAGGTCTAGACCAAATGGGATAATGACACCCCTCCCCCAAAGTAATTGATGCTTTCTGCTAGAACCTTCAATGAATGCCTTGGCTTCTCTTGACTCTGTGGTTCTCGTAACTAGGGATACAGAAATGATAATATTCAAGTGGTAGTAAGGTGATACACATTATTGAAAAGAGCTGTTTAAAGTGCCAACAGCTGTCATTTTAATTTCCCTTCTGGGCAGTTTTACTTTAGGTTGTTTTCTGTGTGTATGTGTACCTACTGTGTGCATGCCTGGTGACTGTAGAGTCAGAGGAGGGTGTTGGATCCCTTAGAACTGGATTTGTAAGCCACCATATGGGGCTGAAATTGAACCCAGGTCCTGTGGAAGAGCAGCCAATACTCTTAAGCCATTTCTCTGGCCTATTGGGTTATTGTTACTATTTTGAGATAAGGTCTTGCTTTGTAGCCCAGCTTGGACTTGAATTTGGATTCCTCCTGCCTCTGGGTCTTCCCCAGCAGTAACGGGCATGTGCGCAGGACTGCTCTCAACAAGCACTTGTTTCAGCAAATCACAAGGGTGACTTTGTAGTTTACCAACTGTTCTTTATTCAAGTGGAGGGAACCAGCTTTTCTCATGTCTGTAGATGGCGTTGCCTGGAATTATCCAGTCCTCCAAGTAGTCGTGCCCACTAACATCTTTGTCAAGACTCTTGCCTTTAAGACCAATGCATCTTCCTTGACTTCATATAAATGGTGCAGTGTTTCCTTTTGGGGGGCTTAGCATTTTTTTAGACCCCAAAGGTAGGAGCACACACATACCTCAAGATATGTGTCCGGGGGGTTTTCAATTAGGAATATTTCTTGCTGCCCAAAGATAAAGCCTTCATAACGTGCCTCAGGGGAAAAGCAGAAGGAAGGTGTGTCACTGTCATCCCCTCTCCCCGCACCGAGCACGTCTACTTTCCCTGTTGCAGAAACCAGTTGACGATGGAGGCTTCAGTCTCTGACCTATCCTGCTGGGTAGGAACTTTGGCAGCAGGCCCAGGGCTGGTGAATAAATAGTGCTTAGGGTTCCAGGGTGTAAAGTGGGAGGCTAATAACCCAGGAGGCACATGTAAAATGAGGAATATGCCTTGCTCTCCAGGCTGCGTTTCAGTCAGTTCTCAATAAAAGGGTTTTATGACCCCAAAGACTAAGAACCACCAAGAGTGATTTTTTTTTTTTCCTGAGCTTTCTGACCAACCTGGAGGACAACGGATGGCCTCATTAGTTCTGTCCTCAGAAAGCTTTAGCCATTTGTCCATGTAACCAACTCCATAAAAAATAGAATCACCTAGGGTTCTGAGACAAGATGGGCAAAGCTAATTCCTTCAGGCTTCGAGAGCTAACAGCACAATTAAGAACCCCAGCTCCAACAGTGATAGGCGCATGCCAAGTGTACCTCCCACACAACAAGAAGCTTCCGATGGTGAGGATTTATAAAGGCAGCTGCATCTGGGGAACACAGACTTTGGGTGAATACAAAGGCTTCTTTTGGGGGAAACCATTTAAGGCTTGAGACGACAGTCTTGGCAGGGGCTAGTTCTGAGTGACCCTGCTGGCTTTCCCCTCCATTACAGTAAGCCACTTAGGAGGCACCAGGCAGGCTCCATTGTGTAAGTGGATTCAAGCTTCACCCTCATCTGTCAGCTGGACCACAGCATCTTTCCATTGACGGGCAGGGTGAAGGCCTGGTGAGCTGTGACTGAGGTGAAAGCTGTCCTGAGTTGTTGGCACAGCCTTACGGCCTCTGGAAGGTCATGTGTGCAGGGTCTGGCAGTGTCTCCTGTGCGCTCTAGTGTGGCCATACTTCTGAAGGAGCTTCTGGGCCTCTTGCTGCATCTCAGGGTTCACGGAGCCAGGACACTGGGATCCGATGTGAAGCAAGACCAGGCAGCACTCCAACACATCTGGGAAGGGCCAGGCCTAAAAATGACAGGACAGACAGGCATCTGCAGGGGCACACACTGACAAGTCTATGGAGAGACATGGATGAAACGGGCTTGTCTGGCAGCATGTCCTTATGGGTGAGTCTTCTAGTGCCCCCAGCTCAACTCTCACACGCCACAGCCCAATATGCTGCCCCTCCATGAGTGCTGGGCACATACCATCTAACATTTGAGCTGAATGTTTTACTTCTCAACCAAACACAATTTATTTCGTTTTACCTAGGACTGAGCTGTGAGCCTACTGTGTGCTCAGTACTGCTGCTTTCATAAATCATTTCAGGTGAGCAGAGATGGCTGCCATCTCTTTGTTTTTATTTTTTCAGACAGAGTTTTCTCTGGGTAGCCCTGGCTTTCTTGCAACTCACTATGTAGACCAGGCTGGCCTCAAACTCATAAAGATCCGCCTGCTTTGCCTCCCGAGTGCTGGGATTAAAGGCGTGAGCCACTGCACCAGCTCCTGTCCTAAAATTTTAAGCAATACAATGACAGTAGATGTAGATAGCCTTCTGGATTTGTCAGGAAGCATCTCCAAATGCCCTTACCTTTACACTCTCTGGAAACTCAGCTATCTTCTCATTTGCCTCTGTGAGCCTTCTGGTTAATTCAGGGAGAGAGACGGGCGCATTTCTTTCTTCTCTGCTAGTAAGAGTAACAATAAACTAGGTCACATATGGTCACCGAACATTTAACGCCTACGGTTTCAACTTTTAAAAAAGCTTTTGTTTATTGTACATCTACCTGTGTGCTCGTGGCTGTACCTTGCATGCCACAGTGTGGATCTTTAGAGGTCAGAAAACAACTTTTGGAAAGTGGTTCCCTCCTTCCATATGGAGGTCATCAGGCATGGTGGCAAGTGCCTTTACCCACTGAGCAAACTGCACCCCCATATTGTTTTTATTGTGATAAAACAATAGTTAAAACCATGCCAACCATCTAAACACAGTTCCACTCATCCTGCTAAGACCATCACGCCCACCCAGGACCCGAGCTTCTGAGTCCGTGTCTGGCTTGGATTTGATTTTTACATCTGGTTAGCCTGACTCTGGAATTAAAGGCATTCCCTACCACACCTGCTCAGGACCAGAGCTCCTGTGAGACTGAGCTTGCCCTTCCCTGGCAATGCTCCATTCTCTGCTCTTGGCAGCTCACAATTCCTGTCTCGAGGAATCAGTATGCTGCTTACCTTGTTGATAATGCCACAATTTCCTTCCTTTCAAACATAGAGCATTATTTCAATGAATAATGTACCATTTCTGCTAATCTAGTCACCTGTCCTTGGACACCGTGCTGCAGATGTTTACACAAATAGTGGGGTTTCAGTTATTCCATTATCCCTGCATTTCTTTATGTAGACAGGGTCCTTCTGTGTGGCTCAGACTGGCTTCAAGCTGGAGGTCCCGAGTGCTGGCATTACAGAACCATGCGAGGATGCACCCCCTGCTTCCAATTCTCCCCACCCACTTCCCCAGACAGGATTTCTTTGTGTAGCCTTGGCTGTCCTAGACTCACTTTGTAGATCAGGCTGGCCTCGAACTCACAGAGATCTGCCTGCCTCTGCCTCCCGAGTGCTGAGATTACAGGCGTGCGCCACCACGCCTGGCCCTGCTTTCAATCTTTTGACACAGGAGTAGAATGGCTAGATCTCAGAGCGAGTCTCATTTTCTAATTCTCACCAAGGACAAAGGCTCAAGCTGTGCTGCACCATTCTTGGCAGGAGCCACAGGACACTGGGAATGAAGTGGTATCTTACTGTCATTTCATTATGTTTTAAATTTTTATTTATGTATATGAGCACTCCATTTGCATATATGCCTGGACGACAGAAGAGGACACCAGATCTTATTATAGATAGTTGTGAGCCACCATGTGATGCTGGGAATTGAACTCAGGACCTTTGGAAGAGCAACCAGTGCTCTTAACCTCTGAGCCATCTCTCCAGCCCTCATTTTGTTTTTTTGAAAGGCAGAGTCTCATATAGGATAGCTTTGCACTTCACTATATAATTGAGGATGACCTTTAACTCTTGATCCTCCCGCTTCTACCCTACCAGTGTTGGCATTACAGGCATGCATCACCACGACCATTCTATCCGTGTGAGGCTAGTGACGGGATCCAGGGTTTCCTGCACGTTGGACACAAGACTCTCCTTACTCAGCCATATACCTAATCTTTTACCGTGTCCTGATTTGTATGTCCTCGGTGATGAGTGACAGTGACTGCCTTCCTGGTCATTTGTCTGTTCTTTTCACATTCTCTATACTTTCTTGAATCTAGCCATTTGTTATGCCTAAGCAACTTTAACTCATAAATACAGAGATCAAAAGAAAGCAACAAAATGGGAGACACACACTTTTCTGCTACTTGAGACACAGAATATAAGGGCTTTAGAGGAAAGATAGCAGAGAAGTGTGAAAGGCAGGGGTCTCCAGGCAGGGGACAGGAATGGTGTCTAAGTCCTCACAGAGAGCTTGTGAGCAAAATGTAAGAGCCAATTTGAGGGTTTTATATTATTTTGTTTCTAACAGCAAACCTGGCTGGGCATGGTGGTTCACAACTACTGTTTGTTTGTTTTTGAGACAGGGTTTCTCTGTGTAGTCTTGGCTGTCCTGGAACTCTCTTTGTAGACCAGGCTAGCCTCAAACTCACAGCAACCTGCCTGCCTCTGCCTCTTTAGTGCTGGGATTACAGGCATGTGCCACCATACCTGATGGTGGCTCACATCTATAACCCCAGCATTCGGGAGGGTGAGGAAGACTGCTACAGGAAAGATCATGTCTTAAACACACAAATAAAAAGCGAGCCCAAACTGCCTACAGCAGCAGCTAGGATCTCTAAGTTACAGCAAACCATTTCCTAACTCCTTTGGAGACATTATGACATTTTTCTAAGTGACCTTGAACTCTGCCTCCAGCTTTGGAGTGCTGGGATCACAGGCATGCAGTTTTTAATTTTTTGAAGATTTATCATTTCTGTGTATGCATATGTGGCTGTCACCCCCTCCAGTGGAGTCTGTGTGACAAGTACTACACAGGCCTGAGAACCAAGGCCCCAAAAAGGGGAGAGTCTCCTGGATTGGGGTTGATATTCCTGCCAGCAGAAACTATAGTTTCAATATTCTCCTTGCTGGGAGCTATTTTCTATTTCTCTCTAAATTCTAACTACATTTCACTCCCAAGGTGGGACTCCTCAAGCGGAGCAATGGTTGCTATGAGACCCTGGCGTGGGACTGCAGCAGGGACTGTCCACGGCCGAGGTAGTTCTGCTTCACGTCCACTTATTAAGAGACATGACTAGAAATAATCATTAGTTAATAAGTTATACTATGGCCTACAAAGGAATGGAGTATTTCAAAAGACTCCAGGTAGAAGAACAAGGAGAATAGAGAAGGAAAAAACATCCTGGCACCACAGGTGCTGGGCACAAGTTTCATTTATGGGAGGACATTGACCCTGGACAAAGGAAACACAGACATATTAATGTCAAGCCAGTAACTTAGTATGATGATGTCTTTGTTGTATGTTCTGTACCCTGTATTGTTTCATTCAAAGCTGTAATTCAAAAAATGACGACACAATAACTTCGCATTCTGTACCTGTACTGTGTGTGCTTGAGTGCTCACTGACTTCCACGAGACTGCTCTGTAAAATTGTAACCAGCACACACACACACACACACACACACACACACCGTTTCAAAAATAACCAAAAAAAACCCAAACCCAACGTATATAAACCTAGACAGCTTGCTTGAAAATTACACTCAGATGAAAACTTTCTCGTGAGTTTCTCTGTTTGTCACCATGCCTTATCTTACCCACTGATGCCCCCATGAACTCCTGACCCCAAGGACCTATCCCCGATTGAGCTGGTCCGCGACATGTGCCTATGAGTGATTATGTGCACACAAATGCAGGTGCCCATGGACGTCAGAAGAGAGCACTGGATCTTCTGGAGCTAAAGTTCCAGGCAGTTTTAAGCCCTCACGTTGTGCTGGGAACTGAACTCAGGTCTTCTAAAAGACTGGGTACCCATAACTACAATCTGTCTTTCCAGCCCCATAATTTCTTAAAATTAATATAGCCTCTGTACATTTACTGAGTTTACTGGCATTTTCTAGGCCCTAGTGTGCGGAATGTAATGGAAAGGTACCAGAAGCAGAGGGGGAGGCACAGCTGTGCTCTCACCGATGAACGCTCCTGTAGCAATCTGTAGAGCCCTGGGAGCGCCACAAGGCCTGGAACCAGCTATCCGGTTCAGGTTAGACTGGCCATTGGCTGCTTCTCAGAGGCCTAGACTACAGCATCACACACCTATGTGGACAACATGGCAATCTGCTCCCAAACCTCAACTCACCTTGGGCTCTGAGATGGGGAGGAAGCCTGCTCTGCTTCCTGGCTGGCTTCTTCTCTGTTGGGGCCATTGGCCGTGGCCTTGCAGAGCTGGCTCTTTTGGTGCTGGTGGATCATTTCTGCCAGTGTCTCTTGGACTTCAGCAACAGTCCTCTGGGAGGTCTGTAGGCTGGCATGCCTTTCCGAGAAGAGCTCCTTGCAGGCACTCAGCAAACGTTCACTCTCTCCGCTGAGCCTCAGGCCTGGGCCTGCAGCCTTGGGGTCTTCGGCACTCACACTGTCCTCTGGCTTGCTCTGCTCATCAGAGACTGTGCTTTTAGAAGACCACACCCAGAGGTTTGACTCACGGCCAGGTCCACAGAGTGACCACCAGACTTCATACAGTTGCCCATAAATAAAAAAGGCCTCCAAGCTTTTGAAAGCTGCCATGGCAGGCGATAGGTCACCAAGTTTGTCTCGTAGGTGGTCACAGCCTGGGAGAAAGGAACTTGGGATATGATATGCACTTCTCTCTGTGAGAAACATGGCTCCTCAGCCTTATGTTCTCTCACCCAAGAATTCAGACCCCAGGAAAAGGGACAGCAATGTGCCTCTTGGGATCATAGCCTTCTACCCAAAGCAATGGAAGTAACTTGCTTTCCTGACTTGGGATAATGTCACCAGTGCCACAGGTGACATTACAGCATAGCAGAAGAGTATTATTTTACTTAAAAGCTCCAGGGCCACAAAGATAGGAGTGGGGTTGCAAGCCATACTGTGTTCTGAAAATTGAGATGAACTGCAGGGATGACTCACATAGTTAAGGATGGCCTTAAACTTACCCTAAATTACTGATCTGACCCCACCCACCCCCACCCCACCTGCTGGGATAACGGGGTGCAGCTCAGAATTTGTGGTGATCCTCCTGCCATAGCGCCATCACCTTTTTTTTTTTTTAAAGATTTATTTATTGCCAGGTGGTGGTGGCTCATGCTTTAATACCAGCACTTGGGAGGCAGAGGCAGGCGGATCGCTGTGAGTTCGAGGCTAGCCTGGTCTACAAAGCAAGTCCAGGACAATCAAGGCTACACAGAGAAAGCCTGTCTCGGAAAAAAACCAAAAAAAAAAAAAAAAAAAAAAAAAAAAGATTTAACCTCCGAGCCATCTCACCAGTACAGTACCATTTGTGGTAGCTAGGTTGTGCTATAACAGGAAGACTCCAGGCAGAGGTAGGGGTAGCAGGGGAGGGAGAAATGTCACTCACCATCCGGGAGAAAGGCTGAGTAGATTTCCTGCATGAGGGTGAAGTTCCCTGAGGTGTAGCTCTGAACCACAGCCTGCAACAGGGCCGGCACAGCTTCCTCCCAGGAGGCAGCCTGTAGGCTCAGCAATGCCAGGGTCAGGTCATGGCAGACATGAAGCAGCAGCTGGAAAGAAACCAGAATCCCATTCACCTGCTAATGACACCTTCCTGTGGCAGACACTTGACAAGTCTGGTCCCATACTAGGAACTGCACAGAACATCTAGCTCTGGAAAGGCTTTCTCTCCCAGCCATCACCCTCTGCTGGGGAAGTCTGAGCATGCTGAGATGCACTGACAGCAGGATCATGAGACCAAGGCAGCTCGGGCTAGACGACAGCCTGTCTTTAAACGGTAAACAAAATGGTCGTGGTGGGGGAGGGCAGGATGCTTACTGGCAGAGCACAAGGCCCTGCGCTCCAGTACCAGCACCACACACACTTGGGATGGGGACACACACCTGTAACCTTAGCACTGGGGAAGTGGAGGCAGGAGGACCAGGACTTCATGGTCATGCTCAGCTACATAAGAAGTTTGGGGCCAGCCTGGGCTATACGACACCCCATCTCAAAACGAAACAAAGAAAATCAACAGAAATAATGGGAATACAGTTGATACCAGAGCATGTGGAAGTCAGAGGTATAACCCTGACCCCTCACACTTTTATCTTTTTTGTTTTTTTGTTTGTTTTGTTTTTTGGGCGTGGTGGTGCACGCCTTTAATCCAGCACTCAGGAGGCAGAGGCTGGTGGATAGCTGTGAGTTCGAGGCCAGCCTGGTCTACAAAGTGAGTCCAGGACAGCCAAGGCTACACAAAGAAACCCTGTCTCGAAAAACAAAAAGCAAACAAGACAGGGTTTTTGTGTAGCCTTGGTTGGCTTGGACTTACATTTTAGACTAGGCTCGCTTTGGACTCACAGAGATCCACCTGTCTCTGCTTCCTGAGTGCTGGGATTACAGTCATGCACCACTGAGCCTGGCTTGTTTGTTTTTTGAGACAAAGTGTTTTTCTTTTTTCTTTTGTTCTTTCTTTCTTTCATATGTTTATTTTATGCACACTGGTGTCTTCCTTGCATGTATGTCTGTGTGAGGGTATCTGATCTTGGAGTTCCAGACAGTTATAAGCTGCCATGTGGGTGTTGGGAATTGAACCACTGAGCCATCTCTCCAGCCCTGAGACAAGGTTTCTGTATATAGCCCTGGCTGTCCTGGAACTCACTCATGCTGGTCTCAAACTCAGAGATCCACCTGCCTCTGCCTCTGAGTACTGGGGATTAAAGGAATTCAGCACCACTGCCTGGTCCCATCTTCTCTTTTGAGACAGGCTTTTCACTGAACCTGAAGCTCACCGACTTGGCTAGACTGGCTTGACTGACAGCAAGCCCTGGGCTCTAGCTGCTTCTGCTTCACCAACGCTCCAAGTCAGGTGTAGGCCGTCCTGTCAGGGACTAAGCCAGGGCTGAGTTCAAGGCTGTTCCCCTACTTGCCTGCACCATCTCTCCAGCCATTAGCTTATGCCGTCTAAAGCATTCTTGTTAGGTTTACAGCTACAATCAAAATGAAGGCACAGATCACTTTTGTCAATCAAAATGATTCTGACAGCACCCTTCCTAGCTACTCTCCCTTACACTTCACACTCCCAGTAGCTACTTTTTTTTTTTTTTTTGGTGCCACATTGGTATTTTTCCTGGAATTCATTTAAGTAGAGTCACAGTTTCACAGTTTACTGGGTTTTGGGGCTGTCAGCATGTTTCTGGAGTTTACTGATTTGTGCACCAGAAATCCGTTCTTTCCTCATGTGGTTGTTCAGTTTGTGCTGTGGACCAAACATCTGCAAATATTTGTATGCAGGCGAGTGGCCTCCTGACTTCATTTCTTGTCATGAACGACACAGTCACTGGGATGGCTGGGCAGGAGTATGTTATAAGAAACTGTTTGTTGGGCCGGGCGTGGTGACACACGCCTTTAATCCCAGCACTCGGGAGGCAGAGGCAGGTGGATCGCTGTGAGTTCGAGGCCAGCCTGGTCTACAAAGTGAGTCCAGGACAGCCAAGGCTACACAGAGAGACTCTGTCTCGAAAAACCAAAAAAAAAAAAAAAAAAAAAAAAAAGAAACTGTTTGTTGTAAGAAACTGCTTTCTACTTTGTATACCACGAAGAAGCCTCCCTACTCAAATGCACAATGTCTTTTCATTTAAGAATTAAAAAGCAGGACTGGAGAGTTGGCTCACAGGTTAAGAGCACTGGTTGCTCTTCCAGAAGTCCTGGGTTCAATTCTCAGAGACCACATGGTGGCTCACAACCATCTGTAATGAGATGATGCCCTCTTCTGGCGTGCAGCCATGCACGCAGAGTACTGTATAAATAATAAAGAAATATATTTTTAAAAAAGGAATTAAAAAGCAGACAAATGGAGCTATGTTCCCAAGATGAGCACAGTAGTTACAGTACATCAGCCTGACATTTTTGTGTCAGCACAGATAACTGTGGAGGCAGGTACTCTCTCTGCTGATTAGGGGTGGAGGGGGTATGTGGGATTCGGGAACACCAGCTGAGGTAAAGAGGACTTCAACTTTATTATACATAGTAGTTTGCCTGCATGCATGTCTGTGCATGATGTGTGTGTGCCTGGTGCCCATGAAGGTCAGAAGAGGGCGTTGGATCTCCTGGAACTGGAATTACAGATGGGCATTAGCTGTGTATGGGTACTGATAACCCAACCTGGATACTCGGCAAGAGCAACCAGTGCCCCTAACCACTGAGCCATCACTCGAGGCCCAAACTTTCCTGTACTTTTTTGTTTGGTTGTCTTTCTGTGTAATTGCCCTGGCTGGCCTCGGATTCAGAGATCCGCCTGCCTCTGCCTCCCAGGTGCTGCGATTACAATGAGAACTCCCAAAGAATGGGTGCACAGCTCGAGGCTTTCACCTGTAGGGGCTTCCCGAGGCCTGGACTGCCTTGGTTTTATTGAGGTAGAAACTGTACTACTCATTTTTCTGAGGGATGAAAACCTACATAGCTGTTGCGGTTGGGACATGGCGCACCTGTCTGAAGGGAGTGTTACTTGTTGCAGATGGGTACTTGACGTCCTGCAGCTTCTGCAAGGCGGCCCGACACTGCTCCGGGGTGTCCACACTGAAGGTGCTGCGCCACACACCAGTTACTCTCTGCACCAAGCTTCCCTCGGCGCTGGTGGCCCACTGGTGATAAACGGAGGAGGAGCTTCTGCCCTCTGGGGGCTGCTTGTCCTCTAGGTGGCGGCACAGAAGTTCCAGGAGGCAGAAGACCAGTCTCTGGCCCTGGGATTCCAGCAACAGAGAAGTGTGACACAGGAAAACGCAGATGACATGACTTGTAAGAGTCCCACATGGCATACCCTTCTGAGGCCAGTCCCCAAGCCTCCTTGTAAGCCTGCTGCTTCAATGGAGGTGCCTCTGTAGGCCAGGAAACTGTTCATAACACAGGATCCTAATGACACTCACAATCTCTACCCTGGAAGTCACATCTAGGTCCAACCCCCAGTCCTATCGCCTCAGGTTCTCTCTGGCCTGACAGTGAAGTGATGCGCAGACTCAGGCGCTGGGCAGGCACAGACCGTGCCCAAGCAGGTCTGACAGAGCATCCACCACGAACAGAAGTATAAAGAAACACTGCAGAAAGTCACTACTTGTTAGATTTCTCGTTGCCACACGATGCCTGGCGCACCCTCAGAAGTCCTCCGCTAGGCCTAGAAGGGCACCAGCACACCCACTCAAAATGACTCTAGGCTAATGAGCTGGTTTTTTTTTTTTTTTTTGCTTTGTCCAGGATGCTGCTTTGGGTAGAAAATGAAACACTAAAGAGCTGTTGGGAAAGCCTTTTCATAGCTGTATGCAAATGACTACCTGGACTTGGTTATTTTATAACTAACAAACCCTGGGACGCCTGTCCCAGTTCTAAGGAAGCCAACCACGTATGTATCTGCCTTGGCTCTGAACACCCAGCGGGCGCTGTTTTTAGGCCCAACTCCTGTGCTAGGACAAGAGGAGCTTCAGCAGTCCATGTCAGAAATGGCATGACTGAATTTGAGTCCACCCCGGGCTGTGTAGTACATTTATGCTAAGTAAGCCTGGACCACACACTAGACCTCACTTCTCATGCGCCAGAAAAACCAGTCTGAATAAGGCCAAAGCATGTAATATGCAAACAACACGTGGAATTTGCTGTTTGCACTATTTGTAGAATTTGCTACTGGATAAACTACTGTTAATGTCTGAAGTGCTGGGAATGGAGCCTGGGTTTCTCCCATGCCAAGGAAATGAGCTCCCACTGAGGTACATCCCACCCAAGAACAAAGCCTCCTGTCAGAGGCCAGCACTCCCCCGCAGAGAGACGATGCTAACGGAGCTGCTGGGCACACCAGCAGCTGTTCAGACGGTCTGCACAAACCTGTAAGCAGCAGGAGTCATGTGAACAGCAGTCTATCTCTTACCGCAAACATGGTACTGAGCATGCTGTATCATAGGACAGCCACCATCGGACACTTCCTGAACTGGAAGTTTGTCTATTGGGGGTGAGTTTGATCAGAGAGGGACCCACCCATCTTCAGGCTCCAGAGACTGACCTGCAGGCTTTCATGCAGCCCCAAGGCTTCCTGTGCGCCCACCCAGTTCTTCACCAGGAGCAGCTCTTGGGCACATCTGAGAGCCAGGGAAGCAGCCAGCTCACTTTCTCCTGCTATGGCAGCCAGCTCTGCAGCTGTTCTAAGCGAGGCTGCATCTCCTTTTCTGGCCAGAACTTTGGCTGCATCATAGGCGGAAGTGGCTCCTAAGTAGCTGTGGCAAGAATGAAACACCGTCACCAGCCGCAATGCCCCATGCCTCCTGTGTTCATGCCCTCTGGTGTCACTGTCCTGGCTGTCTCTGTGAGGCCAGGATGGCCACATGCTGTTGACTTGTGCACTGTAAACCTCTACAGGTGCTGACACACAGGCCTCACCCCGGTCAGCTTAGCTGATCAGCAGCAACACGTGTGACCTTGCAGTCTGCCACTGAGGTCTGTGACTGCCTGTGGCAATTCGTGGAACTGCGGGGCATGCAGCTTGGCTGAATTCCCCTTCTCTTTCCATCTCCAGCCGCTGTGCCCATCTCTGCACTCGGCTCTTTCACCCCGCCATGCTCCTGGCAGACACTGAGCTGCCCTGCCCCAGCCGCTGTGCCCATCTCTGCACTCGGCTCTTTCACCCCGCCACGCTCCTGGCAGACACTGAGCTGCCCTGCCTTGTCCTGCTTACCACTTGGCTGCGATTGCATAGTGGCCATCTCTCTCCAGGACAGACCCCCAGCTGAGGTACAGGTCCTTCAGGACGGGGTCCTCAGGGCGTAGCCGAGCCTTGGCAACTGCAATAGCTTCTCTAAAGGCAAAAACAGGTACTTTAGCCAATCTTCCAGTGTTCTTCCACATGAGGCCTATAGTGCTCTAACTACTAATACGAACAGTGAGTGCCCTGGTGAGGCAGCCAAACGATTAATTTCACTAATCCCCTCATCAGCATTTTAGACCTTAACACGACAAAATGGCAAACCATGTCAGTCACCTCTAGGGAATTTGTGAGTTCACTACAGGCTGCCTAGCTGTTTTTCACTTTTAAGATTTGAGCATGTGCCCGTGCCTGTGCACATACGCATGGTAGTCACACAGGGTGCTAGGTGTCTTCCTTAATCACTCTTCCCCTTGTTCCACTTTTAGACTGTGTGTGGAGGTCAGACAACCTCAGGAGTTGGTTCTGTTAGGCTTTCCACAGCATGGGTCCACACACTGGGCAGCAAGAGCTGTTACCTGCTGCACTACCTGCTGCTTCTTTTTTTTTTTTTTTAAGATTTATTTATTTATTAAATATGCAGTATTTTGCCCATATGTATGCCTGAAGGCCAGAAGAGGGCACCAGATCTCATTACAGATGGTTGTGAGCCACCATGTGGTTGCTGGGAATTGAACTCAGGACCTCTGGAAGAGCAGTCAGTGCTCTTAACCTCTGAGCCAACTCTCCAGCCCCACTATCTCACTTCTTTTAAGACAGGTTTTGTTACTGAACTGGCTAGGCTGCCTGGTCAGTGAGCTCCTAGGATCCTTTTATTCCCACCTGCTGACACTGGAGTCACAGGCATAGGCAGCCATGCGCAGCTTTTCATTGGGTACTGGGATCCAGACCCGAGTCTCCTGCCTGCAGGGCAGTCGTTCTCACTGACCTTGCCCACCATCTCTCCAGCCCCAGGTAGCTTCTTTCTTCATGAAAATTCATCTCTTTTTGTTTTTGTTTGGTTAGTTGGTTGGTTGGTTTTTTGAGAGAGAGTTTCTCTGTGTAGCCTTGGCTGTCCTAGACTCGCTTTGTAGTCCAGGGTGGCTTCGAACTCACCACAATCCACCTGCCTCTGCCTCCCAAATGCTGGGATTAAAGGCGTGCGCCACCACCACGCAGTTTTCTTTTTGTTTTTGAGACAGGGTTTCTTTGTGTAGCCTTGGCTGTCCTGGACTCGCTTTGTAGACCAGGCTGGCCTCAAACTCACACCTGTCTCTGCCTCCTGAGTGCTGGACCACAGGCGTGCACCACCAAGCCCGGCAAAAACTCATGTCTTTTCTTTCTTTTGATTTTTCGAGACAGGGTTTCTCTGTGTAGCCCTGGTTGTCCTAGACTCACTTTGTAGACCAGGCTGGCCTCAAACTCACAGTGATCCACCTGCCTCTGCCTTCCAAGTGCTGGGATTAAAGGCATGTGCCACCAAAACCAGCTAAAAACTAATTTCTTAAAAATGCACCGCCAGGCTCAGTGGTATTCATGTTTTATCCCAGCACACAGAAGGAAGAAGCAGACAGATCTATGTGAATTTGAGGCTAGCCTGGTCTTCATACTGAGTTCCAGAATAGCTGAGATAAAGTGAAACCCTGCCTCAAAATACAAATAAAACTAAGAAAAATAAGCTATTTAGATTTGAAGATTTTCAGATAATTTCTTAAAAATGAAAGTAAAGCATGTCACTTTATGTAGCCAATGATAAAGTTTACACTTTTCTGGAAAGTGGGATTTTCAGAAAACCGATGAGCACACTGGGGACTCAAGAACACTCCAAAGTTAAAAATATTTCCAATAAAAGCGATCTGAGACTAAAGTGTGGCACTTCTGGTACTTTCAACAAAGCATCTCAGAATGCAAACATCACCCATGCAAATCAGCGTGAGCTGCAGTCACTATAAAGCTGTAGCGGGGATGAAAAAGGATCTATAGAGCAACATTTATAGCCAGGCATAATCCTTTAAACCAAAGACTGTAGCACCAGAGGAAGAGAAAGCTGCCCACACACAGGTGGCCAGAGCTCTGCCTGGACTATTCCTGTGTCTCTGGCCATGCTGGAAACTCTGAAAGGCCGGGCACAGAACACCCATGGTGCAGGGAGCCAAGTGGTGCCCAGGGTGTGCTATGTGTGACTTGCTACTGAACAAGGCCTGCAACAGAGAGATCAGGAGGCAGGCAGCCCACACCAAGCTATAGCATGGACTTCTCAACAAGGGGAGGGCATGCAGTCCCAGAATTCTAGAGGCAGACAACACGACCACAGATTTGAGGCTAGTGCCGTTAGACCTTGTTGTCTGTCTCCAAAAAGAGCAAGGTGAGCCACAACAAAACTTAATGTTTTCCAAAGGAGGACAACAAAACCCAGACAAGATAAACAAAAGGACAGCCTCACATTTCACATCACTGAAAATCAGTGACAGGGAAAGGCCCAAAGAGAAAACGTCACTGTTCTCATTCAGTACAGATGAAATACAGTTGGCATGGAGCGCACATCTGTAACTTAAGCTCCTGGGAAACTAAGGCAGGCACTTCAAGGCCAGCCTGGAGTACATAAACAAAAAAACAAAGTCAAAATCAGTAGAAAGAAGCCGGGTGTGGTGGTACACGCCTTTAATCCCAGCATTCGGGAGGCAGAGGCCAGCCTGGTCTACAAAGTGAGCCCAGGATAGCCAAGACTGCACAGAGAAACCAAAAACCAAAAACCAAACCAAACCAAACAAACAAAAAGGTGGAAAGAAAATCTGCAGTGCAGGATCCTGTAGGTTCTTGGTCCTCAAGGTGCTAGAGTTACAGGTGTGCATCACCGCATCCGCCATTCCTCCTGGCGCTGGGTTGCGGGTGCGAACCATCACATCTGCAAACAACTACAGTTCTAAACTTGGAAATAGTCTCTTAAGATGAAGGCGAGGGTCTAGAGATGGCTCAGCGGCTAAGAGCACTGGCTCATCTTCAAGAGGACCCAGGTTCAATTCCCAGCACACATATGGGGAATCACAGCCATCTGTAACTCCAGTTCTAAAGTATCTGACACCCTCATACAGATTTACATGCAGGCAAAACACCAATGTATGTGAAATAAAAATAAATTAATTTTAAAAAAATGGAGCTGGAGAGATGGCTCAGAGGTTAAGAGCACTAACTGCTCTTCCAGAGGTCCTGAGTTCAATTCCCAGCAACCACATGGTGGCTCACAGCCATCTATAATGCGATCTGATGCCCTCTTCTGGCCGGCAGGTGTATATGCAGGCAGAACACTATAAATAATAAATATATAAATCTTAAAAAAAAAGATGAAGGTGAAATTATAGGCTATCATACACAAAAAAAGTTTTAGGAATTATTAGTAGAACATATTATTTAAAAAAAAAATCAGGAAAAACAGCTCAATGGTTAAGAGCACTGACTGTTTTTCCAGAGGACCTGGGTCCCATTCCTAGCATCCACACAGGGGCTCAACACCGTCTGTAACTCTAGCTCTAACTCTTGTGGTCTCTTCAAGCACCAGGCACACATGGTGCACAGATAAACATATGGACAAAATATCTGTATATATTAAAGTAAACAAATTTCAGAATATGTCATTAGGAAGTCAGTACTGGAACTTGACCAAAACAGTCCATCCAAAAGGAAACAGGCTGGGCGGTGGTGGCACACGCCTTTAACCCCAGCACTTGGAAGGCAGAGGTAGGCAGATCTCTGTGGGTTCAGGGCCAGCCTGGTCTACAAATCAAGTCCAGGACAGTTAGGTCTGTTACACTGAGAAAACTTGTCTCAAAAACAAATGAACAAACAAACAAAGAGCCACAACAACAAAACAGAAAAAAAGATACACCCGACAAACAAGACAGAAATACTGAGGTGCACAAATTCAAACCAATCACAGTAAATTAATACTCAACGTCCTTGATTCAAACATCCCCACTTAACAGCAGCATGGTGACAGAGAACCAAGGGCCTAGGGTGTGCTGTCTAGAATGGTCTTTCCCAATGTGTTACATTGAAGAGAAGCACCAGTCCCCCCGCAAAGCAGAACAGTAGAAGGGCCTTCATCCAAGCTGAGAACTGTGTTGGCTGGTTTCTACCAACTGACATCTTTTTTTTTTTTAAATTTTTTATGTATACAGTGCTCTGCCTGCATATATACCTGCACACCAGAAGAGGGCATTAGATCACATTATAGATGGTTGTGAGCCACCATGTGGTTGCTGGGAATTGAACTCAGGACCTGTGGAAGAGCAGTCAGTGTTCTTAACATTTGGGCCATCTCTCCAGCACTCCCAACTGACATCTTAATGAGAAAACATCTCAATAAGACTGGCCTGAAGGCAAGCCTGTGGACACTGTCTTAATTTTTTTTCATAAACATTAAAAAAAAAATTATTTACCTTTATTTTATGTGCACTGGTGTTTTTTTTTTTTTTTTTAAAGATTTATTTATTTATTACATATACGGTGTTCTGCCTGCATGTACACCTGCAGGCCAGAAGAGGGCATCAGATCACATTATAGATGGTTGTGAGCCACCATGTGGGTGCTGGGACTTGAACTCAGGACCTCTGGAAGAGCAGTCAATGCTCTTAACCTCTAAGCTATCTCTCCAGCCCGTGCACTGGTGTTTTGCCTGCATGAGAGTGTCAGATCTTGTAGCTACAGACAGTTGTGAGTGGCCATGTGGGTACTGGGATTCGAACTCAGGTCCTCTGGAAGAACAGTCAGTGTCCTTAACTGCAGGGCCATCTTTCCAGCCCAGGACTATCTTAACTAATGACTGACATGGGAGAGGCCAGCCCATTAGAGGTAGTGCCACCCTGGACAGGTGGTCCTGGGCTATATATATAAGAAAACAAACTGAAGAAGCCAAAGGGAACAAGGAAGCAAACAGTGCTCCTCCACGGCCTCTGTCTCAGCTCCTCCCTCTAGGGTCCTGCCGTGAGGTCCTGCCCTGCCTTCCCTCAGCAATTGAGACTTTACAGCTGTAAGCTGAAATAAACACTTTCTTCCCCAAGTTGCTGTCAGTCATGGTGGTTATTATAGCAATATAGAAGCTAAGACAGAAGCCGGGCGTGGTGGCGCACGCCTGTAATCCCAGAACTTGGGAGGCAGAGGCAGGCGGATCGCTGTGAGTTCGAGGCTAGCCTGGTCTACAAAGTGAGTCCAGGACAGCCAAGGCTACACAGAGAGACTCTGTCTCAAAAACATAACAACGACAACCACCACCACTACCAAACACTGAGACAGGAATGTTGACATTTTCTTAAAGGAAAAAAGCAGTTGGGGAGAGGACCAGAGAAACTGCTCAGCAGTGAGGAGCACTTACTGCTCTCCGCAGAAGACCAAAGGTTGGTTCCCAGCATGTCAGGTAGCTAGCTCACAACCTTCTGTAATTGCAGCTCCAGGGGGATCCACTGGCTCTGGCCCCTGCGGGCACCTTCAGTCATGTGCACACAGCCACACACATACACATAAAATCTTTAAGGGAGCTCCCTTTGTGAGTCATCAAGACCCCCAACTAGTTTTCTGCTGTTTTCTCTGTTCCCATTGCTTCATCAGCGAGCTTAGATCACACAGTATGTTGAATTCTATTTGAGGGCCAAACCGCACTGACCTGTAGAAATGGTTTGACTTGAGAAGTTCCACAGCTTCATACACTTTGTGAATGGAGAGCAGGTAAGAGGCAGCCTTGACGTACTGATCCTGGAAACACAGCTGCTTGGCAAAGGCTTCCACTGCCCACAGCCACACACTGTAGCCAGCTTTAAAAAAAAAAAAAAAAGAGTGAGTGCATAAAAGGAGCGCACTTGAGATAAAAATGCCTGGTTTTCGTCACTCCAATATGCAGAGCAATCAATCAGGGTCAACTTCACAGGCCACTGTAGCTCTTCTGCCCCACTTCCCTCCCCATATCCCTACACTAAAACAAGAATTGTTTCTTTGACTATATCATGTGAGAGGCTCAGGGAACCTTTCTGGGTGGGGACAGTGACAGGGAGACAGTGTGGCCGCACACACCTTCTGCTGAGGGTGCTGATCAAAGAGAGCTTCGGGCTGGGTTGATGCGACCTGTGCACTGAGTTATGTGTGGCCCTCTGAGGCGTGCATCACAGCACCAACAGCATCCATCTCACATAGACTCAACCATGGTGCCCTTACTCTAAGGTACTCATTCAGAGGACATTTTTTTTTAAATTCACCTTCCTCCTCCACCTCTTCCTGGGCAAGGCTGGCAGGACCCTGGTGCCAGCAGACTTTCTGTGCCCACTTCATCTTTGCAGTCTTGGTGATATATGGCTGCTTTTTGCTGCCACTTCTCACATTTATACTTTTGAGACAGGGTCTTGCTACATAGCCCAAGCTGGCCTGGAACTCAGAGAGATCCACCTGCCTCCGCTTCCCAGAACTGGGACTAGCGTTCAACAGCATGTCTAGCTTTTTTTGGCTACATCTCCAATGGCGACGGAATGACGGTCTTTGAAGGGCATTGGGGCTTCCTTGAGCTGCACATCACTCTTCATTTCCTAGCCATGGTGTACTGTACGTGCCTAGCTTTGTCTTTCACCTCTCACAGCACTTCTTAGACAACTATAAAATCGGCCAGGATGCTAGAGTTTTCTTATGTTCTTCTCTGCAAATCTACATAGAGAAGGCATAAACAGACATCTTGCCCTTGGTTTCTTGGGGTCACCTTCAGCCAGCACAGGGTACAGAATGGTGCTCTCAGGCTCCCGCTAGCTGCCTCCATGAGCGCCACCCTGACTCTTCTCTCCTATCTGGAGCTCACTCGTGGTAGGAGCATACACGTCTGACTCAGTGTCTGGGCAGCACCTGGAAGGGCTCTACTCCACATGATTTGACAGGCCACTTATTTATGGATATGTGGGTCCTTACAGTCTTTTGTTACATCAGTAAGTGAGAGCTGAGTGTACTTTAATTTCTATCGCTAGAACTGCTGGGCCAAACATTTTCAAATTTGTCATGTAATAGTCCAAACTGTCCTTTGATGTGTGGTTTCTGCACTAGTAGTGTATGTCCAAGAGGCATCTACAGAAGTTGGGAGGATAGTAATTAAGAAACAGGGCAGTGTTCCTGGATAGACTGATTACTGCTGATGTGTGGAATCGACTAATTGCCAAGAGTTGTTAGAAAAGAGAAAGACTTGGCTCAATCTGCCTCGCCCTCAAAGCCAGCCTGTCCTGTGCCTGGTCTCAGGTGCTTGCCTTATCAAATGGTCACTGTGCTGCTGCTGGCCCCGGCCAGCACTGAGCGATGCTAGCTCTGGCTCCCTAGCCTCTACAACTACAGCATAAAGACGCTCCTGTGTTAGTATTCCATCTGGACAGCACACAATGCGCAGCGTGTCTCCAGCCTTTGCCTTGCTACAGAGCCTTCTTCTTCTCCTCCTCCTCCTCTTCTTTTTTAAAATAATTAATTTAATTTTATTTTAGCATGAGGACGCCAGAGTCATTGGAACTGGAATTACAGACAGTTGTGAGCTGCCATGTGGTGGCTGGGAATTAAACCCGGGTCCTTTGGAAGAGCAGACAGTGCTCCTAACCACTGAGCCATCTCTCCAGGCCCCCAGAGCCATCTTCTGCAGATCCATCCACTTGTGAGCAGCTAAGCTTAAGGCAAACATTGCCAACTCATCTTTTTTTTCTTTTTGGCCCTAATTGGTGATTCTTCTGCCCCAGTCTCCCAGGTGCTGGTACTGCAGCGGTGTGCCTCCACAACACCATACAAGTGTTGAGGCATCTTTAATGGGGACATCCTGGAGGTGACACATTTCTTCAAAAAGCACATACCTACTGGTGCCACAGCCACAAGACTGTCGGTCAGCTCGCCTCTCTCTGCTGCTGCCTGGAGAACACCCTTCAGATCTCCCTTCCAGAGCATGAGCTGGTGAAAAAGTTCAGGGTGGCCACTTTCCAAGTGACCTTTTCCTGTTTAGAAAAGACAGTGGTTGAAGCTGTTTTGATCTTTATAGAACGAAAGTCACATTGGAAGAAAAGTATATAGGTGCTACTGATCAGGATTTGTAAGACTGTATGTAAATCTTCCCGTTGGCTTTGTGTCCCGGGCAGGGTCTCTGTCCCTGCACTATGACAGCAGCTGGAAGCTTACCCTCCTGCCTCTGCTCCCCACTTTGTAGGAGTGTTAGCATGGCAGTGCTCAGCTATGTGTGCTGAGGACTGAACTCAGGTAAGGGTTATACTTTTATCTGCTAAGCCAGCCCTCTCCTGCCTGGCTCTTTTTTGGGGACACAGGTTCTCACCATGTAGCCCAGGCTGGCCTCAAACTCACAGAGATCCACCTGCCTCTGCCTCCCAAGTGCTGGGATTAAAGGATACACCACCACTGCATGCTTTAAAAAAAAAAAAAGACAATGTTTCCTTATGGCTTAGGCTGCCCTAGAACTCACTGGATAGACATACAGGATGGCTTCAACCTTGTGATGCTCCTGCTTTAGCCCACACACAAAACCCACTCCATATGAATGGGACCGGAGCCCAGCTGACCACTGTCACCCAGCTGGAGCCTGCTAAGCCACTGTCCCTAGTAGCCTTCATATCTATCACACCAGCTAGTGGCTACTGTTTGGAGTTTGATGACCACAAAGAGGACATAGGGGTGTAGCTAAGATGGCAACATGTTTGTAAACAGACTGAGTGGCATGGTGTGGGGAGCCAAGACCATAGCCGGCAAGCATCTCGGACCTTGGCATAATACATCGAGTGGACCTGGGGCAGGCTGCCTTGTGACCTCTTTCCCTCCTTGCCTCAGGGTACATTCCAGAAGGCTGCCTTGGGACCTCTTCCCCTCCCTCAAGGTACTCTCCAGCTGTTCTCAGTATTCCCAGAATTACAGAGGCCTTCAGAGGATGAGCGGAACAAAGTCTGTAGATAACACCTTGTGGTTCCAGATGCCTAACAATTCCACCCAGCCCCAGAACCACAGGGGCCCTCACCCTGCCAAACTTCCTGACTTCCTGATATCTTGCAAAAAACCACCCACCCGGATCACCCCACTCAGCCTCCTGCTTCAACGGTATATAATTGCCTGTGAGAAAATAAAAATCTGTCAGCTTTATCAGACTCCTGGACTTGCTGTCTGTACTTTGCGTCTCTTGTCCCCCATTCTCTCCCTAGGCGTCCGAGGGTCCCAGTTGATTGTCCAGCGGGTCCGGACAGCATGGCATGGCAATGCATGCGCTGACAGCCACTCGGAGGCACACGTCAGAATGATCGCGAGTGAAGACAGATAGGGCTGTGTGGACTGCGTAGGCCTCACCTTCTGTCTCCATCATCCTGTACAGAGTGTTCCTGTCAGTGAAAAGCCCCAGGTGGAATCGTTCCTCAAGGTCAGCAGACACATCTTCATTTAGTTCTCCTAATTAAAAAGGAAAAAGTCAACACAGGAAGTGATTTCTGGATACATGCCCCTATACTTACTCTAGAGACAAAACAACAACAACAAACAAACAAACAAAATCACACCGCTAGTCCCCACTCACTCTACCCAAGAACCCTATAATTATAGGAACAGTTTGGAGCCTTTAAAACTCAGCTTGGGCAAAATCCAATAAGACAATATTTGTGTTGACAAAGGCTTGAGGGGAAAATATTAAAAGATAATTCTGAATTCAACATGTCTTAAAAACACTGTTAAGCCGGGTATGGTGGCGCACGCCTTTAGTCCCAGCACTCGGGAGGCAGAGGCAGGCGGATCGCTGTGAGTTCGAGGCCAGCCTGGACTACAAAAGCGAGTCTAGGTCAGCCAAGGCTACACAGAGAAACCCTGTCTCGAAAAACCAAAAAAAAAAAAAAACACTGTTAAAAGGGGGCTGGAGAGATAACTTAGAGGTTACGAGCACTGCCTGTTCTTCCAAAGGTCCTGAGTTCAATTCCCAGCAACTACATGGTGGCTCACAATCATCTATAATGAGATCTGGTGCCCTCTTCTGGCTTGCAGGTCTACATGCAGGCAAAACACTGTATACTTCGTAAATAAATAAATTTTTTTTTACAAAAAGTATAGGTAGGCATGGTGGCACATGCCTTTAATCCTAGCAGAGGCAGAGGCAGACGGATCTCTGAGTTTGAGGCAAGGACAGCCAGGGCTGTTACACAGAGAAGCCCTGTCTCAAAAAACAAAACAACAACAACAACAAAATACTGTTAAAAATTAATCCAAATTAACCAGAGTATCCCAAGAATTCCCTAGAAGCCAGGTGTGCTAGTACCCGCGTTTAATCCCAAAGGCAGGAGGATGTCTTAAAAACAAACAAACAAACAAAAAACCCAACCAAGTAACACCTTGAGCTCTATCACAAAAGGATAAAAAACAAAAAAACAAACTTGAGACCTATCACAAAAGGATTCACTATCCATTCTCTACCCTTTAAAAATAGTTACGCCTGTGTGTCTCAGTGGGAGGGGACCCACATAGCATGTGAAGGGCCCAGGTTCCATCCAGAGCACTCACTCCACCTGAAAATATGAAAACCCAATCTCCAGCAAGTTTAACTACTGTTAACCAAAGCCGCTTTAGGCTGCCTCAAAATTCAAAAAACAAGCCACATATATAAAAAGTGTAAGAGAAAACAGCAGTAAGCAGTGGAGTGGGCAGGGGCAGAGTGGGCAGGGGACCCACTTTCTTCTGATTCTTTGGACTGCTTTATTGTGCTGATCTTTAGCACATCAAATTCAAAACAGAGACACTAAGTTGCTCAAACACCAAAATAATGGGCTGTGACAAACAAACAAAACCAAAACTCATTTAAAAAATAAAACCTCAGCTGGACAGTGGTGGCGCACGTCTTTAGTCTCAGCACTTGGGAGTCAGAGGCAGGCAGATCCCTGTGAGTTTGAGGCCAGCCTGGTCTACAAAGTGAGTCCAGGACAGCCAAGGCTACACAGAGAAACCCTGTCTAAAAACAAAAAAACAAAACAAAACAAAAAACAAAAAACCCTCCATCAAATACTTTAATTGCTACATTATGGAGCATCTCTAATGAGAAAACACCCTGGTAGGGAAGAGTGAAAGCAGATATACATACACAAGGTGTGCTGAACGTGGCACAAAGATGGCTGGTGACAGATGGGACACTGGGAACAGTGAGTGCAGGACAGGGGTATGGCAGTGGGGCAGGGAGGCCAAAGGTAAGGACAGCTGGGAGAAAGGCACAATAGTCTTAGATACGGGCTTGTTTACGTAAGGCACAGCACCACTCTCAACTGAGCAAGAGCAGGTGCAAAGAGCAGCGCTTGGTACCTTTGGCATGTGTTGCAGTTGCTAGTAACAAGCAGTCGCGATGAAGCTCCTCTTTGGACCTGTGGTCTAAGCTGGTGCTCAGAGGGAGCATGGAGCGAGCCTTCCTCTTCTTGAGCAAGGCTTCTAGAATGCAACAACAGCACATGGTATCAGAACCACAGATCAGAGACAGAACTGAAGGACCACAAATGTGGGCAGTGAGGGTGAGGCCTGCAGGAAGGGGTCACTCAGCAAGCCTCACTCCCAGACAGCAGTTTTTACAGCACACTGGCTGGTTCACAAAACATGCCAAATGCCCTTGCCAACATTGTATCGACAACCCTAAGACATTTCAAGTGCTCAACAGTGTGAGAGAAAACAAAACCCAAGATGATGATGAGCAGCGCACGCAGAGCTCCACAGCTGGGCACAGAAGCTTTAGTAAACTGCTGACAGAACACACTCACCTGGCTTCTCTTTAGGTGGCTCCTTTTTCAGTGACGTGGCTTTGCTATTAACAGTGACTTTTGACTTTTCAAAGGCTAAGGGAACAGCAGTGCAGGAAACAGGTTCTCCACAAACTACAACAAGGGGAAAACACCAGAAAAGCTTTGAGACAAGAACAATGTAAAAGACAGTGGGCATGGGGCTCACGCCTGTAACCTCAGCAGTCTAGATACTGAACAGGATAACCACAGGCTGAGGCCAGCCTGGGCTACACTGCAAGTCCCAGGAAAAGTGACAGTGGTGAGAGTGAGGCCCTGTTTCAAAACACACTGTAGCTAGCGTCTAGCTGTGGTTTTAAGAGCATTAACAGGCTCAGCAATGCAATTCCAGCTACCGTGCCTTACCTGTTTTACAGACTGACTGACTGAGGAGTGTCTAAGCCTGTCACTCAGAGCTCTGACATTTGATTTGGAAACTCTCCTGGCAAGTTACCTGTCAGATAATTTAGCTTCACAGCCCAGCACAAAGAGGAAAAGGCTTCCCTAATAGAGAAGATGACAGTCACAATCACAGACAAGCTGTTTTCTGACCGACAGGGGCAAAGGCTATTCTGTGTAGCCCCCATACGGACAATCATGACTGTCACTGTATGTGCTCTGTTGTGTATGTGGACAGTTCTTGGAGGCAGGTGTCTCCTGCCTTTCAATCCCAGGACCGTCTGGCAAGCCCTTTACCCACGGGGCCATCTCATCATCCCCCAAGATAAGGGCATTCTGATAAGCCAAGTACAAACGTGGTAAGCTCTTAGTAAGCTATCTACCCAAATCATGGGTCTGCCAGCCACAGTCTGGGATGAGGAGTCAATGACACCTCTGCTTTGGCTGTTTTGATTCTGCCAAATGGACATATCAGAGATCAGCATGAATCAATTTATACTCACTGGTCCTTAATCATTTTAATGTAAACAGAAGACACCTAAAGTATTAAGAGAATAAAAGTGGCATCCTCTCTATAGACAACCATTTCTCTTCAAACATGCACAAGACTACAGTGTAACAGCTAGTGACGCATTCATTCCATGAGAACTGGACAAATCAATGACAGCTGATGACCCTTTGTGATGGTCCAAAAAAGGATAGCCCCCATAGGCTCACAGAGGAGGTGTGTCACTGGGGGCGGGCCCTTGCTAGGCCCACTCTCCCTCTCCTCTACCTGTGGATCAGGACGTCGCTCTCGGCTACCGCTCCAGAGCCATGGTGCGGCCATGCTCCCCGCCATGATGATAACTGATTAAGCCTCTGAAACCGTAAGGTAGCTCCCAGTTAAATGCTTTCTTTTATAAGACTTAGTCATGGTTTCTTGTGACAGCAAAAGAACAGTGACTAAGAGACCCTTTTTAGCTGTTCTTTGGTAAGAGAAAGCTAAGCACAACCTCAGGCTGGACGGGGAGCTTGCTTGCTCCCATGTAAGGAGGAAGATTTAAATTCATCTGTTGCAGGCTACTGATCCCGCTGTGAGCCTCAAGGAACAACCTGTTTCTAGCTGTGGTGTGGCTCAGCCCTGGAGCACACCTTTAATCCATGTACTTTCTGTAGACAGGATTAAATAAAGTCAACCATAGGTTAAGAGGCGGGGCAAGCAACCAGTTGACAGGGAGTGAACACAGGAAAAAACCAGAGAGAGTGAGAGGAAGTCTGGAGGATAGAGACGCACAGGAAGTAGAAAGGAGGGATATTCAGGTTGAAGGGTTATTAAGGCAGTGTGGAGAAGAAGGGGATTTTTTCTTCTGGGATGTTGGTTGAGCAGGAAAGTCACCTGGGTGCTTTCTCTGCCTCTCTGAGCTAGCAGGCTTTCACCCAGAGATCTGGCTCTCAGTCTTTATTGAAAAACCAACATTGTTTCATGGGCGTGTCCTCTCCACTCACACCTCTGCTCACACACTGCCCTTTTTCACCATGCCCCGAAGCTGTTCCGTAATTACTGTCTCCACCCCAATCATCTGCTCCATCTCCTGTAACACTTCAAAGAGGCATTGAGAGACTTAACCTTTTAAAGAGATGGAGAGATGGCTCAGAGGTCAAGAGCGGCGGCTGCCCTTGCAGAGAGGACCTGGGTTCAGTTCCCAGGATGCAGCAGATGGTAGGTCACAACTGTCTATAACTCCAGTTCTAGGGGTCCCTAGGCACTGCGCTCTTGTGATACACAGACACAGACGCAGGTGAAAACCTCATACACAGGAAACAAAATTAATCTTTAAAATATAAACAAAACGTACTCCTTTAAAAAGTGTTAACAGTTTGCAAAGGCTCACTGAGACAGAAGCTACACGTTGAGGAAGGGCCCGCTCTAAGACACCAGGGAGCCGGTGTTGTAGAGGCACCTACCTGCTGGAGAGGGCGGCGGCTCTGGCTCCTGGGCTTCCTCCTCACCGTCCTGGTCTGACACGCCGTTCTCGACAGGTCCTGAGTTCTCCCTCATACTCTCATCTTCATTGCAAATGGATGAATCTTGCTTCACAGGCAGTCGCAAGGGGGCCTTTTTCTTCTTTTTAAGCTTTGGCTTAGGTTGAGAGAGGCGTTTTTTCTCTAGTTCAATACTTTTTTTTCCTACAAAGACCACAATAAATAGATGGTGGGTGCTGTGGTGCACACCTCTCAGGAGGCAGAGGCAGGCGGATCTCTGTGAGTTTGAGGCCAGCCTGGTGTACAAAGTGAGTCCAGGACAGCCAAGGGCACATGGGGAAACCCTGTCTGAAGAGAAAAGAAAAAAGAAAGAAAGAAAGAAAGACAGACAGACAGACAAAAACAAAAACCAGAATGGCCTAGAACGCAGCTGGTCAGAAGCGCCTGGGGAAATCCTCCGGAGCCACGCACCGCTCTTGTGATAGCCTCACACACCTTCCTGCCTTCCCCATGACTTCTCGGCTACACTCTTCATCAGAGGCCAAATCCTCATCATTAATTTCACTCATGTCTGCCCACACTTCAAGGGATGCAGACTACATTTTCAACTGGCCATAGAGGCAAGACTTCCTCTAGGGTACCTGAGAGACAGCACCTGCGTTCTAACCTGTCCTTTGGTTATTTTAGTCAGAAGAGGGTGTCCTGGCAACGTCTGCTGCCAATTACCACACTCTAGACTCCCTAGATCCAGCACAAGCTTCCTGACATTGCACAGTCACTATCCCACCGCAATTCCCATTTATTTTCTTTATATTAAAAAAATACTTAAACTTATAAAATTTACATTAATTTTTATAAATCATGAACTTTACACATAAATTATAAACACTACAGTCATATGACTATGTCTCTGACAGAGAGAAAGCGCAGGAGAGCTCTATCCATCAGAGCACAGCTTGTGGCACTTGGTCCTTTCCTCCCACTATGTGGGTCCTCGGGATCAGACCCAGGCTGTCAGGCTGAGCAGCAAGTACTTTCATACCCAATGTTGTCTAGCAGTTTCCTCTGAGATTGAAACATTCCACCCTGCACGGAAGCTCTTAAAGCAGGAGGTAAACAACTCAAAAAAGCTTCTGGAAGTCCCTGAAACTGGCAGAATTACTAGGTTCCCTCCTTGCCAAGAGTAAACTGAGTCTCCCTCTGAGGAGGAGAAGCTGTGCTGCAAAGACTCTGGAAAAAGTAGAAACTAGCCACGTTGCCTGGAAGAGGTTCAGATTAGTCGCTTGGAAAGGATGCGCTTCAACCTGCTGAGCTCCCGGCAGGCTATGGAGTGTGCCCCAGGTTCTTCTGTGAGCTGTCACCCATGCTGGGGTGGGCTGTGGTGATGCAGCTGTCTTTTGAGTTACTTCCATTCCTGTAAATAATCCCAATAAACCTCATGGGATCAGCCTATGGATAACACTGGTGTTATCTGTACATTAGCCTGCTGTGAGCCCTATCATTTATATATTTTATATTAATAATAAACAATGAATATACAGATATTAACTAGTGTGAATTTGAGCACTCATGATCACCCAGACAGGCCACAACATGCCTGTGAAAGTCACAGGACAACTCTGAAGTCAGGTCCCTCTTTCCACCTAGAGAAAGTTCCAGAGTTCTAGAGTCTGAACTCAGGTTGGCAGGCGTGCATGGCAAGTCCCTTTACCCAGTGATGGCCGATCTTAGTTGCCAACCTGACTACATCTACAATCAACCAAAACCCAAGAAGTGGGGGCAGGCACATCTGTGAGCAATGCTCTCTGTCTTTTTTAATTGTTTTAAGACAGTGCTGTCCTGGAGCTTGCTATATGGACCAGGCTGGCCTTGAAGTCACCAAGTTCCTCATGCCTCTGCCTCCCAGGTGCTAAGATTAAAGGTGTGGGCTACTACGCTGAGCTCTGGGAGGATTTTGATGGAATCTCAAGTCAGAAGACCCATCAAAATCAGGCCCACACCTCTGGGCCTACATAAAAGGACATGGAAAAAGTCAGCCTTTGCTTTTGCCCGCTTGCCCTCACTCTTGTCAGTATTAGAGCTTACTTCTTTAGGATCCCAACAGACTGAAGACAATCGGCTCTCTGGGAGTCTTTCCAGGCTCCAGCACCAGATTTGCAACTGTCGAGCAGTCTTGTGGACTGAATAAGCACTGGATTTTTGGCCTTCCCACCGGAGATAGCATTGTTAAACTTCACAGACCACAGCCTGTAAGCCACTCTAACTAACCCTGTGTGTGCGCTTCACACAGCTCAGCGCCTTTAGAGAATCCTGACCAGTCCCCTCACCGTCGGACATCTAGCTGGCCCCTCCTGTCAACCTCACCCTTTTGTTCAGCAAGGACCCTTGAAGCTACAGTCCTGTCCTGTCCTGTCCTTTGAGTGCCTCAGTTCTTTGAGAGCACCCTTTCTTTCTGGTGTAAGCTGTTGTAGTTTCTTTTCATTTCCTAGTGCCCTCCTAGTGAGACTGAGGCCTAACAGCCCCGATGAGAGTGCAACCACACTTGTTACAACCTGGCCGTGTTACCCTTGGCCCTGAAGGCTGCACACACATCCTACTGACGCCTAGGTCAGAGAAAGAACAAACAGTATGTAGGCCCCCAGCCTTTCCTGACCAACCTTGAGGAGGCCGGGAATGGTCCTGCATGGAGGTCAGCCACCTGTATACACAGAAGTCATCTGCACCAGAGTAGATGCATTCTGGGTCCACTGGGGACCACGCCACACACAGCAGCCGGCCTCGATGTCCTCGGAAATTGAACAAAGGCTCTTCGCGGAGGGCGTCCCACACCTACAACAGTGTGGGACAGAAAGGCAATTGCTGGTCATTCTACTATTCGGGACTTAAATTGCTCAATTAAAAATAAACTCACAATGGGTTTTTGTTTCTCATGTGATTTTCAGTGTATCTGAGGCATTCATGTGACAACACTTTCACAGAGGAGGAGCATCTGGGAAAGACGTTCCTATGGAGATGACCCACGTGTGTTCTATGGACCATACTGGCTCAATCCACAACTGTGTTAATATTTGTCCTGGGCAGCTGGCACGGTGGCCCACAAGTACAATTTCAGCATGGAAGGCTGAGGCAAGAGAATTAAAGCTCTGAGGGCAGGATGGTGAGACAGTTCAGTGGAAAAGACACTTGCTGCCAAGTCTGATGACCTGAGTTGAATCCCTAGGACCTACATAATGGGACGAGAGCACCAACTCCTGCAAGTTTTCCTAGCCCACACACACATCCCAACCTCCACACAAAACAAATGTAATTTAAAAAACTAAACCAGCTGGGTGGTGGTGCCACGCACCTTAGATCCTAGCACTCATGAGGCAGAGGCTGGCAAATCTCTGAGCCTGAGTCCAGCCTGGTCTACACAAATATCCTGTCTTGAAAACAAAAGAAAAACCAAAACAATACAAAATACAAAGAGCTGAACAGCACTCCTTGCAGAGCAAGGCCCTGAAGGAGAAGCCCAAACAAAAAAGTGTCTACAGTTAGCTACAATCTTTGTATTGGTTTGCTTGAAGGAGACTTTTTGGGCTACTTGGGTCCACCACAGAGAGTAATCAGAATTCCCCCCGCTGACTCTAAGTCAAAAGGACCTGTGCTGAGGGCTGTGCTGGAACTCCAATGTTCTAGTTCAGACAGTCTTCTGTAGGTGACAGAAGGAAAATGAAAACAACCCAAAAATAGAGAGGCAAGAGGAGAAAATTTCAGCTAAAATAAGTCAGGCTACACAGTGAGGGACCCCTGGCTCAAGGACACACAGTACCTGAGCTGTGCCATCGTAGCAAGCAGATACCAGCCTTCCATCGTGATGTGGGCTCCACGCCAGACTGGTGACCTTGGCTGTGTGCCCCGAGAGGGTCCGGTAGGGCTCTGTGATGGTTACTGCAGACTCAGGGTTACTCTCTAAAGGGCGAGAGGAAGAAGTCATGACAACAGCCACAGAAGGGATGCACAGCAGACACAGCATGGCAAGAAGCCCGGCTCTGTGAGACCCTGAGGACTTAGACTGTAGCTCACTAGATGGTAAGAGCCAGAGTCAGGGGATCTGCTGTGAGAGTATGTCTCCTCTAACCAGTATGGCTGCCCAAACATGACCTGAACAAAGATGACAGCACTAGACATGCTACTACAGAAGGGAGGAGGCTTGAATGTCGGGGGAAAGGCTCATGAGGCCAACACTAGAAGAGAGAGAGCTACAGGCAACTAAGAGATACTGAGAGAGGAAGAAATAGCCTGTCCCAGGGAAGAACACATCAATTGGTTATCCAACACCAAACTGTCAACCCTTCAACATAAACATACTCACAACATTATATGGACTGGGTAGGTTACACTAATGTATTAGGAATATATATGTACAACAATTAAAGGAAAAAAAAGAGCCCAAGAATTTGAGAGTGAGGTGGGCACACGGAAGGGTTTAGAGTGAGGAAAGAAAGAGGAAATTATATAAAATTATTTTTTAAAAAATGAATGTAGGGGCTGGAGAGATGGCTCAGTGGTTAAGAGCGCAGCCTGCTCTTCCAGAGGTCCTGAGTTCAATTCCCAGCAACCACATGGTGGCTCACAACCATCTATAATGTAATCTGATACCCTCTTCTGCAGATAAAGCACTCATATGCAATAAATAAAATAAATAAATCTTAAAAAATAAATAAATAAAAATAAAAATAAAAAATGAATGCAGCTCACTGACAGGGCCTGACATGCAGCTTACTATAGGAAGCATGTTAGGTAAAGGCCACCAACACAAGAGCAATCCCTTCTGTATACATCTGTACTCAGACAGCATTCTAGGTAGTAACAGATCATCTGAAGCTACTTGTGAGAAAATATCAGAGAAAACCAAACTGCAGAAACAATAGCTGTTCTGTGCTTCTAGTCACTGTCAGTTCCTTTACCTGAAGAAACCCAAAAGGGTTTGGTAATATGGTCTTCTCTGCTGCTGATAAATTCTCTCATCTTAAAAAAAAATCAATCTGTGAAGCCTCTCATTTTGCCTGTATTTTAAAAGATCTTCCCCTAGGCATAGGGTCCCAGAATAGTTAGACACAGAAGTGCAAGGTGCAACCCAGCAATTAGAAGTCACAGGCAGGAGAGTGTTTAAGGTGATCCTTAGGTACCCCAGGCCGGCCTGGGCAACATGAGACTGTCTCGAAAGTTCCAAGTCACCCCAGGACAGAACTCAGTGTTACCTAGGACAGTTCTCAGGCTGTGCACGTAGATGACTGCACTGTTGGAGCCGGAAGCCAGGAGGCAGCTCAGTTCTGGACGGCTGCCGTGTTCATGGTGCCAGGCGATGGCGTTCACAAGCTTGTGGTGCTGCTGGATGGTGCAGAGCAGCCTCAAGTTGGGGACTTGGAATATTTCTATTGATCTGGAACAAGCCACAGCAGCATGAGAACCGTGGCTGGTGGAGTTTTGTCTTGTGCTAATAGCCTCCCCTTTCCTCTCAGTCCAGGGAAGGGGACATAGAAAGCACTCTATCCGGACAGAGGTCCTTCCCTCAGGAGGAACCAGGAACTAGCTATCAGTGGAGGTATGGGTGAGAGAATTAAGAACTTATGTCTGAAACAAAATAAAACAAAACAAAAACCCCCAAAATTATGACTATAGTGAACAATGAACAAAATACAGTGAGACTCCAATGGTCAACAGTGTCGTCAGACATCGTCACTGAGTTGTAAAGACTCAAATAATTCTGTGTTCCCAAAGATGTGGAGTCCAGATCAGCTGAGGAGATGCACAGTGAATCCTAAGACAGAACATACGGGACTACCACAGGGCATCGCACAGCCCTTGGCCAGCCAGGGAGAGCTGCAATCATAGAGCTTTCTGTGAGGGACACACTCACCCATCTTCATTGCCAAGGGCCATGACTTTGCCATCTCCTTTCCAGCTGATCTCTGTGTGAACCGGCAGCTTGTACTAGAAAGTAAAACAAGTCAGACGTGGACATGACCATTTTCTTTCCACTCTTCATCTTACAAATCAATGACATGAGGAAAAAGAAAACTGCTGGGGTGGGGCTGGAGAGATGGCTCAGAGGTTAAGAGCACTGGTTGCTCTTCCAAAGGTCCTGAGTTCAATTTCCAGCAACCACGTGGTGGCTCACAACCATCTATAATATAATCTGATGCCCTCTTCTGGCTTGCAGATGTACATGCAGGCAGAACACTGTATACAAAATAAATAAATCTTTAAAAATAAAAGCCAGGCGTGGTGGTGCAGGCCTTGAATCCCAGCACTGGGAGGCAGAGGCAGGCATATCGCTGTGAGTTTGAGGCTAGCCAGGTCTACAAAGTGAGTCCAGGACAGTCAAGGCTACACAGAGAAACCCTGTCTCGAAAAAGAAAAACAAAACAAAACAAAAAAACCACACAAACCAAGCCAGGCATTGTGGTGCATACCTATTAGATCTTGCTCCAAAAAAAAAAAAGAAGAAGGAGGAGGAGGAGGAGGAGGAGGAGGAGGAGGAGGAGGAGGAGGAGGAGGAGGAGAAGAAGAAGAAGAAGAAGAAGAAGGAGAAGAAGAAGAAAAGTTGAGTCATAACAAATACACTGACACAAGAGTTACAGCAAATGTGACTGAATGTGAGATCTAGGCAAAGGACTCAAGAGATTTTTCTGTATTGTTGTGCATGTGCAACTGAGTGCAGCAGGCCCATTCCTGCAATCCCAGCACGTGGGAGACTGAGGGAGGAAGATGGGGAACTTGAAAGCAGCCTGGGCTAATGAGAAGTCGAGCACCACCAAACACAGTCACTATCAGCAGAGCACTCTAGTTGAAAGGGGTAGAGCTAAAAGGACGCACATCTTTACTCCCAGCACTTAAGATCTCTATGAATCTGAGAACAGGCTGGTCTACATGGTGAGTTCCAGACCATCCAGGACTATATATGGTGAAGCCTGTCTCAAAAAGAAACATAAAAGAAAGAAAGAAAGAAAAGTTAAAAAAAAAAAAAAAAGGAAAGAAAAAGAAAGAAAGGCCGGGTGTGGTGGCGCACGCCTTTAATCCCAGCACTCGGGAGGCAGAGGCAGGCGGATCGCTGAGAGTTCGAGGCCAGCCTGGTCTACAAAGCGAGTCTAGGACAGCCAAGGCTACACAGAGAAACCTTGTCTCAAAGAACCAAAAAAAAAAAAAAAAAAAAAAAAAAAAAAAAAAAAAAAGAAAAAGAAAAAGAAAAAGAAAGAAAAGGATGCTTCCCAGTGAAGATAGTGAAGATTTTCTTTACCATTACCAGTGCAATTTTAGCCTCCCCACCCCCACATAGTGCTTTGCTTTACTCAATGACAAAGACCTCTGAGGTCTAGCAGGCAACCTACAAATTCACAGTAGCTTTTTCAACTATCTGAGAAGTCTCGGCTAAGCGCAATGGCATCTTTACAGATGTCCTTGAGTAAGGGAGACAGACCAGGGGAAGCTGAGTGGACGTCAGCCCGCTGGAACTTACTCTAATGGAATTGGTGTCCCGCACGAGTTTGTTGATGTCGAAGGCCTCTCCGCTGAGCTTCCAGGGGTTGTGCTGCAGCACAACACCTTCCCCGCCACAGCTGTACAACGTGAGGGAAGGCCTGTCTCCTTCTCCTCCTACAAAAGAGAAACTCTTGAGTCTCTCACTTCACTAGCGTAGCTGCTTCCAAAGCTACACTGTTAGCACAGTGCATCGCACTGTTAGCATGAAGAAGGCTTTATGTGGGAAGTGATTCAGCATGCTGGGAGAAAGCAATGCAGACAGAATACTGTTCACTGTGGAGGCCTTCTGACATTTAAGAGTAGTGACACTCAAGATGTGATCAGAGAAACCTTTATGGTCTCAAATAAAAGCTTCTGACAATGTAGTTTTTCTTCCAGAAACAAAATCTTTACTGTTTGTGTAAACACAGAGTTCAGGACATCTCATGACCGAGGCATGGTCTCAGGGCACCTCCTGTTTGCAAGGCAATCTCTAGTCTCTGCATAAAGCTAGCACTACGGACTCCAGACACTTCAGCGCAGTTAAGAAAGAGTGTGGAAAATTCTGACTCATTTTAAAAGCTATTAAGAAAGACATATTACTTCAGGGAAAGTGAAGGGGGCCGGGACGACAGGAGAGAATGATGCAGAGCTGAGTAATCAAAGGGCAGCGCCCAGCCTGAGCGCACTCTGCACAGTACAAGACCCAGCTCAGAAAGAAGCGCAATACTTCAAAGCTGGGGAAGGCAGAAGTCATGCTTGCCTTTAGCATGACCACTAACCTGTTGTTCTCACAGACCACACATGCTACATAGACACATACCAGACAGACACACACATACACACACACCACACCTACCACCCCCACCCGACTGCACCAGAACATTTGACCTCAGCTTTCAGACTCTAGATTTAAAGTAGAAGAATATGCCCATGTGTGTTAACTTAATACACTCACTCACCAAGTGACATAGGGGGGACTGGTGGCCCCCAAGCCAACCTGTATACAGTCTTCTTATGATACGTGCTTGAAATCTGTGGAGGTCTGTGGATGGCAAACAGGATGATGTGAGGGAAAAGGCCCACTAGGAAACAGACCACCTTTCTCTGAAAGGCCCTTCTTATACACATGGTTGTGGGTATTAGAGAAAAACAACTTAACTTAGCAAGCACTTCATGTACCATGGAATAATAACCACTACCAAAACAAGTCCCAAGTGTACCGCCCATCCAGGCCAGCTAGGAGCATTTTCTCTTCTACTTCTCTAAAGAACTCACATCAACCTCAGGCAGAAGATAAGAGACCACCCGACCTCTACCCCCTTCTGAAACAGATCTGGATGTGCTGGAACTCACAGGGACCCATCTGCCTGTCTCCTGAGTGCTGGGACTAGAGGTGTGACCACCACGCCAAACTAGGCAGCACCACATCCTTACACTGCAGTAAAACCAGAAGGTAACTAGCTAGCTCAGGGTGCACTGGGAAGAGACGGCACTGTTGTGACTTTTAGTGTCAAACATGATCTAAGTATGGATTTAGAACTCCAGAACCTGTGGCTGCGGGAGCTACGCTGCTGACTGAATATCACATATTTAGAGCACTCTGAGAGACAGTACAAACCTCTTTGGCTCAAGGCAACATCCTACCACACAGCTTAACTACTAGTGGGATGACTACTCAGCTTATGGGGTGATTTAGTGCTACTTAAATCAGCAAAGTTTTTGTTTAGTTACATACCCCTTTGAAGTAGCTTTTAAGCAAGAAAGGAGAAATAGTCAAGCACAGGTAGGCTCTGCACGAATACTTAAAGCACTGCACATAGAGGTGGGGAGTTGACTTGGATGATCAGCATTCACGAGGCCTGATGGTGGTCCCCATAGGCTACCATATTTGAATTCTTAGTCCCACTTGTGGAACTGCTTGGGAAGGTGTGACCTTGATCAAAGCGTGTCCCTGGGGGCAGGCTTTGAGGTTTCAAAATCCAGCACCATTCTGTTAGCTCTGTCTCCTACTTGTGGACTAAGATGTGAGCTCTAAACTATTGCCCAGTGCCATGCCTGCCTGCCTGCCTGCTGCCATGCCAGTCATGAACTATGAATCCCAAATTAAACTTTTTTTTTGTAAGTTATCTCGGTAATGGTGTCTTATCACAGCAATGGAAAAGTGTCCAAGACAGATCCCTAGCACAGCAAAGAAAAGAGACAGCGAGAGGGAGGATGTGCAGACTAGAAATGGCTTTCATATCCTTTTCCATAAAGGGACAGTGAGCAGGTCAGGCTTTGCAGCCATGTGGCCTGCCAATCACTACCAGTTAACTATTTTCCTAGTTCTGCTCCTGATTCCCATGGCACATCAAGAACCACAGATAAAGCAGAACAGGCACATTTGCTTCTACACTAGTCTTTCAGCTTCATGTGTATCTGAAAACTTTTGTACAAAAAAAGTCACTGGTTTATCTTGGTGCTTCTTAAATACCAGACAGGCTACACTATCATCACCTTAAAAAACTAATTCTTCTTCTTTCTTTCTTCTTCTTGAGACATGATCTCTGTGCAGACAAGGCTGGCCCAGAACTCTTGATCTTTCTGCCTTTACTTGCTAAATGCTGGGGTCCCAGCTGTACACCTGCCCTCCAGTGTATGAGGTCTTAGATATTGGGCCCAGGACTTCGTGCATACTAATCAAGGTCTCTACCACTGAGTTACGTCCTCAACCACTCAAAAAAAAAAAAGTTTTTAAAGAAATTTCTGGGGGCTGGAGAGATGGCTCAGAGGTTAAGAACACTGGCTGCTCTTCCAGAGGTCCTGAGTTCAATTCCCAGCAACCACATGGTAGCTCATATTCATCTATAATGAGATCTGGTGCCCTCTTCTGGCAGGCACGTGTGCAGCCAGGATGTTATATACATAATAAATCAATCAGCTAAGATTTTACTCTATAACAGCTGTATCGTATGCCAGGTTGATGAACTCCAAGTTCAAGTTAAGTTTTACACACAGATGTTCTGGTCACTAAGCAGGAGAGAGTCATACTTACTTGTTGGAGCAGGTGTCATACAAGCCCACTTTCCCGTCATCAGTTCCGAAGGCTAAGCAGCCTTCCTTGTTTGGGTGCCAGCATAGCTACAAGAGAGGGATCCAGATGGGAGTGAGTGAGTGCACAGCAAGGAGTCTGTATGCAGCCCTGATTGTCTCCTGGGAAACGTTCTTCTTCTTCTTTTTTTTTTTTTTTTAAGATTTATATATCTATTTTATGTATGAGTGCTCTATCTGCATGTACACCTACACGCCAGAAGAGGGCAGCAGATCTCATTATAGATGGTTATGAGCCACCATGTGGTTGCCAGAAATTGAACTCAGGACCTCTGGAAGAGCAGACAGTTCTCTTAACCACTGAACCATCTCTCCAGCCCCAGGAAACTTTGTTGCTCTTCATTTAATTCTCATTGTTAATTAAGGGCCTGTAGTAACTCGGCAGGAGAAAGCCCTTGTCCCCACGCCTTCACCATCCAATGGAGGGAAGAACTGGCTCCAGCTCCCTGCACTCTCACTGTCAGCACAACCCAGGGCTAATGCACATCCCTCAAACACAAGCGAGGTGCACAGCACTCTGTGAACTGAGGAAAGATTCTAGAACAGTGAGAAGTTCATGCTTCAGCATGTTTAAACATCCTTTGATTTCCAACAGAATTCACACAAATTAGCAGTGTCGAAAGTCTCCTTTTCAGACTCGTCACTAAAAGCTTGGGTGGAGAAAGTCCCCCAGAAGCTCCCTTACCGCCGTAACCTTGGACTTGACTCCTTGCCAGAAGTTTTTCACATCATAGTTGTTCTTTATGGAGAGTGTATTCCACACCCGGATCATGCCGTCCCCAACACCTATGGCCAGGCAGCCCACGTCCACAGGAGAAAAGGCCAGGCTGTAGGCAAAGCCTCCGAGAGAAGGCAAAGTCCAGCAGCACTCCAGGGTGGCCATGTCCCAACACTTTACCTAAGACAAGTAAAAGTTAGAAAAAGCACAAAAGTGGGGTTAGACATTAAATAGTCCTCCCCCATCAGTCCCCCACCCCAAGACAGAGTTTCCCTGTGTAGCCCTAGTTTTCCTGGAACTGCTGTCCTCAAACTCGAAGATTCATCTGCCTCTGTCTCCCAAATACTGGAATTAAAGGCATGTGACACCATCTAGCTAGAACTGATTGTTTCTTTCTTTCTTTTTTCATTGTTTCAAGACAGGGTTTCTCTGTGTAGCCCTAGCTATCCTGGACTCGCTTTGTAGACCAGGCTGGCCTCGAAGTCATAGAGATCCACCTGCTTCTGCCTCCCAAATGCTGGGATTAAAGGCATGCACCACCACACTAGGCTAGAATTAAATATTTCAAATGAGATTTAATTCTTCCACAGGGAACTGGAAGAAGTTTCTCTCATGAGAAATCTGCAGTATCTCATAAAGCTCAAAGCAATCCGGGAGCACACTTACTCCCAGGTGTGTTTAGTGGAGTCAGCATGCTGCTGTGCGGGCAGTAATGGAGAATGCAGGCTTGCCACCTCCCAGGCAACAGCACTGCTAACCACCTCTCCCAACTCCGGTCGGATGTGCATGGCCTCCCCAAGGACTATCAAGAGCTGCTGCCTGCTGAGCCATGCACTTCACACCCAGGGTGAAATTAGGGGCTGGGGGTGGGGGGTGGGGTGGGGCACAGCTCTGTTGGAAGAGCACCTGCTTAGCATGAAGCCATGGGTCCAATCCCCATGTGCGGTGGTTGGTTCACATCTGTTAACTTTAGCACTTGGAAGGCAAAGGCAAAAGGTCAGAAGTTCAAGGTAATGGGGAACTCAAAGCCAGCCTGGGCTGGAGAGCTGACTCTAACAGCTTCTCACAGGCCTGCGGTTGCCATAGCCAGTGCACTTGCCTACAGAGGCTCTGAACTAGAAGGTCGAGATGTGTGTGAGGACTGACACCTTCCATCCCACCCCTGTGACACACTATTTCTCTGAACAAAGGCAGAAGCCAGGTCTTACATCTCTGTCCATGGAGGTGGACAGCAGCAGCTGCTTGCCATCCTCAGTCTTCAAAGGACACAAGTTGAAGACGATTCTGGAATGATTCTGTCCTTCAGCTGAGGTGCTGAAGAGCGTGTACTTCCGTCTCCAGGACTGGGTGAGGTCCCACAGCAGCAGCTCGCCTCTGAAAGAATAAGAGCACACCTCTACCAGCTAGCCAGACAGGAACCTCAGTGGTAAGGAACATGCTAAATGCTCCCGTGGTAACTTAAAAGTCCAAAAGAGTAGTGTGGTCAAGAGAGAAACTAAATCCACTTCTTAGCTCAAGAGGCTCAGACAGGAAGCAGAACGCTATACTGCTCTCAAAGGAATGGAAAGTGCCACGGGTAATACTCTTTCAGAATTAACAGTGAGCTGATCAGTTTCTGACAGAATTTACAATCAACTTAGACTGTCAGTCCCAACTGCTGGGCCTGCCTTGGGCACACTTTCTGTTTTACAAATTTATTATATGCCCAAATAGAACTGTTTTTATGCTGGGTGTGGTGGCGCATGCCTTTAATCCCAGCACTCGGGAGGCAGAGGCAGGCAGATCGCTGTGAGTTCGAGGACAGCCTGGTCTACAAAGAGTTCCAGGACAGGCAGGAAGGACTAAACAGAGAAACCCTGTCTCGAAAAACCCAAACCACAACAACTTTTTTGTGCTACGTATGGTAATGTGTACCTTTCTCAACACAGTTATTAAGAAGGCTGAGGCAGGAGGATTTCAAAATCAAAGACAGCTCTACTACAAATTGAGAGCCCACCTCTGCCCCAGCTCCTGCCACAAATGAAATCCGGTGTGGTGAGACACACCCTTGATGCCAGCACTTGGAAGGCAGAGGCAGGTGGATGTCTATGAGTTTGAGATCATCCTGATCTATGTAGACTTCCAGAACAGCCACAGCTACAAAGTGAGGCCCCTTTCCAACAAACAAATATCAACAACAGAAAATAAACAAGGAGCTGATGATGGCTTGGTGGCAGAGCACTCACCTCCAAGCCTCCCCTGAGTCCTGTCCCTGGAAGCCACATGACGGAAAGAGAGAAGAAAATCCTAAAAGTTGTCCCTCAACACACTGCGGTGTGTTTGTGCAAACACACACAATAAATAAGCAAACAAGTGTCTGAAGTGTTTTGAAAGAAAGCAAAGAAACTGTAGTGCACAGCACCTCTCCTTTATGCCCAGGAAGGGAGAGGAAGCGCCTCTGGAAGGTAGCAGAGGGAACGACTGCCTTCTTAAAAACGGGTTTTGGGGGTTGGAGAGATGGCTCAGTGGTAATGAGCACTGGCTGCTAGTCCAGAGGACCTGAGTTCAATTCCCAGCACCCACATGGCAGCTCACAACTGTCTGTAACTCCAGTTCCAGGGAATCTAGCACCCTCACACAGATATACATGGAGACAAAAAGCCAATGCATATAAAATAAATAAATCTTTAAAATACTGGCCTGGAACTCACTATGGAGTCCATGCTAGCATTAAGATCCTCCTGCCTCAGCTGCTGGAGGGTTCGTATTTTTCAGGCATGGGCTACCACATCCATGTACTATCTTTTAAAGACATTTCTCTTCATAGTTAGCTTTAATTTATAAGTCAACCATAACTTGCAAACTTCAAGATCTGTCTTAAGCTGGGTGGTGGCATGTACACCTTTAGTCTCAGTACCTGGGAGGCAGATAGGTCTCTGTGAGTTGAGCAAGCTCCAGGATAGCCAGGGCTACACAGAGAAACCCTATCTTGAAAAGCCAAAAGAAAAGAAAGAAAGGAAGGAAGGAAGAAAGAAAGAAAGAAAGAAAGAAAAAGAAAAAGAAAAAGAAAAAGAAAAAAACAAATCCTGGGTTCAATTCCCAGCAACCACATGGTGGCTCATAATAATCTATAATGGGATCTGGTGCCCTCTTCTGGCAGTCAGGCACATATGCAGGCAGAATATTGTATACATAATAATAAATCTTTTTAAAAGGGAGGGAGAGGGGCTGGAGAGGCTCAGAGGTTAAGAGAGCACTGCTTGCTATTCCAAAGGTCCTGAGTTGAATTCCCAGCAACCACATGGTAACTCACAACCATCTGTAATAAGATCTGGTACCCATACATGCAGACAAAGTACTCTGTACATAATAAATAAATAATTTTTTAAAAGGCTTATGAACTTCTCTCAGTGTCTCTGGCAACCAGGAAAGCTTGACAGGGTGGCATACATATTCAGCCTTTGTTCTTTTCTGGCAAGTGTCTCTGCAGCAGTATCTTTTTGCACTTTAAGCTATTATCTACAGTGTCTAGGTAGCTTCAAGATGTGGGCTTGTCACTCAGCAGAGCCAGACAGGACAGAGGTGTGACATGTAGTGCCAGTTCCATCTTAGGGGAGGGGTCAAGATAAGCTGATTACCAATGGCCATGGCTGCCATCAATCACACGTATGCAATGAAGATCCCATAAAACCCAAAGATGGAATGGGCAGGCCTTCTCTTCCCATGCTGCCTTGTGCATCTCAACGATACCTTGCATGTCCTTATAAAGAGGTGAGTTCTATGAATGGCTCATGCCAATGAACTGAACCAGGGGATGGGGTTGTGGGAACCCTAGTTTATAGAGCAGCTCAAGTCAAACCATCTAGGGTTTTCAACTAGCATGTTTAAGTGTGTGTGTGGTAGTGGCAGGACACAGACAGATGGCTTAGCCTGTAAAGACAGCATGAGGAGTCACTGCTATTAAGTGGCACAGGATCATGAATGTTCCCCTCTATCACTTCATTCTAAGATGGCTGGGCAAGGTAAGGCACTTGAGAGCCTGAGGCAGGGGGAGCCTGCGTTCTAGGCCAATCTGTGCCACAAGTGAGACTCCATCTTAAACAATGATCACATAAACCCTGGTTGGTTCTCCATTTTTCTGAATGTACAATAAGCCTAAAAATCTCTAAATCTGAACAAAAATTAGTATTTATTAGAAAGCATGATCTCAACACTTACCCAAAACAACTGGACACCAGCTGGGTTGGTTGATTCTCAGGCCAATGAAGGGTCAACCAAAGACGTTCTTTAACTGTTGGGTCCACACCCCCTCCTCTCCTCTTCAGAAAGGGCAATTTCAAAACCATTACACCTGTAGATGAGAAAAGCCAATGTACTTTCAAGACAGTGAGCCTCCCAGGAACCTGCCAGAAATCCTTAGCTGGCTCTCTGTTGTTTGCTTAACTAACAGGAAAACCTTAGGGGGCTGGAGTGATTAGTGTTTGCCATGCGAGCATGAAGCCCTCAGCTCAGGCGCCAGCACCTAGTGACCCACGCCAGACACAGGTAGAGCCCTGGAGCTTGCTGACCAACCACTAGTCCAGCCTCATCGCTGAGCTACAGTTCCCAAGATCCTATCTCAAAAAACAAGGCTGAGAGAAAAAACAAAAACACAAACAAACAAACAAGAACTGGGGAAGACACCCAACATCACCTCCACACACACGTGCACCCACAAGAAAGAACATCTCCTTCCTTACAGAGCCATTACTAAGATAGAGGTCAACACCAGTCTAGCCACATTTAGGCCAAGAAGCCTCTACAGGCTAGCTTAGAAACTTGAAAACTGTCTCTTTGTCTGGGGTAGGCTGGGGAGACAGCCCAGTTCACAAAGCGCTTGTCTTGCAAGCCTCGGGATTTGAGTTTGATCCCCAGGACTCATATAAAAAGCCAAGCACATGCTTGTCCAAGGGCTAGGGAGGCAGAAACAGGGCTCCCTGGCTGAGCATCCGGCCCAGTTGGCTTGTCAAGTTCCATGTCAGTGAAATCTTGTCTTTAATTGGTATCTGAGGAGTGACACTGAAGGTTATCCTTTGACTTGCAGGTGCATGCGCACACACAAACATGCACACACGCCAGTGTCTGTGTGGAAATCGAGTTCCTAATTAGAATGAGAACCTGAGATTTGCAACAAATGCAGGACAATGGAATCCTCCTGGGGACTCCTCCTAGTTCAGCGGCTCCCAATCTTCTTAGTGCTACAGCCCTGAAATACAGCCCCTCATGTTGTAGTGACCTCCAACCATAAAATTATTTTCACTGCTACTCTGTAACTGTAATTTTGCTGTGACATCTGATATGCCATCCCTGTGAAAGGGTGGTTCAACCCTCAAAGGGAAACCCTCAGCAGCACTGACGCAGACATCATCAGTACTGATCATCAGAACTACAAGCACAGCTTTAAAAAGACACATGCCAGCTGGGTGTGGTGGCAAAGGCAGGCAGATCTCTGAGTTCAAGGCCAGTGTGGTCTACAAAGCAAGTTCGAGGGCAGCCAGGGCTACACAGAAACCTTGACCAAAAAAACAAACAAACAAACAAAAACAACAACAATAACAAAAAACCAACCAAGCCAGGGTTCAAGTTCAGAGATATGACTCAGGAGGTTCCAAGTGGAGTCCATAAAGCTGCACTTCTTCAGCACCCTCTAGCAAGTCTGCTGTACAAGGGGAGCCCAAGGCCACTGTGGACAGCCATCATAGTCAGGGAGTCTCACACAGGTGTCTTGGGTGGAGGGGAGGACATTTACCCTAATTTGAACAAGGTGATGGTCCTGGCAAACTAGCTCAGTGGGCAAAGTGCTAGCCATGCAAATCTGATGACCTGAGTCTGATCCCTTGAACCCACATGAAGGTCGGAGGCGCGCACTGGCTGCTCACACGCACGCACCCTCTACCCCACAGCAACAGGTAGACATCTGGAGACAATGTGAACACAGCCGCGTGTCCATGTGCTCTCGCTCACGCTGAGTCTGTATCACTCACTCTGCATTTGTCTCTAGGAGTTACAGCTCAAGTTTTCATGCTTGAGGGTCAAAGTCAGTACATTATTTCTGTTCTTATGGTGAAGAAGGTGGACCTCTGTGAGTTTGAGGCTAACTTGGTCTACACAGAAAGTTCTAGGACAGCCTTACTCTTACATGGCAGGCAGGGCTCCTCAGCAAAGCAGGGGTCTTTGCCTTCTGGAAGGCACCAAAAAATACACAAAGGCCAGATGTCCAGAACAGAGAGCTACAAGAACCAGAACCAAGCTACAAGGACAGCAACTTTATAATAAGATTTTGGGCCGGGCGTGGTGGGGCACACCTTTAATCCCAGCATTTGGGAGGCGGAGGCAGGTGGATTGCTGTGAGTTCAAGGGCAGCCTGGTCTACAAAGTGAGTCCAGGACAGCCAAGGCTAACACAGAGAGACCCTGTCTCGACACCTGGCCCCCCACCCACCAAAAAGCAAAAACCAAAAACCAAAAAAAAAAAAAAAAGAAAGAAAGAAAGAAAGAAAAAAGAAAAAAAGACAGACAAGACTTTGGACAGATATTCTTAGAACAAGATGAGACAAACAAGTAGCTAATTATAATTATACTGTATCAATACACAGACATATGTGTAAGCATATGTATGTAGTACAGGCTTTGCCACCAAAGAGACAGTCTCCAGAACGGGAGCAGGACAAACAGTGCATCCACCTTACCCCGGCCCCGGGAACAGCTCCAGATTCGAATGGTCTGGTCCTTGCCACCCGTGGCTAAGTAGCAGCCTTTTGTGATGGGGGCTTCTGCGGGAAACTTCCCATTGGGAATGTCAGGTTCTTCTAGGAAAGAGATGGAGATTTTATTTTAAACTTACACTGAACATGCACTTGTGATTAAAAAGTTACTTCCAAACTCAGCTCTCCCTTTCCTGGTCTGATCCATGAGGCTCACGTTCTAAGTATAACTCAGAAGTTGCAAGTCTAATTTAGTTCTTTAAGTCTAAAAAGAACAGAGGTAGCCTTCAGTCTCTCACCTGCGCTTTCCTCTTGGCTTATGGATAAACAGTCTTCACCAGACAGAGGACACCAGGCGATGGAGTGGATTTCATCATCATGGCCCCGAAGCCTGTGAATAACGTCTCCCTTTTTACTGATGTCAATGATAACCACTATGCCATCCTTGTAGCTGAAAAGTAAGTTAGAAACATTTCAGGGGCCCGCAGATTCGCACTGGCAACACTCTCACCTTCCTGACTGTAACCCAGGCAGACAACTCTCCCCTCTCTTCCTTTCTGTCTCTTCAGATCCCAGCTCAAATCGTGTGCATGCTTGCCCTGAGACTCTTAAACTCTGTGCTCCTTCTCTGAAGCCCCCCTTCCCACCGTGCCCACTCCCCTGTTCCAGCTGTTTGCAGACCTCCAGGGCTGACCTAACTCAAGAGACAGGACTTCCCTCCTCCCCCTCCCCCCTCCTCCCAGTATCTGCTGGATTTACAGCTTATCGGTACTGCTGCTACTCTGAAGGGGGAAAAAATTAGAAATAAAGACAGCTAGCTAATAAACATTTTTTCCCTTTTTGAAAAGCCATCATGCATTGCAGACTGGTCACAAATCCACTATGTACGAAGGATGATCCTCTATCTTCCTGCATTCACCTCCCAAGTGCTGGGGCCACAGGCACGAGCCAACGCGCCTGCTTTTTGCAGGGTTGGGACCTGAATGCAGGACTCTGCATGCTGGACAAGCACTCTGCCTGAGAGCCACATCCTCCGCACGATACCGCTTTCTGACTACAGATCGAACAAGAACTGTTACTCCATACACTAGAACTGTTTCTGTTCTAATTGTCAATCTATGAATTCAGCAGAAACTGAGAAATTCTAACAGCTTTTTAAAAAGTGAATTATTTCACTGGGCGTGGTGGCGCACACCCTTAATCCCAGCACTTAAGAGGCAGAGGTAGAGGCAGGAGGATCGCTATGAGTTCGAGGCCAGCCTAGTCTATAAAACAAGTCCAGGACAGCCAAGGCTACAGCCTGTCTCAAAAAACCAAAAATAAATAAATAAGTGAATTATTTTGGACATATTAAAAAATATCTACTGGGGGCTGGAGAGATGGCTCAGCAGTTAAAAGCACTGGCTGCGCTTCCAGAGGCTCTAAAGTCCCAGCATCCATAAGGCAGCTCATATCCATCTGTCACTCCAGTCCCAGAGGTTATGATGGCCTCTTCTAGTCTCCCAGGGCACTACAAACACACAGTGCACACACATGCACACATGCAGGCAAAATATCCATATAAAAAAAAGACAACAAACAAAACCCCAACCAACCAAAAACCCTTCAATCTTTAAGGATTAAAGAATCTACTACTTAGCTTAAAACAAAAACCAAAAACAACCACCAAAACAGCTTCCACCTACTCCTACCAAGCTTCTGCTTTGCTTTCCTAGAGGCAGCCAATGTTTCTGACTTAAAATCTAGCACCTCTAGCCTTTCTTTAGAAATGTTCCCAAGTAAGACACAAACTTATTTTGTACATCCAAAGGTTTCATAAATGGTTTCATGGAGCTGGCTTTCTCTGTCAGTCCTGTTTGTAAAGTAGCTGTCAGGATATTATGTCCCTAGTTCAGATATGTAAAGCAAAGTCATGTGACACTGTGGAATTAATGCCATATCCGAGGGTAGTCCGAGTTAGCCAACAGAAAAGACACTTCTAAAATTTGGAAGGTGGCTGAAAAAACTAGACAGGAAGAGGGGAAAAAAATAAAACATAGTATCATGGAAAGAGAGAGAATGGAAAAAAGTCTGGATCTAGATAGAGATCCCAGGAACATATGACACCCAGGGCTGCCATCTTCCTCTGAGGACGGAGGCACACAGGCAAGCAAATGAAAAGCAGGACCATTAATTAAGCGAAACCATCAGCAGGCGGCACAGGACTCAATACTCACCCAATGGCCACTAAATCTTCATGATGAGGTGAACAAGTAAGACAGAAAATGGTCCTGGGCTCCGGAAAGAGGTGCTGGCTGTCATTTCTGTTAAGCCAGTAACAGTAAACAACTCCTTTTTCATCCCCAGAGACTATTAAATCCTTAACTGTTGGAGACCAATGCAGCGCTGATATTGTGTGCTTCAAACAAAGCAAAGCCAGATGAGTCAATGCAGACTAATGCTAGGCACATTATAGGCACTTAAGAAATATGCTGTAACTACCTGTACAGCAATACAGTAAATCTAAAGTTAGAACTTTTTGTGTGTTTTTGAGACAGTCTCACTTTGTGGTTCAGCCTGGCCTGGTACTCAAGGTGGTCCTCCTGCCTCTGTCTCTTGAGTACTAGAATTGCAGCCACGCAACACTGTGCCAGGGGATAGGGGCACAGACATACACACACACTCCCTAGCTAGTATATATTTACTTTTAAGTACGTGCATGTGCAAGTGTGTGTGTGTGTGTGTGTGTGTGTGTGTGTATGGAGGCCAGAAGAGGGCACTGAATTCCCTGGAGCTGGAGTTGGTTATGGGTCACCCCACAAGGGTGATGGGAACCCAACTTGGGCCCTTTGGGTCAGACAGTAGAAAGCACTCTTAACCGATGAACCATCTCTCCAGCCCCTACGTTTTGTATTTATTGTGTTGGGGGAGAATATGGCAGAGCCGAGTGTGTGGAAGGCAGATGACTCCTTCAGGGAGCCAGTTCTCTCCTACTTTCATGTGGGTTCCAGACATTAAACTACTCAGGGGGCTGGAGAGATGGCTCAGCGGTGAAGAGCGCTTGCTGCTCTTGCAAAGCTTTGGTTCCCAGCACTCATCAGTAACTTCAGTTTTCACCTCTGCTCACCACCACATACACCAGGCATGTAGACAAAATACACACATATCAAGTAAAATTAATGAAACGAAATATCAAAGCTCAAGCTAAGTCATCAGGCTTACAAGGCAAGCACTCGGACCTGAAAGTCCAAGTCTCTATCTGCTTGCCGGGTGGGGCGGGGCGGGTTGGGGTGGGGTTATTTTATAGGACTCTCTTGACTCCGTTAGACTCTGCAGGCCCTGCTGTCAGTCACTGTTCCTCAGCTCTGTTGTTAAATTATGAAAGCAAGCTGGGCGTGGTGGCGCACGCCTTTAATCCCAGCACTTGGGAGGCAGAGGCGGGCAGATCGCTGTGAGTTCGAGGCCAGCCTGGTCTACAAAGTGAGTCCAGGACAGCCAAGGCTACACAGAGAAACCCTGTCTCGGAAAAAAAAAAATTATGAAAGCAGCCACAGACAAGAGTTAGTGGCTAGAGGGTAGAGATGGTTCACTAGTTAAAGGCATTGGCTGCTGTTCCAGAGCTGCTGGGTTCGATTCCCAGAGCTCACATGGCAGCTTTTGACCGTCTATAAAGGGATCTGAATGCCCTCTTCTGGTGCGCAGACATATGAAAGACTTAGTGACTAGATGTAGCCATACTTTAATATTACTTTCATAAATAGGTAGCACAGTTAACTTGTGGTGTCTTCTTTTTCTCTGTCCCCCCTTTCTCTCAGACAGGAGATCCTGTAGCCCAGGCTGGCCTTGAACTCCCAATAATTCTGCCTCCAGTTCCCAAGTACTATGATTTATAGGTGTGTACAATTTATGCAGTCCTGGGGACTGAGCCCTAGAGCTTTGAGTACGCTAGGCAAGCAGTCTACTGAGCTACACCCCCTACCCGAAACGCTTGCTTTCTAAACAAAAACATGCACTATAATAATTTTTTTTTTTAAGGTTTGAGAGACCTTCCAACATATCTTATAAACACATATTAAAACACTCTATGAGGACTCAGGCCAAACTGTTACCTGATGGAGCGCGTGCTCTGTCACTACAGCCTTAGTCTCTACATCCCAGATTTTCACAGTCCCATCATCTGAGCTGGTGGCACAGAGGTTGTTTTGCCCAAGGTGATGAGAAAAAGTGAAGCCAGATACTCTTTCAGTGTGTCCCACCAACTCTCCTATAACTGCAAGTGAAATCAGACTTGGTTAACCATTATCAAATTAGACAGCACAGCGCTGGATGAACAAGAAGTTGAATAGGCGTCACTTAACACACGTGGAACAAAAGCATCTTAGACTCATAACATAAATGCCAGGGGCCAGTGGTGCCTGTACCCAGGCTTATTTTCTTCGTGCCTCAGTATCTCATCTATAAAGCAATGTTCACGTCCTTTGTTGAGCCAAGTTCACAGGCTGAGGACCAGTCCTAGCCTTTCACGTCCACTGGTGAACATGAAAGCCCTATTTACTTGATCTTGCCATGGGTCATAAGGAATAGAGTTGGTATTTCGTATCGCAAGGCATAATGAAATCTTGGTTTTAGTTTGTTTCATTTCCTTTCGAGTCACGATCTTGCTATGGAGCCTTGGCAGGCCTGGAACTCATGTGGCCCTAGGCTGGCTTTGAACGCGCGGCAATCCTCCAGCCTCAGCCTCCCGAGTAGCTGGGATCACAGACAAGCATCACCGCATCTGGCACAAATTCAGCCTCATCCCATTCATCCTACAGAAAGTAGCATCCTGTAATTGCCCAGCGGGAGCAGGAACCGAGAACAGCCCCCTACTCCAGAGGTAGGAAGGCCAGGAGCGCGGTAAACGCCGGATCTAGCTTGGGCTAGCCCCTCCGAGTGTATGGAGCCCACGTGCGCCCGCGGCCGGAGCCGGCGACCTACAGACCCCCGGGGAGCGCGGCGGGAAGGACTGCGCCGGCCCGTGAGGGGCTCACCTCGAAACGGGGGCGCCCCTGGGCTCGCTCCCGCGCCCGGGCCCACGCGGACTAGGAAGACGGAGGTCCGCGCGGCGAAGCCAAAGATGCCTCCGGGCGCCGCGTCGCTGCAGCGCGCGCAGTACCAGTTGGGGGACGGCGGCAGCGTCCGCGGCTCTGGTTTCATCTCCGCGGCCGCCGAGGCTCAGCCGAGCAGCTCCGGTGCGGTGGTTCGCAACCGCGGCGTGTAGCGGAGGGGGCGGGACCGAGTTGAACCCCGCCCCCGAAGGTGGGCGCTACGGAGAGCGCCGAAGCCCAAGCCGCGCCAGTCGCTCGCGTGCGCTCCTGGGACTGAATTCTAGGCCCTAAGGTTAAACATTTTCCTTAATTAAGGGATAAGACTGGTGGAACCCGCCAACCAGCCACTGCGGGTTAATCCTCAGGGCAATTCAGTATCCCAAGCCCGTATATATATATTATATATTATATACAATTATATATATATGTATATATATAAAAAACTCTTTGGTAAACAGTACATTGCGGGGCACTTTTGCCAGGGAGGTGTTTTAAAGACAGTTGCTAAGAAGATATTTAACTAGCTCTGGCGTAAATCCCAACACTTGAGAAACTGAGGCGAGAGAATAGCCGTGAACTCCAGGGCAGTGTGAGAGCCTGTGACAAAGCCTATCAAAATAAATAAAACGAATCAAGATTTAGAAAGGGCAGGAAGAGTTTTTGCACTTAGGTGGGAATTCTGATTCCATGTTCTTAGTATTCAAAGATTAAAGAGCAGAGATTTGCCGTGCCTCCTCTGGCTGTTGGGAGTTCCAATGCTATGAAAGAGACCTGAGTGTGGTTAGTGACATGCGGTGGGGGGGGGGGGGGGAGTGGGAGGGTGCAGCATGTGCATTTCTTTACAACTCAACATGAGCGACTTGCCCCGCTTTTGCTGTACTTCCGTGTTGCCGGTTGCCCTCCTGCATGGGGCATATGAAAACTTGTGGTGTCTAACATTTATAGAGAGCCCTTACTTATGCCAGCACAGCCTGAGGACACCATTCAGAGTCACCAAGCCCCACGTTGATCACTAGTTCTGCCGGTAGCAGCTCAGGTCAGATTCGTCTCAGATGCTTTTCTCTGGATAATGCTTGCCTGGCCTTGCTGGAGCGCTGGACAAAATAAGATCTAGTAAAATGAAAGTATATTTGACGGCAGGTGCACACAACCTACTAGGTAATCTCTCAGTCAACCTAGAGGTTAGTAGAGGCAGGCTATTGTACATCATGTTTGAGACATCAGTCTTTATTATTTATGTGGACGTGTGAAGGTCAGAGGACAACTTTCCGGAGTTGGTTCTCTCCCTCCACAATATGGGGCCCGGAGACTGCACTGAGCTTCTCAGGCTTGGCAGAAAGGTCTTTAACCAGCTGAGCTGTCATCTCCCCTCCCCCCCCCCCAATTTGGTTATTCACTTTGTTTTGAGACAGTGTCTCATTACACAGCTCTGACTAGCCTAGAACTTGCTTCGTAGGTCGGACTGGTATTGAACTATCTTCCTGAGTGCTGGGATTGAAAGTGTGGGCCACCATGCAAGGCAATTTGATTTTCGAAAGTCTTCTCGGTAATGTCTACAAACTTGTGTAACTAGAGTGACCCTTCTTTCTTTCCTCTGTGTTTCTTTCTTTCTTTCTTTCTTTTTTCTTCTTTCGAGATAGGGTCTCACTATATAGTTCTGGAGGGCCTGGAATTTGCAGCCCGGGGTGACCTCAAACTTGTGATCCTTCCTGCGTCAGCTTCTCATATGCTGGGACTGCAAACATGGGCCACCGTGCCAGTCTTCCTTTTCTCTGAGACAGAGCCTGGCTTGTGCATCCGTGTGTCCCTGCACTCTTGACTCTTTACCCCCAGTCTCCTACATGCTGATGTTGCAGCTGGTGGTCCCCAAGGCCCACTGGGGACACAGTGTCATGAACCAGCCTGCCTCCATCTTAGGCTTAAAAGCCTTCTTATAGTAAAGACAAACTAGGTTCATTCTTCTTTATAACTAAAGCTCTGTTTCTCATGGATTTGGGTTATGTCCCGTCTGCGACCTTAACTACAAATGGTTCTGCACTGGCAGTTCCAGGAAAGGCAAGGATGGCTTTGCTCCCTCGTTAGGACCACTTTGCGATCATGTCTTTGTTTCAGGAGATCATTGTGACTAACTAATTATGCTTATGTTCTGCTCCTGTGACCCCCACCTATTTTGCCTCCCAAATCCCCTGTTTGGACTCCTAAAGCTATTAAAAACCTTGTCCTCCTTCCGTCCAGTGTTGCCTTCTCAAACGCCGCCGTCGTGGGAGGCAGCTCTTATATACGAATAAAAGAGCTTGCTTTAATCAATTGCTTGCTTTAATGAATTTGGCCATGATGATTTGACTCGGTAGCCTTTCTGCTGCTATCTATGGCCTCAAATCTTTGGGAATTAACCGGTCCCCCTGCTGTCTTCAGGGTGTTTATGAGGTGAGGCCACAATTTTTCTGAATCCAGGCGTATTTCCGGAAACTCACAGATTTTTCTGTCTTTATGAGGTCATTCACTCCAAAACAAGGCTGATTTGACCGGACTTTACGCTTGGCTCGCGCATTCTTGGTCTCCATGACAACGCACTCGGGGCGGGAGTGGCAGGCCTCGGACTGCGCGTGCGTGCAGTCAGCCGGCGTTTGAACTCCGGGGCTTCCGTAGGGCCAAACATGGCGGCCGCCGTGCTGCGAGAGTTGGGTAAGGCATAAAGGTTTCTTAGAATTTGGGCATGGGGGGGAGACTGTGAGAATCAGAGTTGACATCTCGTATTCGTGTTGCAGGCGCACTGTGGGTACCTAACCTGAGGATCTGGGCAACACAGACGCTGCGGTAAGTCTCCTGCCGGGGAGATTCTAGCACGCTGCGCCTCGGCTGCGTTCCTCGCTGGGCGCTTGTGTGCCAGGCTTGAGGCAGTGAAGGGCTGCACTGCCCGACGCTGCGATGAGACCCTGTGAGGACTCTTGCTCCCGAGGGCTCCAGTGTTTTCTGAACTAGAGCCTCTCGAGAAAAGCTTGTTTGTTTGAGTCTCTCTACATCAGTCAGGGTGACCTCCACTTCCCAATCATTGGCTGGGATCTCAGGCCATGCAATAGCCGTGCCAAGTAGCGTTCTGGTGTAGAAATTAAGGAATGCAGTTGAGTTAGCCCTGGCATGGAGCCATAAGGTACTTAGGACGTTTTGATTACATACTTGTAGACTAACTGCTTTACTTGGAGTAATATTTTAATTTAATTATGGGAGTTTGGTATTTACTTGGTTCAGTTTAAGACCCATTTCAGACTTGAAAATGTTGTGTGTATTAATAAAACCTTGTCATTATTAATTCATGGCATACTTAATTTACATATTTTTTTAATGTTTACTTATTTATTATTATGTACACAGTGCTCTGCCTACATGTACACTTGCGGGCCAGGAGAGGGCATCAGATCACATTACAGATGGTTGTGAGGCACCATGTGGTTTCTGGGAATTGAACTCAGGACCTCTGGAAAAGCAGCCAGTGCTCCTAACCTCTGAGCCATCTCTCCAGCCCTATATTATTTTCTTATACCTCTGGAAGAGCAGAAAGTGCTTTAAACAAAGATTTATTTATTTATTATATATACAGTGTTCTGCCTGCATGTATGCCTGCACACCAGAAGAGGGCATGAGATCACATTATAGATGGTTATAAGCCACCATGTGGTTGCTGGGAATTGAACTCAGGACCTCTGAAAGAGCAGCCAGTACTCTAACCTCTGAGCCATCTCTCCAACCCCCAAGCATTATATTTAATTTGCCAAATCTGTATTGAGGATTTGAGAAATTCAAGACACTGCTTCATGAGGAGATGTCAGACAGTATGTACCTCGAAGTGAAGAAATCTTGTTTATCACAGTGGCTTTCTAGAAGGATTGCAGTCAGAGCTGAGCAGCTCATGGTTCTGTCATCCTGTTGTGAGTGGTGATGTAAAACATCAGAGCCCATTGTAATGGTGCACACCTTTAATCCCAGCACTCAGGGAGGCAGAGGCAGGTGGATTGATGTGAGTTCTACAAAGCGAGTCTAGGACAAAGTGAATCCAGGACAGCCAGGGCTAAAAACCCCTGTCTTGAAAAACCCTAAACAAACAAACAAACAAAAAAAGCTAGAGGCCTTTTAAGAAATAAACCCATTCCTCTTTCAGATTTTTTGGGGGGGGGGGACAGAGGATTCAAGACAGGGTCTCTCTGTGTAGCCTTGGCTGTCCTAGACTCGCTTTGTAGACCAGGCTGGCCTCGAACTTAAAGTGATCCTCCTGCCTCTGCCTCCCGAGTGCTGGGATTAAAGGCATGAGTCACCACACCCTGCCCATTCCTCTTTCTTAAACAAATGAAAACCAAGGCCCACAGAAGTGACAGTGGTTTTAACTACGTAGAAATATAAACATCCATGATTCAACCGGAAAAGAAAACTTGGTTGGGTACTGTAAGATGCAGAGATCACAGGTGTATTTGGGAGGCAGGACAGAGGGCCTCGTTTTCAATAACACAGTCCATCAGTGCTGTGCTATGTTAGTCGGGGTGTGATGTGTTAATTTGTCATCTAACAACAACAGAATGGAGCTCATTTTACCTCTCATACTACATATAATTATATCTGAAACTTACTGAGAGTCCTGCCAGGCTAAGCATTTTACTAGCAATGTCTCATTTGTGCTAGTTCATTATGGCTTTAAATATATTTGATAGGTTTCAAGCCCCTGAAGCTGTTATCTTGACTGACGCTGTGGGGTTGTCCATAGGTGGCTTCCAAGTCCCCTGCGCTTCTGTGGTCTGTGCTGGCTTGCTTGGTTTGTGGTCTGGAAAACCATTTCTTGCCTGTCTTGTGACTTTCTGCTTAGGATCTTGTGACGAGCCATTTTCCTCCAGAAGTTGGGTTGTTATCAGTAGGAAATATTTCAAGGACATAATCTGAGGACTAGGGTACTCATCGCTTTCAGACGGGTCACTGTTTCTAGGCTTAATTTAGTATAGGGCACGTCAGTCCTCCTCTTACCTAGGTATTTGCTGGCTCCCACACCAAGACTCTGAGCTGTCAGTGACAATGAGAAAGAGATAGAATTATAAACAAAAGAAGGATATAATCATGGAGAGATGGCTCAGTGTTATAGCCCTGGTTGCTCTTCCAGACAACCTGGGTCTAATTCCCAAAACCACAAGTTGGCTGACAACTGTCTGTAACTCCAATTCCAGGACATCTATTGCCCTCTTGTGGCCTCTGAGGGTATTGCATATACATGGTGCAGACACACAGGTAAAATACCCATACACAGAGAATAAGAGTAAAGACTGGGCCTGTGGCACACACCTTTAACCCCAGCACTCGGGAGGCAGAGGCAGGTGGATCTCTGTGAGTTTGAGGCCAGCCTGGTCTACAAAGAGAGTCCAGGATAGCCAATACCTTTCCATACGGTGGCACACAAATTCATAGTGAGTTCCAGGACAGCCTGACTTACATAGTGAGGGCCTGTCTCCAGTCCACCCCCTCCCCCCTAAAAAAAGAGGTTACCCAGAACCGCTCTGAACGGCTCTGCAGTCTTTCCTGTGCTTTAGTTTTATATTGTCCTCTAGTTGTCTTATTTATTTGCCTTGCGTATGTAACAAAGTTGGGTAACTGCACAGGTCAGATAAAGGTTCAGTCCCTTGGATCGTCTTTCAGTCTTTCCTTAGGACTAAACTGACTCAGCGTAGAGAGTCATCACCCACCGATCAGTCCGGGCAGAGTGTGGGTTAATGCTCACCATTTGGCCTACACGAGTCACTAGCAGTCACTCTTAGCCTCCATTACACCAGCCCTGTAGTGTCTAGGTAAAGCATTCTCCCTGCTCGTGAACTTCCAGTGGAGAGCGTGATGTTGTCGAGATGGTAGCAGTGTGGTTCCCGGGAATGCCAAGTTTCTGCTGTCTTACGGCTTCTTTCCTTTCAGAGTTTTGCCCCAGTCATGTATCCACACAAGTGCTTCTCTTGACATTTCTCGAAAATGGGAGAAGAAGAATAGGATTGTTTACCCGCCTCAACTGCCTGGCGAACCGCGGAGACCAGCAGTAAGTTCGTGGGTAGAAATAATCTGTTTGGTTTGTTTTTGTTTTGTTTTGTTTTGTTTCTGAGACAGGGTCTCTATATAACCTTGGCTGTCCTGGACTCGCTTTGTAGACCAGGCTGGCCTCGAACTCATAGCAATCCGCCTGCCTCTGCCTCCCGGGTGCTGCAATTAAAGGCGTGCGCCACCACATTCAGCATGCAGTACAGGCTGGTACTGATTTCAATGCTTAGCCCAGGCTGGCTTTGAACTCACAGAAATCTGCCTGCTTTTGCCTCCCAAGTGCTGGCGTTGAAGGTGTGCACCACCAGGCCCAGCCTGACCAGTGCTCCTGTTCTTCTTTGTCCAGCAGTGAGTTTTTTATTCCATGTTAAAGGGGAATTGTGCAGTAATCTACACGTTCTAATGAACTGACCTAACTGTACTAGGTTGCCTCTGTGTCTTAGATTACCTGTGCTGTGGCTTATTTGCTTGTTTTTTTTCGGCCTCCTGAACTGACCTAAGGGCTTGAGATGCTGATTTTTGACTGTATGAGGCTTGTTAGTGGCAGATGACAATGATGATGAGGATGATGATGATGATGATGATGATGATGATGCTTTTTACATGATACAGAACCCATGTGTACCTGGTGGTTCTCACTATATAGACCAGGTTGGCTTTAAACTCACAAAGATCTGCCTACCTCTGTATCCTGAGTGCGGCTGATAGATTATTGACTATGAAGCATAATGAGTTGGCAAGAGTTCCCTGAGCCATTATGTATCTGAAGTTAGGCACAATTACATTTTTCTTTACTATAATATATAAACTTCAGGGTTGTATTGAATCATTGGATGCCTACCAAAGATATATCTTATTCTTAGCTGCTCAGTAATGATATCACTACGTTACATACTTGAAGCTGGCAGAGAGCACTCTAGCCTGAGATATAAAGCCACCTCGAGCTTGAAGTGAATTTATGACGGCATACACACACATCTGCTAAAAGGGTGAGCAACGACATGTGAGCACGACTGCATTCAGCGTTGCAATGCTGGGGCTCAAGCCCAGGGCGGGGCGAGCATTCTAACAACTGAGCCACAACTCCAGCCATCTAATTAAAACAATTTTGAGTTAAAAACATTTTTTAAAGTGGTAGTAGGGCTAATAGTGGGAAGAAGGTGGACTTTGGAGTCTGCGGAGAGCTTTAGGAGTGCCTTAGGGTGAAGAGACACCATGACCATGACAGCTCTTTTGTTGTTGTTTTGTTTTGTTTTCCACCCATAACAACTCTCATAAAGGAAAGCATTTCACTGGTCCTGGCTTACAGTTCAGAGGTTTGGTCTCTTGTTGTCATGGTGGGCAGCATGGCTGCATGCAGACAGACGTGGTGCTGAACAGGTAGCTGTGAGCTCTGCATCCAGATGGGTAGATAGCAGGAAGAGAGTGAGACACTGGGCCTGGCTTGCGCTCCTGCAACCTCAAAGCCTAGTGACATCCAGCAAGACCACCCCGACTCTAACAAGGCCACGAGGTGTCCTAATCCTTTTGAATAATGACACTCCCTGCCAGCCTATGGGGGCCATTTCATTCAGACCAGCACAGGAGGCACGCGGCGTGCTAGCCCTGGATCCCTCCCATGCCTGCCTTCTCCCTCTGCTCATAGCTTCTCAGGTCTTGAGCAAACCACTTGGTTTGTCACTTTCAGTTTACGAAAGGTGGCTCCTCCTCCCAACTCAACTTACTAAAAAGTGCTTTGTGGACTGTGAGTTGTTAAATATCTTCTACTTGATTAAAACATTTTTTTAGTTTCAGGGTCAGAGTGGTAGCTCACTGATTAAGAACACTTACTGGAGCTGGGTGGTGGTGGCGCACGCCTTTAATCACAGCTCTTGGGAGGCAGAGGCAGGCAGTTCGCTGTGAGTTCGAGGCCAGCCTGGTCTACAAAGAGAGTCAAGGCCAGCCAAGGCCACACAGAAAAACCCTGTCTTGAAAAAAGTCAAAAACAGAACACTTACTGTTCCTGTAGAGGACCTGAGTTCAATTCCCATCACCCACATGTAACCCCAGTTCCGGGGGAGCTGATGCCTTCTTCTGACTTCCAAGGGCGCTAGGCATGCACCTGATCCACATATATAAACCCAGGCAAAACATTTGTATACATAAAGTAAAAAATTATAGTATTTATTTCTTCCTTACTAATCTTTTAACATAGTGAGACTTTGAAAAAAAGCAAATGTATCTAAAAAGTCTCTTTGTAGTGTTTTATTTCCTGTGTCATTGTGCACGGAGTATAGGAACTAATAGCTGTGTCACTGTCATTTTGATAAACCTGCTATAACATGTTTTTTTTCTCCTACTTGGAAGGAAATTTACCATTGTCGGAGGCAAATAAAATACAGCAAGGACAAGATGTGGTATCTGGCAAAACTGGTAAGCTGACATGACTGCTCTCACTTGGTACCCAGGCAGAGCAGCTGTGGTTCCCCCTGAAGACTTGAAGATGAGTGGTTACTATCCAATTTTCCCGAAAAGTAGGGAATGTTGTTGTGTGTTCAGTGACCAGCAGGTCATCTAGAGACTAAGTCATATTGGAAATACACACTTGAAGCAAGGGCGCAGAATTGGCGACAGCCAGAGCACCCAGGGCGCTTGCTGCTCACCTGTCATAGTTTTAGTGTTGTGGTACAGTAGGTTCATGTGCTTCTCCTGGTGAAGAGGAGCGGGAGAACCCAGGGCACTGGCTCGCTCGCTCTCCTGTACAAACAGGCTCAGCCCCAGGACACTGCTGTTCTCATGTAGTCTCCTCGGTGAGGAGGAGAGAGAAGTGTAGCAGATGCAGAATCATTTGTTCCATGTGAGGAGGAGGAGGAGGGTGGTGGCATCAGCCTGTCTCTCAGGCACATCTGCCTTCTGAAACTGCTGTACATAAACTGTTGCTTTATGCTTGCAGCATTTCAGTTTGATTTTAATTAAAAGATAGGATTCCTTTCAACCCTCTCTTTTATATTTTGCTTGGGTTTAACTCAAAGTTTCTAGAATTCTACTGACAGTGTGAGGCTCTTGCTGTCGTTGGACGGGAACATCGCTTTTGAGAAGGAGTTTGTTCATTCACCTCTCCTCCTTCAGATACGAGGCATGTCCATCGATCAAGCTTTGGCTCAGTTGGAGTTCAATGATAAAAAGGGGGCTGAAATAATTAAAGAGGTAAGACTTGGTGGCTGGGAGGGATGGACGTGCAGCCATCTTTAACCATCTTTAAGCTTAAATCCTGGGTTCCTGAAATTTGTGGTGTAAATGTATTCTTTTTTTTAATGAGATACAGATTTAGTGCTCCCAGTTTTTATTAAATTCCGTAAGTCCTTTATTCCTCAGAAATGGTACTTTTCATATAATTTTCCTCAGGTTCTTTTTTTAATTGTTGATGGAATGATTAGAATCCTTTTAAAAACATGACTTGGGCTTTATTTAGGAGTAACGCTGAAGGTTAAACTCAAGAGAGCCAGGGAGGCGCTCCACCGCTAAGCTGCACTTCCAGCACAGACTTGGCATGGCGTTTGTTTTTGTTTTTTAAAAGAGTCCATTTTGAGGGCTGAGGAGCCACCTTCCACATTGACAGCTTATGATTTTATGTGAGTAATTAAATCGAAGAAGCCTGGCATGGCACCCTGGAGACCGGGAAGCGTGTTGTCTCTTGTGGTCACGGCTTTATATTTGCACATAGGTGGGCCCTCGGGTCGCCAGCACCTCACCAGGGACATACTAATGTGCTAGGCGCGTGGCTGGAGTCCTGACTCAGACTCAGTGTTCCTTGCCATCGGCATGGCCTGGGGTGTGGGCTCTCTTCCCTTCCCTTACAGAGCCTGCAAGGCTCAGCAGGCTGCATGGTGGGGCCGCTGTTGGTTCTGAGGAAGGCTGGGTGTGGTTACACACGCCTTTAATCCCAGCACTCTTGGGGGACAGAGGCAGGCCAATCTCGGGGAGTTCTAAGGCAGCCAGAGCTACATAGTGAGACCTGTCTCAAAAAACAAAATAAAACCTACAAATAAATAAATAAAATGTTTACTGTGAGTTGTAGGTTTGATTTGGTTCATTTTCAGTAATAAAAGATGAGCTGTTTAATCCCACTGTGGGGAAGAAGGAGCTGTGTGAGCCGGCCTTCCTTGTTGTTTTAGGTTCTTCTAGAAGCACAAGACATGGCCGTGAGGGACCATAACGTGGAATTCAGATCCAACTTATATATCGGTAAGACTTCCTCCATCTTCCACACCGAGCATGTCTTTCACTTGATGCCAGATTTGGTGAAAATGGTCTCTAGCGTCTGACACTTAAGCCAGTCGCCTGCTCTGGCGAAGACCTTCTTCAGGCCTCAGCACTTCAGTGCTTACCTGTCACGCGTGATGAGTACGCTGCCTTCTCACCACCTCTTCTGAGTGGGGCCGAGGCCATGAATTCTCTCACCAGTGCTTACTACACATGGATTTTAGAACTGGCTCACACTGCCACCCTTTAGTCACAATTAAACTGAGAATGACCACAAATTATCTAAAAGATGGATTAAAGATACAGACCTTTAGTACCAGCACCTAGCAGGCAGAGCTGGGCAGCTCTCTTAGTTCAAGACCAGTCTGGTCTGTATAGCAAGTTCCAACACAGCCAGGGCTGCTTCAACTGTGAGGTTGTGGGGAGAAAAGATAGATGAATTGTCAAGTGGAAAGTGAGTAAGGCATCACATATAAACTTTAAGGGTCATTTTGTGGTGTGCCACACTTGTGCCTCTATTGTTTTTAAATGATCTATATGGCCTAATAATTGCTATTACTTAAGTATTACTCGTATGGCTAATAATCTGTGTTATCAGTAGGGCCTAATAATTGTTTATTATCAGGCCTATAATTATTATTACTTCAGTGTAACTGGGTAGCAATCAATTAAGACACAGATACTCGTTATATTTTAAAATAGCCTTAGTTAACCTGAGGCAGGGCAGATATCAATCTTTTAAACTACCTCCCAGAGTGGGGCAGGTATGTGATACCTGCCCTAATCCCATGCCATCTGCTTTTAATAACTTCTACCAAGCTACCTCCCATCCATAATCCCAAATACTTGCTCATGTTCTTCGTCTGGGCCGAATCTCCATCTACGCCGGCCATGTGTTTCTCCTCCATCTAACCCGTGATGGCAAGGCCTCTTTCCTTCTCCATGGTGGTCTTCCTTCTCCTTCCCAGGATTCCTCTCTCCTTACCTACCTCCAAGTCTGGGAACCTTAGCCACACCTCTGTCCTCTGCCCTGCCCAGGTAGGATGGCTTTTTATTAATTAGCATCAAAATATATCAGACCATCCCCCAACATGCCTCTGTCCTAAGAGTGACTGACATGGAGCCCTCTAGCAATCAGGCTGAGAGACCTACTCGTTCTACAAAAGAGAGAAACACAGACAGACCAGAACTGCTGAATCATCCAGTTAATGAATGGGCAAATGAATCACACAGTTCTTAAGAGAAAAATATAAAATACATGAAAAAAAGGTTCCACACCGTCTGCCAGGGTGGGCAGTGAGAGCCTTAGCCACTCTTGGTGGGAATGTGAGCTGTGGAGCCACCATGGAAACCAATATGAAGAGCCATCAAAAACAGAAAACAGAGCCGGGCGTGGTGGCGCACGCCTTTAATCCCAGCACTTGGGAGGCAGAGGCAGGCGGATCGCTGTGAGTTCGAGGCCAGCCTGGTCTACAAAGCAAGTCCAGGATAGCCAAGGCTACACAGAGAAACCCTGTCTCAAAAAACAAAAAAACAAAAAAACAAAAAAAAAACCAGAAAACAGACCGCCCACCCAGTGCAGCTGCACTGCTCCTGAGCACACACCCAAAGGACTGAGTCAGCATGCCATAGCCATCTGCACACCCATGTCACTGGGGCACTCTTCAGAATATTCCAGGTAGAACACATTCACAGGCCACAGCACCATCACTTACCTGTGGATCACAAGACGGTTCGGCTGAGTCACATCTCTGCACATTTATGTGGATTCCAAGGGCAGATTCGTGTCAGTGGTAGGTGGCGTATGTAGGGAGCCGTTTCCAGTCCCGTTCCTGCCTCCTTTCCCTCGGTGTTGGGGATGGGAGTTTCCTCTGCCTGCAGGACTGTCGTCTGACCCCCATGCTCATCTCTCCGCGTGTGTATGTGTGTGCCTCCTAAACACGCTAGTGTCAGTGTGCCCCTTTGTCTTCCTAAGCCAGCTGAGTGTGCTCACATCAGGTGTGTTTGCTGCCGTCTGACAGGAATGGATGGAGGGTGGTTCTGGTCCCAAGTTTCTCTTCCTCGGCGTGGACTCTTATTTTTATTTCTAAGATTTAGTCTCATGTAGCTGAGACTGGCCTCACGCTTGCTTACTTAGGGCTGACCTTGAAATCCTGCTCCCCCTGCCTCTGCCTCCTGGGTTACAGGCACCAGCACCATGCCTCGCTTCAGGGATGAGTCTTGGGATTCCTGATGGGAATTCACCACCACTATCCCATCAGTCTGTGTCACCTTAGTCAGATTTGTTTAGTTCATGACACTTGTCATTAGCTGAAGTTATTACTGTATTTTGTCTTTCTCTCCAGCACAAGCTGAGTGGCAGCGGGGTCTGTGCTTCTCCAGCAGTGCGTGGTTGCTAGGGAGTGCTTGAGATGCCGGAGGGCTAGCCAACTAGCCAGCACTCTGAGGGTCTAGTGAAAGATGGGTCAGGACCTGCTCGGCGGGCGGATGCAGTCCTGAGGAGAGCAGGCACTTCCCATAATTCTGTTTCCTCCCTCTGTAGCTGAGTCTACCTCAGGTCGAGGGCAGTGCCTAAAGCGCATCCGTTACCATGGCCGAGGTCGCTTTGGCATCATGGAGAAGGTCTATTGCCACTATTTTGTGAAGCTGGTGGAAGGACCCCCACCTCCCCCAGAAGCGCCCAAGACAGCGGTCGACCACGCCAAGGAGTATATTCAGCAGCTGCGCAGCCGGACCATCATCCACACTCTGTGACAGTCATTCTGGCTCCTCAGTGTATATAATTTACATTTATTTTAAAAAGTAAAAACAAATGATTTTTATGCGTGTTCGTTGAATTATTGGAGTGCAGTGTATAAAGGTTGTGTGTATGTGTGTGTGCATGTGCACGTGCACATTTATCCCTATGTCCATGTACAGGGACCAGAGGATGTTTTGGTTTTATTTCTCAAGATGAAGAGGACTTGACCTAACCTTCCTTAGCATTGCATTCTAAAAGTAGACAGCAGGTGGCGCACTCCTCATGGCAGAAGTCAGATATCTCAAAGATCTCTTCGTCCCTCCCACTCTATGCAGAATGGCATTGGCATTTTAATGTGGATTGCTTGAATCTGTGTGTTACTCATTATAGTAAGAACACTAACCAAATCCTCAGTTCCAGGCTCTCCCTTTTTTGTGTTTTTTGTTTTTCGAGACAGGGTTTCTCTGTGTAGCTCTGGCTGTCTTGGAATTCACCACACTTCCTAATCCTAATCAACTAGCTGGGGCTCAAATATTGTAATATATGAACCTGTGGGGCCATTCTTACTCAAACTACCACAGTTTCTTTTTAAATTTGTATTATTTTTAATTACATTATGATTATTATATTATTTTTTAATTTTATTATTTTATGTGTGTGGATATTTTGCCTATATATGTGTCTGTGCACCATGTGTGTGCAGTGCTGGTAGAGGTCAGGAGACGGCTTCAGATTCCCTAGAACCGCAGTTACAGATGGTTGGGAGCTGCCATGTGGGTGCTGGGAATTGAACCCAGGGCCTCTGGAAGGAGCAGGTAGTGCTCTTAGCTGCTGTGCCATCTCTCCAACCTGCACACATATTCTTGACAAAGGCGCCAGAAACAAGGAGAAATGACAGATAAGGTGTGGTGCTAGGGAAACTGGGTGAGCACGCACAGAAGAATAAAATGTCTGTCTCTCAGCCTGGGCAAAAGGCAACTCGGAATGGATCACAGTCCCAAGTGCAGTCAGAAATGAGGAGTAAGGGAAACCAATGTTCAAGACGTTGGTAAAGAAGAGCCTCTGTCAGGTAACAGTATCCAAACAGCGGAGGGCTGTGGTAGTTTGAGAGCAGAACCCCTAGTGAGACAGGATAACCCACATCCACAGAGAATGCAAGGGGATCCTGTTTGAGCCACAGAGGTGGCACATGCCTTTAATCCCAGCACTCAGGAGGCAGAGCCAAGTGGGTCTCTGTGAGTTTGAGGCCAGCCTGAATAGCCCTTTATGAAAAAGGAAATATCAGTAGCTCAAAGGTAGCTGAGAGCCAGTGTGGTGAGGAGCACCCTTGGGTCTAGCCCTGTCACTCCTGGGGAGACACACAAGGGGTGTCTGGACAAAGTTGACGCAGCAGTTAGCACCTGCAGGCAAGAGGAGACAGCTTTTCACATAGGAAGGCACGAAAGACCCCTGTTTACAGCAAAATGGGTGGAAACAGAAGACCCTGTGTTTAGTCACAAGAGACTGTGACAGTGTGCTTTCTCACAGAGGAAACTAAATGAGGTATTGAAAGTGGTCTCAGGTGGGGTGGGGTCTGGGAAGGGCAGGCTGGGTGCACTGGCAGGCAGCACACATGCTGGCAGTAAGTGTGGAAAGGCCGAATTGAGCGCTGGGCAAATGAAGGCAAAAAGGCAGTGGGGCTAAATAAATATCCAAGATATTGTGCACATGCAGGCCCTGTCGTGGAACCATGTGTGTAGTTAGAATATGCTAATGTATTTTACAGGAAAATGTACAGTCAGTGTGTCAATAAAATGAGAAAAAAATCAAATTCTTTTGAAAGAATCTCAATGGTACTCCATGGTGAAGTAAAAAAGTGCAAGGCTGTGGGCAGCTGGGTGGGTGCTGAGCTGCTTAGGGCAGGGAGCACCATGCACGGGTGCTGGGCGGCAGACCTCAGAGCTGTGAGGCCTTCCTAGTCCTTCCATGCTCTCATTTCCCACAGCTGGTTTTAGATGCATTCTCTGGGTCAGTAGGAAGTCTGGTCAGGAAGAGGGAGATGACTTTAGGAATTTCACAGGAGGTTGATTTGTTGGTGGTGGGATAAATACCACAAAAGGGAACCGGAAGACATGTACAAATTAGAAAGTCAGGAAACCGCTGCCGCTTCTTAGATAACAAGTGAAAAGAAAGACCTAGCAGAGCCGAGTGCTTGGGGCTCCCTGCCAAAAGCTAGAGGCAGGAAGACCCTTTCTGTGGTGCTAGGGCTCTCCTCAGGCCTCCAGGGTGAGCTGGCCACTCCTGAGACAGTGAGACCGCCTGGCCTTGTGCGAAGACGGCAGCTTCCTCACTAAAAGGGGTTTTTATAATTTCAAAGTTGTTTTCGGAGAGTTCCCTGTTTCATCTTCAGGTTTGCCAGCACACATCGATGTGAACTATTTCCTTCTGTCCTTTCAATAATCAGAATTATGCAACATGCCCCGCCCCCAAAGACACCCACCTTCTCATCCCTAGAACACTGAGCGTGCTAGGAAAATGCTAGGTGACAACGGGGAAAAAATACCGCTTTGCTGGCTTGGAAGAGGGCCAAGGAATCTGAGAAACTTCTAGAACTAGCAACACAGAAACCTTCCCCTATGATCTCTAGAAAATAAAACAGCAGATGTCTGTCCCTCTGACGGTCTTTCCCCCCCCCCCCCCTTCTAGACCAGCCCTATGTGTCCTCTTTACAATAAAACTTAAGTTGTAAATCTAGCACTTTTCTGAGTACTGGGACCTATTCTAGCAAATTGCCTGAGCAAACGTTTGTTTTGTTTTGTTTTGTTTTTTCTTCCTATGTGGGACCTCAAGGTTTTCGGAGCCTATAGCGAGTTAATGAAGAGACTCAAAGAGCTTCAGAAGTCGGCTTGCAGGACAGGGTGTGGCCCATAGGGAGTTAATGAGGTGACTCAGAGAGCTTCAGAAGTCTGCTCGCAGGACAGGGTATGGAAAGTAAACACATTGTTACATCATCTCCATGGAGGTTAGTTGTGCAGAGCGGGGAGCCAGGCCATGGGTGAGCTTGTGGGATCTGGCTTCTGAGCTCTTTGAAGGCATGAATACAACCTGGGGTCTAGGTGAAACGACCCCTCCCCAGTCACTGCACACTCCCCTGGTGGCTTTCAGTTTCTATGCCTAGAAATTATGTTATGAGAAGTCTACTTTCATTTTCACGTTCCAGGAAGTTCCTACTCTGCCCTTTAGAGTTTTCCCCTCCCTCTCTCAGCTAGACTCCTAGGAAAGCAGGGCAGCCGCTAGAGGTAAACCTCCAAACCCTTCATACGCAGCTCAGCCTCCGCTGCAGCAGTCACACAAGCACAGCACGCTTGGAGTTGCAGGTAAAGATCCATCTGTGCAGGTCTGTGTGCACCTGCTCTGCCCAGTGCAGCGGGAAGATCTTCACTGGACCCATTCTCGACTCTCCCAGAGGGAAGGTTAGGAGCTCAAGTCTCTTTTCCTCAAAGGACCTGGTGAGTGAGACAGGATATATGTTTTTAAATTAATATAGTTCTACAAATAGTCTATATTGTAGGCTGTAGGTCTGAGGGTGGAACTTGATTTGGTTGAGGTGCCGTGGGCTTAGGATGGATGGCAGGATGGGTGGCGGGGCCAGCTAAAAGCCACTCAGAGAACTTAATACCTGGGGTATTTTCAGAGACCAGTTATATCCAGGCTGTGGAAAAACCCAGGCATATCAGTGGATAGAACTGCACTGGGGGGTCACCTGATACCAGATATACCCCACCCAATAGCTAACCACCTTTTCCTTGGAAGGCAAACAAAACCACAAACTCAAGAGTTCATGTGTTTTCCTGAGCTCTGACTCCTCCACTAAACTGTGGGCTTGACTTTGGCCTCTGCGGAGAACCTGGTCCACAGAGGGACTAACTTCAACCTTGAAATCCCTCCTGCATGTCCCTTAACTTCTCAGGGTTTTTTTGTTGTTGTGTTTGTTTGTTTTTAAATCTTTAACTTTATGGCGGAGGAGGCTGGGATGCTGCCCAGTGGTAGGGTACTTGCCTAGCACGCACAAGGCCAATGGGTTCAAGCCTTAGGATCCTACAAAAGACTGCTCCATTTGAAGGTGAAAGTCATTAACACTGTGTTTCCAGGGGTGTGGAGACGAAGGGCAGCTGTGTGCAGAGGCACACTTGAGGTTCATGGGCCACATTCCCAACATACCCCCCCCCCCACCGCATCTTGCCCTGGCCTGTTCTTGGTGAATAAATGCACTGCGAAGGGTCAGAAGACAAGGTTCTGCCTGCACACCCTTTTTGTACCCAGACGTGCTCATTCTAACACTTGGTTCACACTCTCAGAGCTGTTGTAGATGGCATGCGGTCTGCACACGCTGGGTGCCTAAGAATTCCCTTTGCTTATTAGATGGTGCTATGTCCAAACATTTTTTTTTTCAAAATATTGAAAATAAAACAAGATGAAAGCCTAGAAAAGAGCCTAGAAAGTTTGGCATGAGAAATCAGAGCTTGAAATTTAATGAACAATCTCTTGAGAAAGCAAATTGGCCAAGTCCTAGAAACATCAGTGAACCGAGTAAGCAGGGAACTTGTTCCCAGTCCTGGTGTGAGTTTCCAGAGCAACCTCTACCCTAGCTGCAGCGTTGAGCCCTTCTGTGCTGTGTTAACCTTTGACCTCCTTTCCCACTGCTGCCTTCCCTCCAGCGTCCTCTGCGGCCCACAGCCATGGGTCTGTCTTCTTCTGTGCCTGACGAAAAGGCCCACAACTTGGCCTCCAGCTTTAATTCATTCTTCAAGACTTTCAAGATGGAAAGTCAAGTCATTTCTGAGGAGACCATCAGTTCAATCCAGTTGCTTGTTCAGGAAGGGAACATGGAGAAGACGATTTCCGTGATCAACGCTGCCTTGACAGACATTGCAAATGCCCCCCTGAGCATCGCAGTGACAGGGGAGACTGGGGCAGGAAAGTCCACTTTCATCAATGCCCTGCGGGGAGTAGGGCATGAGGAGAAGGACGCAGCTATGACCGGAGTAGTGGAGACAACCATGCAGAGAAAGAAATACGTCCACCCTAAGTTTCCTAACGTGGCCCTTTGGGATCTCCCTGGGGTCGGATCATGTAACTTCAAGCCAAAAGACTATCTGAAGAAAATGGAGTTTCAGGAGTATGACTTTTTTCTTATCATCTCCTCTACTCGCTTTAAAGAGAACGATGCCCAGCTGGCCAAAGCCATTGGAAAAATGAAGAAGAAGTTCTATTTTGTTCGAACAAAAATTGACAGTGATTTGTATAATCAGAAAAGGTGCGCCCCCACGACCTACAATAAGGAAGCTATCCTGCAGGCTATCCGGAAGGATTGCCAGGAAAAGCTTCAGATCGCTGAGGTAGACTCCGCTCAGGTCTTCCTGGTCTCTAGTGTTGAGGTAGCGCAGTTTGATTTTCCTCACCTGGAGTCCACCCTTTTGAAAGAGCTGCCTGCACACAAACGGTACATCTTCCTGCGGTGCCTCCCCACCGTTACCGAGACTGCTATTGACCGCAGGAAAGATTGCCTAAGACAGAAGATCTGGCTGGATGCTCTGAAGGCTGGAGCGTCGGCCACCGTCCCTATGATGTCTTTCTTCAAGGATGACATCGAGGAGCTGGAGAAGACCCTGACCTATTACAGGTCTTGTTTTGGGCTGGAGGACACGTCACTGGAAAACATGGCCAGGGAATGGTCCCTCTCTGTGGAGGAGCTCAAATCTACCATTAGGTCACCCCGTTTGTTGTCAGCTGAGGCAGATGAGTCTGTGGGAGACAAGCTGGTGAAATACATGGAGAAGGTTTTTGCTGTCACCGGCGGGTTCATAGCCACTGGCCTTTTCTTTAGAAAGAGTTACTACATGCAAAATTACTTTCTTGACATAGTGGCAGATGATGCTAAAGTTCTACTTCAGAAAAGTCTTTCTGGGGGACAGTGTGGACCCTGAGTAAAGACAGGGAGAATGAGGCAGCTGGCCTGCGACTTAGGTGACGTTAGTGTTTTCAGGACACTGGAGGGATAATTTAGGGTGTTCCTGAAGCCAGGCTGTGATATCTCTTAGGCTTTGTGACCCTTGGGAATTATGCTGCATGGCTCATGCCCAGCACGAGTCTAATGATAATATGCTAGTACAAACTTTCTGGGCAGAATGTTTTTGGAGTTTGTTTGTTTGTTTTGGTTTGTTGTTTGTTTGTTTGTTTAGACAAGGTTTCACTATGTAGCCATGGCTGTCCTGGAACGCCTTCTGTAGACCAGGCTGACCTTGAACTCACACAGGAATCTTCCTGTTTCTGCCTTTTAAGTGCTGGAATTAAAGGTGTATACTACCACCCCTGGAGGAAGTGGGGTTTTTTTTTCTAGACAGGGTTTCTCTGTGTAGCCTTGGCTGTCCTGGAATCGCTTTGTGGACCAGGCTGGCCTCGAACTCACAGCAGTCTGCCTGCCTCTGCCTCCCGAGTGCTGGGATTAAAGGGGTGCACCACCATAAAGACAACATTTCTAGGAGTTAGAATAAGAAATAAATCTAATTGTGCTTGTTGGCATGAGCAAAGATTATTTTAAGATTGAAAAAATACATCCATATGAAAGTAAACTTCTAGCTGAATATATCCCAAGGGCATAAATAAAACCAAGAGATTCTTAAGCTCTTTGGTAGTAATACTGATCATAACAATAGCTGTCACAGCACCATTGCTTTACTGCAGTGTGGTATACTGTCACATGACCAGGCCAATAGTGTTAATAGCAAGCACAGAGTGACAAGAATAGCAGAACAGACAGAATATTCTCTGAGTATTCAGAATATTCTCTAAATAGAGAGAATAACAGCATATTCTCAGCAGAATAGACACGCAAAGGGTGGTGCAGAATTGGCTCAGCAGTGAGGAGCAATTGCTGCTTTTGCGGAGGATCCAAGTTTGTTTTGAGCGCTTAGGTTGGATGGCCCACAACTACCTGCAGCTCTAGCTCCAGAGGATCCAATGCCCTCTGATCTCCACTGGCACCCACATGCACGTAGCCACACACAGATATACATGTGTAACACAGGAAAGAAAGAAAGAAAGAAAGAAAGAAAGAAAGAAAGAAAGAAAGAAAGAAAGCCGTGTTTTAACTCTGTGTACTAAATAGGCTGGTCAACAGTGAGTGCTCTCCGCAGGAGTGGTGGGCATTCTTAACGCGATGCTCGGGTTTAGAACTCTGCCCTGCAGTGATTAGTTGAGCATTGACGGGACGCAGAGCTTTAAGTGAAGCAGAGGGAAAGGGTAATTGTGCTATAGGGACCCAAGGAACCGTTAAAGCCAGGCTGGGCCAGGGGAAGTGGGGCCCAGCTTGAGACTTTCTGCTGAACAAACACGGGCTGACTCGAGACCTGTGTGTGTGACGAGTGCGGGGAAACTGAAGCATCAGATAAAACCAACAATGTTGTAGTAAAACCAAGATCCCACTGTCAACTCTGAAATACACCAAGGAAACTGCGTAAGAAGGAAGAAATCAGGGGCTGGAGAGATGGCTCAGAGGTTAAGAGCTGTCTGTTCTTCCAAAGGTCCTGAGTTTAAGCCTCAGCAACAACATGGTGGCTCACAACCATCTATAATGAGATCTGGTGCCTTCCTCTGGCCTGCAGGCACACATGTGGGTAGAATATGGTACAAATAATAAATTAAAAAAATCTTAAAAAAAAAAAAAGAAGGAAGAAATCAATGTGTACTGCTTATTTTCATGAAAGTGTTTAGTTTGCCTTACCTGTATAGATTGTACACAAAAAAGTTGAAGGAATCTCTTTTCCTGTCTGTCTGTCTGTCTGTCTGTCTGTCTGTCTGTCTCTCTCTCTCTCTCTCTCTCTCTCTCTCTCTCTCTCTCTCTCTCTCTCTCCCTCCCTCCCTCCCTCTGAGACAAGGTCTCACTATGTAGTCCTGGAGCTCACTATGTAGACCAGGCTGGCCTTTAACTCACAGAGATCTGCTTGCCTCTGCTTCCTGCGTACTGGGACTAAAGGTGTGCACCACCACCAAACTGTGACCAAACTGTGTATTTTTTATGTCAATTATGCCTCAATAAAGTGTGTGAAAACAGAAACAGGTCTAGACTGTGATTCGTTGCCTGTGTGTTACTTTCTGTTGCTTCAGGAGGGGGTCCTTGGTAGCATGGGTCACCAGAGGTGGGGGTGCCAGGGGTGAAATCACCATAAATGGAGGTAAGTCCTCAGGGGTGAGGCCACCATGGGTCGGGTAACCAGGAGTAGGATTCTCAGGGTTGGAGGTTCTCGGGGGTGCATTACTCAGGAGTGAGGCCCTTGGGACTTGAATTCATCAGAGGTGAGAGTCCTTACAGGTGGGGTCCTTAAGGGTGAGGTCACCAGGGGTGGGAGTTCTCAGACATAAGGTACTGGGGGGGGGGAGGGGGAGGGTTCATTAGGGATGGAATCCTTAGTGGTTGGGTCATAGTAATCTCAACAGACAATATTTGTTTTGTGATTACCTAAAAAAAAATTATACAGAGTCATGAACCCAGCAGTCTACAGTGAGCACTGCGTGGTTCTTCACGAGAGGCCTTTAACTTTCGAGCTAAACAGCAAGCATCTTCAGATTCAGGCTCAGTGGAAAGACGGCAGCCCGACACCGGGTCTGTCTGGTAGCGTCACCCTCGGTGCTCCAAGCACAAAGTGGCCCACTCTGTCTGTAGGTCCAAAGGGTTTTCTTTTTCTATTTTTGATTACATTTTTATTCATTTATTTGTTCTCTGTGTGGGGAGCACACATGTGTGCCACCGCGCACATGTCAGAGAACAACTTTGTGAAATTGTTTTTTTTTTTCCCTCAGTGTGGGACCCAGGAATTGAACTCAGGTCACCAGATGTAGCAGCTTTTACCCTGAGCCGCCTTCTCTCTGCCCTTCAGAGGGTTTTCTCACTGGCCATACTCAGAAAGAAGAAAGAAACAAAAAACCCAAAAACTCACTGGGTGGTGGTGCATGCCTTTAATCCCAGCACTAGGGAGGGAGGCAGAGGCAGGTGGATTGCTATGAGTTCGAGGCCAGCCTGGTCTACAAAGCGAGTCCAGGACAGCCAAGGCTACACAGAGAGACCTTGTCTTGGGAAAACAAACAAACAAAAACAAAAAACAAAAGAAAAAACTTGCCACCAACTAGATCCAAAATTTTAATGCTAAGTCTCTTGACGTGGCCCCTGCAGCACAGGGCTCCGTGAACACCCCACAGATTTGGCTCCCGAGAAAATCACACACCTCTGGGTCAACACAGAAAGCAGGACCAGGGGAAGATATGAGGGCACTGGAATGAGACTGGAAGAAAGGCCTGGAACAGTCTCTGGCCTGTATCCTTCTGTCCCTGTGAGTAAATATCACTCACATTCACAAACATCAAAATGAAAGTCAGCCAGGCAAGCTTTAGTTTCTTTCCGGGCAGCACAAACATTTCCAGGAAAAGAAAACCGTTTTCATGATTTCAGAACCCTGAGACTTGGAGGAACACCTGAACTTGGGACTCCCGAGTGCCTAGACCTGCAATAAATCATACATCAATAACGTATAGCCACACGGAATCAACAGCTGCAAAAACCCTGCAGAAAGATAAGGACCACCCAAAGCAACAGCAGGACATCGGGTCGGGGGACAAAGGTCCAAGGTGAATTGCTGATTATCGCCCACAGCTACAAAGCCCATCTTGCTCTCTGGTCTGGAACTTAGGATACTAAGTACTCATAAGAAGGCTGTGGACAAATGCTTAGCAGGATGGGGGATGTGTTCCAAGTGGATGCACCTGTTGGTAGCTAGGCACCTGTCCATCATCCCTGTGCTCATCCTTCCAGACCCACAGTGTGGGGGGACAGTCCGGGCTTTACTGTGGATCGGGGTGGGGTGGGGGAATGAAGAAAGGAAAGATAGCTGTGGTAATTGCAGACGAGTTTGGGAGATACATTTTCTTCCTTGTGAAACACACACATAGTAGCAGCCTCAAGTCAGCGTTACGTAAGAAGCCCTTAAAACCGAATGTGATCTCCTCTTAATCTGGGAAGCATGGCTCTATTTGTGTAGTGGGAAGCTTGAGTCACAGGGAGATTTTAATACACACTGTTGGAAGATGCTGGTACAGGCAGACACCTACCCATCAGACAGAGGAACACACCCGAAAGCCCTTGTTGGTGGGTTGGTTTGTTGTTTTTGTTTTCTTTTCATGTTCAGAAGCTTGCATTATTGACTTTTAATGGGGACATTGTTTTATCTTGAATATTTTTAGCAGCAAATTGAATTGTCTATTTTCTACCTCAATTTATTTTATTTTTAAAGATTTAATTTTAAATATGTGTATATATGTGTTTGGGGATTGGGTTCATAGCTATGCCTATGGAGGCCCAAACCATTGGATTCATTGGAGCTGGAGTTATTAGGGAGTTGTAAACTGCATGACGTGGGTGCTAGGAACCAACCCCAGGCCCCTTCAAGAGTCATATTAACAGCTAAGCCGTCTCTCTAGCCATCATCAAGTTATTTTAGAAGGTTTAAAAAGGCAGCAGCATGAGTAACTGACACACACATGAAAAAAATGTATTTTGGAAGCTGGCAAACTGTTTACCAGCAAAGGGAATGTGGTCTGTTGGTTTCTAAGAACCGTCTGCGTGGAAATTCAAGTTTTTCTTGTACAACAGAAAGCTCTCACACCCCAGCTGTGAATCATCAAGACACCCACGAAGGACAGATGAGAATTAAAGAAACAGCTGTGCCCAGGAGCAATCAAGACATCGGGCTAAGACTGTCTGGGGAGCTGGCTCAGTGGGCAGGGTGCTTCCTGTACAAGTGGGCCAAACTGAGGTTGAGTCCCCAGAACCCACATAAAATCCAGATACAATGTGAGCACACCGGTAATCCTAAAGTTCCTCCTGAGAGATGAGAGGCAGAGATGGCAGAGACCGTGGAAAACGAAGGCCAGCTGGCCTGAGAACACAGAGGGAAAAAACAATAAAGAAATCCTACTTCAAAACTAGGTAGAAGGTGAGCACTGACATCCATGTACACTCTGTGGCATGTGTACACCTGCACTCATACACATGAACACACAAACATCATGTGTGTGTGTGTGTGTATGTGTGTGTGTGTGTATAATGCAGATTTAAGAAATAATAAAGACTATGAAAAACCACTGGTATTTCCATCCTATCCACCCAGCCTGTTCCTTTTCTTTCTCTGGTCTAGTGGCCTGTGCATTCAGGGCACTGCAGAATGCTCAGCGTGTGACCTAACACCATGAGCCAGGCCTATCGCAGCCAATCCTCCTTGATCAAGGAGCCTTCTCAGCCAGGAGTGTGTCAGGGTTGGGCTGGGGGGGTGGACAGACCTCAGATTATCACTCATAAGCGCCAACCAAGAAGACAGTGGTCCCTGGAAAACCAGCATAGCGCCTGCCCTTTCAGGCAAAAATCCTATCAGCCAGAGGTCTACAGAGTCACTGTCCCCCAGCACAGAGCTGCCCTCTAGGACAGGACCTGGACAGAGTCCAGCAGAGTGTGAAAATGGGCAGCCTGGACTACAGAGCACACTTGGCAACATTTTTCTGAAACTGGGTTTTCCTCTTTAGACTAATCTATCTCTGAGAGCCCAGGAAACTGGGCTCAAACCAAACCAAACAGGCGGGCGTGGTGGTTTGCCTTTAATCCCAGCACTCGGGAGGCATAGGCAGTCAAATCGCTGTGAGTTCGAGGCCAGCCTTGGTCTACAAAGTGACTCCAGGACATCCAAGGCTACACAGAGAGACCCTGTCTCAAAAAACAAAACAAAACCAACCAAACAAATAAATAAAAACCAAACCAAACAAATCCCCCTCAAGGTCATGCCAGTGGCTCAGCTTTTCTTTGGGGTATGTGGCCTTCTGGCTTCCCCAACTTCTGGAAGAGCCTCTCACCCCATGTGATGTGAATTATTGTGTCTTCATTAGCTGAACTCTGGCACTCCTGGAGGGCGTGACCAGGAGGCTGAGGGCATGGCTGCCTCTGGCCGCTAGAGATCAAGGTCAGCCATTCAGAGCAGGAGGGTGGAGAGAGAGGTCAGCATCAAATGGTCCCACACTCTCAGGTTGGGTTGTGGCCAGCTGGCTTCAGGCCCAGCTTGTATAGAAAACCCTTCTAAGCAGTTACCTTAGTGCGGTAACCTTGCTGAAATATTAGGGTCCTTTTTGAACCTTTAAAGTTAGGCAGAGTCAGGGCTGGAGAGATGGCTCAGCAGTTAAGAGAAGTGACTGCTCTTCCAGTGGTCCTGAGTTCAATTCCCAGCAACCACATGGTAGCTCATAACCATCTGTAATGTGATCTGATGGCCTCTTCCGGCCTCCAGATGTGCATGCACGTAGAGCACTATATACATAGTAATAAACAAATAAATCTTAAAGTTAGCCAAAGTCTTTGGTGGGTATATTATATGTGTCGGGTACTAGCCTCAGGTTATGAAGAATTGAGACAGGCTATACTGGGCAATAACACCTAGCTGTAAAAACAAACAAACAAAAAAAAACAAAAACAAAAACAAAAAAGCTTTAGCCTCAGCATCATTGCTCTGCTCCATCTGCAGAAACAATGTGCCTGGGCCTCAAAAACAACCCGCCCTGCTCACAGTCAAATCACAGAAGGGTAGCTGTAACTTCCTGGTAGCTCCCTACACATAAGTACCAACCCCGCAGCCCCTCCCCTCTTAATGTGCTCAACGTTCATCATTCGGAAGGGGGTGGGGGAGCCCTCGCTGTTCTGTAAGGCAGTCCCAGCCTGATGAGGTCAGCGTGTCTGCCCCGTTTTCACTTTTCTTTCAATTTGGCCAGATGGACAAACCTCTGAAAATGTAAATTCCCTTTCAGTAAGCGCTCCTGAAGATCAGGCAGGCCAGCAGAGAACTCCCGGCCTTTAAAGAGGAGAGATGACTCAGAAGGAAGCCAGATCTGTGTCTTCTAACCCAATCCATGCCACCTCTACCTTCTTCAAGTCACCTGGTCACCACCACTTAGATAAATGGAGATCTATTCTTAAAAAAAAAAAAAAAAAAGCAAGCAACAAAAAGTTTCTTTTTGGCTGAAGGACACCCCAAGTTATTGAGACCAGGACACGCCCCTCCAAGGGGGCAGGCAGGGTGTAGAAGCATGCTCACCAGTTTTGCAGCAAGACTCCTGGGGTTACTATCTAATCTGGGGGTACAGGCAGGAGGAGGTGAACTTATCTTTGGACCCCACTATGAACTTTTCCCTTATCTTGAACTGGGGAGCAGCCAGCTGGCTTTATGCTAACTGGGGCCCTGACTCTGGAGGTTTGTGGGGTGAAGATCACAGAGAGGACAAGAGCTACCTTTGCCCCCAGAACAACAGGAGACTAAGAAGTCAGTTCCCTCAGAGCCACAGAGAGTTTCCATGTCACAGTGAGACAAGCCAGGTGTGAGTTTGGGGTCACATGTGGGAACCATGTCAATGAGACACCAAATCTGCTTGACCTGGAGCTAACATTCCCCCTCCACCGACACCCCTAACCTCCGAGAGACACACCAGGACCCTTTCTTTAGTTTCAAAGCAAATAATAGGCGACTTCACCAACAATGGACCACAGGAAAGGGACAGCTGTATGTCTGCCTGCACACAGGCACATGTGTGAGTGTATACATGTGTTGAGTGTTTTCATGTGTGACGCATGTCCCAGAGCATGTAGCTATATGCAAACATGTGGGAGTGGGCTACAGCACCCACAATCCCTGAGAAGTGTCAGCGATGCTCCCGTGCGCAGGATAGCACAGCACACAGCAGGACTGACAAGCCAGACTTTTCACTTGTTGCTGAGTGTAGGCAGCAAGGAAGAAGTGATGGATTTAAGTGACTGGCTCCCATGCTCCTTCCATGGCAACATGATCCACAAACACTGCTTCTAAGTGGGTAACCATGTGCAGGAGGGTACACAGCCCTGGTCCCAGGATGAAACCCTAACTCTAGACTGGCGCAGCTGGAAGGAGATTTCTGGGTAAATAGCTTCTTCAAGAACAGGCTGCGTGTGCTCTGCATACCCTGTGAGCACGCACTGCATCTACCTGCTGCGGCCCTTTGCCTTGATCTTTTACCAGGTACCCAGTGCATAAATGCACCCTGCCTGCCGCTCCAGCCAGGGCCCTTCCCAGAGAGCGCTGGCTATTCCCATTCTTGGGAGGGATGCTGGGGTGACCAGAGCCCCTGAGTTGGATTGCTGCGATCTCTAAAATATTAAGAGTCTAAAGCGTTCTTCTTGTACTTGGGGACGCATTCTACTTGGCTCATGCAGATGCTCCATTTAGAACAGGACGTGGAAAAGGCTGGTGCCAGGGCCTGAGTGCCTATTTACAGCAGCCACGCCCTCTTAGGCTTCCTGTGGGGGTGCTGGCTTCCCCTGCAGAGGAGGGCCTCTAGCCAGTTCTAAAAAAAAAAATGACTTATGTACAAGTATTGAGATGTGAAAGCAGACCACAGTTGTCCCTCCCTCTCTTCCTCCCTCCCTCCCTTTCTTCTTCCTTTTTTTCTTTCAGTTTTTTGAGACCTGGTTTCTCTGTGTCGCCCTGGCTGTCCCAGAACTTGTTCTGTAGACCGAGCTGGCCTCGAGCTCACAGAGATCCACCCACCTCTGCCTCCAGAGTGTTGGGATTAAAGGTGTGTGCCACCGTGCCCAGTCTTTTTGGACTCTTATGAAACTGAAATCTTTCTGTGGCCCAGCAGGGGCCTGTCTTGCTTCTTGCTCTTGTTCTGGTGACAGTAAGGAAGTAGAGACCATCTATAAGGGCAAAGGGCAGAAAAGGACAGAATAGGGGCAATCCTGGTGATGTCCCTGGTGTGGCAAATGTTCCCCACATGGGAGAGATCATGGGGAAGTTCCCATGCATAGCAGTGGCCAATGGGTCTCAGAGATAGAGGCAGCTGGGACCTAGGGGCCTAGTATACCTTCTTTGTGTGTGTGTGTGTGTGTGTGTGTGTGTGTGTGTGTGTGTGTGTGCAGGCACATGTGGAGGCTAGAGGACATCTTGGGCTGTTGTTCCTCAGCTGTTGTCTGCCTTGTTTATTCAGGTCTCCCACTGTAACTGCTGCTCACCAAATAGGCTAGGCTGGCCGGCCATCAGCCTGTCTCCCTCTCTCCAGTGCTGCAATTACTAGCACACAGATCACTATGGCTAGGTTTTTGGTTTGTTTGTTTGTTTGTTTGTTTTTTCCTTTTTCTTTTCTTTTTTTCAAGACAGGGTTTCTCAATGCAGCCCTGGCTGTCCTGGACTCACTTTGTAGACCAAGTTGACCTCGAACTCACAGAGATCTGCCTGCCTCTGCCTCCTGAGTGCTGGGATTAAAGGCATGTGCCACCACCGCCCAGCCTGTTTTCTTTTGGATGTGCCTAGCTTTTGATGTGGGTTCTGGAGGACTCAACTCAGGTCCCTGTGCTTGTTCAGTAGGTACCTTTCTGACTTCATCTTCTCGGCCTGTCAATCACCTACTGACTGAGGTCATCGGTCAGGAGCACCGCTGTGTGAGGGCATTTTGCAGTCCACTGCATACTGTTATTTTCGGAGTGAGAGAAGTCAAGGGTGGCGAAGACACTTAAAAAGAAAAATCTCTCAGCCAGTCTCCCTCTGTCACTCTGTGACAACAGAGCCCTTGCCCTAAGGCCCCACCCCTTTTTCAACCCCAGGGAGGTTTCCCCACAGATTCCCACAGTGGAGCAAGGCTCTGAAGGGCTGGAGAGATGGCTCAGCGGTTGAGAGCATTTGTTCTTGCAGAGGACTTAGGTTAATTCATAGCATCCATATTGTGACTCACAACTGCCCGGGTCTCCAGTTTAGGGGATCCAATACCCTCTTCCGACCTCTATGGGCACTAGGACACACACATGGTACACAGACATACATGCAAACAAAACATTTATACACATAAGATAAGCAAATCCTTTTTTTTTTTTTTTTTTTTTTTGAGACAGGGTTTCTCTGTGTAGCCTTGGCTGTCCTGGACTTACTTTGTTGACCAGGCTGGCCTCGAACTCACAGCAATTCACCTAAAATAAGCAAATCGTTATAAAGTATTTTATTGTTATTATTTTAAAGAAGAAAAAAGCTGTGACATGCTAGGGCAGGTACCAGGGGTGCCCACTTTGGGAACTCAAGCCTCGCTATGCTCGTATTTTCAGGTGAAGCAGTTAACATAGTCCAGATATTAGCCCCAGTACAGAGTTAAGTCCTGGGCCTAGCCGGGATTTCTGAGGCTGCAACTCAGATCGTAGACACTGAGAAAGCTGCCAAAGTGGAGGTGTGGGTGGCCAGAAACCTGTCCCATGAAGGTGACAGGAAGGGCAGAAGGCCCCAAAATCAACAAGCAGCTGGGGGCACAGAGGCTTTGCCACACCATGCACTATTGGCCCGTTACGAAGGTGCAGCCCTGAGGACCGCTGCCTTTCCTGTAGTGGAGTCGGTGTATCTAATAGCTGTTGCGGTTCAGAAACATGAAGAAGGGGCTGGCGCTGTTGCTCTTGCTGAGATCTTAAGTTCAGTAGTCAGCTTTCAGGGGCTCCGGCACCCTCCTCTGACCTCTAAGGCTCATGCCTGCATGTGGTGCACATATAGACACCTGAGCACAGATATTGACAGAAGGAGTGGGGGATGGAGGGAGACAGTGAGTGGGTGCAGGACAATTACATGTACTCCCCACCAGCCACTATGTCTTGTCCTACCAAACAGCAATGCTGAGAAACCAGCCCGTTCCCCTCTACCTGGGCACTCAGTGGTCTAGGACATCACTGAACAAAAATGATGCCCAGGACTTGGCAAGTGAGCACACAGCAAAGAGCGATTTTTTATTTTTATTTTTTATTTTATTTATTTATTTTTTTTACTCATTCCTGAACTCAGAGAAACCAATGGGAAGAAGGAGGTCACTTAAAGGTGGCATATTCTAGCTGGGTGGCGGTGGCGCACACCTTTGATTCCAGCATTCTGGAGGCAGAGGCAGGCAGATCTCTGTGAGTTGCGTTGCAGGCCAGTCTGGTCCACAAATCGAGTCCAGGGCAGCTAAGGCTAACTCAGAGAAACCCTATCTCAAACAAACCAACACCTCCTCCCACCCCCAAAAAGGTGGCACATTCTGTTAGGACCACATCCCTTGCTTGGTCCTGACCAGATGACAGGATTGCAGCAGGGCACAGAGGTTTCCTAGTAGGTGGGACTTCTGCACCTGAGCTGAGAGGGAAGGAGGGTGGGAGGGAGCCAGTGAACACGTGATGGCAGCAGAGCTGGCAGCCCCCAGGAGCAGGGTCCTGCCGGGTCTGCTGCTCCCTAAGCTCTGGGCTCACTGCATCTGAAGGTGGGCATTTCCCAGGGTTAGGTGCCATCATGTGAGCAAGATCGGGCTCCAGGAAGGGAGGCGGCAGGGTCAGACCAGGCGGCTCCGATTGCAATTTGGATGGCATGGTTCCTGGGCCGACTTCTGACCTCCCAGCCTGGCCAGCAGGCAGAGCTCCTCCCCCTCTCTGAAGGAGATTGTGGAGTCCCTGATCCTAAATCCTTAAAACCAGCCATTTCCAGGAACTGAAACTGAAAGTTGTTCAGACATCAGGCCCCGCCCCTCGGGGGGAGGGGGCAAGCAGGGTTCATGCTTAGAAGTTGAGGTGTTGCATCAAGGGCGAGAGCAGAGCAGAGTCTGAGAGGAAACTCAGGAGCTCAGACTGCCTTTCAGCTGCTCCTCTCCCCTCCACTCGCTCTTCGCCGAAGGACCCCCCTGGCCTCCACGCCTCAATTCTCTCCCTCCTGAACGTCCTGGCCTTGGACTGCAGCTTTGCAAGACTTCTGAGCAGGTAGGTGAGGGGCTCCTAAGTGCAGCTTGACCTATAACCCTGCTCAGGGCAGGAGAGTCTGGGGTGAGGTGCTCCTCTCAGGCACCCCCTGACTGTTTTCAGGACCACAGAGTGTCTGGTGTGTTGGCTGCCTCAAGTCCTTCTGACCCACCAGCAGAGAGGCGGAGCGCCCCTTTCTTAGCTGCAGATCCCTGGCTTTGTGAGTCTTCAGATGGGGCTGGTTTGGAGAAAGCAGGTGGAATTTTCTGCATATTCTCTCAGCTACTCTTTTGATGTTCTATTGGAGCTGGGGTCCCGGATCAGAACTTCCACTGGCCATATTGGCATGGCCTGGGATTATGTAAAGTTCTATATGTGGAACGCACAGGGGCTAGGACTCCTGGCTTGGAAGGCTGAGCTCTTAGGTGAATGTTTTTGTCTAATTCAGTTGAGATTTTTTGTTTGTTTGTTTGTTTTGTTTTGTTTTGTTTTTAATCTGCATCGGAGAAGCTGGCCAGCATTCCTCTTTAACCTTTTGGAGGAGAATACAACAAAACACAACTACAACTTCACAGCACACAGTAACATAGAGCAGACCCTTAAGGGTTGGCCACGTAATGTGTGTAGATGACCTTTTCATGCATGTGGGAGACTGTGTTGCATGTGTGTATGTGTGCATGTGTGAGTGGGTGTGTGCACACGTGTCTGCTTGCCAGTGCCTGTGTGTATGTGGGTGTGTGACACGCAGAGGCTGATGTCAAGATGTCCTCCACAGTCACTCTCACCTTTATTTGTTTGCAAGAGAATCTCTCTATGAACCTTGCGGCAAACTGGCTGGCTAGCAAGTCCCTCCCCTCCCCCCCCCCAGGATCCCTCTCTCTCCCCCCCAACCCCCCTCCTTCGTGGGTATTTTAGGCATGAGCCTTTAGACAGGCTTTTAGGTGGGTGCAAGAGATTCAAACACATCTTCCTGCTTGCGCGAGGCAAGCACTGCCCACTGAGCCATCTCTCTCATCTCCGTCCTCTGGGAGTTATTTAAAGAGATCTGGATCCATATGGGGGTGGGGGGGGGTGGGGGGGCTTGTCATCACCATTAGACCTATCAAAAGAATGGCCAGGGGCTGCTTTATGTAATTCAAGGTTTCTTCCTTTTATTTTTGTTTTTGTGGTTTTTTTTCCTCAACAGTCCATGAAAGCTGCTGCTTTTGCCGCTGCCTTCTCCTCCTCCTCCTCCTCCTCCTCCTCCTCCTCCTCCTCCTCCTCCTCTTCCTTCATTTTTTGAGACTGGATTTTTCTACGTAGCCTTCATCCTGGTAGCCTTAGCTGTATGGGGCGCACTTTGTAGACCAGGCTGGCTTCGAACTCACAGTGATCCACCCACCTCTGCCTCCCCAAGTGCTGGGATTAAAGGCGTGCGCCACCGAAGGCTTCTTATTTATGTGATTTACATCTCTAGAAAGAGAATCCCAGGATTTTTCCTCCTGTGTGTGTTGTTGAATATTTATTACACTCCAGAGGGCTTTTCTATGACCCAGCTAGTCCCCCAATAATGGAGACAGAGAGCTATTGGTTTATTTAAACAAGCCTTATGCACAATAACTGGGCAGGTATGATTTAAACTGATTTTCTAAGCTAGTCTGGCTACCTCCCAGCTGCACTTGCCAAGTTACTTGCCAATATGTCATCCTGTCTGGGCTGGGTCTGCTCCATCAGGCAGTGTCTTCTCTCTCCATTGTCTTCCTTCTCTCCTTCTTCTCTTTTCTTCGCCTGCTTCCTCCCCTTGGCCTCGTGGTCCCTAGCTGAGACCCCCCCAGCCCAGGAACTGAAGCTCCTCCTCCCTCTCTTCTACTCTCTATTGGCTGTCAGAACTTTGCTAACCAATCAGAGATAATTTGGGAGCAAAGTTTACACAACATCACTTGGGGTATGTGAGAATGTGCTCATCTGGCCTGCACTCAGATCTTGGGGGGCCCTTATTTAGCATTGGAATGCACAGCAGCGCCAGACCAACCTCCAACACCACCATCCTGTGTGGGTTTTTTTTTTTTCTTGCTTCTTCATGGTCCATGATGCCAGGTGACGTGGTCAGCACGATGAAGCCAAACTGATGGGATGGGGGCAGATCATTCTGCCATTTTTCTTAGTCTTTGAGTTGAACATCAAATCTAGGGCTGACCACTCCACACTTGTTCAACTTGCCTGTGAGGCTCACAGTGATTTTCCAAGCTCTGTGATCATCAGTGTTTAATTTTAATATATTCACTTTACATCCTGATTGTAGCCCCCCCCCCATCTTCTCCCGATCCTACCGTCCCTCCTTCTCCCCCCTCCTTCCTCCCCTAGTCTGCAGAAAGCAGAAGCCCTCCTCCCTTACCATCTGACCCCAGCCTATCACGTCTCATCTGGACCGCCTGCATCCTCTTTCTCTATGGCCTGGCATGGCCGCCCCACCAGGGGGAAGTGATTATAAATGGATAATATAGTCCATATCAGAGGCAGCCCCCTGCTCCCCATACTGTGGGACCTGTGTTGCCTATCTACTACATCTGAGCAGGGGGTCTAGGTGCTCTCCGTGTGTGGTCCTTGGTTGGTGCATCAGTCTCCGCAGGTCCCCCAGGACCCAAATTTGTTTCCATCAGTGACTCAAATGCACCGATGTAACCGTTCTCCATCATCGCAGTTAGGAGCCAAAAGATGACTTGGGAGCACGGCCTGATGAAGACTTGGCGCTTGCCTTTCTTCTCAGCGTTGTTGATGCGCTCTGCCCCTGCCAGGACATTCACGTGCACCACGGCGATGGCTCAGAAAGATGGCGCAAAGGGCTCCTGATTTATTTCTAACCATATATGTCCCCACCCATAACCGGGTGTTGTACTATCATTTTCCTAATAGGTTCTGAGGAAGATTGACCATCATCAGGCTTGTATGAGACCCACAGACACAGACCTCCATATTCCATAAAGCTGAAGGGGGAAGGGAGAACCGGAGGAACAGCGGCTCAGAGATCTGAGTTGAAACTCCCGGGCCTTCAGCCAGACAGCAGAGAGGTGTGGAGAGAGCATCCCATGGATTCACTCATGACGTTGCCATACAAGGCCTGGAAGGTGGGTAGCATGGTTTGCCAGCGCATGATCAGACAACTTGAGACTTCAGAAACTTGTCGTCTTTAAACACAGGTTTGATTCCCTCCATGTGGAGGTCAGGTCCAGGCCCAGCAACTGTGTAAGTAGCAGCAAGGCAGTGTTTTGGGAGCAGAGCTGGAGTCTGTTCCCAGGATGGGAACCAAAGGAGGAAGCATCCCAGGGGAGGATTGAGGGGAGAGGCCACCTGAGGAGAGGAGAAAGGAGAGAAGCCACGAGGTGGGGGGTGGGGGTGGGGTACACCTCTGAGGAGAATTGGGTGGATCAACTACAGGAAACACAGCAACCTCAGAAGTTGGACCTTGGAAATGGTCCCACAGGTGGAACAGTGGGCCTATGGGGCGGACACCTGGGCACTTCAGTGTAAGGACAGGGCAAGTGTCTGGTTGCTTTATGGGATCCCAAGGGGTGGGCCGGGCTGGGAGTTCTTCAAGGAACTGCTGTACACTGTGTGAATCAAAGAGATGGTTTTGAGTTTTGAAGTTTTTGTCTATTTGTCTTGTTTATTTCTGTTTTTTTTTTTTGTTTGTTTGTTTGTTTTTTGAGACGGTTTTTTCTGTTCAGCCTTGGCTGTTTTGGACTCACTTTGTAGACCAGGCTGGCCTCGAACTCAGAGATGCACCTACCTCTGCTGGAATGAAGGGCATTCACCACCACATCTGGCTGTGTTTTGAAGCCTTTAAATGTTGGTGGCACCGGGCAGTGGTGGCACACGCCTTTAATTCCAGCACTTGGGAGGCAGAGGCAGGCAGATCGCTATGAGTTCAAGGCCAACCTGGTCTACAAAGTGAATCCAGGATAGTCAAGGCTACACAGAGAAACCCTGTCTTGAAAAAACAAAAGCAAACAAAATGTTGGTGGCAATGCACACAGATTAGTTTGTTTGTTTGTTTGTTTTGAGACAGGGTCCCTTGTAGTCCAGGTTAGCTTCAAACTTACTTTGTGGTTGATGATTCCTTTAATTTTCTTATCCTCTTGCCTCTGACTCCCAAGTTCTGAGAATACAAGCCTGTGACACCATGCCCAATTTTCTGTGGAGCTATGCATGCTGTGCGTGCACTCTTATCAACTGAGTTACACCACCCAGCTCTTGGGTTTAATTTTTTTAGAACATTGGTAGTGATGCACAAAGGAGAGAGCTTTGATTGATTTCCAAGTGACCCTGCCCTCTACCCCCTGCCTTTTTTTTTTTCTTTAAGGAAGTATGACGTTGTTTATTCTGGAGCCATTTTGAGTTACCATGGCCTAGGAATGGAGATTTAGGTTACCACACATTCATGGTAACCTGACATGGAAGCTTCCTCAAGTTTTTATAGTTTTTACAGAGCAACAGCAGCAGTAGCAACAACAACAAAAGCCATAAACCAAGGTAAACTTAAAATACAGTAGTGGAGCAGTCAGAGAAGTGGGATAGAGGGGAGAGAGGAGCTCTCCTGTGGCCCGAGGTGCCGTCCGATCATTTTAGTAGACTTCTTCCCTTCCTAAGGGAAATAAGGGAGAGTGTGTTCTGGAGCCATTTTGATCGTGGCCCTGGAAGACAAATTTAGTTTCCCGAAATTTCACGTTCCAATAATCCCAGTTCATGGTGGCATTGTGAGGCAGGCCTGCCACCTAGGAATAGCGCGAGTGTCCTGATCTTCCTCACATCCCACCAGGCCACCTAACCCCATTCTCTTTACAACCCTGGCTCATAAGTGCTTGATCTCGGGGTAAGGATTCAGCCAGCCCCTGTTTGCAGAGCAGTTTGAATCCTTGTACGTGTCAACACGTACGGACAATGTCAACACAAATCTTAGTGCTTATTAATAAGAATCAGTAGTCAGGGGTTGGAGAGAGGCCTCAGTAGTTATGCAGACTAGCTAGCTGCTCCTGCAGAAGACCTGGGTTCTATTCCCAGCACCCACGCCGTGGCTCAAAACTGTATGTAACGCCTGTCTGAGGGGATCTGATGCCCTCTTCCAGTTTCCAAGGGAACAGGGTACATGTGCAGGCAAAAAAAAAAAAAATCACTTAAATACAAATAAATCTAAAAAACAAACACGCAAACAACCCGAATCATTAGGTCATTTGGGAGGTTTGACCTGGCCTGTGTGCTGCACTTGATAGGTCACAGTTGTTTCCCATGCACGTAGTTACTGGTGATAGCATCCCAATTTTCACAGTGTTATTAGAAACAGTTAATTTATCCTGCTTGGATAGACAACACAGTCAACAGGGTATATAGTACCTGAGTTCAATTCCCAGAACCCACATTTAAAAAACCGAGTGTAGTGGTGTACATCTTTAATCCCAGCACTCTGGAGGCAGAGGCAGGTGGATCTCTGTGAGTTTAAGACCAGCCTGGTCTATATAGTGAGTTCCAAAACAGCCAGAGCTACATAGTGATACCCTGCCTAGAAAACCAAACCAAACCAAACAAAAAAGCTGGGTGTGGCAAAACGGGTTTGTAATCCCAGGGCTGGACAGGTGGAAACAGTCAGATTGCTGGGCTCCCTGGTCAACCAATGTAACCTCATCATTGAACCACAGGTTCCAGTGAGAGACCCTGCCCTAAAAACAAGGGCTGGAGAGAAGGCTCATCTGTTGAGCATTGGCTGCTCTTCCAGAGCCAACACCTTTTCTGGTCTCCAAAAGTGTCAGACACACATGGGGTACACAAATATACACTTCGGCAAAGCACTCATGCACATAAGAAATAAAGTAAATGAAAAAACAAATAGGATGAGTGGCTCCTGAGGATTAACACCCAAGATAGATGCCCATCCCACACACACCCACCTACATACACACCACACACACACACACTCACATGCACAGGTACGCACATGCATACGTGGGCACCTGCAGACACAAAATATATAAAATAAATCTTTTTTTTTTTTTTTTGGAGACAGGCTTTCACTCTGTAGTCCTGGAATTCGGTGTGTAGACCAGGCTGGCCTTGAACTCACAGAGACCTGCCTGCTTCTGCCTCCCAAGGGCTGGAACTAAAGGTGTACGCCACCACACCCAGCTGAATACTTGACCCATAAGGAGAACCATAGTGGGCTGGGTGTGGAGAGCTGGTGTTGGCAGTGGTCAGACCTGCCCACCCTTTTCCTCCACTGAAGGACCCAGCTGCTGTTCTGCAGCTCAGGTCCCAGTCACTGTAAGGCGTGTACCGTGAAAGGCTGTACAGGTGCGGAGCAATTCCATCCCCAGAGGATCGGCCATGCTCTCTGTTCAAGTGTGAAGTGCCTTTGCTGTCTCTGGTGGCAGATCTGAAAGCCATGGCTGGAGTGTGTGACTCCTGTGGTGTCCTGTGTCGTTCATCCTAAGTCTGACTCTCCGCTCTTCTCTTCCGCAGACTTTTACATTTCTCATAAGCATGGCAAAATCCCTCATCATTCCATCCTCTAAATCCAACACTGATGGCGAGTCATTCTATAGTAGCCAGGTCCGCTTCTCCCAAGAAATCACTGAGAAAATTGCCAGGGCTGTGATAGAGGGGAAGTTAACGAAAGTGGTCCTTATAGTCAAAGATGAAATGCAGAGGATGTCTACATACCCAGTGAAAATCGCTGTGACTGGAGACTCCGGCAATGGCATGTCATCCTTCATCAACGCTCTTAGAAACATTGGACATGAGGAGGAGGACTCAGCTCCCACTGGGGTGGTGAGGACCACCGACAAACCGGCCCCTTACTACTCCTCCAACTTCCCCAACGTGGAGCTGTGGGACCTGCCTGGCACAGGGACCACAGCCCAGAGCATGGAGGACTACATAGATGAGATGAGGTTCGACACATACGACCTGGTCGTCATCATCGCTTCTGAGCAGTTCAGCTCGAACCATGTGAAGCTGGCCAGAGCTATGCAGAGCATGAGGAAGAGGTTCTATGTCGTGTGGACCAAGCTGGACAGGGACCTCAGCACAAGTGCCCTTGCTGAACCCCAGCTACTGCGGAGCATCCAAAGGAATATCCAGGAGAACCTCCAGAAGGAGGAGGTGAGGGAGCCCCCCACGTTCCTGGTATCCAACTTTACTCCCTTTTTCCACGACTTCCCAAAGCTTAGAAACACACTGCAAAGAGACATCTCCAACATCAGGTACAGAGATCCTTTAGAGACCCTTTCTCAAATCTGTGACATGAGCATCAGTGATAAGGCCGTCTCTCTGAAGGGTCAGATACTCCCAAGACATCTGGATACTGTTGACCTTGAGGAGAGTCTTGAAACCTACCAGAAGCTCTTTGGCATGGACGATCTGGCACGTCAGCAGGTAGTCTCGAGTACAGGGACACCGGCGTTGTCCAGGACCATGCAGTGCCAGGACGTGGTCAAAATGAGCAGGATGCTGGGACTGATGACGTCTCTTCCTGTGACCATGGTCCTCACATTTCTTGCACATCGGTGGTGGTGGGGCTTGTGGAATTTTGCCATCCGTTTCTACAGACGCCAGAGATGCAAGCTCATCATTGGGGTAGTTGCTAAGAGCACCAAGACCAGCCTGAGGAGAGCTCTAAAGGACTATACCCTCCCTCCTGAAATCCACACACCCTCAAGTGCGATTCATGCTGCCTCAGGGGCTTCTTTTTGCTTAGTGCCCTAGCTGTCTACTCGAAATCAAGAACTGTAGTAATGCTTTGTAATGATGCTTAGTATTTTTTAGAGGAGTTAAGTAAATCGCTCACCTTCCTGCGCTCAACTGTAATACCCTGTTCCTCCAAAGAGCAAGTATCTGACAAGATAATCAGCCACCTTCTCCTGGTTCAGTACATAGATTTTCTTTTCATTGTGATGCATGTTTTAAGTCAAATGGTACCCCTCCTAAGCCATTAAAGTTTCCTTCTTTAAGACTGTTTTTTGTTTGTTTGTTTGTTTGTTTTTTATTTTTATTTTTTAGTATTTCGAGACAGAGTTTCTTTGTGTTGTCTTGGCTGTCCTGGACTCGCTTTGTAGACCAGGCTGGTTTTGAACTCACGGCGATCCACCTGCCTCCCAAGTGCTGGGATTACAGTGTACACCACCACGCCCAGCTCGTTAATACTGTTTTATTTGTATCTTTATCTTCTTCTAGATACCCCTGGAGGTGAGTCAGCTGGCACAGAATGGCACTTGTAAATTCGGAGGGAGGAGAGGGTGGTGGCAAGTGTCCCTTCAAATCTGCTGCTTGTTGGGACTGTGCACATACACCTGCGAGTGCGTGCGTGCATGCGTGCGTGTTTGCATGTGAGAGTAGGTTTTTGCCTCCCACCATTGTAGGTTCTTAGGACTGAGCTCAAGTCAGCAGGCTTGGCAGTGAGCCCCTTTACCCACTGAGCCATCTCGATGGCCTGCTAAAGAGATCTTTGAGGGATGCCATCTATGCTCAAGGAGATCACTAAGGGTGTTGAGCCCTGTGGCGACACAGGGGAAGAGTGGCTTCCTCAAGGCCTAGACATCAAGGTCTTAGTATATTTTCTGGTGCTCCAACAAAACAACTGAGATTAGGTAATATAAAAGGAAATATGGTTTATTAACTCCTAGTCCTGGAGCCTGGGGGTTCCCCATGGGTGACCCATTAAGTTAGCCTCTGGTGACGCCATCACAATGGGAGGAACTCACGTGGGAGAGACTAGAAGCATAAAAGATGCAGAGACCAGGCTCCTCTTTTTTATTTTATTTTATTTTATTTTATTTTATTTTACAAAGACCCATTCCTATGAGATGCGGCCGAGCCCAAGAGAACATAATTAGACCCTTACTATGACCTAATTATCTCGTGTGTGTGTGTGTGTGTGTGTGTGTGTGTGTGTGTGTGAGTGTGTGTGTGTGTTGCATGTAGGTGGAGGCTGTAACAGGCCCCTAGACCTTTGCACAACTGATTAGAAAATGGAGGTACCATTTAGGTCGTAACACTCAGCATGTAGACTGCATCACCTGCCAAAACTGAACCAAAGACCTAACTCATCAAAGTCCACAATTCTGGCAAAGTCTCTAAATGTATGATCCTTGCTTTTTGGCTTCTGTAGTTCCAGTTCGGGCTAACTGTTCTTGTTAACTGAAGTATGTCAACCCAGGACACGGTTTTTGTGCTGAAAACTCCACCCTGAATCCACACTGGGCTCCAGGACCCCCGGTGTCATCACCACCCAGCTAATTGGCTGTGGAGGACATAATGGGCGGAAATAGGTTTCAGCTCCATGTGCCCACAGCTGGGCGGTTCCTGATCCGTTCGTCAGTTAGAAGCATTCAGAAGTCCTTTTTTCTTCATGCTGCTGCTACAGTGCTGAGACAGAGTCTTGTGTATCCTAGGATATAGCTGAGAATGGCCTTGCATTTCTGATCCTCCTACTTCTGTTTCTCAAATGTAAGATTACAAGAGCATGCCACCATTCCCAGTGTTATGTGGTACCAATGATGGAACCCTGGGTGCTGTGCATGCCAGGGCAGGCACCATGCCAACTGGGCCACACCTTCAACTTCCCAGAGGCTCATTACAGGACATATTGCTTATCTGCAAAGGAGAGTGTGCTTGGGATAATGACATTCTCTTTTGTTTGTCATTTGAGACCGGGTCTAGTCCTGGCTGACCTGGAACTCACTATATAAACCAGGGTGTCCTTGAGCTAAACAGACTCACCTGCATGTCTCCCAAGTGCCAGGATTAAAGCTGTGTTCCACTCCAACTTGCCAGGAATTACACTTTTCTAGATAGGGTTTCTCTGTGTAACAGCCCTGGCTCCTTGGAACTATCCTTATAGACCAGGCTGGCCTTGAACTCACAGAGTTCCTCCTGCCCCTCTGCCCCCTAGTGCTGAAATTAAAGGTGTGTGCCACCATGTTGGGCAGAAATTACATTCTTTTGTTTGTTTGTTTGTTTTTTGAGACAGGGTCTCTTTGTGTTAGCCTTGGCTGTCCTGGACTCCCTTTGTAGACCAGGCTGGCCTCCACCTCACAGCGATCCACCTGCCTCTGCCTCCTGAGTGTTGTGATTAAAGGCGTGCGCCACCATGCCTGGCGCAGGAATTACACTCTTAACGCCTCTTCCTGAGGACCTGTGTAGTGGTCTTGGAGGAGGTTCCATTCTGAGCTGAGGTGAGGATAGGAACCTCATCTGCACATCCCAGATCCTCATCTGCAACCTGTCCCCTGGGTTCGCTCACATTCTCCTGTTGCCAATGGATGCCCGGAGCTGATTGATGACTCAAGGAAACATACCCAAAGAGCATGCTCGTTTTCCTGTCACACATGCCATGAGCTCCTGCTGTGTCTAATTCTCAAAGTGATGCTCCCTAGAGTGAGATCCACTGTCTTAGATAGTAACTTAAACTCCCCGCGCCCTCCCTCCCCCCTCCCGCACCCCCCCCCCCGCGCCCTTCCTCCCCCCCCCCCCCCGTGCCCTCCCGCACGCCCCCACGCCCCGTGTGTGTGTGTGTGTGTGTGTGTGTGTGTGTGTGTGTGTGTGTGTGCAGGTCCCAGAAGACCGTGCTGGACCCCCCCTAGAGCTAAAGTTACACACAGTGTGAGCTGCGTCATGTGGGTGCTGGAAGCTGAACTCTCATCTTCTGGAGGAGCAGCAAATGATATCGATCATTCATTCCATCACCCTGATGTAATTATTTTTTTCTGCCCCTTCTCCTGGCTACCAATGCCCTATGTAGGTTTTTAAGAGAACAGTTATTTTATTTATGCAGACATGCCTATGATACCACGTGTGTATGGGTGGCTTCGGAGGCCATGTGTAGTTACAGGCAGTTACAGGTTGCTGAGAACTGACTTCCTGGTCCTTCTGCCTCTACATCCTCTTGCGTCAACTTTTGATTTTCTCCAATTTTCCTGAAGAGCGTGGAGACAGTGTCTTTGGGGTCCACAAGTCACAAACTATGTGGTTTGATCCAGGGAGAGTACTGGGAAATCTGAGTCCAGTGTGTCCTAGGACAAGGCAGGGGACAACGTTTAGCTGTCCTTTGATCTCAGACCTCACTGAGTGTGCTTATGCACACGAGCACTAGGGTGCATAAAGATGTGCCCTCTGCTTCAGAACAGGCACAACCCAGCCTCCAGGTCTAACCCGTCTTGCTGTTTGTGAAGAGCTGCATCCTCTAGGGCTGAGGCGGACTTTCTCAGGAGGATCCTTGTCCATCCCTCGCTGTTGCCTAAAACCGAAGAACATGAGCAGCCTGGCCTGGTTTAGGCCTTTTCTAACTTTGTCTCTCAGCTGTTTGGAGCTGCAGGCACACAGGGCTTCCTAACTCCTTATTGGCAGCTGCAGTTTCTCCTCAAAGGAGCTGAAAGTAAACTGCTATGTCACCTCATCACCTTTTTATTTTGCTTTATTTGTGTCACCCTACTATAACTCTTCCTGGCTACCAATGCCCTACATAGATTTTTTTTAAAGAGAAAAGTTGTTTTATTTATGCATATATGCCTATGACACCTTGTGTGTATGGGTCCCTTGGGGGGGCATCTGCAGTTACAGGCAGCTATGAGCTGCCTGACATGGTTGCTGAGAACTGAACTCAGGTTCTCTGGATTAGCAATAGCACACACACACACTGGGTACATGTGTACATAGGGCCTCTTGTTTCCCATGTAGTCATAGATGGTCTTGAATTCCTGGTCCTTCTGCCTCTACTGCCTCCTGTGTGCTGAGACGAGAGACATGCAGTGCCCTCCTGAGTGGATTTTGCCATTGTTGTTTTGTCTGAGACATGGTCTCTGTACGTAGCTCTTGCTATGTAGTCCAAGCTGTCCTGAAACTCACGGAGACATATCTGCCTCAGAGTCCTGGGAGTAAAGGCATAGCCCAGGGTTATGTGGTGCTGCGGATAGAACCTGTGGCCTGTGCATGCTAAGCTACGTTCTTTGCCACCTAAGGCATAGCCCAGCTCTAATTATTAACACGTAGTAGTTGCTTAAATGAGATTCCCCTCAAGTACAAGGTCATGCCCATCCACCGCTCCCAGGTTCGGATGAAGAGGTGAGCTCTGTGGAGGGGTTAAGGAGCTCTGCGGGATCTCACAGGCGGTAGGCACCCCTGCAGGGTCTCCAGCTTCTTTTACTATTTTCTGCTGACTCAGTTGACCTACTTCGGGTCCAAGACATGTGCATAAAGGTAAGCTACCGGGTAGGTGTGAGGTGGGAGTTGCTGACCCTCGTAAGCATGAAGCTCACAGGCCCTAAAGAGCTGGGCTGGGTGCTCAGGTGGCTGTATAATTCTGGGAAGGAGAACCAGGTGCCTAGGGAGCTGTTAATAGCGTCCTGGGACAGGGCAGCTCTCTCCCGGAGGCCACCCAGGCTGAAGGCTAGAGGGGAGGATGGAGTTGTGTGGCTGTGGAAATCACTTTTCCATCTCATGTGGTCCACGGGGATACCCTTGGAGTCTGTCATTTATCATTTTTCAACCTTAGCCCAGACCTGCTCTGGCCTTGATGTCGAAGACTGACCCAGGCTCAGTAGTTACATTGCTCTGTTCCCAAAGTCATCAGTATCCCAGGGCATTTTTTTCCTGAAGAAAGATATTGCCTACTACAGTGGCAATTGATCGTGTGATCAGGGCAAGGCGAGCCAACAGCGCAGGAGACAGCGGACTCTGGAGGTAGGGTAGATCAGAGGGGCTCCCTAGTGGAGCGAATCATGCACCCAAGCTGAGTGGGAGGGAGGGGGTGAGCAGAGACCGGCTGCTCCCCAGGAGCGGTCTCCTGCTCTTTAAGCGCTGGGCTCACTGCATCTGAAGGTGGGCATTTCCCAGGGTTAGGTGCCATCATGTGAGCAAGATCGGGCTCCAGGAAGGGAGGCCGCAGGGTCAGACCAGGCGGCTCCGATTGCAATTTGGATGGCATGGTTCCTGGGCAGACTTCTGACCTCCCAGCCTGGCCAGCAGGCAGAGCTCCTCCCCCTCTCTGAAGGAGATTGTGGAGTCCCTGAGAGCCTGAATCCCGAAAACTAGCCATTTCCAGGAACTGAAACTGAAAGCTCTTCAGACAGCAGGCCCCGCCTCTAGGGGCGGGGCGGGGCGGGGCGGGGCGCGGGGTGGTGGTGGTGGTCCGGGGAAGCAGGCAGAGGGTTCCTGCTTAGAAGTTGAGTTGGATCAAGGGTAGAGTGGAACAGAGTCTGAGAGGAAACCCAGGAACTCAGACTGCCTTTCAGCTGCTCCTCTCCCCTCTACTCGCTCTTCGCAGAAGGACTCTCCCCCCACCCCACCCCCTCAGCCTTCCACGCCTCAATTCTCTCCCTCCTAAACTTCCTGGCCTTGGACTGCAGCTTTGTAAGACTTCTTGAGCAGGTAGGTGAGGGGCTCCTAAGTGCAGCTTGACCTATAACCGTGCTCAGGGCAGGAGAGTCTGGCGTCAGGTGCTCCTCTCAGGCACCCCCTGACTGTTTTCAGGACCACGGAGTGTCTGGTGTGTTGGCTGCCTCAAGTCCTTCCTACCCACCAGCAGAGAGGCAGTGCGCCCCTTTCTTGGTTGCGGATCCCTGGCTTTGTGGGTCTTCAGATGGGGCTGGTTTAGAGAAAGCAGGTGGGATTTTCCTCAGTCTCTCAGCTACTGGCCAGAGTCCGGGATCAGAACTACCCACACGTGATATCCGAGTGTCTGGGGTTATGTAAACACATTCCTGCTTTCTTCAGAGCACACAGTGACTGGCATTTGAAAGACTGATTTCTTTTTATTTTGTTTTTTAAATTTTTATTGATTTATTTGCTTGTTTGTTTTTTTGAGACAGGGTCTCTCTGTGTAGCCTTGGCTGTCCTGGATTCACTTTGTAGACCAGGCTGGCCTTGAACTCACAGCAATCTGCCTGCCTCTGCCTCCCGAGTGCTGGGATTAAAGGTGTGTGCCACCACCGCCTGGCCGCAAGACTAATTTCTTGAGGAAACTTTTTGTATAGCTCAGTTGAATTATTTCTATCAAGTGTGTGTCTGTGTCTGTCTGTGTGTGTGTGTGTGTGTGTGTGTGTGTGTGTGTGTGTGTGTGAAGGTCAGGGGATGACGTGTACAGCTGATTCTCTCCCACAGTCGAGCTCACATGGTCAGCCTTGGTGGCAAGTGTTGTTTACTTAATCTGTTAAACCACTTCAGTGGACCTTTTAAAACACACCAAAACCAAATCAAGCCAAACCAACCAACCAACCAAATAACAAACAAACAAACAAATAAATAAAAAATGAAAACAAGACCAAAAAAAAAAAAAAACCCACCAAACAACCAAAACCCAAAAAAACAGTTCAAATATTTCATCTGCACTAGAGAAGCTGGTACACCAAAGGCACAGCTCAGTCCTTCATAGACATTAGTGTGTGTGTGTGTGTGTGTGTGTGTGTGTGTGTGTGTGTGTGTGTTGGGGATTGGGAAGGGGGTGCTTTGAATTCCACCTTCCTAGAACAAGCATGCTGGGTCCAAGGCCATGTCCACAGACCATGGGGTGCATCATCAGGGGGTCATACTTTCCTGCAATCAGTAGCATCTGGAAATTGCCTGTGTTCCCCGCCCCTAAGAGTGAAGAGATGAGGAACAAAGTGGGGTTGAGGGTCCAGTAGGATCTGTGTTCACGGAAGTCCTTGACAGCTCAGATCCATAACAAGGCTAGTCTGGTTCCCTCATCCCTGGAAGCCCCTTTCATGGAGGCTTGGGGGTCACTGGATGAGGAATGAACTACAGGGACCCCTGTATAGGCAGTTTCTTCATAAGTGTGCTTTTTCAATGTGGGTATAATTTAGTTGGGTGAGGTGGCTCACACTTGGGAACATAGCACTTGGGAAGTGGGGACAGAAGATTTGGTTCAAGGTTATATAGTTTTAGACTAGCATGGGCTATATTAGACTGTGACTTACATTTTTTTTAAATGTATGCTTTTTACAGGTCTATAATAATTGCATAAAATATGCTGGGCGGTGGTGGCGCCATGTCTTTAATCCCAGCACTCGGGAGGCAGAGGCAGGTGGATCTCTGTAAGTTCGAGGCCAACCTGGTCTATAAAGTGAGTCCAGGACAGTCAAGGCTACACAGAGAAACCCTGTCTCGAAAAAAAACAAAAAAGGCATAAAATAATGGCTTGTGGGCCAATGAGCTCCTCTAGTGGGTAAAAGTGATTGTTTCCAAGTCTGAAAACTGGAGTGTGATCCCAAGGACCCACATGGTAAAAGGGGAGAGTCAACTCGCACACGCCGTCCTCTGCCTTCTACAAGTGCGCCTGGTCTGCTTGACACACCTCCAACACATATGAATAAATAAATGTAATAACAAAACTATTTGAAGATTTGTTTATTTATTTAATGTATATGAATGCTCTGTCTGCATGTACACCTACATGCCAGAAGAGAGCATTAGATCACATAATAGATGGTTGTGAGCCACTATGTGGTTGCTGGGAATTGAACTCAGGACCTCTGGGAGAGCAGACAGTGCTCTTAACCTCTGAGCCAACTCTCCAGCCTGAAAAAAAAAATTAAAATAACAGGTTGCATTATGGCATTGTCATATATGGATAAGGTCAGTCTTCATTACCTTTCTACTTGCTGTGACAACATTCCTGACAGGAAGCAACTGAAGGGAAGAAGGGCATATTTTCGCTCATGCTTGGCGAGGATACAGCCCACTGTGGTGGGGAAAGTGTGGCCTGCAGAAGCCCTAGTCAGCTGACTTCAGGTGTCTACAGACTGGACTGAGAGGAGGAGGCTGGTACTCAGCTTTATTTAATCTCTTTGTCTTTTTAATCCAGTTCTGGACCTCCGCCCTGGAGATGGTGGTGCCTACATGCAGGGTGAGTCTTGCCCCCTCTGGTGATTCTCTCTGGTAGTGCCCTGATGTGTAGACTCAAACCTGTGCCTCACTAACGCCTGGCTATGTGTTGATCCCCTCCACCTGACAACAGAAGTTGACCATTACAGGTGCTTAGATGGTATCACTCCCCCTATTACCCAGAGTTCTTATTTTTGTCTTACTTAAGTCATGAAATCTTGGTGGTTTGGTTATCAGGAACATTTTAGTAAAGTTCTGCAATTGGAATAAATATAATAAAACACAAGTCTCTAGGTGCGGTGTCCCATGCCTTTTGGTCCCAGCACTCAGGAAGTAGAGGCAGGCAGATCTCTGAATTTGAGGCTAGCCTGGTCTACATAGTGAGTTCCAGAACAGCCACGGTATTGTAGAGAGAGTCTATCTCAGAAATCCAAAACCAAAAAAATGAATAAAACAAAAATGCAAGGCAACTGAATCTAGCAGAGTAACATGTAGCCTAGGTGAACAATATGGCACATCCGCTCGTTCACCTGTGAGTGCATGAGTGAACATGTGCATTCGTGCGTGCGTGTGCATGTGCCCTTGATCCTATGAAGTGCACCTCTCTCTGTGAGCACGTTAAGAGACTCCTGAGTTGTGACTCGCAGGGTCTGGCTCTCTCCAGTGAATTTCCTTGTTGGGCTGCCTTTAGGAGCCAGGAGGGTCTGTTTCTCCTTCTCATGGATGTCTGACCCGTGCACCAAGGGGTAAACCAGAGGCACCCTAGGTATAAATTGAACCTGGCCCTCAGATAGGCAAGTGTGGGACCACCTGAACCTCAGGCCAAACTTGGATGAGCTCACAAGGGCTTGTGAGCGTCGGCACCATGGTTCCTGAGGCTGTCCACACAAACACCTCCACAGGACTCCTGGGATCTTGTCAGGTAAATGAGAAAAGCACCTAGTCTAGTCATCTGCAGAAAACTAGGGGCATAGGAAGTTGCCCACAATTCACTGAGCCAACACCTCTGGAGACTCCCGGGGTGGGGGGTAGGCTGTCAGCCCACTCTTTCCATGAGGAGACTGAAGCCAGGTTCTCAAGATTGATGAACAGAGGAGCGTGGGGAGCAGTGCTGTGTCACAGGCAGGACAGCCCATCCCAGAAGATGAGCAAGGGAGGCAGAGGATGCTCCCACTGGGAAGAGAGGGCAAAAACATGTACCAAAAGACCCAAGGGTGCCCGAGACGCACCTTCCACAGACAAGATCCCTGGATTTCTAGGGTGCACATCTGGGCACAATTCTAGCCATTTCATGGAACCCCATGAGTAAATCCATCAAGGAGTTCCTTATCTATCTATCTATCTATCTATCTATCTATCTATCTATCTATCTACCTATCTACCTGGTTTTTTGAGAGATAGGGTTTGTCTATGTAGCCCCGGCTGTCCTAGAACTCACTCTGTAGACTAGGCTTGCCTCAAACTCAGAGATCTGCCTGTCCAAGTGCTGAGATTAAAGGCGTGTGTCACCCCTGCCCTGCTCACAGGGAGCTCCTTAAAGGACAGAGGAGCTATGTGAGACCCACAGGAAATTTCTCGAACATATGATGTTGAGTTTCAAATGCCTGTGGTCCTTCATACGTACAAAACAAGAAAATGAAATGTCAAGGGAAAGCACCACGGCAGCTGCTTGTAACTGGAGTAGCACACGCCTGTCCCACCTAGGGCCTTCATCTAAGAACAGTTGGGATAAGGCAGATGCTGCCGTCTTGCATCTTGAGATTTGGTGTGTTCCTGGGAAATGGTTGGAGTCCTGTCCTCACACCTATATGTCTACTCCAGAGGGTCAAAACTCTAGCCTGCGGAAGGTGTTTTTTGTTTACCTGTAACTGCTTTGTATGTGTTTCTGCATCCTACATCCTACATCTTTTAAAAATATTAATTTTTTTTAAAGAACGTGTCTCACTATCTAGCCTTCACTGTTTGTCCTGAAACTTGTAGATAGTCTCTCGCCTCTGCCTTCCAGTGCTGGGATTAAAGGCATGTACCACCATGCCCAGCTTTTTATTGCTTTTAATGATATGTATATATGTGTCTGCGTGGGGCATATGCTCATTTGTGCAGTGCTCCAGGAGACCAGAAGAGGCTGTCAGAGCCTCTGGAGGTGGAGCTCCAGGAGGTTGTGAGTCATCTGATGTGGGTGCTGAGAATCGAATTCACATCTCCCGGAAGAGCAATAAGTACCCTCCACCCCTGAGCCACTTCTCCAACCCCCACAGCCTCCATCCTTGCTGTGGATAAATTGTCTTTCCCAAACCTGTCTCACAAAGTACTCAATCTCATGGCAAAGACTTCGTCAAGAGCAGAAACATGGTTGAATGTCCCATTGTAAGTGGGGCATCTATACCTCTATATGAGCACCTCCGTGGGCAAGGAGTAACGTAGAGGAAGACATGGGAAGCATGTAAAAACTACTCTGTGTGTGTGTGTGTGTGTGTGTGTGTGTGTGTGTGTGTATAAGACTGACTCTGGACATGACAACATGGCCATTGCCCTTTTGAATTTATTCTCGCTGTGGTTACTTGTACAAGATCACCTCATGACTGGGCCCTCTGGTATCTTGTCATAGAAATGGGAGGGTATGGTGATGTCACACCCCTCCCTGAGGATTTACACACACTAATGGCTGATGAAGGGAGAGGGACATTTTCTTCAGTCCTGTAGCCACGGATATGCTGTCCGTGCTGCTGAAAACCAGGCCTCACTCATGGTTTTGTAAACAGTCCAGTGAAACTTACTGGGATACAGAAGAGAAAAAAAAAACCCACAGAAAATTAAAAACAAACCAGGAAAGTAAAAGTAGGACAGGTTGGGAAGAGGAAAGAAATCACTGGCAACAGGAGGAGGTCTAGAAAGGTTAGCAGGGGTGGGGGTAGTATAATTAAAATGCATGGTATGCATGTATGCAAATGTCATAAAACCCAGCATTGTGTATCATTAATATATACTAAAAATGTTGAGTGTGGTGGTGCACACCTTTAACCCCAGCATTAGGGAGTCAGAGGTAGGTGGATCTCTGAGTTTGAGGCCAGCCTGGTCTACAGAACGAGTTCCAAGACAACACAGAGGAAATGATGTCTCAAAACAAACAACAGGCAGAAATATATATGCTAATAGAACATTTAAAAAGAAGCAAGAGAATTTCAATCTGTATGTTAATAAGAATAGCAGCAGTGGTAACAGACAACCCACATGCTGACTTAAAATGGATGGAATTATTATTATGTTTTAAAGGAGTGTTTTATGTGTATGTGTTCCTGAGTGTCTTATGTGCGCATGTGCATACAGGCAATCTTGGAGTCCAGAAGAGGTCTTTGGAACTGGAGTTGCAAGTGGTTGTGAGCCGCCATGTGGGTGCTGGGAACCATGCCCAGGTCCCCTGCAAGAAGAGCCAGTGCTCTTAACCACAGAGCTGTCTCTCCAGCCCCTGGTGGGATTGTTTGGAAACCATGTGGCTTTGCTGTTGACGTGTAGTCATACACTTCCTCTGTATAGTCCTGGCAACCAGGAAGGAGCGAATATGGACATTTGTACCCGGTCAGAGACCTGCCTTGACATTCCAGCGCTCAGTGTTGGGGTTTAGTGTTGGAGGAACAGCTACAGAGCTACCCTTGCCCTCCAAGAATGCGCCCATGCTAGCTCTGTGTGGAAATCAGCAGGTCTTGGCCATGAATCTGAAAGCCTGGAACAGGGACAGTGTTTCCGGTGGGTGCCTGTGTTCATGGTCATCCTAACTCCTTCCTAACGTATCTGCAGGTTGCTCCGTTGCTCGCCAGCATGGAAGAGGCAGATGGGCCCCCCGAGGACAGACAGCTCACATGCTTCTCCGATGCCGTATTCATTCACGAAGGGAGCAATATTTTAACTGTAGAAGTCATCGAGAAACTGGAGGCTGCCGTGGCACGGGGGAATGGGGTGGAAGTGGTCTCTGTCGTCAAGGAGATCATACAGAAGGCATCCAGAACCCCAGTGAAAATCGCTGTGACTGGGGACTCCGGCAATGGCATGTCATCCTTCATCAACGCTCTTAGAAACATTGGACATGAGGAGGAGGACTCAGCTCCCACTGGGGTGGTGAGGACCACCGACAAACCGGCCCCTTACTACTCCTCCAACTTCCCCAACGTGGAGCTGTGGGACCTGCCTGGCACAGGGACCACAGCCCAGAGCGTGGAGGACTACATAAATGAGATGCAATTCGACACATACAACCTGGTCGTCATCATCGCTTCTGAGCAGTTCAGCTCGAACCATGTGAAGCTGGCCAGAGCCATGCAGAGCATGAGGAAGAGGTTCTATGTCGTGTGGACCAAGCTGGACAGGGACCTCAGCACAAGTGCCCTCGCTGAACCCCAGCTACTGCGGAGTATCCAAAGGAATATCCAGGAGAACCTCCAGAAGGAGGGGGTGAGGGAGCCCCCTACGTTCCTGGTATCCAACTTTACTCCCTTTTCCCACGACTTCCCAAAGCTTAGGGAGACGCTGCAGAAGGACCTCTCCGATGGCAGGAGGGAAGGTCTCCTAGAAATTCTTTCCCCAATCTGTGAGAACACTATCAAGAAGAGAGTGGGATCCATTGAAAGGAGCATAGACACAGGGAATCTAGATAAAGATTTTAGTATCCTGGATCCAGATAACCTGGTAGAGGTTCAGGAAGCCTTCCAAAAAGCCTTTGGCGTGGACGACAAGTCTCTCCACCAGGTGGCTCTGAGCATAGGGAAGAATGACATAAAGTTGCAGGGTGAACAAGCTGGCTGGGCATCCTCCTGGTTGTACCAAACTGGATCCCAACTTTTCCTTACAAGTCTTGACCACGTGCAGTGCTGCTTTACGTCTCAGTCGTACAGATGCAAGCAACAGAAGCGTGTACTGGATGAAGTTGCTGAGAGTACCAAGGGCATCCTGCGCAATATCCTGCAGGAGTCCATTAACCTTCCTTTGGAAGGCCTGGACAGCTGAGGTCCTCTCCCCAGATCTGTCCACCCTATGGGTACCTCCAGTTGAGCTGACATTCCCTACGGGTTCCAAGTTCCTTGAGGGTAATAGGCCAACTTTCTTTCTTTTTTCTTTCTTTTTTTCTTTTTCTTTTTTTTCTTTTTTTCTTTTTTTTTTTCTTTTTTTTTTTGGTTTTTGGTTTTTCAAGACAGGGTTTCTCTGTGTAGCCTTGGCTGTCCTAGACTCACTTTGTAGACCAGGCTGGCCTTGAACTCACATCAATTCTCCTGCCTCTGCCTCCCGAGTGCTGGGATTAAAGGCGTACGCCACCACGCCCAGCTTTTCTTTCTTTTCTTTTTCTTTCTTTCTTTGTTTTGTTTTGTTTTTTTCCAAGACAGGGTTTCTCTGTGTAGCCTTGGCTGTCCTAAACTTGCTTTGTAGACCAGGCCAGCCTCAAATGCACAGCAATCTGCCTGCCTCTCTCTGCCTTCCAAGTGCTGGGATTAAAGGCATGCACTACCATGCACAGTATTAGGTCAACTTTCCTTCTTTCTTTTGGTTTTTCAAGACAGGGTTTCTCTATGTTATCTTGGCCGTCCTGGACTCACTTTGTAGACCAGGCTGGCCTATAACTCATAGCGATCCACCTGCCTCTGCCTCCAGAGCGCTGGGATTAAAGGTGTGCGCCACCATGCCCGGCTTAGGCCAACTTTCTTAATGGGTATTGCCTTTATGAAACTCATGTTATTGTCTGAAAAGCATGGCTAGGTGAGGCCTGTTCTCTGACCTTATCTCTGATGTGTAAAGAGAGGAGAATTAACTCAGGTATCACTAAGTGCTGAGTGGAAGGATTCTGAGTACCTGCCGCTATCCTCTTTGGCATCAGTGGCATCAATGGTGGCATGTCTAGTCATAGCTCCTCCCACTTGGTGCTCCCACAGTCTTACATATGGATCTGAACTTCTTCAGCTAGCCCTAACTCTGCAGGTCACATCATCGTTTAGACACCCAGTAACCCTTCTCTTTCACACAGAGATGTCCCATTTCGTGCAGTTTGTGTGTTTTTGTGTTAAAGACAGAAGCTGCTCTGTGTTCTGTTATGTCTCTTTGTTTCGGTCCCACGCTTGATAGATGTCAGAGTGCTGCCAGCCCGACCTCTTTAACTGTCTCGGACATATGCTCTCCTTTTTCTTCCTTTTACCTCCTTAACAGAACACGAAATATTTTCCTACTTCCAACCATTACCAGTGCCATACCCCCAGTATGCCTGCCTCCACTCTGCCTAGCAACCTGTGATGTCATCACCTCCCCGCTGGAACAGTCTGTACCAATCTCTTGAGTTAAACCTTGCACTGCGGGACGCCCCAGCAGGTCACTGATTTCACGTACCCTCAGGCTCCTCTAGGATGCCTTCTGGAGAATTTCAAATCCCTACACCCAGGTTAAGGGCTGCTAAGCTCACATGCCTCGGCAACCAAACTTGGGCAGATCCAAAACGAGACCTTTTAAATTACTGCCTGCCATCAGGTAAAATGGAAGGAGGCTCCTTATTTTCTTTCTTTCTTTTTTCTTTTCTTTTTTCTTTTTTTTTTAAGTTTTTTGTATTGTTTTTAGTTTTGTTTTTGTTCTTTGAGACATGGTTTCTCTATGTTTGCCTTGGCTGTCCTGGACTCACTTTGTAGACCAGGCTGGCCTCGAACTCACAGCGATCCGTCTGCCTCTGCCTCCCAAGTGCTGGGATTAAAGGTGTGCGCCACCACGCCTGGCAAGGCTCCTCATTTTCAAGCCATTTCTTTTCTTTGCTCTCCCAAAGGTCTCAAATACACACCTAAGGTAAAATGAGAGGATGTTCCCAACATTCAAGCTTTTCTTTTCACTGCAAAACTTCCGTCTTTGCTCACCTTCCCAAAAGTTTCAAATGTACACTGAAAGGAAAATTTCTCCCTAACTACTAGCTTTGTCTTCTGCTCATCTATACCTTCCAGTATCCTGTCAGATTTTCTTCATTCAAGACAGCACCAGAGCGGCTAGCCACAGGGGCTCCAGTCCAGTCTTGCAGATGATGTGGGCTGGACCTGCACTGTCCCTCCTGTTCTCAGATGTTCTCAGACCCTGGACAACCAACCGTCTGCTCTTCTTGGACTTGGCCAACATTGCAGCCTTTTTGCGCCCTATTGCCACCCCACTGTCAGCAGGGAGCAGCCAAAGGTTTCTTCACGCCTTGTCCACTTACTATCAACAAAAGGTTGGAATGGTGTGCTTCAGACCCGGGACAAACAGCTCCAGGTTCTCCCAGCACTCCTCGGTCCCTGTCTGCTGCAGGACATGGCTGGCATACCATGCCCTCTACCCTGAACTTTCCGGGGCAGAGCTTTTCCGTCCCCTTCACCATACAATCTGGACATTTTGTTGCTCTTGCTTTCTCCCCCCCCCCCCATACATGGCAACTAAGAGCTGTTTCCAATGAACCTACATTTATATACTTTAACTTACCTTACATGAAAAGCATCCAACGTCCTCATTTTTTTTTAATTATAGGGAAAGGGAGGAATGTTAGCATACCTGCCCCGAGCCTGCCTAGCAACCTGTGATGTCATCACTTGCCTGCCACTAGGTGTGCCCTTTCCTAGTATATAAAAAGAGCAAACCCACTTCCTCTCTCTTCTTCTCTCTTCCTCTTTCTTGCTGTCTCTTTCTTTCTCTCTGGGGCACCCCTTCTTTTCCTGTTCTCCCCACGCTCAGGCTTCTATAATAAACTTCTCCATATCATATTGCTGCCTGGCATCTTCCTTTTCATATTTTACAAGCACTGTCCCACAATTGTTCCCCGGTATGGCAATAAAGAGAGAGTAGAGCAGGACTTCCTGCCAGCCAGGGGAGGAGGAGTGAAAGGAGGAAGGAGCTGGAGCCTAGGAAAGCTACAAAGTGCAAGCACTGCTGGGAGCAAGACAATGTGACATAGAGGGTTGAGAATAGACTTAAGCTGATCAAGAGTGTGTTGTGAAGCTTATTTTTAAACAACTATAAAAGAGTCTCAGTTACTTATGTGGTAGCTGGGTTAAGAAATAAGCTAAGAGAAACGAACACAGTTTTATTAAAAAAAAAAAAATGACACCAACAGCATAGGCTCCGCTCCCATATGTTGACTGTAAGAAAGCTCGCTCTTTTAAACTCATGTGGGTGTTACTGCTAAGGTTTCTGGGTTTGTCACAGAGAACTGAACCTTGCCCCAGCTCTGAGGAAACTGACATGCCGCCTATGATTTCACTGTTCGCTTGGCTGGAGAAGCAGGGTGTAAATTCTCTCATGTCTTAGAACATAGATGTAGACTTTCTCCTTGCTGGTTGTATGTTACATATATATAGATACAGAACATATGTGCTCATATATATCCATCATACACATATATATTATATATTGTATATAACATACATGTAGTGTTAATCTCTACGATAGAATAATCGCCGAGTATATTATATAAATATATGTATTGTTTGTGCTATTTTTGATAACTTCATACATAAGCATTGTATTTACATCATCCCCACTTCTCCCTTCCCCAACAAACTCCTCCTGTGTTCCCCCAAATATGTCTTGGTTTGGGGTTTTTTTTGTTTGTTTGTTTTTGTTTTTGTTTTTTGAGACAGGGTTTCTCTGTGTAGCACTGGCTGTCTTGGATTCTCTTTGTAGACCAGGCTGGCCTCGAACTCACAGCGATCCACCTGCTTCTGCCTCCCGAGTGCTGGGATTAAAGGTGTGCGCCACCACCGCCCGGTCTCCAAATGTTTTTAATAATGGACTTTAAAAAAGATAGAGCAGTGGCCGAGCCTCTTCTGGTAAAAGTGTACGAGTGTAATGCAGACAGCTCTCTCTGTGGCAAAGCCTGAGAAGTTGGGTCCACACATGGGAAGGACCTGTGGGGATATTTGTGTAGAATCTCCTCGCCTTTCTTCGGGGGCCTGGGGTTTGGGGGGCGATGCTTGGTTAGCTTTTGTTGTGTGTTTGCACTTTTGGCTTTGCTATTGGATGTTTTTACTTCACTAGTAAAGTAAAATACTTGCAAGTATGGCATGATATTCCCACTGTGATGGGGGAAAGTTGGTTAGTAAAAACAAAACAAAATAAAACAAATCAACAACAAATGCCTGGATAAGAAATATAGAAATATAATTCCTGATTGTTTCATGGCTCTTCTTGTTGTAGGTAGTTTATATATATATATATATATATAGTCTATGTAAAAAAATTAAAAATATTTAATAAAAAATAAAACTGAAAAAATAGAAATATTGACAGTGTCTATGCTAGATTTAAAAAATTTAAATATACAAACACATACACATTTTTATATATGTATCACAGCATGTGTGTGTGAGTGTTCTTAGCAACTAGAAAGATTTGCCAGAGTTCAGTCCCCTGGACCCCATGTGGTAGGAGAGAACCAACCCCTTGAAAGTTGTCCTCTGACCTTCCCTCATATGCCACCAGCAGATGCCCCTCAATAAATAATAAATGTAACAAAACAGAGCACTTCCAAGTGCTGCTGTCTCTCTTTCCCCAGGTTGGATTTCTACAGGAGGAAACAATGCCTCAAATGCATGAGTTTTTCTCTTGTCATCTGTGTGTTTGTGATAAATGTCACAAAATGAAACAACACTGGTATGGGGGCATGCCATGTGGAGTTAGTTCTCTCCTATTACTAATACACACACACACACACACACACACACACGCGCGCGCACCTGAGGACAACCCCAGGTGGCATTCGTTCCTCAGGAGCTGTCTACCTTGTTTTTGGAGACAGTCCTCTCCACAGATATGTAATTTGACAATTCAGCCAGGCTGGCTGGCCAGCGAGCCCTAGGGATCTGTCGGTCTCCCAGTCGTCCCAGTTCTGGGATTACAAGTGCCTGTTTTTTGTTTTTTGTTTTAATTTTGTTTTTTAATGTGGGTTCTGAGATTGAACTCAGATCCTATTGGCAAAGCAAATGCTTTACCAACAGAACTATCCCAATGGCCCCTGAATTTAGATACACATAAAATGTATAAGTTTATACAGTTACAGCTACTGATGTGGTCTTTATTTTTGCTTTTTGTCTTTCCTCAACAACAAGATATTCAAGTTGTTCTTTTAGATTACTAATATATTCAGTTTCTTCTCTTTTTTCTTTTCCTTCTTTCTTTCTCTTCTTCCTTCTTCTTCTTCTCCTCCTCCTCCTCCTCCTCCTCCTCCTCCTCCTCCTCTTCTTCTTCTTCTTCTTCTTCTTCTTCTTCTTCTTCTTCTTCTTCACAAGTTTATTTTACTCTTTTGGAATACATTCTACCAGACTTTCTTACATCAAAATGCTTCCTTATTTTGATGTGTTTAGTCCAAGTTCAGGAATATATAAAGATGGATTTAAAATCAGTAGAGAAATGCATACAACTTCTAACAAATTTACTAATTACCTACTCGGAGGCAAAGTAGATGTTTACCTCAGGGTATTCATAAGAATAGACATCACAGCCAGGCATGGTGGCACATGCCTTTAATCTCAGCACCTGGGAGGCAGAGACTGGAGGATCACTGTGAGTTCCAGGCCAGTTTGGTCTACAAAGTGGTCCAGGACAGCCAAGGCTACTTGAATCTACCCCCCTCCCCGCAAAAGACATCACATGGATATATGTATATTAGCAAAGTATTTTTTAAGATTTATTTTATTTTTTAATTATGTGCCTATGTGTGTCTGTGCACATGTGTACAGTGCTTGTAGAGGGCAGATGAGGGCGGCAGATCCCCTGGAGCTGGAGTCGCAGGTGTTTGCCAACCTCCCTGAGGTCAGTGCTGGGTAAACTCAAGTCCTCTATAGGAGCAGAAAGTGCTCTGAACTGCTAAGCAACCTCTCCAGCCCCATTAGGTATCAATAATTTCTTTTAAAATCAATAAAATGTGAGCTCTGCAGTTCAGGCTCTCTGAATAAATGCACAGCAAATTATTTATGCTCCCATGGTTTGACAGCCCTGGGCAAGCATGGGATGGATAATGTTAGGAAGCTCTTCATCACATTACTAGGCCTTAGAGCACAGACCATGCATACAATGGCAAAAACATTTCACTTTTCAATACTCTTGCAAGACTTTATTGATATCCAGACTCAAATACATAATAAAGCAAAACTTTTATTTGAATAAATTTAAATCAACAAGAATATAAAATACAACTCTGCATACATGTGCACTTACTAACATAAATACTAATTTACATGACATGTAGGCATAATAGAATACAGTAAAAAGAAGAGAACGGGGATGGGGCTTGGGAGAGAATACAAAACCAAGTCATCAGTGCCGGGCATCAAAAGTACCACAGGCAAAACCCACAAGTGCTCCCGGTGATGTCACTATTGCTGGAAGAAGCAGGTCTAGAGCCTCATGGAATGTGGTACTCCCAGAAGCACTTGGCCTGAACACCTTTCTGGCACTTCTCACAGCGGGTGTTGGTCTGTGAGTGGCAGAGCGCATACCAGGTCCTCTTGTCCCGATGGACAATCCAGTGTCTAATCATATCGTAGCGGCTTTTAGTTTCCACCCGCTGGCTATGCCTCCCTTGTGAGGAAGAAGAGTCTGCACTGCTCTCCAGATACACACAGGCAACATACTTGCGGAAGGCGAGGAGGTCCACCTGCAGCATCCTGGCAGCATACACTGTGCAGCTGCCACGCACTGTTGAGGGCTGTGTCGATGATGTAGCCGATGAAGCTCAGGTACCACTTCATGGCCCGGATCTTCACCTTGTACTTGGCGATGTTCTGTCCATCCTGTCAACCCCTCTGGCCTTTTCCTGACAGAGCTTCACCAGGGATGGCTGATGGACCTGTGCCCGAGCTCTGGCTCCTCCCAGGTGGCGGCTGGTCAGCTTCACTGGCTCTCTGCCCACCGCGTTGGAGCAGATGTTCACCACGCGGCTGTTGTGCCAGCGGCACACAGTGATCTCCTCGTTCTCATCCACCTTGCTGTAATCAAAAGACGCCCCCTTTTCGTTTTCCTCAGTTCTTTAGGATCCTCAGGACAGCGTTCGGTTCTGTGCTCACAAACAGCCTCTGTGGCCTTCACCCCCTTTTCCTTCAATATGGACATCAGTTGGACACTTGTCAAAGAATATGTGGTACGGCAGGCCCTGCGAAGGGTCAAACCACACCAGGTAGCCTCTGCTGGTTGTCCCGCACCAGATCCTACAGCCTACCTGGTTGGGCTTCCGGGAAGTACTCACAGATGGATTCACCAAAGCTGTAGAACTCTTCCAGGGGCACATGCTTCAGGAAGTTATGGTTCGTGCGGATGAGGAGGGACCTTACCTTAGCAAACTGATCCCTTTCACCGAGTTCCCTGTTATCTGCAAAATGCAGGTATGAGAAGATGAGCTCAAATCGGTCCCTTCTAACAGCATCAGCCACAAGGTGAGGATGAGAATCAGGAGCCGTCTCCCAAAACATCTGTCTCCTCAGGTAGGAGACGAACCCGCTTAAAAGCAAGATGCCCAAAACACACTTCAGTTCCTAGGCCGTGAGCTCTAGGGTGATATTTTTCTGCCGAGCATAATGGTTGGTTTCATTAGCAATGAAACTGACTGTCCTGTCATCAAAAAAACAATTCAAAGAGGCTCACGGGACTCAGCTGCTTGGCCTTGAGGTGCTCTATGTGAGGATCCAAGGCTGTCCAGCTGCCAAAGTCTTGCCGGATGTCTCTCTTGGTCCAAACAAGTTGAGTGTCCATTGCTGCCTTCTGCTTTTTCTTGGCTGGCTGTAGCTCTGGCTCCTCCCTCTCCCCCTCCTCCTCCTCCTCTTCCTCCTCCTCCTCTGGGTCCGAGTCTTCAGATACGACTGAAGCATGCAGCACGCGGCCAGGCACCTGGGTACCACTTTGGTCACTGTCTTCTTCCCCAGAGTCCTCATCAGTGAAGTCCCTGGAGGCGTTGTCCAGGGGTGCAATGGAAATCTCCCCGAGCTGCTGCCAAACTCGTCGCTCAGGACCTCCAGCAGCTTAGGCCTTCCAGAGCGCTCAGGACCTCCAGCAGCTTAGGCGACCTCATCTTTGAGCGCGCACCTCTTCTGGCAGGGGCAGCTCTGAATGATAGAAGCGTCAGAGAGGAGCCACTCCATGGAAAAGTAACTCAGCTTGGAGAGCCTCATGGCGCTGGGCCATCAAGCGTATGACAGGAATTGAGGGGCCCCTGGGGGGAACTACACTTGGCTCCTTCATCATGAAAGACGAGAATTAAGCCAAACATGCTTTTTCACCAAGTACACACTGGGGCCGGTGCCCACTTCCTACCCTCACCCTCCCGGGATGCCTCATCGCTTCGCCACTCTCTCCTCTCTCCAGCCCCTTGCCTCTTGCCCTTTCTGAACAAACTACTTAGTGAGGCTGACAGGACAAAGGGATTACAAAGCCACTGACTAGGGCCTTCAAGTGTGGGATAAATGCTCCCATGAGTTAGCGTACCAGTCTCTCACCGTGAGTCAGAAGCCATGACGACCTTGGAAGATGAGGAGGTTCTCATTCAGAGTCTAAGAGCCTAAGAGACAACGGAAGCCAGTATTTCAAAAAAGCAATAGGTTCTTTACCCTTTAAAGGGACAGTTCCTGCTTATGACTCACCAACGAGAAGGAAACAGGTGGGTCACACACAGGAAAGACTCCCATCTCAGAGCACAAACGAACGTACATTCTAGGTCAACAGGCCTCATTGCTACAACTGTGGACGTTTGATGCTAGAAAAGTCCTTGCTGGTGGTGGGTGGGGACAGAGTCAGCCCCATGCATCATCCCTGGTTTCTGCCCACTAGAATACCTCATTCTCCTTAACTCCTCAAATAAAAAATTTCCAGGGGGGGGGGGAAACAAAAACAAAAAAACAAAACACCTCACTAGGTAAAGGCTCATGCAAGCCTGGCAACTTGAACTTGGTTCCTGGTATGCACGCGAAGGTAGAAGGACAGAAATGACTCCACAAAGCTGTTCTGACTGTCACACACTTGCGGTGGCACTCACGGACCACTCCCTACTCTCAGCACAATAACTCACACAACAAAAAAATCTCCTGACATCCCGATGTGTTCCCTGGGATGGGGGCACAAAATCACCTCTGATTTTTCTGTGAAGATGGAACTGTTCTGTCTCAGAACTACCCGATTTAGCAACCACAGGCCCCGAGTGGCAACTGGGCACTTGGAATGTGGCTGGAGAAGATGCAATTTTAAATAGCTACACAGGATTAATGTTCTAGGTAATGAAATTCTACATATATTAAGGACTAGCCGTTGGGCCTCAGTGGTTAGAAACACTGGCTGCTCCTCCAAAGGACCTCGCTCAGCTCCCAGCACTCCTGTCAGGCCGCGCACAACTGCCTGTAGCTTCAGCTCCAGGGGATCTGACACCTCCTTGTGGCTTCTGTAGCACTTGCACACACATGGCGCGCCCGCGCAGACACACACACACACACGCACACACACACACACACACACACACACACACACACACACACACACACCTGTACATTGAAAAACTTTTAAGAACTAATCATGAAAAAGCCAGAATTAAAACTTTTTAATTTTAAGTCTTTCATTTTCTGAGGCAAGGTCTCATGTAATCCGAGGTTGAGTTTGAACACACTTTCTAGCTGAGAGGAGCCTTGAACTTCTCATCCCCCTGCTTCTGCCTCCCATGTGGGGATTGTAAGCATGTGTCACCATGTTGATTTAAAATGTTTGAACGTTTCTTTTTCTTTTTCTTTTTTAAACAAGAGTTTCTTCATGTAGCCCTGGCTGTCCTGGAACTCACTCTGTAAACCAGGCTGGCCTTGAACTCACAGAGATCTGCCTGGCTCCTACTCCCAAGAGCTGGGATTAAAGGTATGCCCACTGCCCAACTTTAAAAAAAAATTTAAACTTCCTTTGTTTGTTTTTGGGGTTTTGAGACATCTCTACAAACCTGGCTGTATTAGAATTCACAATATAGACCAGGCTGGTTTGGAACTCACAGAGATCCACTTGTTTCTGCTTCCTGAGTGCTAGGACCAAAGGCCACTATACCTGGAAAAAAAATTAAACTTTTAAAGAATGAATGAAATCCAGTATAGGAAAGGTTGGTTTTTTTTTTTTTTGAAGAGTATAAAATTAAGAAAAATTAAACGTCCTTGGCCTCCCTACAAATGGGCAGTAGGCAGCCTTTAAGATAGCCCCCATGGTCCCCCCCTTCCTGGTGTCTGTGTCCTGCTGTGATCCCCTCCCTGTGAGCAAAAGGCCCTCGTGATCTACTTCTGACAATCAGAATGGGGCCATTATGGTGAGATGTCACCTCTAAGGAGAAGTGACAGAGAGACTGGCCTTCTATATTGCTTCTGTCTCTGTCTCCACTGCTTACTTTGAGGGAAACAGCTACCGTGGCTAAGCTGTCCTACTAAAGACCAATGGGACAAGAACCTGAATCTTGTCCTAGCAAGAGACAATCGGACCCTCATTCTAACACTGAACAGGGACCCAACTCCCAAGGACATATGAAGAAAATGACTGGCAAATTCTATTATATTAACATTACAATATAGCTCTCAGTGGCAGAGTGTTTGCTTCCCATGTATGAATACAATGTTTATCCCTTGCACTGCAAAATAAATAATAATAATGCCAAATTTAAAAATAAATCAAAGCCAAGCATGGTGGCGCACACCTTTAATCCCAGCACCTAGGAGGCAGAGGCAGGCAGATCACTGTAAGTTCAAGGCCAGCTTGGTCTACAGAGCGAGTCTAGGACAGCCAAGGCTACACAGAGAAACCCTGTCTCAAAAAACAAAAATAAATAAAAAATTTTTTAAAAAAATCAATCAACTAATCAATCAATAACTTCCATGTTTATCAGGTGAAATTCACAAGTAGAAGTTATCTGAAGAAAATATAAAGATTTGTATTTTGTTGTTATAAAGAATCTAGAAGATGTAAGGGGAAAATTCTAGCACTAGGATAATGGACACAAAGATTTATGAGGACAAAAGAAACATAAATGTGAAAACACATTTAATCTCTCCACTACTCGGTAAATGAAAATCAAAAGCACAAGAGAACAAACACGTCACAGGTACAAAATCTGGAAAGACAAATAAAAAAGGTAAAGAAAGGCAGGGATGACCAGGACCAGAAGAGGCCGCAATGCCACTAGACTGCGCTGGCTTTCCCTGCAAGCTGAACATCACACACCCGACCCAGCAGAAAGCCTCTCCACGAATTTAAGGCAGGGCTTTCCACCCTTGCTTAGGAGCTAGGCAATTCTTTGTGTGTGTTTGGGGAGCGGGTCCAGGAAGTTGTCTAGTCCATTACAGGGTGGCCAGCATGCCCTGCATTTGCCACTAGATGGCACTAGCACCCCGACAACAGTTGCGCAGATCCACTGGCCTTGAGAGAGGGAGAACCGCCCTGTGCTCAGAAATGCTTAAGGCAGTGGCAGCAAGCCAGACGCAGCTCACAGAAGGGATTCAATGGGTCCAATAGACGCACAAGTCATTTGTGGTTCTGAAAATACACCATGGCTGGATGGGATGTGATCCTAGTACTTGGGGGGCTGAGATAGAAAGATCAGCATGAGTTCAAGGCTAGCTTGGACTACACAGACACACACACAAACAAAAGCAAACAAACAATCCGTTGCCTTTTACAAGGACCAAAACGTTAAACAAAATCATACTGATATTCTCTGGACATACACACAGATGCACAGCGAAACGCTCCTGAGAATGATGAGATAGAACTTCAGAACGGGGCCTCGAAGAGATAAAGGTGCCAGGACAGCGAAGGCTGCGCAGAGAAACCCTGTCTCAAAAAACAAAACAAAACAAGCCCCTCCCCCAAAAGAGATAAAGGTGCGATCATGGCAGCCCCCAGGACACTAGACTTTGGATCAGGTTCTTCTGAAATGATGGTTCCTTACGGGGTAAGGAGGGGACACACCCACTGTACACGTGTGGAGGCCAGGCCAACTTTTGGAACTCGGTTCTGTGCTGGGAATCAGGCTTTCTGGCAAGTGCTGTAGCTCACTGAGCCACCTCAACGGCACAGAAGGTTCTTCTGTTTCACGACCCTGTCAACTGCACCTGCTTCGTAGCCAACCATGCACATTTTACACAAACACGCAGCACAGGGGCAGCTAGGAAGAGACACTGTGTGGCCACGCAGAGTCACTGCTGGGCAGCGGGAAGACAGCTGCCCCACACAGCAGCGGGAAGGGCGCAGCACCTGCTCAGACAGTCTATAGCCTCTGGAGAGAAATCTTGATGTACAGAGGAAAGAGTGTGTCGGAGTTACTCAAAGCTCTACTTGGTGGCATTCTGACATCACTCAGGCCTCCATCACTGCCTCTGCTTCACTTGATGTCACACTTAAACTTCCTCATGGCTTGTAAAAAAGCCATCGTATGACCAAAGCCTCATACAAGCTCCTACTGCCCTCAACTAATTTGGATACATCTCTGGGGCTCTGGGCTCTTCTTTCTTTTCTTTCTTTCTTTCTTTCTTTCTTTTCTGAGACAGGATTTCTCTGTGTAGCCTTGGCTGTCCTGGACTTGCTTTGTAGACCAGGCTGGCCTCAAGCTCACAGAGATCCACCTGCCTCTGCCTCCCGAGCGCTGGGATTACAGGTGTGCACCACTGCACCCAGTTTCTGGTCTCTTCTGTCTTCACTTTCCTAAACAAGTGCTAGGCCTGTAAGAAAGACCTTGGTTTTCCAACTCTATCCCTTCCCCCCCAACACACACACACACACACACACACACACACACACACACACACACACACAGGAGCCTAGTGAAAATGTTGATAATATAGAGCCACCAGTGAGAAGCTGTGGAGCTCTAACAAGTCAGTCACCTTATCTGGGTAAATGGGATTCACTTTGGTACCCACTCCTACTAGACTGTGAAAACAGGGAATGTATTTTTAATAAAGGACGGCTAGCCAGGCTTCACGGTGTAGGAGACTGCTTCCGGTCCCAACCTCTTCCTTGGGATGACAGAAGTAAGTCAAATGTGCTCTGAGAGTCTAGTTTGCCACAAACTCCTTGGCATCAGGCCCTGAGGCAGCCCTGAGGTCCTTTATCATCACAGATAGTCACATGTTTACGTTGGGATGAGTTTGGCAAAAGTTAGACAACTGACCTCCCCGCCTCCGGTCACATTCGGGACAAGGCATGTGCCCTGCCTTCTAGTCCTTGGCTTCCGCCTTTTCCTTTGCTGTGCTCAAGCAGGTCTCATTCCCTTCCTAACATGCTGACAAGCCCCAAGCAGCCATTCTGCCGTGTCCTGTCCCAGACACCTGCCCAGGCACTGCTGAACGAGGCTCAAGAGTGAGAGAGCCCCGTGGGTCTGGGGCAGTGACACCTGGTGTAGCCATAGAAATGTGTTCGTTCTCAGGGTTTTGGACAGAGCTACAAAATGTTGCCCCAGGTAGAAGCCCAGAGTTAAAGAGAAGACTGGTGAGGAAGGAGTCTTTAAAGACTAGTGGAGATGAGGGAAGGGAGGGTGGAATCCTGCAAAGTGCAGGGCAGCATGAAGGGCGGGAGAGGATGGGCAGGCAGAGTGGAGGAAAGAACTGTTCGGAGGCCCGGTGGCTGGAGTCCTGGAGCCTCAGGGGCCACTCTGAAGGGTCCTGGGGGAGCAGAAATCAGCAGCTGTGCTGTTTAATGCCTAAACTTCTCCAAGGAGTCAGGGCATCTTAATGTAATTAGACCCACAACAAAGCAGGGGTCTAAGCAAGGCCTGGACAAGACTGTTGCTCTGTTAAGTTAGACAGTAATTTAGTGGAGGGGGTGAAAAATCTGGGTGAGTTAAAGATGGATTTAAAAAAAAACCCTAGATTTGCAACTTTTTAAGAAATTGTGAGCCGGGTGGTGGGGGCGCACGCCTTTAATCCCAGCACTCGGGAGGCAGAGGCAGGCGGATCTCCATGAGTTTGAAGCCAGCCTGGTCTACAGAGTGAGTTCCAGGACACCCAGAGCTGCTACACAGAGAAACCCTGTCTTGAAAAAAAACAATTGTGGGGGCTGGAGAGATGACTCAGAGGTTAAGGGCACTGACTGCTCTTCCAGAGGTCCTGAGTTCAATTCCCAGCAACCACATGGTGGCTCACAACCATCTATAATGTGATCTGATGCCCTCTTCTGGCTGGCAGGTGTATATGCAGGCAGAACACTGTATAAAAAATAATAAATAAATAAATCTTTTTCTTTAATTGTGAAAATAAGCTCATGTCTTTAATCCTAGCACTTAGGAGGTAGAGGCAGGTGCATCTCTAAGTTCAGGACCAGCCTGGTCTAAAGAACCAGTTCCGGGACAGCCAGGGCTACACAGAGAAACCCTGTCTTGAAAAACCAAAAGCTCCCACTAAGCCCTCCAAAATAAAAACAACCTCCCCCCAAAATTGTGACAATAATTTAAAATATAATATTACCTTAGGGCTGGGACTGTAGATCAGTTGGTAGAATGCTTGCCTATCATGTGCAAAGCCCTGGGTTCCAGCCCCAGCACAGAACAAGCCAGGCTTGGAAGCAAGCATCTGTAATCCGAGAACTCAGGAGGTCGAAGTAGAAGGTTCGGAAAATCCAAGGTCACCTTGATCACCCTGAGCTACATAATGAGTGTGAGGCCAGCCTGGGATCTAACAAAGAGACCAATAAAAAAATAATGTTAAAGTATTTTATACCATCGATTATATTTTTCACTATCAATTACATTTTATGCGTGCATGCAAGTGCACACACACACACACACACACACACACACACACACACACACACGAAAAAGAAAAAGAAGTGGAATGGAACTGAAGCCAGAGAAACAAGTGTAAAACCCTAACAGGACGCACCAGGGCTTCTAGGCCTATTCTGACTCTTCAGAATGTCACTGAGATGCATAGACTTTAGAAGTGGATTCCTGTTTGTTGAGTGGCTATCTTAACCTGTGACTTGTGTGTGTGTGTGGGAGAGGTATTACAATAAAATGATCTTTATGAGAGAATATTTTATAAATACAAATGCCTAACCGTAAGCCATGATCAACAGTGACAAATTGAAAACCCTTGACTACGGAAAAGCAAACTCAGACCAAACCTTGCCCTTAGGGGATGTAATTATTATTATTATTTTTAATAGGGGAAGTAATTTAAGACCTGCTCTCTATCCCCATTCCGGCACAAGCTCCGTCCTCCCTTCACCAGACCCATCCTGACCCCGCCCACTTCAGATAGTACTTAACTCTGACCCCGCCCACCTGCCACACCTTTAATCAAGTCATAATGCTCCCGGCCCCGCCCACAAACCAATTCCTCCCAGACAGACTCCGCCCCTAACCATCCTTCCCCACCCCCACCTCAGACCGCCCCGCTCAAACCACGCCCCGCCTCTGCCGGGTCGCCGGGACACAGCCCGCCCTCCCATTGACCTCGCCCACAGGTCATTGACCTCAACCTGGCTCCTCCCCTGCCTAGTCGGCCCCGCCCTCCTAGGCCTATGGCCTCAACGTCCCCTGACGTTGGAGCTCAGCGTTGAGGGTGTGGGGGCACTGTCCTGGCCCGGGTCCCGTCAACCCACAGTCCACGCACAAGCAAAGGCGGCGAATGACATGGACGCTGCTGGGAAATGCATTAGGGCCCGCTGCTGCTCCCCGAAAGCCAGAAGCTTGCCTAGAGCGCCATCAGAGCCACGCCTACCTGGGCGGCTCAAGTGGCAGGCGCGACTACAGCATCAAAGCCTGCGCCCGCCTCTCTACGCCACGCCCCCATCTGGGTCACGCCCCCAGGGCAGCCACGCCCCCACCCTTTCTATCCTGGATCATAGAGAGCACAGGCCTCCCAAGTACCTAGAGAGGACCGGAAGTGCCTGGACTACCGGGGCTACCTGTGGTGCTGGCCCAGAAGCTTCCTACCCCACTTCAGAGTCCAAAAACCTGTAGTTCAGGGAATGGTACGTAGATATAGACTCTTACTGCCTGCAACGTCGCTTGGAAAAATGACAGAACTGCGGATGTCGGACCTCGCTCACACTTCGGACCTGGAAGTGCCAGCAGTCTGAGCCTTGAAAAGCTTGGAGGTGATTGTGAAGAAAAAGAAAATAGACCGCTATTGCCGGGTCTCTCAATCCCCATACTCAGCACGTTCATGCGTGGGTAATACTTCCCTGTGAGGAGCTGTTGTCTGCATTATAGGTCGGGTTGTCAGATAAAGCACAGTGAGATTTGTTTTTTAGACAGCTGTGAGGACCCTGTTGGCTTGTTTAAAATACAATGGCAATTATAGGATGCAGAGCACCCTAGGATTCTGAGGGTTACAGTTACAGCAATTAAAATGGTGTCCCTGTCCCTTACAAATCAAAAGTCCAACTTCAGCCCTGGTTGCATGAGAGCCGCTGCTCTGTGAAGGAGTTTACACCGTGGAGTCCTGCCTCCCACCCCTGAGAATTTCGTGACTTTGTCTAAAGGTTTGGTTTAGACTCTAAACCAAAATCGAAAAGGAGGATCAACCTATGTTAATATTGAAAAAGATGACCAATGGCGAAGGCTTAGTGTTTGTATAAGGAGTTTAGGGGGCAAAAGCATGAGTTCCATGGTCCCGGACTTGGCCGCTCACCTCCCATATACCAGCCAAAGACATGGGTATTGCTGTAATGCTGAAAGGCAGAGGGCGGAGACTTCCCCAATAGACTTACATTGTGCAGAGGAACAGGTAGACACAGGGCCCAGCGACCCCACGTCTATTTTGGGGGATGTACTAAATGAACTTGTAGGTCCTTGTTTTGAAATTTTTAAAGTTTTGTGAAGGATTTGACGACAAAGCACAGGTAACAAAAGCAAAATAGAAAAGTAGGATTGCTGAGGTGATCGCTCGGAAGTGGAAGATTTACCTAGCTCCCTGGGCTTAAGTCACTAATACCACAGAGGAAGAGATAGATAGATAGAGAGATAGAGAAACAGAGACAGAGACACAGAGAGAGACAGAAGAAGAAGAAGAGAGGAAAGGAGAGAATATATGTGTGTAGACATATATGGATATATACAGGACATGAAAGCAAAAATAAAACTAGGATGACAACAGGGACTAATGGGAGGGGGAGAGGTGAGAAAAGGCATAATGAGGCTGGAAAGAAATATGCTCAACATATAGCATATACTTGTATGAAAATCTAAAAAATAAAAACTCAAAAGGTAACAAATATCTGTAAAGATACACACACACACACACACACATACACACACACACACACACACACACACACACACACACACACACACGTTTCCCTCCCAGTGGTTGGTGATATAAAGAAGAGGAACCTAACAGTGGTTGATAACACATGAATTGATAGTCATTGTGGAAATGATATGGAGGTGCCTTAAATGATTGAAAATATGACTAACATATACTCCAGCAACTGGGCACATTCCCTAAGGACATGAAATCAATATAGAGAACATCTCACTACCATGCTTATTGCAGCGTTATTCTCAAAGCCAAGAAATAAAACAGTCGGCACCCACCAAACAAATAGAAAAAAAATGTGGTACACAGGGGCTAGGAGACGGCTCCGGTTTTTTTGTTTTTGTTTTTTCAAGAAAGGGTTTCTCTGTGTAGCCTTGGCTGCCTTGGACTTGCTCTGTAGACCAGGCTGGCCTTGAACTCACAGAGATCCACCTGCCTCTGCCTCCTGAGTGCTGGGATTAAAAGTGTGCACAACCACACCCACCTAGATGGTGCAGTCTTAAGGGTGCCTGTTCTGCAGTTACGCGGAGTGGAGTCGTCCCTGCAATGGTTGTAACCTCAGTTCCCAGGGGAGGTAGGCTGGGCCTTGTTGGCTTTCAGCCTCGCCAAGACATGGGCCCAGTTCAAGCCCTGCCTCATGGGAATGGGCAGAGTGATAGCAGAGGACTCTGATGCTCCCTTCCAGCCTCCACGTGCAGGAGCATCTGCACACGCAAGCATGTACACACTTATGTACACCCTTTAAAAGAAGAGAAAAATGTGGTAGTCATACACAATTGGGTGCAAACCAACCTCTCAATGAATGAAATTGCCAATTGCGTCCAAGGTGGATGGACCTGGAGGACATTATACTAAGGGAAGTGAACCAGGCACAGAAAGACAGACACTTGATGATGCCATTGACATGAAGAATCTTTAAAAGGCTGAGTTCGTACGTAAACATGGAGTCAAATGGCGGTTGCCATGGATCAGGGAGTGTGAGGCCTGAGGGGCTGAGGAGAGATTGGTCGAGGGGTAGATAGAAGGCTTCAGACAGGATAAAGACATTTTGACCTGTTGTACAGCACAAGTGGCTGCAGTAAACGATGTGAGTGGTGCACTTAAAATTTGCTAGGAGAGGGCTGGAGAGATGGCTTAGAGGATAAGAGCACTGACTGCTCTTCCAAAGGTCCTGAGTTCAATTCCCAGCAACCACATGGTGGCTCACAACCATCTTTAATGTGATCTGATGCCCTCTTCTGGACTGCAGGTGTATGTGCAGGCAGAGTACTGTATTCTTAATAATAAATAATAAATCTTTAAAAATAATTGGGACTGGAGATATGGCTCAGTGGTTAAGAGCACTGCCTGCTCTTCCAGAGGTCCTGAGTTCAATTCCCAGCAACCACATAGTGGCTCACAACCATCTTTAATGTGGTCTGATGTCCTCTTCTGCAGATAAAGCACTCATATATAATAAATAAATAAATCTTAAGATAAAAAAAGAAAAAATATTTACTAGGAGAAGCCAGTTGTTGTTGGTGCACGCCTTTAATCCTAGCACTGGAGAGTCTGAGGCAGATGGATTGCTGTGAGTTTGAGGCCAGCCTGGTCTACAGAGTGAGTTCTAGGACAGCCAGGGCTACACTGAGAAACTCTGTCTCAAAAAAAAAAAAAATTGCTAGGAGAGTGTCTTAGTCTGTTTTGTTTCTGTCCACAATACCAAATATCGGGTACATGAGGAAATTAGGTCCATTAGGGTCACAATTCTAGCTCTAGGCCTAAGGTGTCTCATCTGGTGATGGCAGACGGTAGCTTTCTGTGGTGAGAGCCAGGGAACCCACAAGAGATCTAGCCAGACTGGCTCTGATGTCAGACACTTTCATGATGATCCATTTACTTATTAATCAGCTAATTGTATGAATGGATAGTAGTTAGGGCCAAACCCTAATCACCTCTTAAAAGCTCACTTTACCCCCTTTAATATGCAGTAATGATGGTAAGATTTCAGAGCTTCTAGGGTGACTCATTCAAACCCCAGGGGAAGACAGACTTAAATGTTCTTGACACAAAAACCTAATCCATGGATAAGTGGGTATGGTGATTGATTTAATGATGAGACCAAATCAGTCTTACCCAGCCTATCAACATGGCCAACACAAGATAAACTGCTTAAAACATTGTGAGGTAAGCTTGCTTTCTTTCTTTCTTTCTTTCTTTCTTTCTTTCTTTCTTTCTTTCTTTCTTTCTTTCTTTCTTTCTAAAAGAATTTAGCCGGGTGGTGGTGGCACACGCCTTTAATCCCAGCACTCGGGAGGCAGGGGCAGGCGGATTGCTGTGAGTTTGAGGCCAGCCTGGTCTACAAAGCTAGTCCAGGACAGCCAGGACTATGCTGAGAAATCCTGTCTCAAAAAACCAAAAACAAACAAACAAACAACAACAACAACAAAACAAAGAACACCCTTGTTTTTATGTTTTACTTATGTGCATGTGTCTGTTCATAGACGGGTGCAGGCAGAGGCCAGGAGAGCGTGTTGGATGCCCTGGAGCTGGAGTTACAGGTAGTGTTGAGCCTCCTGATTTGTGTTCCGGGGACTGAACTCCAGGCCTCTGCAGAGGCAACAAGTGTTCTTAACTGCTAAACTACTTCTTCAGCTCTTTTGAGCTTTTAAAAACAGGTTTTCACATGTATTCCAGCCTGGCCCAGAACTAGCAATCCCCCTGCCTCCACTTCCCAAGAGCTATGGTTAAAAATTTTTTTTTCAACTGTGTGTGTGTGTGTGTGTGTGTGTGTGTGTGTGAGAGAGAGAGAGAGAGAGAGAGAGAGAGAGAGAGAGAGAGAGAGAGAGAGAGAGAGAGTGTCTTTAAGTCTGAACTATTCTGAGGAGCTGAAGAGATTGCTCAGTGGGTAAGAGCATGCACAATTCCAGGTCCTGGGTCCAGAGGTCCTGGGTTTAGGTCCCAGAACCCACATCTGGCTGCTCACACTTGTTTTTAACTCTAGCTCCAGGCAATCTGATGCCCTCTTCTGGCCTCTGTGAGCACTTCATCCTAGTCTTATTTCTACTGATGGTGATAAAACATCATGGCCAAAAGTAACTTGGGGAGGAAAAAGTTTATTTCATCTTACAGTTTGCAGTCCTTCATCCGAAGAAGTCAGGGCAGGAACTCAAGGCAGGAACCGGGAGGTAGGAACTGAAACAGAGGCCATGGAGGAGTGCTGCTCATGGCCTTGCTCCTCAGGGCTTGCTCAGCCTGCTTTCTTACAGCACCCAAAACCACCAACCCACAGTGGGCTAGACCCTCCACATCTACCATCAATCAAGAAAATGTTCCACAGGCTTGCCCATAGACCAATTCCTGACATTTTCTCAACTGAAGTCCTCTCTCAAAATTACTGTAGGGGCTGTAGAGATGGCTCAGCAGTTAAAAGTGTGTGTTGCTCTTGCAGAGAACCCAGGCTCTAGTCCCACCAGCAGCTCATAACCATTTGGAAGTTTACTGCCAGGCGCTGTCCTCTTCTGTCCTCTGCAGGCACCAGGCACAGATGGAGTGCACGAACATACAGCAGGCAAAACCTCTATACATACAAAATAAATAAATCAAAAGGACTCTAGCTTTTATCAAGTTGATGAAACCAGCCAGCACAACTCATGTATACAAGCCCCCTCCACATAAATAAAACATTTTGAAAGCAAATCACATATGTGTATATATCCATGTATATGTGTGCATTCAAATGAATAAATGTGAGCTATAGAAGCTTTATCAAAGCTTGTATTGCACCCCATGAAAGTTAATTAAGAACAAACAAGAATACAAGTCAATAAGTTTATGTCTGGCCGCCAAACTAGACCCACACTGCAGAGCTGCGCTTTCCCAAGACTGTCATGATTAGTTGCTATTTAGAAAGTACATTCCTCTCACTGTAAGTTCCCCAGTGGACTGTTGACTACCTTCATTATTGTAGGATGTAAACACCAATTTAAAAGTTTCACCTAAAAGCCCCAGGGAGGATCCCCAGAGGTGTGGGTTAATGAGGTCTTGTTGTACGGCTCCCTCTGGCCCTGCCAGCACTCCCCATTCCCAGAAAGCCAAGCTGAGCTCCACAGCCCCACACATTTGCAAGGGCCAGCAACTGGCAAGAGGCCAGGACGGGGCTTGTGGGAAGCTGGGCATTTTAAAAACTAAATAAATGCATCCTGTTGACATGGAAACTAGACCCCCCAATCCCTCATCCATCCCAGTGCCTGAGAGCAATCTTTCCTAAGGTGGCTGCACTTTATACTCAATACCTGAGTTGGGTATTGAGGTAAAGCTTTCAATAGAGCAGGAAGATCCCCTGAAGGAGCCCAGAAAGTAATGAGTCCCTTGCTGCCAGATCATCAGTCATTCTCTCTTCTCAGAGGTCAGAGGTTAATTAACCTCAGAGGCAAGGACTGGCTCAGGCGTTCCCATTAGGACGGGTCACGGGTGGTAGCATTTCTATAGTGGACACACACTCAATTATCAGGCTTGCCATAACAGTAGTGGTACTTCAAGCTTGCCTTCTGTCCACTCCCACCCTCTGTCTCCATGCTAATTTCAGGTAACCGGAATCGTCTTCATCACTTTCCTACTTCCCAGATGAAGCAAGTTGGCGCAAACTGGAATATTTTTCTCAGCCAGATGTCTGACAACCATTGGTGGCACAAAATTCCTTAAGAGAGGTTGTATTCTGCAGCCTTCACACAGACAGCCTTGCCTTGCATGAGGAAAATCGTGCATTCCAATAGCAGACCATAACCACAGGCCAGATGTAATCACCACTGCCGTGTGCAGCAGGATTGAGGTGGGCTCTTTTGCTTCCCTTTGAACTGAGCTGCCGAGCCGAGTGGTGGTGATGTTCGCCTTTAATCCCAGCACTGAGGAGGCAGAGGCAGGCGGATCACTGTGAATTCGAGGCCAGCCTGGTCTACAAAGTTGGTCCAGGACAGCCAAGGCTACACAGAGAAACCCCGCCTCAAAAAACAAAACAAAACAACATCAACAAAAATAATAATAAAAAATAATTCATTAAAATAAATAAATAAAAATACACTGAGCTGCCATGCTGTGTCGGAGCCAAAGCTCTGGGGGCTAAGGCTAGGAAGGAGCTGGTTCCTCCTTTCTTATCAGCTATGTAAAGAATGAGCTGTGGTAAAAGCCGGGACAAGGTAGGACTTTTTAATTTTTTTAAATTTTTTTATTTTTTAAAACCAGGCATTGCCCCTCCAGTGGGGGCAGAAGGAGTGTAAAGATTTTTGTCGGCGTTAGTTCCAAGACTAATTTAAGGAGAGTTAGTTTTTGGACAAGACTGGGTTTAGGCATGAAAATGATCATGGCGGCCTGGAGGTTAAGAGCGCTGTTCTTCCGGATGTCCTGAATTCAGTTCCCAGCAACCACATGGTGGCTCACAACCATCGATAATGTGGATCTAATGCCCTCTTCTGCCATGCAGGCAGAGCACTGTATACAAAATAAATAAATAAAATGACGGTGGCTTTGTTGTGTAGCAATTTCCTCAAAACTGAAGCATTCTGCCTCAGAAAGGAGCTCCTTAAGTCTAAGGGAATTCTAAAGGGATACCCACTGATCCTTGAGAAGTGAATAACCACAAGTCTCAGGAAGTCCCTGAAGGTTATGACATTTATGTCTCTCTTTCCTCAGGATAATTGCTGTAGAGTGAAGACTCTCCCACCTGTTGAGCTACCTCGGTGTCCTGCAGAGAGCACCAGAGTCCGTGAGTAGTCATCTATGCTGAGTAGTCGGGGCTTTCAGTGATGACGCAATTGTCTTCCAGTTGTCTGAACTCTTGTAAATAACCCCTCACCCATACCCCTGTTAATAACCCCAATAAACTCACTGCTTGGATGCTGGTAATATTGTTACTTTGATGTGTTGTTGGAGTGAGTAAATAAATGTCCATTCACATCTCCCCAGGAACAGCTCACAGAGCAGTCTTGCTGGAGATTGTATCTGGTTCATACAGGTGACATAACCAATGGGCGTGAATTCTGTAGCTTAAAGAGGATTAAAAACCTTTGACAGTCTATCCATCAGAAGTCCAAGGGCAGGCTGCATTCTTTCTGGAGACCCTAGGACACAGCATGCTTCCTTGCCTTGCATTCCCAGCCCCCCTCCAACATTAGGCTTGTACTTGGCTCATTCTCCACCCACAAAGCCAGCTGTATGGGGCTGAGTCACTGTTACACCACCATGCTAGCTGCTCTTCTATTTCCTTCCCTGAGGGAGGACCCTGTGATTACAGCTGGTCCAACCCATGCCTCTGAACACCACGTCTGTAAGTTCTGCTGATAAGCTATCTTATCTTTCTTTCTTTCTTTTGGGTTTTTGAGACAGGGTCTCTCTGTGTAGCCTTAGCTGTCCTGGACTTGCTTTGTAAACCAGGCTGGCCTTGAACTCACAACGCTCAGCCTGCCTCTGCCTCTACCTCTCGAGTGCTAGAATTAAAGGCCTGCACCACCCCGCCTGGCTTTTGGATACATTTTTAAGGGACCCACAGGAGCATGCAGAATGTTGCTGAACATCTCACAACTACTGAAAATGGTCATTCTGTAGCTGCCAAAAGCCAAAGAAGCCAAAAAAACCGCAACCTGCAGTCTCTGAGCTCTTAGTAACATGGATGGGTGGCAGGGATCCTTACAAAGTCATTAGTGAGTAAGTGGGACTAAGGCCTGTGATTACACTTAAATGGTACGGAGGACTGTAGGCTGCAGACACAAATGCAGACAAACGAGGGGATAAGCCAGGCCTTGTGATTACCAAAGCTTGTCTGTAAATGTTTTATAGGAGAGTTTTTCAGTTATAAACATAATACACATTCATTATAAAGAACATACACACCCATATATATTTAATACATATGTCTACATTATACAACAACAAAACATATGTTTATCCATATATATCAGAGGTCCAACAGATGTGCACAGACTGAAGTCAGATGGCAGCTAAGGTGAAGTAACCCATTATTTTAACTTACAATGATGTCCTTAACAAACTCCTAATGGGGGAGTTGCATCTGTATTTCTTTTCTAGGTTTCTTATATAAATACAATGCTTGTATGAATTTTATATATTCCTCTTTATGACACTTGACTATTTTCCCAGGGGAAATTTCTAGAAGTATAATTTCTGGGAAGGAGACAATGTGGTTCTCTTTTTGAGAATATGTGGTGTGTGTGTGTGTGTGTGTGTGTGTGAAGGTTATGCCACATTGCTTTTTTTCCATGTGGATACAATTATATGTTGAATATATTTTCCTGTTACATGCATTTTTTTATATCTAGACTTTACCTATGAGAGACGACATGTGCTTGTCTTTCCAAGACTGGCTTATTTCATTTAACACAGTAACCCTTCACTTATATCCATTTCCCCACAATTGGCATGATTTTATTCTTTCATAAGTTGAATAAACTATTGTATGTATACAACATTAGAAAAGAAATCTATCTTTTGATAGACACCTAGGCTTGTTTCATAATTAATCTGCTGTGAACATGGATGTGCAAGTCTCTGTGATGTGGCTTACATGTACCCTGGAGTAGTGTAGCTGGGTCACACAGAATTTTCATGTTCAGTTTTTTTTTCTTTTCTTTCTTTCTTTCTTTTCTTTTCTTTTCTTTGTTTCTTTCTCTTTCTCTTTTTTAAAGCTTTTTGGAAGCATCAAATTGAGTTGTTTTTTTTTTAACTAGCAACACTAATTTACATTTCTACCAGCACAAAGATTCTTCCCCTCTCTAAATCCTTGTCTATCTGTCTGTCTGTTCTTCTCTTTCTCTCTGTCTCTTTTTAAAAAGATTTATTTAGCTAGACATGGTTCTACATGCCTTTAATCCCAGCACTCAGTAGGCAGAGGCAGACACATGTTTGTGAGTTCCAGGACAGTCTGGTTTACATAGAGAGTTCTAGGGCACAGGGCTGGCTACAAAAATTTATTCATTTCTATTTACTTAGTATGTGGAGTGTGTGTGTGTGTGTGTGTGTGTGTGTGTGTGTGTACCATGTATGTACAGTGCCTGACAAAACCAGAGGTGTCAGATCCCCTGAAACAGTCACAGATGGTTGTGAGTTTGCTAAGAATAAACTGGGTCCTCTTCAAGAACAGCAGGTGTTCTTAACCACTGGGCCTTCCCTGTCAGTGTTTCTGTCAGCTGTTTTCCTGTTGATAGCCATTCTGACTGGGATGAGATGGCTCCTAGTAGCGTTTTGATTTGGTTTTCTCATATATCTATTGGTCATTTCAAGATTTTTGTTTGTTTGTTTTTTGAGACTGGGCTTCTTTGGGTAGCCCTGGCTGTCCTGGGCTTGCTTTGTAGACCAGGCTGACTTTGAACTCACAGAGATATGCCTGCCTCTGCCTCTGGAGTGCTGGATATTAAAGGTGTGCACCACCATGCCCAGTTTTAAGAAATTTTTTTAAAGCTTTAAGATTCTTTTGTTTGTTTGTTTGTTTGTTTGTTTTTGTTTTCAAGACAGGGTCTCTCTGTGTAGCCTTGACTATCCTGGACTCGCTTTGTAGACCAGGCTAGCCTGGAACTCACAGTGATCTGCCTGCCTCTGCCTCCCAAGTGCTGGGATTAAAGGCGTGCACCACCACCCGGCCAGCTTCAAGATTCTAAACCTTTGGGAAAATGTAAGTCAAAGCTACACTTGAGGATTTAAATTTCTTCTTCTTTCAACCATGTGTTCAGCTCATTTGTCCCCTCATTATTATGATTTTATTATTGCAGTTTATGATGATTTGCTCCACTTGAGGCTGTCTCTTCAGTCTGGTGACTGTCCCCTTTGCTGTCCAGAAGCTTCTTAATTTCATGCAATCCCACTGTCAGTTCTTGGGCTGTTTTCTAGTTAGTGGAGTCCTTTTCAGAGTTCCTGACTATGCTTATGCCTTGGAAGTCTTAATTCTTACACTAAGGCCTTTCCCTTTCCTTCCCGTCCTTTATTCCTTCCCTCTGTCTCTCCTTCCTTCTTTTCCTTCTTTTTGAGACAAGGTCTTGCTATGTAGACCAGGCTTGAGGCTTTGTTCCATTTTCTACTGGGTTTTGTAGGGGGCAAGAGACCGGAATTTGGTTTCACTCGTGTTTTTTTTTTAATTAATTTTTATTATTGTCTGCGTTGGTGTTTTGCCAGCAAGTATGTCTGTGTGAGGGTGTCAGGTATTGGCGTTAACAAACAACTGTAAGCCTCCATGTGGGTGCTGGGAATTGAACCACTATGCCTGGCTATCTCATTCTTAATATTAGAGAAACTGCTTTCAGGTTTTATACATTTAGTATAATGTTATTTATAATGTTGCCTATAGGTTAATGTCTAATATGCCTTTCATTGTACTGAGATGAGATATATTGTTTTTATTTCCAGTTTTTTTCAGGGATTTTGTCTTGAAGGGATACTGCATTTTTCATAAGCTTTTTCTGCCATCTGTTGGGATGATCATATGATTTCCATGCCTGAGGACTTAGATATTACATAATGTATTGATTTGTGTATGTCAAATCAGCCTTGCAAATCTGGAAAGCAGTCTAAGGGATCACAGTGTTTGATCTTCTTAATGTGTCATCAAATTTAGTTTGTTGTTGCAAGTATTTTGTTGAGAAATTTCACATGAATGTTCATCAGGGAAATTGGTCTGTCATTTCCCTTTTTTGATGTGGTTGTTGAATCTGTATTTGGGCTTGGTGTCAGGGTAATAGTGACTTCATACGCTGAACTTGGACATGTTTGTACTCTCTGTAGTTTATGACATATTTCAAGGAACACTCGTGCTAGCTCTTCTTTACAGGTCTGTCATGGCCTTTTTGTTTTGTTTTGTTGGTTTTTTTTTTTTTCCAAGATAAGGTTTCTCTATGTAGCCCTCGCTGTCCTGGAACTCGCTCTGTAGACTAGGCTGGCCTCGAATTCACAAAGACCCCCCCTGTCTCTGCCTCTTGAGTGCTGGGACTAAAGGTGTGCGCCACCATCTGACCTGACTTATGATTAGCAATAGGCCAGTCTTATAGTCTGTAACCTGTAATTCTGATGGCCTGCAAGTATCTAAGAATTTATCCACATTTCAAAAAGTGTTCTCTAATGATCTTCTGGATTATTTTTTTTTTGTATGTGTTGTGATTTTTTAAAAATCTTTGCAATTATACTGTACAGAATTAAGGGCAGCTGTGCTCATCAAGTGTACGGTGCTCACTGAGCACACCTTCCTCCATCCCTGTCATCTGCCCTTTCTCCCCTGACTAGTCCCCCTTGTCCCACCCCCAGACAATTTTGCTTCTACTTTCTTGTCATCTTTACATATATGATTTTATATATCTATATAACCCACGCATTAGAAAAAAAAAAGCATGGCTTGCTTTTCTGAGACTGAATTTGTATAATGTGCCCAACTCCAGTTGCCTCCGCTTTCCTGGGACACAGAACTCCACCCTTCCTTATGAAGGAAAACCTCCCGTGTGCACGAGCACGCACCATGCTTTCTGTATCCTCTCCCGTGTTGGTGAATACCCATATCAACTCTAATTTTATTAATTATGGCTCTCTCTTTTGATTAGTTTGGTTAAAGCCTTCTCCATCTTGCCCTTTACCCCGGAGAGAACAAGTTCTTTGTTTTTTACACACAGGCACACACACACACACACACACACACACACACTGTTTTTTCAGTCTATTTCATTAATTTCAGTTCTAATCTTTATTTCTTTCCCACTAATGATATTCAGCTTGTTCTTCCTACCTTCTTAAACCCTCGAGGCATCACTGAGTTATTTATCTGAAATCCCATTTATTACTGGATGTACTCACAGCTATGAACTTTCCTCTTAGAACTGCCTTTGTTGAACCACAGAGGTTCTAGTAATTTATCCTCTGGTTTTCGTTTATTCTAAGAACGTTCTAAGACTGTTTCCTGATTCCTTCACTGACCAAAGTTCGCCACCATCATTATTTGTGCGGTTTCTCTGGCTGTTGACTTCCAGTCTCATTCCACTATGCCTTGATAAGATAAAATGTATTGTTTTGATTCTTTTTCCTTTCTTCCTTTTCTTGCACGTGTGCTGTGCATGATTGCACTATGCACATTCCTGTGTGTGGGGGTCATGCCATGAGTCATCCACCATCCCTCTTCCACTGAGGCAGGGCCCCCGCATTCAAGCCCAGGGCTCACGGAGAGAGCTAATCTTACTAACCAGGTTGTTTTGGAGCTCCCCTTGCAGGTGGGCAACCATACCCATCCACCATTTACCTGGATTCTAAGAGGTCCAAACTCTGGTCCGTATGCTTGTGCAGCAAGCACCTTAGCCACGGAGCCATCTCCCCAAGCCCTGTTTTGTATTTGCCAAGGCTTGCTTTGTGTCCTGAAATACAATGTATTTTAGAGAGAATTCCACAGACAGCTGAGAGAACTCATATTCCACAGCTGTTGGAAGGAATAGTCTGTAGATGTTAGGTAAGTCCATTTGATCTATGATATATCTTACCTTCTAAGGTTCTTGGTTGATCATCTATCTATCTATCTATCTATCTATCTATCTATCTATCTATCTATCTATCCACCCATCCATCTATCTGCCTGTCTATCATCTATTGATGAATGTGGCATATTGATGGCACCCACTATTATTGTATTTGGGTCCATCTTTTCTTTCTGTCCAGTGTATGCTTTATGAAGTCCAGTGTGTTGGTATCTGGTTTGTATATATTTGCAATTGCTGCACCTTTTAATGGATTGTTCCCTGCACAGTGTGCAGTGGTCTCTCTACCTTTAGGACACGCTGCCCACATGTCTGCTCTTGCTTGGTATATTGACTTCCATTCTATGCCGCCTCCATGGCCTTCTGCCAGTGAACTATGTGTAGTGGAGACGGCAGGTACTTGGGTCTTGTTTTTAGTCTCATCGGCTAGTCTGCATCTTTTAATTGGATAATTAGGACTACGTTTAGGGCTATTGTTGAGAGCCTGTAATTTTCCTGGTTGTTTTTCTGGTTGGGTGGACAATTATTGGTGTATATTCATTTGGATGAAGTCTTGCTAGGTGGTGCTACATGACCTGGTAGTTCACTATGTAGCCACATGTACCTCAAACTCATAGTAATCCTCCTGGTTTCACCTCCTGACATCTGGGGTGACCGGGCCAGTTACCACATCCAGCTCTCCTTGATACTTCTGATGCTCTCTTTCTCTTTGTCTCTTCAGTGGAGCATGAGGGAAGGGTTGAGCTGTGGTATGGGCAGCTGGAGATGGACCCGCCCACCCTTCCTGTGGTTCAGACTTCTTGGAATTCTGTGAGTGACAGTGATGAGGATAATGGGAGTGAAATTTTTTTAAAAGACCCTTTGGGGCTGGGGTTTAGCTCAGTGGCAGAATATTTGTCTAGTGTATACAAGGCCTTGGGCTTGGACCTTATTATCTTCATTTTTCCAAAAAGTGACACCCTGGGTTCAGTGCCCAACAGTACATACATGTACCACAGTGGTGCTTGCCTGTAGTCCAAGCTCATGGAAGGTAGAGGCGATGGGACAACAGCAAGGATGAGTCTCTGTTCCCAGGTCTTTGGCTTGGTGTAGCTTGCTGAGAACCCCCATGAGCGAGGCTCAAGGTGCCCTGGTACCATCTTCCTGCCTGCTAGAACTTCAGCACCTGCATGCCATCCTTTACCCCCAGCCTCACCCCTGCTACCCTCCACCCCCACTCACCTGCACTCCAGTGTTGATCATTTACCTTTCCCACCACGAAAGCACCGAATGCCACTGAATTGTACAAGTAAACGTGGCTAAAACAGGGGCTGGAGAAATGGCTCAACAGTTAAGAGCCCTGGTTGCTCTCTTTGTACCTAAGTTCTGCTCCCAGCTCACAACTGCCTGTAACTTCAGCTCCAGAAAAATCTGATGCCCTCTTCTGGCCTGGGTGAACACCTGCACTCGTTTGTACAAACACACACACACACACACACACACACACACACACACACACACACAGATGCACACACATAGAAACATACAGACATACACACACATGATTAAAAATAAAACTTTTTTTTCCAAGACAGAGTTTCTCTGTGTAGCCTTGGATGTCCTGGACTCACTTTGTAGACTAGGCTGGCCTCAAACTCACAGAGATCAGCCTGCCTCTGCCTCCTGAGTGCTCGGATTACAAGCGTGTGACACCATGCCCAGCAATAAAACAATTTTTAAAAATGAATAAAGCAGCACCAGAGATATGGTTCAGCTAATAAAATGCTTGCCTATAGCACATTAAGCCCAGAGGTCCATCCCCAGCACTGCAAACCCAGGCATAGCACTTTGTGAATGGAGGCAAGAGGAACAGAGGGTCAAGGTCATCCTTAGCTGTTAAAAAAAAAAAAGTTTGGGCATACGATGGCACTCTGAAAGCAGGAAGCAGATCCCTATGAGCTCAGTCCAGCCTAGTCTATAAAGTGAGTTCCAGGACAGCCAGGTCTACACAGAGAAACCCTGTCTCAACAAAACTAAACAAAAGGATAAAAAGCTAAATTTCCAGTTCTGTATATTTGATTGCAAAAACATACTTTTCAAGAGGAGATATATTCCTGGAAGTTCCCCCCATTCCTCCCTTTCGTTCAGCTCTCTGTCCCAAATGTGCCAAAGGTCAGAGGTCACGTTAGAGCCTTTCACCAGCCGTCCTTACTCTCAGCCATACCAGATGAGGTGAACAGTGTCCATGAGAAAGCTGATGCTGACAGTCCTCATTAGCTTTCTGTTGCTGTGACAAAGCACAAAGACCAGGAACAACACAGGGGGGTGGGGGGAGAAAGGGTTTATTCGGCTTATAACTTCCCCATCAAAGTCCACCAGGGAGGGATGTCAGGGCAGGAACCCAAGCAGCAGCAGCTGCAGGAGCCATGGGGAAAACTGCTTCCTGGCTTGCTTCCCTTGCCTGCACTCAGCCCACGTTCTTCTATAACCAACGTCACACTTCCAGGTGTGGCACCACCCATAGTGGTCCGGACCCTCCCACATCAATCACCCATCTGTCAAGACAGTGTCCCACACACCTGCCCATGGGCCAGTGTGATGGGGCGATTCCTCCCCTGAGCTTCTTTCTTCCTTGGTGACTCCAGCTTGGGCAAACTGGCAAAACCCAGCATGCTGAGGTAGGTCAAGAGACGTGACCAATGCCATGTCTCTAGTGAGACATCAAAGTTACCTTCAGCCTCCAGAACGCCAGCTCCCACTAGAGTTTGTCATCTTTTGCCTTGCTCCTGCAGCACCTCTGAAGAGCTGTGTTGGAAGGCAGGGTGTGGCGGTGTGGTCTGAACCGAAGCTGACCCAGGGTGCCTTGGAGTTGGCATCCAGAGACACAGATGCTTTGGGACAAGTTCCAGAGTCCTGATCCTGAGCCTCATAGACTTGGTCAGGGGTTTCCCTACTCAAAGCTCCTGCTGCCCCCAGGAAGATGGGAAATTCTGAGGGGCTTCCTCCCAGGACCTGCCACTCCCAACTGTCCCTCTGTATAGAATGCTTCCCAGGAAAGCAACATGGCTAATCTCTGGATGTTTCTGCATATGAGAAAAGGGCAGTATAGGATGGTGGGCGAGTCCAGGAGGGCCTGGAAGTTGAGCCGCGGCCACAGCTGTGGAAGGCAAGCTGGATGACGAGGAAGGATGGCTTCAGGCTCCAAGCACTTGACGATCTGGGAATCAATAGAAGACATATGCTGTGCCTTGTGTGGTGCCCAAGCATGTTAGGGAGGGCAACCTGCTGCTGTACAGTCCATCTGTTTAGTAATGCCCTCATGGCCACGCCCAGAAATATGCCAGTAGGTAGACACGTTCAAGCGAAATGATGCATGGTATTAACTGGCACAGAGAGAAGCCGCCATGGTGATAGTTGTATGGTATTTATACGCTTAATAGAAGCATCTCAGAAAGGGTCTGAAACCCATCACCGCCCTTGCTGCCCACCACATCATCTTATCATTCTGGAAGCCATATTTTAGGTTATTATTTGAGTTGTCTGTCACAAAAACAGCCAAGTCTCCCTGTCAGTCATGCTACACTGAACTCATGCCACATTTTAAACCCTGGCCAGCGTGCATGTATGTGCACACATGTGTGTACATGAGCACGTGTATGCACGTGCATGGGGATGCCAGAGGTCAATATCAAATGTCTTCCTTCGTTACTCTCTACTTGTTTTTCTCCAGTTTTTTGTTTTGTTTTGTTTTTTGTTTGTTTTTATGTGTATGGGTGTTTTGGCTGCATGCCGTGGTCAGGAGGTCAGAGGAAGATGTCAGGCTCCCGGAGACTGGAGTTGCAGATGATTATGAGTGCTGGGAATCCAATTCAGGTCCTCTGGAAGAGCAGCCAGTGCTCGTAACCACTGGGCCACCCTTCCAGCCCCCGCCTTGTTTCTAGATCCAGTCTATAACTGAAATTGGAGCTAATTGTTTAGCTATGCTGGTTAGCCAATGTCCCCAGGGATCTGCCTGTCTTCACCTCGACAGTGCCAGCACCACACCCAGCTTTTTATGTGGGTGCCGGGGACCTAAACTCAGGTCCTTACGCTTGCACAGCAAGTGCTTGGAGGCACTGAGCCATCTCCGCAGCCCAACCGTGGCTGTTTTCAGGGCTGCTGGCTTGCCTGGTGCTGTGTCCTCACAGCACCTCTACTGTACCTTGATGCTTTCTTGCTTTCAAGTGAGATCGAAATAGTCATCTTTTCTTCCTGCCTGAAGGCTCTATAACTCGGAAACACTGATTGAGAATTCTTATTTTCATGAACGCATGGTAACTTTCATAAAGCTGAGAAGAGGCTGTCCTCATTGTAAGATGACAGAACTGGAAATGTCACTCACATTGCCATTGCTTTGATGAGAATATTGTAATGGATAGTATGTTATAAAGTGTGATGCAGCCGGGCCGATTTGAGGAACTAAGCTTGATTTGCAAAAATGGGCCTGGATCTCTCCACAACAGCTAATGGTTTCTGGGAGAGAGACATTTTCTTATGTGGTGTAGCTGCTAGTAAGTTAACCGTTCTCCCGCAAGCAACCGTAGTGATGCTCACTGGTTCACAAAAGGAAACAAACAAAAGACAGGAAGCAGAAGAGGGATTAGTTGGGAAGAGATGGTAATCAGTGGGTGGGACAAACGAGGGTGATAGGGTGGACTCGATTAAAATGCATTATACATTGGTACGGTAATGCCATGATGAAACCTGTTATTATGTGTAACCAATATATACTAATTTTTAAAAGAAGCTGGCTTGGGATCTACTTTTCAGAATTCCCAACATCTTAAGTGAGTTGTGTTCACTTCCTGCAAGTCCCAAGCCCCAGGCGTCCTTTGGAAGAGGACCTCCCAAACCTACCAACATGGAAGGTGTCTGGTGGAGGGCCTTCAGCGTTGTGTCCTGGCCTCAAGGGGCTTTGCAAAAGTTGATCTAAAATCCCTCGTGTGGACTCCCAGGAAAGGAAAACTGAGAAGGCCTGTGTGGTTACTTATCAATCGTGCTTGCTGTGCTCCCGAGTGTGGCGGCTCCTGCCTGTCAGTCAGCCATGCACTCGGGAGCAGGAAGAGGAGGGATTGGTGTGAATTCCAGGTCAGCCTGGGCTACAGAGTAAGTTCCGGATAAGCCTGAAATAACGTGAGATTCTGCCTCAAAAACAAACAAACAAACAAACAAAAACAAGCAACCAAAGCCGGGCGTGGTGACGCATGCTTTTAATCCCAGCACTCAGGAGGCAGAGGCAGAGGGGGATCTCTGTGAGTTCGAGGCCAGCCTGGTCAACGAAAAGAGTCCAGGGTAGCCAAGGCTACACAGAGAAACCCTGTCTTGAAAAAAGCAAGCAAGCAAAATAAATAAAGTCATTTGCCAAGTGTAATGAAACTAGACCCATTTGATAAGTCAGAATGACGGTGCATTGGCTGTGGGGTTTTGGAGGCTGAGGAGATGGCTCAGTGGATAAGAGCCCACACTGTCCCTTCAGAGGACCTGAGTTTAGTTGCTAACATATCAGGCAGCTCACAATTGCTTGTAACTCCAGCTCCCGAAGGGCCATCTTCCAGCTTGCGTGCACACTGTGTTTATGAGCATTTACCCGCTCCCTCCCCCCAACATGCATAGGCATAATTAAAATGGTGCCGGCCATGAATCTGAGCACTTGGGAGGCAGAAATACGTAGCTCTCTGTGATTTTTTTTGAGGCCAGCCTGCTCTACCTAGTGAGCTCCAGGACAGCCAGAGCTACATAGTGAGACCCCGGCTCAAAAAACAAAATAAACAATAATAAAATGAAATGAAAATGACAATGGGGCTGGACAGGCCGCTCAGTGCTCAAGAGCACTTGCTGGTCTTACAGAGGCCTCAGGTTCAGCCGAACAGAAATTGCTCTTTCACAGGACCTGAGTTCAGTTCTCAGCACCCACATCAGGCAGCGTATAATCTCCCTTAACTCTAGCTCCAGGGGATCCAATGTCCACTGCCATCCAAAGGCCCCTACATGCACATGTGCACATGTGCACATAAACTCATGCGGACACACATTAGCCACACACACACACTAGCAAACTAGGGTTTTGTTGTTGTTGTTGTTGTTTTCAGTTTTTTGAGACAGGGTTTCTTTGTGTAGCCCTGGCTTTCCTGGACTTGCTTTGTAGACCAGGCTGGCCTCAAACTCAGGGAGATCCACCTGCCTCTGTCTTCCCAGTGCTGGGATTAAAGGCACGTGTCACCACGCCCAGCTAATCTAGATCTTTTAAAAACAAGGTGACTATAACCAGAAATTGTGTGTTTCAGCGGAAAGTTCTGGATCTCCTATGGAGTTATCAGTTCATGCAGCTTCTTTCCAGAGTCTAGCTGCTGTGCTCCAAATGGACATTTCTGATTTCTCTCTCTCCCACTCCTGATTTGGGGTCAGTTCTTACATAACACAATAACTGCTTGTCTGTCTGTCTGTCTGTCTGTCTATCTATCTATCTATCTATCATCTATCTGATGAGAACTAAAGCCGTCCTTTCCTCAAAATCCTGAAAGCCGATGCTGGGTGACTTGATTTAGGCTCAGTGACCTTGTCCACACAGGTCTGTGAGCCTCCTGCCCTGGGGCACTAGGAGGACTAACACAAACACTCAGCACTGTGTCCGAAGTATGCCTCCACTACCCTCACTCTGGCCATCAAAAGATGCTGTGTGCCCAACAGAAGTCTCACTCCGTGGTCCTCTGTGTTCAGCAATGTGCTGTTCTCTTTTTATTTTCATAGAAACACCTACCTCATAAAATGCGTGGCAACCCAATAAGGGAGAAATCATTTAAATGAAAGAAGTCTCCTCTTGAAAAACAGGGGACTCATCTCAAGCTATGCCCTTCTCTAAGTTCCTCCATTGTGCAAAACAGTGATTTTTTTTTTTAAGGTCATGCCTTGCCCCATTTTGAAGCACTTTTTTAGTGTTTCCCATCACCCCTTTTAAAGCAGAGTGTCACTATGTTGCCCTGGCTGGAATTTACTTTGTAGACCAGGCTGTCCTTGAACTCAGAGAGATCCATCTGCCTCTGCCTAAGAGCTGGGATTAAAAGTGTCAGCCACCATGCCTGGCTTTGACTCCATTTTGAGAATGAGGGTGAATCTATGTCTGGGTGGACAGATGGACAACACCATGTGTCTGGCACCACCCTTATAGCACAAACTGTAAGTGACTCCTAAAAGTGCAGATGGTGTCGGATTGGGACCCTAGGAACACACCTATGCATGAAAATCAAGTAGAAACTCCCAACTTGAGAACTTAGAAGACACACAGACTCCAGAGAAGGTGGGACACGTTTCCCTGGGCCCCACAAGGAGGAGGGCACCTGATGCTTCAGCGTCTCCACCAACTGGCCACATGACCACCTGGTGTGTGTCAGGTGACTTTCAGATCTAGCACTCTCCACTGTCCCGGGAGCTTCAGCTCGGCTTGGTCCTGCTAGAGGCATGAATTGTCACCTGCCTGTTTGCCTGTTCATCTAGCTGAATGTTCTGTCCTTCTGTCCATCTGTTTGTGTGTTTGAACCTGGCTTTACCAGCCACCTCCGCTGCCTCCACCACACCTCAGGCCTGTTGCTCACAGGTGCAGTGCGTCCAGCCATTTTGTGGTCTTATACACACAGAACTCTGTCAGGCCTCCTGGAAACCACTTGAATTCTGCTGAGGCCGTTCAGTCCTTTGTAGCCATTCTGTAGCCTACATACAAACAGATGGCAGACAGACAGACAGACATATATATTTACTGTATTATATAATATAGGGTTTGAGAGTTAATAATAATCATTAAAGGGGGGCTGGAGAGATGAGTCAATGGTTAAGAGAACGTCTAGAGTTCCTGAGTTCAAATCCCAGAAACCACGGGGTGGCTTACAACCATGTATAATGGGATCTGGTGCCCTCTTCTGGCATGCAGGCACACATGCAGGCAAAACACTGTACTTGATAAATAAATCTTTAAAACAAACAAACAAACAAACAAACAAACAAAAACCTAATCATTAAGATTGGAATGAAAGAAACTGTTTTTGTCCTGGCCAGGTTACCAAGGAAAGCCGAACTGCTTGGCAAATTGCTCCCACTGAAATGAGTGTACCTTATTAATTTATTGGTAATAAACGATCAGTAAAGCCTGACATCATGGAAAGACAGGGATGCATTTGTTTCAGGCAGCATGCTTATGAGTGGAGGTGCCGAAGGAGACTCTCTCCTTTGACCTAAGGAGTCTGACGCTCCCGAATTTTCTTCCTGACAGTCAGCTAGCCCAACATCCTCACCCTTGACACATGACCCTATTTCTCATCTCCACCTCTCAAAACCTTAGCCACCTGGCCGGACGTCAACATTCTTACTGATTCCGCAGAATGAGAGTCCCCTTAGCATCCATGGCTCTCCTTAGTGTACATATATGCACGTGTGTTCATGCATGTGTATGTGTGCACCACGTGTGCGTGTGTGTGCATGTGTGTGTGTGTACATGTGTATTCATGTTACTGTGAGTGTACATTCATGTGGAAGCCAGAGAACCATCTAGATGTTATTCCTCAGGGACCACTGATCTCACTTTGAGGCAGGGTCTCTATATGGCTGGAGGCTAAGACTGGGTGGCCATTGAGCCTCAGAAATCCATCGGTGTCTGTCTCCCCAGTGCAGGACCACCACATCTGCCCTTTGTTATTGTTTTATTTATTTATTTGTGTGTGTGTGTATGTGTGTGTTTGCCACTCATGCATGTGGCAGTCAGATGACAACTTTGGGGAGTCAGTTCTAGCCATCTATCCTCACCTAGGAATGCAAGTCAGGTCTCAGGTTTGTACCACTGGGTGGCAAACACCTTTGCCCACTGAGCCAACTTGCTGGCCCCACTTCTGGCTTTTTACATGGAGATTAAATCCTGGAGATTAAATCCAGGGCCTTGTACTTGCAGAGCAAGCACTGTAATGACTGATACACCTTCCTCCCCTCCTCCTCCTCCCCCTCCTCCCCCTAATCCTCGTCCTCTTCTCTCCTCTCTTCCTGGCCCCTCCCCCATGTCTCTCTCAAAATTTGAGGCAGAGTCTCATGTATTGTCCCAGGCTGGCCTTGAACTCAGAATGCAGCTAAAGATGACTTTGAACTCCTGATCCTCCTGTTTCTACCTCCCAAGCACGAGGACTCTAAGCCTGAGCCACCATACCTACTTTATGCAGCGCTAAGGACTGAACTCAGGGCCCCCTGCATGCGAGGCCAGTGCTCTCCCCATTAAGCTCTATCCCTAGCCCCTGTTAGTAATTATCCATCCGCTCACATCCACCTGACTCCTTGACTATAAATCACCATTTGTCCTTCAGGCCAGTCTCTACTACACTACAAAACCCATTGCAGGGTGACAAAAGGATGCAGTTGGGAAATATTGTTGCTTATACAATAGTATTGGAAAACCTGTCTTTCCATGTCAAAGAAATTTCCTTCCTGAAAGTATACACAAAGGAAATAAAATCAAAACCCACCATCTTTTGGCGGGGGGTGGGGGTGGGGTTCAAGATAGGGTTTCTCTTATAGCCTTGGCTATCCTGGGCTTGCTTTGTAGACCAGGCTGGCCTCGAACTCACAGAGATCCACCTGCCTCTGCCTCCCTGAGTGTGGGATTACAAGTGTCCACCACTGCCTCTGGCCTTCTCTTCTCTTCCCTTCTCTTCTCTCCTCCTCCTCCTCTTCTTCCTCTCTCTCGCTCTCTCTAAATTTCTTTCTTCTTTCCTCCCTTTCTTCTTTATTTTTTTTTTCAAGACAGGGTTTTACTACATAGCCCTGGCTGTTCTGGAACTCATTATGTCAACCAGGTTGGATCTACCTGCCTCTGTTTCCTGAGTGTTGGGTTTAAAGGCATACACCACCACTCTCACCGTTATCACCTTTTAAAGATATCTGTACTAAAAATATTCATTGAAGAACTGTCAAAATAATTAAGTCATGGAAGCAAACCTCAATCAATACATGAATGGATAAATAAAATACATCAGCTGTATCCATGCACTGTATGTATTGAACATATATATGCACATTATATATCTAAACATATGATATATACCCATGCATAACTATCCACACAAACACATATATCCATGTACATGATATATGTGTGTGTGTGTGTGTGTGTGTGTGTAAGCACATGTGCATAATGGACCATTAAACACAAAAAGGAGAATATTGCTGAGATTACTTACTTGTGACATATATTTTAAAATCTCAAAAAGCTCAAATACGTGGTGATAGGAAATGACACAGTGGTTATTTTGGATGGGGCAAGGGCCAGGGGGAGGAAATAAGAAAATGTAGGTTAAAAGTGATAGAATAATATATTATAATACAGGGTAGATAGAATAAACAAGTTTGGAGATCTAAGATATAGTATGAGGACCAAGCTCATGACATTGTAATAGGGGTTTTTCGTTGTTATTGTTGAGTAGACTTAGCTTGTTATGTCACATATCACACAGAATATAAGCTATGTGGGGTGATAGGTATGGAATTTTACCATATGTACATACTCCAGAACATTATGTAGAAAATCTCAAATGCACATAATAAACTTTATTTGTTAAAAAAAACAAAACATTGCAATATGCTGAGTTGACTGGCAATGTGTTCCATCTGGGGCAATAGAGACATGATAGTTACAGGGGATTGGGTAACCAACCGCCTTCCAGTTGGCTATGAGACTTGCTCAACTGGAGGAATGTCGTGCTTGGTAGTGGTCGAAAAGTCATAGCTTGAGATATCATCGGCCACAATGGGGAATCTGCTACTGTTGTCATGTTAAGTGGCCATGCTTTCAAACTTGCTTCTAAGTCTTCATGCGTACACCCATGGATCTGTGTTGTTCTCAGCTTTGGTCAGAGAAGCTTCGTTCCACAGTGACTAGTGAATAATGAAGAGACTCGTGTCTGGCCGAAGTGTCCAGTATGAGCAACTGCTTAGCCGTGGGTAGATCATCTGTATTAACCTCTCACCGTCCACGGCTCAGGAAACATTGAGGAAGAGGAGGTGGAAAGACTCTAGGAGCTGGCGAGTGGGGAGTTTTGAAACGCAGACTTCTGGACATGACACAGCTTTTGGAGTCATGAGCTTCCAGCAGTTGTAGTTAACTGCCTAAGATCTGTTCAAGATCAGGTCAGTTGGCATCTCCGTGTGGCTCCTTGGTGGAGTGCTTTTGGCAGTTGATGGTGCTGTGGGAGGATCTGGGTACTGGCACATTGCTCATCACCTGGGCACACACCTGTGCACACATAGGCTGCACTAATGGACTCAGGACGTTATTAATAACAATAACAAAAGGTGGACCTGGAGTTGGGTGGGGGATGGGTGGGAGCACTAGGCAGTGTCAGGCAGAGGCACTGAAGGATACAATGATAAAAAAAATGTATAGCTTTATAAAACTTTGAAAGAATAAATAAAAATAATATATATTTAAAACCATTATAACATTCTCCTGGATTAGAATTGAGAGGCAAGAGTCAGGGTATCCCCATTGCTGCTAACAGCATGTCTACCATGAGAGGATAGCCTTGTGTGAAAGCACAGAGGGGACAGACCTCTGGGAGAAGGGACAATAGGAGGTGGAGAGTAGGCTCAGATGACAGTCCCCTCCATCCAGCAGACTCTTTGCTGTGCTACTTTCTTCCAGGAGAAACCTCAAAACTGCTAGGCATGCTAGAACGTTCTCTCCTTCTGCAGCTTTGAGAAGGGAAAGACCAGGTGCAAAGCACAGATGCTACCAGCCCACGGCCACATCAAGTCACCCGAGTTCACGTCCTGTAGGACATGAGGACACAGGGACCAGAAGCTGGGTCACTGATGGTGGGAGGCAGAACTGAGGACCCCACCCCCACCCAATAGCAATAGTGTCAAGTCCTGCTGAGCCACTGATGAGCACGCCCTCTTGCACCATGCCTCTTCTTGCATCAGGCTGAGAGCATCGCCCTGGATGTCACACAGAGGCATGCACGTTTGGTCTGATCCTGCCCTCTTCCCTGGTCCTCTCCAAACTTTTCTGGCAGTGCCTGTCAGCAGACCTGGAAAGCAGGGACGAGCCAAAGGAGCCCAGTTTCATTGGGGCCAGAGCCGTGGGCTCATGACCGAGGAGCACAGATGGCCGCTTCCTGGTCCGGAACTCTGACCTCCACTCACTCTCCTCAACACTGACAACCTGCCCAAGCTCTGGCTCTGTGACATGGACTCTACCAGCCTCAGGCAGGATCCCAGGTATGTGCCTTGTCTTCCTACCCAGACGGGAAGAGCCTAGAAACGACCCCTCTCCTAGCTTGTCTGCCACCCTAGAAGGGTGTGCTTGCCTGTTTTGTCTGTATCAGGTCCGCTTTTGCCGGGACACAACATCCTAAGACTAGTTTCTTGGTAGCAACTAGGCAGGATACCAGGTACATCATCGTGACAGTTCCTTTAGGGTGAGCCTTCCTTTCAGTAACATGGGATGGTTGCATTTATTCTGCTATTTTATAGGAGTGAGATGGTCTAGAGACATTCCAAGGAGGAAGGAGTGTGTGTGTGTGTGTGTGTGTGTGTGTGTGTGTGTGTGTGTGTGTGTGTTTTCTGTAATGTGTTGTGTTATACATGTATGCTATGATATATATACATATTTGTATATGTATATATATAATACATGGCATATGTGTATTGTGTGTTACATATGAAGTGTGTGGGTATTATTTGCCTGTGGTCTGTGCTAATTTGGTCTGAAACTGAATGATGGGTGTGAGCCGTGTGTCTCTCTACCTGCCACTGTTTTGGGGGCAACTCTCCATTTTCCTGGGTCTCTATCCTCCCTGCCTTCTCACTTCGCTGCTTGCTTTCCTTCCACCTCCACCCCATCCCTCATGATGATTTTGAGCTTCTGGGCTGTGCATGCCGTACAGGGCCAGGCTCCTGACCTACATAATGACCTGCTGTGTATGGTGTGACTCTGGCTCTGTCCTAGGGCAGGGCAGGAAGCAGTTCTCATTGGAGAAAGCAGGGTCCTGCGTGGCCACAGTCTCTTTCTGTGTGCAGGGCACAGGTGACTCCCACTTGGTCTGTGGAGTGGGTGCAGAGGCAGACACAGGAGATGCGAAAGGAGAAAGGCATGCTGCAAGGGCAGGGCCAGTGCAGGCCCCCAGCTCTTTGAGGCAGAGCATCTAGCCACAGTTCCTCACCCTGCTTTTGTGCTTCCTGTACTCTTACGGGTTCTACTTGACGTGAACAGACTCCAGCCTTGAGAATACCACGAGGACAGCCATCCCTCCCCCATACCAGAATTGCAGAGGAATCATTACTCTGGCTGTCAGACTCCCCAATCAAAGAATAAACAGAAGCTGGGCATGGTGGTGCACAGCTGTAATCCCAGCTGGGCGTGGTGGTGCACAGCTGTAATCCCAGCTGGAGAGATGCTCAGGAGTTACACACTTGCTGCCCTTTGCCAGGATCTGAGCTTGGTTCCCAGCTTCCACATCAGGCAGCTCACAAATGTCTGTAACTCTAGGTCCAGAGGATCTGACACCCTCCTCTGGCCTCTCTGGGCACCCATACATATGTAGCGTATATGCAAAGAAATGGAAACAGAGACAGATGGGCACTAAGACAGATTGCAGGACAAACCTCAGAATAGACCACAGGACAGAGCCCAGGATAGACCCTTAGGACAAATCTCTAAGTTAGGCATTCATTTCATGCCCTCAGGATCGACCCCCTCCACAGGTGCTCACACAGACCCTCCAAGACAGACTCCTGGGAACACACATGCTGGGACTTCTATGATTAAGATAAGATGATAAAACAATAAGACAACATATGTCAGATATTAGATTATATAAGGTTTATTAAATGAACATGGGGGAGAAGGAAAAGGGGAGGGGTACCCCTGAGAGACAGAGAGAGAGAGAGAGAGAGAGAGAGAGAGAGAGAGAGAAAGAGAGAAAGGGGACAAGGGAGTAAGAAGGGAGAGCCATGAGGAGGGTCTGTCCTTTTATATGGCCCTGGGCAGGGCCACGCTACGTGGCAGGTAGGCAATGACATCACAGGTAGGCAATGACATCACAGGTAGGCAAATTGAAGCAGAATTCTAACATTCTTCCCTTTTCCTTTAATTAAAAACGAGAAAAGTTGGATTGTTTTTATATAAGGGAATTTAAAGTATATAAATGTAAGTAAGTGGGAATAGAGAGAGACAAAAAGCAATAGCAACAAAATGTCGAGATTATATGGTGAAGAAGAAGGAAAAGCTCTTTCCTGAAAGCTCAGGGTAGAGGTCAAGGTATGTCAGCCGACTGAAGCAGAGTCCTAACAGGGACAACCTCCTGCAAGACCAGAGCCCCATGCCAATCTTCCAAGCACACACCGGGGCCTTTCAGGCATCTCGTTGTACTGGTGGTCAGAGGCTAGTCTAGGAATTTCCAGGTTCTTGGCATCTTATTGAGAAAACGGAAATAAACACACACACACACACACACACACACACACACACACACACACGCAAAAGTGGTGCGAACTTTATTCAAAGCAGGCCAGCATGTGCCTTGAGAGAGCAGTGTGCCACGTGAGCGAGGTACTCAAAGGCCCTAGTTACTCTTTGGGGCATTTCTTTTAAGAGGTTCAGGAGATGGGGGATTTCAGTTGCTAGGAGGTGTCATGGGGGTGGTTCTCTGTTTTGATCGACAGGCTTGGGTTATGTAAGCCTTTGCTCACTATGCATGTTCTTTCCCACAATGCAGTTGATTTTAATCATATTTGTGCCCAACTGTGCCTAGGTGTGCGATAATTAATAGGGCCTTCTCTCCAAAGGCTCACTAGGGGAACACAGTTTGCCTTGTTGTGCATGCTACCCAAAACTGTTTCTAGGAGGGCTCAGCCCATCTTTCTTGGTTTCAGAATATTTTTTAGGATATATTTGAATGGAAATCATCACGGGCTGGGAAAGGAGAGGAATTCATTTTCATTACTTAAAACAGGAATACATGCAGCCTGGTGCCGGTGGACTATTCCTTATTTGCGCCAATCTCATGTTGGCCAAACTCTGCATCCTCGGGGCAGCATAGCCCCCTTCTACACATGGAACCTAGGACAAAAGCCCACAGCCAATGTGGTCTCCTTCATGGTACAAGTGATGAAGAGACCCTCATCCCTGGCCCAAAGACAATCCCTTGCCCTAAAACACATCTTGGTTCATACTAGAAGCATCTCACATCACACTAGAAGCGTCTTAACCCCACCTGACATTCTGCTCAATTTTATTGTCTTGTTGCGTGTGCATACTCAGGTGCATGCGTGTGTTTGTGTGTGCCCATGCACACACTTCCTTTTTAGAGCTAGAGTCTCTCTTTCTACAATCTGTTCTCAAACTTGCCATGTGGCTGAGGCTGGTCTTGAACTTCTGATCCTCCGGCTTCCACCTCCTGTCCTAGTTAAGGTTTCTATGGCTGTGATAAGTGCTATAACCATACCTAACTCAGGGAGGAAAGGGTTTATTTCAGCTTACCACTCTTAGGGCCATCACTGAGGAAAGTGGTAGGCCCCAAAGCAACTCCAATTCCCCAACCACCCCCCCCCCCAAAGGCTGTCCGAATACCCAGAAATGAGCTCAGCCTGGCCTACAGGATGACCTCTGGCAGTTAGACAAATGCCAACATTCCTCGGGGAAGTTGTGAAACTGGCTCCCGCGAACCAAAAGGAGTCTTTTGTCTTACCTTTGGCAGAAGGGACATAGGGCCACCTGTGATGCCTATTAGCACATCAAAGCACACTCTGGCCTCCAGGCTCCCTCAGTACAACAAGTACCTGTTACACATTTCACAATCCATGCCAGCATCCTAACCCTTTTCACCTCCTCTGCTCTAAGTTCCTGTGGGATAGATTAAGCTTTGTCGCAGGTGGAAGCAGTCTTGGCGGGCTTTACCCTTGGGGCACACCATAAATACCTTGTGAGAGACTGTTTGGAGCCTTCCTGGGCTTGGAATTCAGGAAGCCTACCTAGGAACCCCACCGTGGCTATTGTTTTCCTAATTGACCCTCGAAGGGAGAAGGGACCGCCCTTTGCATATGACTGGGAAGGTGGGGGAGAGAAAAACAAGAGGTAGAAGGAGAGAAGGAGAAGGCGCGGAGAGAGAGGAAAGGACCGGACCAGCTCGTGGGACTGAGACACCTAAGGACCCGTCCTGCCGAACGGATTCCAGGAGGTTTTAATCTTCTGTCCTTTTAACCTTTTTTTTCCTTCTTGTATATGCTAGTTGGGTTGTATAATAAAGTTTAATTGTTAATAAACTGAGCCAACAGTTCCCTCCAGCTCTAGGCTTCCCTCCCCTTGGGGACTCATTCTCCTAAAATCCCTGCTAGTCCTGCTATGTGCCCCTCCCCCACCTCTGTTTGTTTTGCTTCTGCTTTTCGTTGTGTTTTCTCTGTCACCTGCTACCCTTCCCTCTCTCACAGATAGCCCTGGCCAGGTCCAGTCTGCTGGCCGCGTTCAGTGATGCCTCTGGTTGTTCTTTCTCTTCTATCTACAACAAACAAACAAACAAACAAAAAACCAAACCAAACAAAAAAAAGCCTTCCCGTTATTTTAATGATTAAAAAATAAGATGCCAGGCAACAGATATTATATTGAGAGGTTTATTATATGAGCACAGGGAGAGCAGGGGAGTGGGGGAGGGGTACTCAGAGGGAGACAGAGAGACAGAGAGATAGGGAAATAGAGACAGCAAGAGAGGAAACAAGTAAGAGGGAGGAAGAGAATAGGAGGTAAAAGAGGTAAGAGAGGGGCGAGATGGGCCTGTCCTTTTATGTACTGAGCAGGGTCACACCCAGTGGCAGTTAGGCAATGACATCACAGGTAGACAGACTGGGGCAGAATCCTAACACATTAACCACACCACATAGTAGTCATGTCATATAGAAAGTCAACGCGGGAACCTGGAGCTGAGGCAGAGCCTATGGAAGAGTGCTGCTTACAGGCTTGCTTCCAATGGCTTGCTTGGTCTGCTTTCTCACAACAACCTAAGAGCACCTGCACGTGGGCTGGGCCCTCTTACACAATCATCAATTAAGAAAATGCCCCCCAACAAGCTTGCCTACAGACCAATCTGATGGACCCATGTTCTCAAATGAGGTTCCTTCTTCTATGGTGACCTTAGCATGTCTCAAGTTCACATAAAAACTTGACAATGCACCTCCCGGGTGCTAGGATCCTGCCCTCCCCCAACATTATGAACCTAGGAAAAGTGTGAGAGTGTGAGTGTGAGTGTGTGTGTGTGTGTGTGTGTGTGTGTGTGTGTGTGTGTGTGTGTTTAGGTGTAGAGGCCAGAGTAGGCTGTTGATTTTTCTGATCTACCAAGTTCCATTTTATTTCCTTGAAACAGTGTGTCTCACAGAATCTGGAGCTAGAATCCAGCCCCAGTGAGTCACTTTCTGAAACCTGGGGTCACAGACATGTGTAGCCATGTCTAGCTTTTCACGCGTGTGCTCTGGATTTGTACCCAGGTCCTCATGCTTGTATGGCAAGTGCTCTTACACTCTGAGTTGTCTCCTCAGTCCCAGAAAAAAGACACCACACTTTAAGCCAAGCATATGCACTCCTGTCCCAGGAGCCAAGGACAGGAGGAGTAGGGGTTTTAGGACAGCCTTAGCTACAGAGTGAGTTTGGAGCCAGCCTGAACTACATGAGACACTGTCCCAAACGTTTTTAGAAATGCGACTTTAATGCTAGCATGGGGTTCACTTTTCTGGTTTAGAACTTGCTTTTGAAATTTAAAAAAAATTTTTTTTTAATTTTTTACAATTATTTTTGTACATATACATTTATATTATTACACATATATACAATAGATTACCTATGGCAAGAAGAACCGTGACACAATCAGGAATTATGTAAATGCTTTTGAATTTTTTACAGAACCTATACCACCCTGCATAGACATCTAACTTGGTAATGCACTCATGTGGCCACTGCTCAAGTGACATTGTAGAGAACTTCTAGTAGGCCCAGGAAGGTCGCTTGTGTCTTTCCAGAGATCAACCCTGTGATCGCGTCTTCTCTTGTTAGGACATAGTCACTCTTAGCCCAGCTGGCCTGGAACTTGGTGTGAACCTACTGAACACACTGACCTCAAACCCATAGAGAGCCTCCACCTTCAGCGTCTGGAACTCAGGGATGACAGGTGTGAGCCTCCAGTGATCACTTTATCTCCACTGCTCAATTCTGTCCCTTTTAAACATCATGCAAATGAGGAGTCACTATAGATGCCTCACCTAACTTTCTGGTCCATGGTCACCCTAAGAAGCCGCCTGCTGCATCCTCATCTATCTGACTGGCACTGTCTGTCTCTGATGATCCCCCTCCTGTTGTAGATCCATCTGACTAATGAGTATGAGATATAGTTAAGTTGGGGCACCATGAGATGGGATTCGAGGTGATGTTCTTGCTGGATGGGTCACACTTAAGGAGCCCCCCCCCCATCCCCAGCACCACTCTAGATTTCAGAGGGACGGAGTAAGGCTGTGCCTGGCTGCAGGTGCCTGCACCTGTTGGACCTGCTCTCTTCACCCACCGCTGCTTTCCACCAGGTCCAGGCTCGCTTCTTCAGCAGGCGCACGAGCCCTTAGACAGGCTCCCTCCACCACCAGCTACACAGCTCTCCATCCCACAAAGGGAGGCACAGGGGAGGGTGGTAGCTCTCAGAAGGGCGATAGGAAAGTTAGGCTCAAGTCCTGGAAACTGAAGGTGTTTCAGAGAGCAGCACGCACCAGGGGCTCACCAAGCAGGAAGCGAGCACACCTCTGGAGTTTCTTCCGTTCTGTGCCCTGAGGAAGAGGTGGCGCTTTCAGTAAGAGAAGATCTAAGAAAAGGGGAAAGATAATGGAGAGTCTAGGGTCAGTTTGGGATACACAGCGAGTGCCAGGCTAGCCTGGGCTACATGGTATGACGACCATCTCATAAAAGGAAAAGAGAAGAGGAGATGAAGGGGAAAGAGGAATGGGAGGAGAGAGAGAGAGAGAGAGAGAGAGAGAGAGAGAGAGAGAGAGAGAGAGACAAAGACACAAAGAGAGACAGAGACAGAGAGGCGGAGATGACAGAGAGAAAGACAAGAGACATTAAGCCCCTCAGAGCAGATGTTGGAATCAGTAGAGAATAGGAGTGAGGAAGGGGTAGATGAAAGAATCTGAGGAAGCAGTGCTAAGTACACACACACACACACACACACACACACACACACACACACACGGAGGGAGGGAGAAAGAGACAAAGAGAGAGAGAGACAGAGAGAGAGAGAAAGAGAGAGACTTATGAGGGTCCAATTCTCTCCTACAATTTCTGGCCAAGAACCTGTGGAAAGTTCATGAAGCCCTTAGTGAGAGGCAAGGGGAATGGAGCGTGAGTGTGGACAGCGTGTGTTTGTGCATGGTCCCCCAGGGCCTGGGCTTTCTTCTCCAAGTCCCCCTGTCCCCCTCCAGTTGTCCCCGGTCCCCCGCCCGCCCCCTGGGCCTCCAACAGCAGAGCTGTGATTGGAATGTCAAGATAGGGGAAGCTCTGAGTTGGGGGAGAGGCATGTCCTGACTGGCCACCCTCAGGTAGACTCAAGGACCCGGAGCCAGCTGGTCCCTGGAGACCTGAGATCCATGCTGGGCATCTGTGAGAACCCGAGAGAGCCTGCTAGGCCAGGACTCTGTCCTTGTCATTGCCGCAGCCCAGCTCTAGATCCATGGTGACTCTGGTTCCAAACCAATAACAGAAATGAAATCACCTGACAGGTGTAATTTGAAGTAGACAAAGGGACAGGGTTGCTTTTATTTTCATTTGTTTGTTGTTTTGTTTTCATTTCTTAGGCCGGGGCCTCATGTGTCTGCCAATGGGCTCAAACTGTAGCCGAGGACTTTGAATCCTTGCTACTCCTATGTCCACCTTCCACGTGCTGGGATTACAGGTGTCCACCACCGTGCCCAGCTCTCCTTTTTTTCTTTTTAATTACACATGATGATCACACACATTCATGGAGCACAGCGTGATAATTTAGGACATAATATAGTGTGTAATCATAGGGCAGAGGTAGTGTTTTCATCCATTTACACAATTATTACTGTTCGACATCTTTTCAAATTCCCCTCTTCTTGCTCTTTGCAAAATATACAAGGGAGTCAGGTATGGTGGGTGGTACAAGCCTGAGGTCCTATCCCTTGGGAGGCTGAGGCAGGAGGGTGGAGAGTTCAAGGCTAGCCCATGATACACAAAGGCTGGACACGGTGGGCTCAGGCCCCTACATGCAGCATTTGGGAGGTAGAGGTGGGAGGAACAGGACTTCACGGCCAGCTTTGGCTACTCTGAGAGTGAGGCTAGCGTGAGCTACCTGAGCTCCTGTCTCAGTAAACAAACACAGATGTGTTGATTAAGTTGTCTGTTGGTTACCTTATTTTAGTACTTTTAGAAATTAGAACCTTGTCTTTCTTTCTTATTTGGTATTTCTTTAAAATCACACACACACACACACACACACACACACACACACACACACTCATATATATATATATAATATAATGTATTTGCTTGCATATATGTCTGTGTACTATATGTGTCTGATACCATGCAGTCTGGAAGAGGGTATTGGACCCTCTGGAACTGGAGTCAGGGATGGTCGTGAGCCCCATGTGGGTGCTGGGAACTGAAGCCAGGTCCTCTGCAAAAGCAGCCTGTGCTCTAACCGATGAGCCACCTCTCCAGCCCCTCCTTGGTAGGTTTTTGTTGTTAGTTTTATGAGACAGGGTTTCTAGTCCTGGCTGTCTTGGAATTCCCTCTGTAGACCAGGCTAGCCTCAAATTCTGAGATCAGCCTGCCTCTCACTCCTGAGTGCTGGGATTAAGTGTGTCTACCAACATGCTTGGTCTTTGATAGATTTTTTTTTTCTGAGAGAGGGTTTATCTGTGTAGCCTTGGCTACCACATACATGCCCACAGTGTTTCTGTGGATACACGAAGCTTAGGGTCCATGCAGGATAGACAGGCAAACATGGCTCCTGGCTCCAGCAGACACCCAGGCTTCTCAGCGGTCACTCCACCCCAGACACAGGCCACAGCCACTCTTTAAAGCGAAGGGTGGGTGGAGGGACGCTAGGACTGTGGATCTGTTGTTAGCTTCACCTTGTATAGTAAATGCCTGTGGCCACCTGGCCTACCACAGGCTTCCCGGCTCTGTTTTTCTGTCTTGTTTTGTTTTTTCCCCCTGCATGTAGCTGGGGCCTGTGGGTTTGGATAGAGCTCCTGAAGCTCAAAGATGCTTTGTTCTCTTGTGCTCTGCTCTGTAGTCTCCCTGTTGACTTGGCTCTCCAGGGCAGAGCAGTTGGCAGGAAAAGGAGAACATTCCAGTGCAGACTTCCTCCACTCAGGGAAAAACAGCTTGAGGTGGTTGTGTTTCCTAGAGGGCCCAGCTTTTAAAAAGGGATTGCTGGTAATTTCAAGCACCATTTTCCAGCAATACAGCAACACAGTTAAGGTGACGGGTGCATACCATATGCGTGTGTTAAAGTATCATATTGAATCATGCTCATATGTACAATGAATAAATGCAAATAAGTGCATCACAAGGGAGCAACGAGGGAAAGCCCAATACTTATGGTTTCAAAGCCAATTAGAATCCACTTCCTTAGTACCAGTTCCACACCTCGAAGAAAGAAGAGATGGTGAATGTGAGATGTGAAAAAAAGACTGGATTCTGGTGATGATGGTGATGGTGATGATGGTGATGGTGATGATGATGATGGTGGTGGTGGTGGTGGTGGTGGTGTGTGTGTGTCTGTGTGTGTGTGTCTGTGTGTGTGTGTCTGTGTGTGTTCATTCCTCAGAATTAATTAGAGAGCCAGATGCCCAGGTGCACAGTGGGAGGCTGGAGACTAGGGTAGGCCCTGAGGAAAGCAGACAGAAGCAGATTGCAAGGGTGAGTCAAAGGATGAGCGAGGACAAGTCTGGACAAAACCCTCACCCTGGCCCGAGGCCTGGTGTCTGTGATGATTGCAGAGGCTGGAGGAAAACCTCTGTCCATGTGTCCTTCCCTCCGTCTACTCACCATTCCTTCACCTGTCATCTGTCTGTTCAGCCTCCACACTGCGCGAACTCCTGGGAGCCAAGCTCAGTGTAGATGGGACCGATTTCTGATTCGAGCCAGATAAGACAGGTTGAGCAATCATCTAACATACCGAGTATGAATATAGAACAGGGACACAGGGACACGGTGGTGGGCGGAGTGCGAGTGAGAGAGCAATCAGTCATACACGGGTGACAATCCCTCGGCTTCCATTTTCTGTTAACGCTACTGTAATGTTTCAGCGGTAAATTATGCTCTCGGAGAAAGGCACACAATGGATCTTTCCTTCACCAACATGGGGAAAGATGCAGACAAGTAACGTGCATTAGCCAGCTCAAACTGTGTAAGAAAATACCATAAAGTAACGTGCATTAGCCAGCTCAAACTGTGTAAGAAAATACCATGGAGTACATGGGTGCATGTCCCAACAGAGGTATTGCTTGTGGGTTTGGGCTCTTCAAGGTCTTTCATCACGTCCTCATGGGCATTGCCTTTCTGTGTGGGCATCTCTGATGTTTCTCTCATTGTTCACATTGCCTCTTCCTTTTTTTATTAATATAATATCGTTATTATTTACTTTCTTGAGGATCTCATACAATGTAGCTTGATTATATACACCCCAGCTGCTCCCCTCATTCTTCTCTCTGCCCCCGTTTTTCTTTTTTTTTTTTAATTAATTTATTCTTGTTACATCTCAATGGTTATCCCATCCCTTGTATCCTCCCATCTACCCCTATTTTTCATCTTTCTGTTTTTTGTTTTTTCAGAAGAGACTATCTCAAAGTAGATGCTGTGGTCCTTTGACACTTACAGTCTTTCCACCCCATCTTCCTCAACGCTCCTTGACCCTGAGCTGTAGGGATTTTATTGGAGATGTCTCTGTTGGGGCTGGGTACACAACAGTCTGCTGTTCTCTGCATTTTGATCAGCTGTAGCTTTCTGTCATGGTCCCTGTCCCTCTTTCGTTAGGTGGCGGGGGGGTGGGGGGTGGGGGGGGCGGGGGGTGGGGGGGATCACAACGACTCGTGCCTGAGGGCATTCCGGATACAGATAGAAGTTATATCGGGTTAGGGAAGAAGTCGTAGTTCTTTTTTTGGGGCCCACGGCCCTACATACTTCCTTTTCTTATTGAGGCTATGACATTGGAAGGGAACCTGCTTCCCAGCTTCATTTTTAACTCAGTCACCCTTTCTAAGGCCACCATCCCTAAATAGAGTGGCAGTGTAACATCCTGTGGCTTAAAGCCTCAACATCTGAGTTTGGGGGGGAAAGACTCAATTTGTCCCATAACACGTACAACAGCTTTGAAAACAAGAACTCAACTGCCACGAAACACACGCTCTTTGATGGGCTCCTCCGGGGGAAGGTGTGGCCTGCCTTTCCCACAGCTGAGCTAGAACTCATAGGAGAAGCACATCTGAAGAGAAGTGCAAGAGACACAGGCTCACTGTAGGGCAAACTCTTAACTTCAAGGAGCCACGCCCATCTCTGAGAGGCAACCCTGTGATGATCCTCTGGAGCTTGGGAACTTGGTGACACACACCTCAGGGGCTATTGCTTTGTTCCACAGGATTCAGGCTCCCAATCTTTTGTCTTCCACAGAGGGGCTTAGGTAAGGAGCTTCTCCCTGCAGACGCTCTGTCCACCTTCAGTGGCGTGGGAATGCTGAAACCCAATGTGGTGGGTGGGTCTACCTCACCTGTGTACAAGGCAGTCCCACTGACTGAGAGGAAGGATGGCACCTCAGGCAGACATGCAGCCTGTGTCATTGCCTGAGTGAGAGGCTTTGGCACCTGAGGGGCATTTGTGGGCCAGCAGGAAGAGTGGCAGGTAAGCTTGGGAGGACCCATGACTAAGGCGCTTTTTGGTAGGGGAGTGTCTAGTACATTACGTCATAGGGCCAGTGATAAATATTCTTCAGATCAAGGGTTATGGCCAGTCCTCCTTCATCCCCAGCCATTCTCCCTAACTGCCATGTCCACAGCTATGTTCTCGGGCTGGCTGGCTCTCATCCTCTTGTCTGTGCTGAGCTTGGACACCCAGGCCTTCAGCAGCAAGCTTGTCAAGTGCTTCGAGGATCCCCAGTACGAAGAGCTGCTACAGCTGGCTCGAAATGGACTGGGACAGACGGCAGAGAGGAAACAAGTGGTGGTGATTGGGGCAGGCATGGCTGGCCTCACCGCCGCCAAGATCTTGCAGGATGCTGGCCACCAGGTATGTGATAGGGCTGGGAGACTTCTCTTGTGGGAAGATCAGATTCTCTCCAGGGAGGCAGAAAACCAAGCTGTGGACATCGCTGGGGAGCTGGAGACAAAATGAAGTTCTAGGGCTTTAGGGTAGCTGGGATAGGATATTGGTTTTTGTTTGTTTGCTTGTTTGTTTGTTTGTTTTGTTTTGTTTTTAATTATCTGTATTATCTATAGGCCCAGCTAGCAATCAATTAAGACACCGACACTTGTTATATTTTAAAATAGCCTTAGTTAACCTGGGGCAGGGCAGATATCAATCCTTTAAATTACCTCCCGTAGTGAGTGGGGCAGGCATGGGATCCCTGTCTCAATCCCATGCCATCTGTTTCCAATAACCTCTATCAAGCTACCTCCCGTCCATAATCCCAAATACTTGCTAATGTTCTTCATCTGGGCTGGATTCTCCATCCATGCCAGCCATGTGCTTCTCCTCCAGCTAAGCCATGGTGGCCTTCCTCTCCTCTCCTCAGGTCTCTCTCCTTTTTCCTCATGGCAGTCTGTCTCTGTCTCTGTCTCTCTGTCTCTCTGTCTCTGTCTCTGTCTCTGTCTCTCTCTCTCTCCTTTCCAGGATTCCTCTCTCTCTTAGCCCCACCTATCTCCTTTGCCCTGCCAAGGTGGGATGGCTTTTTATTAAGCAAAAGGTGGGTCACACAGACAGCAAGCAGTAATTAGCATCAAAACACATCAGACCATCCCCCAATGGTAGGAGAGTAGGTAAACCTACTTAGTAACCGAGAGCAAGTTTCAGGAAGAGGCAGGAAGAAGCTAGGGCTGTAGCTCAGTGGTAGGGTGAGGGGCGGGAGGGCTGGATGGAGGACTAGGGAGGGTAGTAAACCTGGGTCGGCCACAGAGGAGGAGGAGGCTGTATGGAGGGTATGTGACAAGCCTCGCTGACGTCATTAAAGAGCTATCTTTCCAGGTGACTGTCCTGGAGGCCTCTGGGCGTGTAGGTGGCAGAATCGAGACCCACCGAGTTCCAGGAGCACAGTGGTACATAGAGCTGGGCGCCATGAGGATCCCTATCAACCACAGGTACTCCCGAGAACAGTCGTGCCTGCGCGGCAAAGGAGGAAGGCCAGGATGAAGGCTGTCACACCAAGCAGCCAATGCAGGCAGCACTGGATGGAGCTCTTTCCTGGCAGTCCAGGGGTCAGGATCTGGCTAAACTCCTTTCCTATCCCCAGGGCAGCCTGGGATCCTTTCCCAGCCTCAGTGTTTAATCCATGTAAGAAGATAACTGAACTAGGTTTGACTACCAGGGAGGCTGGGCCGAGGATTCCAGAAGATACGTGGTCCAAGATAAACCAGTTGGAAAGTCAAAAGCAGCCTACTGAGTTTGCAAATGATAGGAGCCCTTCCAATAGGACCTTTCTGCATGGGTGAGAGGTTTGGGGAATGTAGCTAAAAGGTTCAGGAGTAGTGAATATAGTCTCTAGACAGGATGGCTCTAAGGAAACACTCCAAGGACAGCCCTCACTGTGCCTGCAGGAACTGGAATGTTCACACTTGAAAATATGAAGGTCAGAGATTCCACACCAAATGGTAGAGATCTCAGTCAGCATAAAAGTTCGCTAGCAGGAAGGGACTCTGGTTCCCTCTTGGCCTCGTGGCTTCCAGTCTCGCGTTATAACCAGGATGCCTCGCATCCCTTTCATGGAGGAAGGCCAAGGGTGGTCTTGGTCGATCTAAAAGAAGCAGGAAGTAAAAGCTCAGGAAGCAGGAGGGGCTGTTGTCTCTCAGAGCTGGAAAAATTTCTGACTCCCTTCACAGGCTTTCCCACGAGTTCGTCAGGAAATTTGGGCTGAGGCTAAAGGAATTCTGCCCGTGCAACAACCAGACCTGGGTGGCGGTCAATGGAGTTCGGCAGCGCTCAGGGGAAGTGCAGACTAACCCCGGCCTGCTGGGTTACTCAGTAAGAGCTGATGAGGTGGGGAAGACAGCAGAACAGCTCTTTGACAAGTCACTGAGGAAGGTAAGAGCAGGAAGCAGGGTCTTTCCTCAGGGACACCCTGCCTGACGCCCCTCACGTGCCTCCGATTCCCCAGGGAGGAGCTTTGTGTGAACCTCACATCCATGAGTGAGGGAAGCTGACACCAGGTTGGCCATTATTGGCCTTGCCTCCCTCTTGTGACTCTGTCCCATGTCAGCCACTGGCTCTGCAGGCAAGGTACTTCTCAGACCCCTGAAATCTGTTCATGGACAGACATGTATAGAGCAGCTGCCATGAAATCATCACGGTGGGACCAGGTTCCCTGCAAAGAGAGACTTATAAGCCAGACTCTGGGTTTAGATATGCTGTGTGCCACACACAATCCGCGCCCCCCCCCCACACACAAAATACTTGCTGGCTCCCTTCTCTCATCTCCATATTCCCAGAGCCTCTTGCTCCCAGGTAGCTGTGACAGGATGTGTTAAAGTGACAAACTGGTGGTAGGTTCAGGACCAGTGCTCAAACTACAGCTGTGTCATGATTGACAGTTCGTTGAGGAAGAACAGTGAACACTCTGTCTGGGCTGCCTGCCCACCTTTTCTACCTGGCCTAGAAGTGACAGTCAATGCCTTTGTCGCCTCTGACCTATGGCCTGGAACAACCTCAGTATGACAAATGAGCTCACCGGGAATAGAACAAGAGGGCTTTGCCTAGGTGTCCTTTAGTGCTGTCCTGCTGTGGCTCACTCCGTGAGCGCAGCCAGCCCCTCTCAGTAGCTCCCTAAGGACCTCTGTCACCTCCGTGCTTCACAGTTGCTTAGAAGTCCGCAGAAATGTCAACACGGGCCAAGGAGATAGACTCCTCATATAGGGGAACCTCAAGGCTGACAGGGAGCCGGGACACTTACCTTTGTCTACTTGGCGTCTACTCAAGGAGAAGTGAGATTTCCACCATCCCAGACTTAGTACACGGTTCTGGAACCCAGGATTCGTAGAAAGTGTCACACACACACACACACACACACACACACACACACACACACACACTGTTGGATAAGCATATGCACGCGTGTGGGTGGATGGGGCAGGGTTGACAGTCTATGTGAGCTGACCCTCACCTCATGTCCTACCTGTCTTCCGCCCTCCGGAGATTGTGGAAGAGCTGAAGAACAGCAGCTGCCTTGAGGTCCTGGAGAAGTATGACTCCTTCTCCACCAAGGTCAGTCCTGAGACTTGCTGTGCCATTGTGGTCTGAAACCCCCTCAGTGGGATTGTTCCCTGGGACTTAGCGTGCTGCCCTGGACTTGGCTGGCTTCACTGTCTGCCTGGATAGAGCACAAGCTCCAGGAGGGCACGAAGGGAGAGAGGGAGTGAGAGGGAAGGAAGGACAGATGGTAGGAACTCTACAGAGAGTGGGCTTGCTCTCCCAGGGGAGTCGTCCATAATACCGCAGAATCAAAGGCAGGCGGAGGTGTGGGAGGCCTGCTACCGGTGTGTGTTGCTTAACACAGGGGCTAATGTCTCAACGTACCCTTAAATGGCCACATAGTTTTGCAAAAATGGAAATGTTTACTTGCCCGAATGGCAATGTCATTTGCCTACATGCTCGCTGGGGACCACTGTGATACATAGGTCACCACTGATGAAAACATCTTTCGTAACACTTGACTACGGCAAAAAACAGGAAAGGCTGGGGTTGCGGGTATAGCCCACTGGCGTTAAGAGAGCTAATGTGTCATGTGGGAGGCCCTGGCTTCAATCTCCACCACTGCAGATACACAAAGCACAAGGAGGGTTCTGATGTGGCCCGGGGAGAGGTTGTTAGCTTGTGGGTGTTGGAGCCAACTCACCTGCCGGCCTGGCGAGAGGAAGATAGTCCGTATTTGCCAGCTGATCCTGAGATAGAAGTTGACAGTCACTTTCGGGTCCTGACCATTCTAAGCAGGCTGTGGTTTGCCTCTGTGGCCTGCTTGCTTCAGATGTTGTGTGGCTTAAAGCTTGTTGTCATGTGCGGTCTGACCACATACTCAAGGCCTTGGTGTGAAAAAGAGAGAAAAGGAGATTAGGTAATAAAGACAAATCAGGGACTAACAGGATCTGCATCTGCTGTAACATGCCCCCTCAGACTCAGGGCAGAGATAACCTCCAGGGACCTTGCTGTTGATGGACCAGCATGTCTTTGGGCACCCAGTTGTTGCTGTTCCTAGGGTCATGTGGCCTTGAGGCTTTATCTCTGGTTTAGCCAAGTATGTTGAATATAGGCATTCCCCCCCCCTCAGCCACCCCCACCCATCAATCCGCTGGTATCTGGACATCCTAGCAGGTTCTTTCCGTGCCTGGCCTCCAGCCTTGCCTGTGCTGGTGACAGGGACCAACCCAGCCCTGTGCAAACAAGATGGTCACTCACTCTAAATGGTGAAGCCATCCAGACAGATTTGTCACATCCATGCTGGCTTTATCTGAGACGAGCAGAGCACAGCACAGGGCACAATCAGGGCAACAGGTGCACAGGAGCCAGCCCTGAGATCACTTGCTGATGACGTGGCTGGGTCAGCAGGTGATGATGGGGCAAGAGTTGGAGATCCGGGCAGGACGAGAAGATTTTGGTCCTCAGATTCTTCCAAGAAGCCGAGATGGGTCCACATGGATGGACGTGGAGGCCAGACCTCAGTTTTCCCATCCACCAAGTGGGGATCCTCACCATTATATAAGAGGACTGCATGAATGGAAGGCTGAGAAGAGAGAATGCTGAAAACTATACCCAGTGTTTGATAATTTCCATGTATGGGGGATCATGTCTGGACACACGTGCAAGGCATCCTCGGGGCGCAAGGGGAGTGCACCTGTCCTTCTACCCTGTCCAGGTCTATCCCTTGCTGTCCTGGGTAGAAAGCAACGACTCACATGTTAGAGCCCTGTAAATGCTCATCTGTTTGCCTTCTTTCCTCCCGCATGAGGACAGGAGTACCTGATCAAGGTGGGGAAACTGAGCCGAGGGGCCGTGCAGATGATCGGTGACTTGCTGAACACGGACTCTGGTTACTATGAGGCCTTTACAGAGACCTTGCGTGGCATCATCTCCTTCTTCCAAGATCCCAGGTGAGAAATGGGGTGACTAGTGACTGATGAGGATGGTAGTGAAAGGAGGGACTAAGGAACCAAGGGAACCCCCGCCCACAGCCCCCCAAATCGGAAGCCAGGTATGGTGCTGTGAACCTTTAATCTCACTCAGGAGACAGAGGCAGGAGGAGCTCTGTGAGTTTAATGCTAGTCTAAAAAAAAAAAAGAAAAGAAAAGAAAAAAGAGGAAGAAGGAAAAAGCAGGGGTGGGTGGATGGGGGTGCTGGACACCTAGAGTAAAACCTGGAGGCGCGCCTTCTGATATGCTGCCTACCTTGGGACCCACTCTGAGAACCTCTGACTAAGAGTCTACCAGAGTGTGTCGCTGTGAACCTCGTCTGTTCTGTGGGGGCTGTGGCCTCAGCCCTGCTTCATAGGACACTAGTCATCTTTCAGCCAAGGACTCCAGTCACCACTGGTCACTGGCCGTGTGATCTGTAGCTATAGATAAAAGGGCGCCAGGCAAGGTGGTGCACACCTGTAATGCCAGCACTCAGGAGGTGGAGGCAGGAAGACCTGAAATTCCAGGCCCGGCTTATCTAAAACAAAACAAAACAAAACAAAAAAACTAACAACAAAAAAGATAAAGATCAACTGGTTTTGTAATAAAAGTAGTGTTTAAGCTACTTTCCTTGAGCTTGAGGGCCCTGAGATTATGAAGGGGCTGTAAGAACCCTGGGCCAGGGCTGGGGATCTGGCTTGCTTGCTAGACTGCTTGTGTAGCCTGTTTGAAGGCCCGGCTTCCATCCCCAGCGCCACATAAAACTGGGAGAATGCCAATAAACCCAGCACCTGGTGGGTAGAGGCAGGAGGATCGGAAGTTCAATTCTGGGTCTTTGCCAGCTTAGCACGAGGCCTCCTGGGTGGCAATAGGAGGTAAGTAACCCAGAGGATGGGTGTGTGTGCGAGCTCCGAGCAGATGCATTTTTCTGATTGGTCACCCCAAAGCAGTGCCTTTTTCTAGTTCCACGGAGCCAACAGACACTCTGTTTATCCTTGGCTCATTGACAACTGCTCACCCCTCTAACACAGGGCTGGGGCATGCCTGTGAAGGGACTGAGCCATTGTCCAGTTCCAACAGCCTACCCATCAGCCCACTCGTCTCTCTCTCTCTTCTGCTTCACTCTCAGGTTTGATGAAATCATTGGGGGCTTTGACCAGCTCCCCCAGGCCCTGCACAATTCACTCCTGCCAGGGACTGTCCGGTTCCACTCACCAGCAGAGGAAGTGGAGATGTCTGGAGATTGTGTCCATGTCACCTACAGGACCCCTGACCCTCTGCAACCCAGAGCGCGGCTGACTGCAGATTTTGCAGTGGTGGCCATCACCGCTAAGGCTGCCCGGCTCCTCCGATTCCAGCCCCCCCTCTCTCTCAACAAGCAGGATGCGCTGCGCTCTGTCCACTACAACAGCGCCACCAAAGTGATCCTGGCCTGCACCCAGCGTTTCTGGGAACAAGATGGCATCTTCAGTGGCAAATCTAGCACTGACCGTCCTTCCCGCTTCATCTATTATCCCAACCACATCTTCCCCAATGGCGCGGGGGTGGTCCTAGCATCTTACACCCTGGATGATGACTCCTTGTTCTTCACAGCCCTGGACCACACTCGGGTAATGGACATTGTTCTGGACGACCTAGCCGCTATCCACAATCGCCACGCAGAAGAACTCCGCGCCCTTTGTCCCTACTTCACGGTCAAGAACTGGAGCCAGGACCCCTATTCCATGGGTGGCTTTGCTTACTTCACCCCCTACCAATATGTGGACTATGCTCAGGAACTCAGTCAGCCAGAAGGGCTGGTCTTCTTCGCAGGTGAGCACACGGATCTGCCCCATGGCTGGATTGACACTGCTGTCAAGTCAGGCCTCAGGGTGGCAAAGGACATTCAGGAGGCTGTGGACTTGGCTTTGACAAGGAACTCCAGAAACGCGAAAGGACACTTCTCCAAAAGTGAGCTGTAGACAACCATATGGACCCCAGGAACCAGGGGAATTCCAAAACAAGCTTGTCTGTCCAGAGGCAACGCAAAAGCTATTCTCACCCATCTTCGCCTTTGCTCAGAGCTTTGATGTGGGACCCGTGACTGGAGCCCCAAGGCAACAGAGTGCCCATGACCTTGGGTCTATGACAGTAGCTCAGCAAGAACACGTGGCACGGAGATAAAAATAATAAATAAATAAAGCAGTTGTTGAATTTAACTATTACTGTTTTATTTTTATTTACGTACTTTTAAATTAAATTTTATTTATTTAGTGTGCATGTGTGTATGTGTGTGTGTGTGTGTTTTGTGTGTGTGTGTGTGTGTGTGTGTGTGTGTGTGTGTGTGTGTGTGTGTGAGATGGAGGTCAGAGCATGACGTTGGAGAATCGCCTCTCTCCTTCCACCATGTGGCTCTCTGGGATTGAGCTCAGACCCCTGGGTTGGTCACAGGCATCTTTACCCTCTGAGACATCTGGCGAGTCCAAGTGTTTCATCACATTCTAGTGTCATCTAAATAATTCTAGAGTCAAAGTCCTAAGGGCAGGTGGACCTCTGCCTTTCTTAGGCTTCTTCTTTTATTCTTTTATCTGAGTCTAGGCCTAGCTCTCTGTCCTACTTTTCTATTGCTATGAAGACAGCCTGACCGAGGCAGCTTACAGAAAAGAAAATCGTTTTTTGGTGGCTTACGGTTTGAGGGTGAGCCAATGACCATCGTGGTGGAAAGCAGGGTACCAGGAGTGGTGCTGGAGCAGTCTCTGAGAGATTACATCCTTATCTGACAGTAGGAGGGAGAGAGAAAGCTAACTGAGGGTGGCTTGGGCTTTTGAAAGCTCAGAACCCACCCCCCCAGTGACATCCGTCCTCCAACAAGGCCACACCTCCTAGTCCTTCCCAAACAGTTCCACCAACAGGGGATGGAGAGTTCAAACATATGAGCCTATGAAGGTTGGTCTCACTCAAACCATGCTCCTCCTCTTCTCCGTTCTCTGCCTTCCATGACTGAATTTTAAGGGAAGTTGAAATGTTGCTTACTTGAGGCAACTGTGGCCAGCAACATGTCCCATGTTTTTCTGCGCTGTTCCAATAGCCTCGGTGGACATATTCTAATAGTGTTGTCTCTGGGATTTTCGTGGTCAAAACTTGGGCCCTGGAAACCCCAATAAGACAGGTCTATCCACCTATCCTCAATATATCAGTTAAGGAAGCAAATAATAGGGCCAGCAAGATGCCTCAACAGGTAAAGGCACTTAACTATAAAGCCTGAAGGCTCCCGTTCAATCACCAGGTCCCAAGTGGTGGGAGAAAACTGACTTACAAATTGTCCCCTGACCTCTGCACATGACCTTGGAACATGCATCATACACACACACACACAAACACACACAAACACACATCACACACATATCACACACACATCACACACACATTATACACACTTCTCACACACTGTATACATACACATATACGTGCACACGTGTGCACACACACACACACATCACACACACATGTAACTCCAGGTTTGGAGGATCCAATCCATTCTTGGCCTCCACAGGCATTGCATACATGTATTGTTTGTATATACATACATGTGGGCAAATACTTGAATACATAACAAATATCTTTAAAAAGAGAGTAAGCCAAGTATGGTAGTGCATACCATTAACTCCAACACTCAGGAAGCAGAGACAAGAATACACAGAGATTCCAGGCCTGCCAGGGGTACAGAGTAAGATCTATCCTGGAGGATAATAATAGTTTAAAGCAGAAAAAGGAGATTTATTCCATGTAGTCACACTGGCAAGAATAATCAGTCCATCTTCTGACATAAGCTTAAATAGAAGGCACCAGGTTTTAGTAACTAACCAATCCTAGTCAAGGTGTGGTCCTGTCCACCTTGGCCCATCAATGTCTCACCTCCAGTTTCTTCTGCTGGGTGGTCTGAAAGTTGTGGGAACTGAGTGAAATCTCTCCTTGGGAGACAAGCTTCCTCTATGCCTGGTGCCAGGCTTTAACTTTTCCCTCTACCAGTAGGAGAGTTTTAGAGCAATTCCAATTCCTTAGGGGTCTGTTGTCTTAATAGGGTAATGGTCAAAGGGAGAGCACAAAGGTCCTTCGCTGCAGAATGCCTCATTCTTAGCAGGATGGTCTAGCTGTCACTCCAGATTGTTCCTTGGCTCTGTCTTGTTCTTTGTGCTCATATAATGAGTGGTTCGTGACGGAGCCCTATGACAATGAGTAGGTAAAGTGTCTGATGAGTACAGTGTCTCAGTAGGCATGGGCTGTATTCTGACTTCTGTGCCTTGCCCCTCCCTGTCCCCAGACTTACGTGTTCTGGCAGAGTTGATGCTGATGCTGCCCTTTAATCAGAGAGATAACAAGATGAAGGGCATAGGGATGCGTGGGATCTAGAGAGACCCATCATTTGGCAGTGACTTGGTCTAAATTTTTCCCTGAAGGGAACTCTTGGGGTATATGAGCTAATCACCTTAAGGGTCACAGGAAGAGATGAGGTGGCTACACAGTGAGGTGACAGTTCAAAATCAAAGGCAACGAGGTAAGATAAGGCTGGGTGGTAGTAATGCACTCCTTTAATCCAGGCACTTGAGAGGCAGAGGCAGGTGGGTCTCTCTGAGTTTGAGGCCAGGAGAGTGAGTTCTGTAGTATGTTTTTTTTTTTCAGAGATTAAGGCATGAGAGGAAGAGAGAGAGAGAGAGAGAGAGAGAGAGAGAGCTGTAAGCAACATTGCTAGCTCTTCCTGTCTTCATTTTATCCTCTCAGGTTGTTTATCAAACCACTTTGACAAAAAGACAAAACAAAACAAAACAAAACAAAAAAACAAAAAACAAAAAACAAAAACAAATGGTCAGGACCTTACCTCCATGCACACCTGGGAAAGACACTTGAACTGACTCATCCACCTCCTTATTTTTCTCTCTCCTTGCAGAGAGCAGAGCTGCGTCCTCCCACATCAGAAGTTCCGTCAAAAGCGGCACAGGAAAGAAAGGGTGTACTTAGCTCATGCCTTGGGGCTACAGGACATCACCATGGGAGAGTCTAAGCAGGAATTTCAGCAGGTAGCCACAATCAGAAGCAGAGCAGCCTGCAGAGATGGCTCAGCGGTTAAGAGCATGTGCTCCTCGGTCATGAGCATCAGGGTGTGCTTCCCAGGAGTCACACAGGGTAGCTCACCAATACCTGCAACTCCAGCTCCAAGGCTCAGCTCTCTTCTAGGTTCTTTGGGTACCTGCATGCCGCGGCCTGCTGGGGTTTTCAATGGGTACCTGTGGAGGGCACAGATAAATAGGGGGACAAGAGACACAAATGAGGGCAAGTCTGGATTCCGATCAAGCCCCGTTTATTGAAAAATTTCACAGAGTTTTTATAGGCACTGGGGTATGGGAATTTGCGTAAGTGAGGGTTGCTATGGATACCTAACTCTGGAATGGTCCAGCAGGTGTCTACCTTTACAGCTGCTATAATCACAGAAGAGGGAGAAATTCCAGAGAGAAAGAAAACTTGTAAAAGATCTGATTAGTCAGGAAAGAGCTCCCAGAACTGCTGCTCGCAGGCAGCTGGCCTTTAATCTGATTTTACTAGTACTCTTACTGGAAAAGCTAGTTGATAGCCAGAAACGAGTAGCTCTTTCTAGGAACTCAGGGGTCTTAGAATGACCATCCCCCATAATAGACACGACAGGTGTCTAACTGCCAAACCACAACAGGGTCAGCTGGTTTCTGGTAAATGACAGACTGCTGGAGAAATAGGAACCTAGGCTCTGAAAGGATGGAAGAACATTGGCCATATAGCCTGTCCCCAACACCTGCACACATACGTGCTCACGAAAACACACACAGATGCATATACACTCACACCAAAACAAAACAGCATGAGGCTGGAGACATGGTTGCCCTGGCAAAGGACCCATGTTCTGTTCTCAGCATCCACATGGGAGCTCCCAACCGTCTGTAACTCCAGCTCCGCAGAGCCAGCGCCTTCTTCTGCCTCTGAAGGGCACGAGGCACGCACATGGTGGACATACCTACCTACCTATACTATCTATCTACATATATACATAGGTAAATGCAAGCAAAACATTCATACAGATAAAATAAACCTAAAAATTAAAGAACAAGCTCCATCAATTCCAGTAATTGTGTGTGACAAGTTCCACAGACGGAGGCATTAACTTCAAAGGAAGGAGGTGTCTCCAGGAACCGGGTGTGGAACCGGAAAAAAGCACTGAGCCGTAATTCTCACGGCAATTCATCTGTTCTGTTCCTCTCCTTATCTACAAGATGCTCCTGAAAGCCTCGGCTGAGATTTTTAGTGAGAAGTTGGATAAGAGACCACGCCTTGAGATGGAGTCACTAGCCACAACCCATCTTCAGGAGAACCAGCGCTTCTCTTTATAAATCATTTATAAAATTACAAAATAGTATCATGATTGATAAAAACTTTCCCAACAACAAAATGCCGTATGGTTATACCGGTGTTGTCAGAAGTGGGCTCTGGTTTATGGTTAAGAGAGCCTTAAATAAAAAAATTAAAATAGTTTAAATCACACCTAGACGATTCACAGAAATATAGGTTAGGTACTACCGACTGTAAGGATTTTTAACCTGCTCTTGGAATTTTGCCATCCACCTTCGATAATTTTGCCCTTTCCTGTGCCAAATAACAATGATGTTATCTGTCCTATCTGTGGTTGCTTCAGTATGCATGTCTTCTGTGTTCTATTCGTGATTGCTTCACTGAACACAGCTTCTAAGAATTGTAATGCTTGTTTCTTTGTGTATAAAAATCCTTGCTTGAGGGCTGCAAAATACACTCAGATTCAAACTGCCTCTGCTTTGTTTCTGTTTGCCACCGCCGAATCCTTACCCACCTAGTCTTCGAGGACCCTCATCCCAGAGACCCCCCTACCCGGCAGGGGTGGTCCGTGACAAACAAATACATATTTTTTAAAAGCTTTTTTTTTTTAAAGAGCAAACAGAGGATAAATGAATGCATGCTTTCTCATATCAGCTTTCTCTATTCTTACACAGTTCAGGGTTCCAAACAACGGGCCTTTCAGGCTGGGTCTTTCCACATCAATGAAAGCAATCAAGATAATCCCTTATAGACATGAGTTGTTATTCACGGAGACCTGGGGGTCTCCTACAATATAGCCTCTTGCTATTCCTCTTGGGTGCCCCCCCAGAACTAGGTGGTAAGACGCTCGTTCTGAAGACATCACACGCTCTCAAGGCAAGTTACAGAGGAATCGAGCTGCTACCGAGTAGTCAAATCTGCTGGCCAGTTCTCACGGCACAGGAGGGTGCAATGCGGTCTGCTGGGGGAACCAAAGCATCAGTGGTCTCACCCAGCTGAGAACTAAACTACCAACCTCCCAGGTGAGATGTGCCAACTGATGCAATAGCGGAAGGGGCTATTATGGAGAAAACCAAACACTCTCTGATAGGTTTTGAGGCCTGCTCCACAAGATGGAATTCATGCCTGGCGTTGTAGACTGAGTTTAAAACCCATGGCCAAGGAGGTATTGCACCCCGGGGGTGGGGGTGGGGGGACACACTTACCACCACATTTTTAGCTAAATCCACATAATACCAAGTTGCCTTCTATGCATTTACATTTATACTCACAGACAAGTGCTGCTCTCAGTTTTAGAGACTCTTTACAATGAATGGTGTTCAAGGCAGAGACGCGTGGCTGCTCATGGGGCTGAGAGTAAGTGATGGTTGAGTACTCAGTTCTAAACAGGGTGTTAATACCACTCCCTCTAAGGCTTGGGGAACAATTCAGAAGGGGGGTCAGAAAGAAGCTAGAGAGAAGGGCTATGAAATGTCACCTTCTGGGGATGACACAACTATTGTAACCATGTTCTCAAAGCAGCAGTGCAGACTGCAATGGAAAAGCATAGGAGTGGGGCCTGTATAAGATGCTAGTCATAGGCTAGCGAGGGACCATGGAGCTTAGCCCTTTCTGCTGAGCTATTTTTGGGCTACTGATTGATTTTGAGGGTGAGGCAGAAATCGTCTCCAGTTACCTTTCAACTGATAAATGCACCAGGCTCCAGTGAACACTTCAAAACCCGTGATCACATAGTCCTGGCTAAACTCAGGGGTAACAACAAAACAGAAAGGTGTGCAGGTGGGAAAGAGACTTGGGGCAGCAATAGAGGTGGGAAGGAGGTAAGAGAGGGTTGGGGGCGTAATCAGAATGTGTCGTGTGTAGCGTGAAATTGTCAGATAACTAAATGAATAGCCTATTTAAAGGGAAAATAAAGAACCTAGAGCTAAGCAATGGTGGCACATGCTTTTAATCCCATCACTCGGGAGGCAGAGGCAGGCGGATCTCTGAGTTCGAGGCCGGCCCGGTCTACAGAGTGAGTTCCAGGACAGCCAGGGAGACACAGAAATACCCTGTCTCAAAAAAAAAAAAAAAAAAGAAAAGAAAAGAAAAGAAAAAAGAAAAAACTCCCGAAGGATTATTTTTTATAACTGTAGTGTGTGTGTCCAGAACAGCAATAAATATGTAGGATATAGGCTTTAGGAGTATGTACAAGAGTAGTGGCTGGGTCATGTGAAAGTTTTTTTTCTATATTTCCATGTTGATTTTCATAGTCCCCCACCAGCAGCAAGTCACATCTCATCTTTGCCAGCATTAGACATTTATTTTTCTGATGGCCATTCTGACTGGAGTGAGATGGAATCTCAAAGCAGCTTCCCTGATGGCTAAGGATGTTGAACACTTTCAAAAAACATTTATTGGCTGTTTGTATTTCTTCTTTTGAGAGCTGTTCAGTTTGCTATGGGTTGTGTGTTTTCTTGTTGTTTCCTTTTTTAATTCTTTGTATATTGTAGATATTGATCTCCTATCAGATGTATAGTTGGCAAGGGCTTTCTCACATTCTGTTAGCTGACTGACTGTAAGGAAGCCTTTTAACTTCATGAGGCTCCTTTTTTCAGTGGCTGGCCTTTTTCCCTGAGCGACTGGAGCCCTGTTCAGAAAGTACTTACTTATGTCTACGTTTTGAAATGTTTTCCCTGCCTTTTCCTCTATTATTTTTATTTTATTTTATTTATTTTTTGAGACAGGGTTTCTCTGTGTTAGCCTTGGCTATCCTGGACTCACTTAGTAGACCAGGCTGGCCTCGAACTCACACTGATCCGCCTGCCTCTGCCTCCCGAGTGCTGGGATTAAAGGTGTGCGCCACCACGCTCGGCTTCTCTATTAGTTTCATAAATTCATTATCTTAAATTAAGGCCTTTGACTCATCTGGAGTTTATTTTTGTGTAGGGTGAGAGCTATAAGAGGATGCCAGGTCTTAGGCCCTGAGACCTTGGTACAACTCCACGATGGAAGAATCAGGCTGTAAAACTCAGCACATAGACAGCACCACCTGCCAAAAATGAAACAGAATCCATGAAATCCTTACAGTTCTTGGGAAGTCTCTGAATGTACTAGCCTTGCTTTTCGGCTTCTGGAGTTCTGCTTCTGGCTAACTGTTTTTGTTTACTGAACTATGTCAACCCAGAACATGGTTTTTGTGCTTAAAAGCTTATCCTGAGAAAAGCTCGGGACTGTAAGACTCGTGTCTGGAGAGTCTGTTCCAGGAAGCCCCAGCGAGAGACAGAGTCAGAGATTGATGCAAACGCAAGAGCCTTTTTACTGATCGTGACAGGGTCTACTGGTCACTGCGACCTGTAGCTCTGATTGGTTGGCCCCAGGTGCAAGTTCCTGGGGACAGTTGCTAGCTGTGTGTTTGTGGTTCTCCCTGGAATCTCCGGGGGGCGGCGGGAGGTGGGGGGTGGGGTGGGGTGTCTGGGGGCTGTCAGGTGCTCAGGCCCTGAACACAAAATGGTGTTGATTTGGTCTCTACCGGACTACACCGGGATCCCAAACACCCAGGGCAGTCTCTGGCCAGCTATTTGTTTAAACCTATGTCTGGGAAGTCTTTTTTTTTTTTTTTTTTTTTGGTGAATACCCCACAAGAAGTAAGGAGCTAGTTTCTTCTATACAGAACATCCAGTTTTCCCTGTACCATTTATTAAAAAGACCATCTTTCTCCGGTACAAGCATTAAGACCTGAACTTCATTCTGTTAGGGAATATTTTATTTAATTTTTATTTGAGATAGGGTCTCACTAGTCCTGGCTTGCCTGAAACTCACTGCTCAAAACAAGGCCCAGCAGTCTCTACCTCCTGAGTACCATTTTATCCAGCACGTTTTTGTTTCCAGTCTTGCTCTTTTCTAAGCTAGGCTGATCTCCTAAAGGCCACACTCCCTAAAGGAAACTTTGCACTATGACTTTACTGATTTTTTTTTTTTTAGATTTATTTATTAAGTATACAGTGTTTTGCCTGCATGCCAGAAGATGGCACCAGATCTCATAGTAGATGGTTGTGAGCAACCATGTAGTAGCTGGGAATTGACCTCAGGACCTCTGGGAGAGCAGACCGTGCTCTTAACCTCTGAGCCATCTCTCCAGTCCTACCGAGATTGTTTTTTGAAAATGCCTTTAAGGATGAACTTTTGCTCGTTCTATGGCCATGACTCTTCGATTTGTCTTTTTTACAGCGTCCCTCATGTAGGAAGCACTGCTTCTGCTCTCTAACTCTTCCACCTCACCTTCCAGCTGTCCTGACTTCTTTCACTTCTATTTTTAAAAAAATATTTATTTATTCATTAATGTATACGAGTGCTCTATCTGCATGTACGCCTGCATGCCAGAAGAGGGCACCAGATCCCAGTATAGATACTATAGATGGTTGTGGGCCACCATGTGTCTTCTGGGAATGGAACTTAGGACCTCAGAAAGACAGAGCTGGGCCATCTCTTCAGCCCCTTCTTTCATATCTTTAAGTAGTTATAACCATTTTTTTTCTGGGATTTCATCTACTTCACTCTACCCTGAGATCAGAAACATACGCTGCCCTGTGTTATGTGCAACACCAGGCAGGACTTTGCCCCAGGCACAAGACAGAACAGGCAAGCTCAGGCCAGCAAGGTGAACTAACTCCCTGACCTGTCTGGATGGAACGCAATAGGCAGCTCAGGCTGGCCTCTAACTCACTGAGATCTGTGTGCTTCTGCCTCCCAGATGCTGCTGTTACAGCTGTGTGCCGTGCGGCCACACCTGCTCCCTGGGAAGCCAGGGTGAAGTCCTGTTAGAAATGGGTTTGGAGGGTGAGGTGTGGTGGCGCAAGCCTTTAATCCCAGCACTCAGGAGGCAGAGGCAGGCTGATCGCTTTGAGTTCGAGGCCAAGCCTGGTCTACAAAGTGAGTCCAGGACAGCCAAGGCTACACAGAGAGACCCTATCTCGAAAAACCAAAAAAAAAAAAAAAAAGGGTTTGGAGGACTCAAGAAAAGTATCACATAACCCCAGATGTTTGGCCAGGGCAAACATTTTACTGTCGCAGAAGAGTGCATAGCTGTCTGTGCAAGCAAGCAAAAACACTCAGAGGGTCCCCACCGGGCTTTTACTCCTACCACAAAGGGTCAGAGGGCAGCCTCACAGCCTCACACAACTGGCTAGCTTAATGCTGTGCATCTGTGTGAAAACTTTTCACTCAGGCGGGATTTCTGACAAACGGTGTTATTTATTTATTTATTTATCGTTCTTTAAAATAATGTTTCTGGGCCTGGAAAGATGGCTCCGAGGTTGCAGAGTTAGTTTGCTAACACAGCATCCATGTCAGGGGGCTCACGAAAGCTCCAGGGTCTCTCGCGCTCACGTGTACGTGTGCATACACATAATTAAAAATAATTTTTAAAAACTTAATGGCATTTCCCTTTAGAAAATTTCCCTGATAGAAAAGACAGCACAGCTCTTTCATAGTTTGCACAGTCCTAGGCACACAGTATCACAACACAGACCTGAGCCAGGAAAGGTGCCTAGAGAGAAATGAATGCTTTGATTGAAAGCAACAGAAATTACTCAGCCAGACTCACAGCCTTGGGGAGATGGTAAAGATGTTCAGGACTTAGCGCCGAGAAGCGCGTGCTTACTATGAGGGAGGCGTTTGGACTGAGCCCCAGCACCGTCGGGAGAAAGGGGGCGTGACGTTTTGAACAAAGATGCCGTTTCAAAACTTCCAGTTACTATTCTCCACAGGCAACGGAAATTCCTAGAAGATAAGCAGGAGCAGCCGCGGAGGGCGCTATAGACACAGCCAGGAGCCGCGGGAATGTGGCCTGGCTTTGACTGACGTTTTGCACTAAAATGGCAAAGAATGCAGGAGGACACGCCAGCGGCGACGCTCTTCGGTGTCTGTGTGAAGTAACTGCGCTAATTTCAAACGATAGGACGGGGCGATGGACACCTGTGGATATCTATTATCATCTGCCTGTCTGTCTTTGTGTATTAATCACCTGTCTATCACTCGTTTATTAAGTATCTGTCAATCACTTACCATTTGTCTATTATTCACTGGCTAATCATCTATCAATAGATTTGGTCATTCATCTACCATCTATTTTCTGTTTGTCTATCACGTGTCTGTTAATAAGCTGTCTATCTACCACTATTCTATCGTCTGTTTATCATCAATACTCTTATTTTCAGAGACAAAAAGAATGTGACAAAATATTGACCAGCGTTGACTCTGAGTAAAGAGAATATCAGTGTTGGCAGAGCCGATTGAGTTATTTCTTTTTCTTTCTTCTTTCTTTCTTTCTTTCTTTCTTTCTTTCTTTCTTTCTTTCTTTCTTTCTTTCTTTCTTTCTTTCTTTCTTTCTTTCTTTCTTTCTTTCTTTCTAATGAGAAAGGCAGCGCTCCCTTCCTTCGAAGCTGCAGTGAGGCCCCCTGGACAGGTTCTGAGCAGGAGCCAGGGCACAGGGAGTGCTGCTTTGTTTGGGTGGTTCTGAAAATAGTGTACTTCAGCGTCACCGTCTGGCTGGCGGCGTTCACAACTGTTTCTCCGTTAAAACAGAAAGTACCGAATTCGATCTCACTTTTATTTTTTAAGTACTCAGTGTGATTTTCTTTAAATAATGGAACCGAAAAAAAAAAAAAAGTAAAATGTGTACTTCCCTGACCGGGAATCGAACCCGGGCCGCGGCGGTGAGAGCGCCGAATCCTAACCACTAGACCACCAGGGAAGAGATACGAAAAGTGCTTTCGAGACAGAAGACTAGATGACTATAACGGTAACAGGCAACTGTACTTTGGTTGTAAATTAGCGACTAAGCGATCTGGCGACCCACCGCCAGGGACAGCGCAACAAAGACGCCAGCTGTGAGGAATCTGGCGGGGGAGGATTAGGTTCCTGAGAGGAGGAAAGTAAAAAAAACAAAAAACAAAAAAAAAACCCACGCAAAATAGGATGTGTCAGAAGTGGGATTCGAACCCACGCCTCCATTCGGAGACCAGAACACCCATTGGGGAAGACTTAGCACCTTGAGTCTGGCGCCTTAGACCACTCGGCCATCCTGACACCCGGTGGCTCTCCTCTTCCTGCTGCTCCTGGAGGTTGTATGGCAGCCGCCTCACAAGGTCCCTCCCCTGCGTCGGAGAGGCTGCGGGCTCCACGCCCCACTGGGCGGAGATTCGAGGCCGGTGCCATTCAGTGAACTCAGAACGGCGCTGGCTGGGGTAGGCGGGCGACGCTGAAGCAGCGGAGGGTCGCACTGTCAACCTTGTTCCCTTGCGAAGAGCCGGGGAAAAGGCTGGGAGTTCTGCATTTCCCGCTTCCGAGCGACCTGGGTTGCTCCAGCAGCGGCGACAGGACTCCGAGTGCCTTTAGCCTCCAAAGGGAAAGCGCAAGAGCGACCTGCAGAACTGTCCTGGGCCAGCATGATGGTGGCCTAGCGCTTTGCTCCGAGACCACTCGTCTTTCCCTTTCTTCTCCCCCACGCCGCCTCCGCAACTTATTTCTTCCTCCCTTCTTCCTCCTTTTCTTCCCTTCTTCCTCCACGTAACCTCAACCTTCCCTTTGCCCTGGTGAGCCGAGGGAGATGATAAATGCGGCTATTCAACCTCCGAGAAAACAACAAACAAATCCAAACAACAAAAACCCCCCAAACTATGCCATCTAGAGGGGTCAGAACTGCTGAGGAGGGCGTCACCAAAGCAAATTTCTTTTGATAAAACGTTTCTCAAAAATTAATATACACAAGCCGGACGTAGTAGCCTACAATCCCATTACTTTAAGGTGGCAGTGCAATTGGCTCAGTGTTATCCTCAGCTGAACAGTAAGTTCTGGAAACTTGAGACCTTGTCTCAAAAATTAAGTAAAGAAGCAAAACACTAATACATTCAATTAATGAATGATGCTAAGCAAAAATATCCTGCCCTTGTTTAAGTGGCGAGGAAGGTTATTCTATTCAGACTATTGCAGAAGCAGAGAGAGACAGGCTGTTTAGAGCTAGCAAAGACAGCTGGAGGTTTGTAGCCAAGGAAACAAACGGTGGCCAGAGTGGGTGGAAAGTTCTCAGAGCAAATGTCGAGGGCACTAAACAGACCGTACAGAATTCTCCAAAAACCAAGCCAAAGACATAGACATCCCTCAAAGGGAAGGATGATGAAGTTGGGGTGCGTCAAAAGGCTACTTCTCAGAGCAGGGGTGAGGGAGTTCTCGGCGGACTCCCCAGGGGGATGGCTCAGGCCAGAGTCAGGTGGGGGCCAAAGTCCAGGCCTAGCTGAAAGAGGGCTCAGAGGAGCTTAACTAAAAGTTGGTTAATGATAGATCTATAGGATGGTAAAAACCACACCGAGATTTAAAGAGATTTAAAAAAAAAACTGTGTAAAAACAAGCAAACAAACAAGAAACCATGTAGCCAGAAGAAATGAATAAATAAATGGGTACTGTAAAGCGGGGTGAATTCATGTCCCCAGTGTAGTAAGCTGTAGTAAGCTGTGGTGCTTGACAGTATGGCTTCTTTGAAGCTCACCCTCTCCCCCACAGAGAATAAATTCTTTTTGAGACAGGGACTCTCTATATAGCCAGGGATGTCCTGGAACTCACTATATAGATGAGGCTGGCTTGAACTCACAGAGATCCTCCTGCCTCTGCCTCCTGAGTGCTGGGATTAAAGGTGCACACCACGGTATCTAAGTGACCATGCCTGGCTGCAGCAAATGAAATTCTTAAATATATATATATATTTAAGCTGGAGTAACAGGTGAGTGTGATGTCTGATTTGAGTGCTGGGAACCAACTCTACTCTATCATCCTCTGCAAGAGCAGTAAGCACTACTAACTTCAAATCCATTTTTTTCCCAGCCCCATAAAGACAACCTCTTTAAGTTTTTTTTGTTTTTTTTGGTTTTTGTTTTTGTTTATTTTTGGAAACAGGGTCTCACTCTATAGGCCCATCTAACCCAGAACTTGATATATATATAGACCATGCTATCCTAGAGTTCACAGAGATCCATTTACCTCTGCCTCCTAGGTCCTAAGATTAAGGTGTGTGCACCACCACATCTGGTGATCATCTTGAAAAATAAAATTCTTTTGTGTGCACATAACTTGTGTGAGCAGGCGTGCCGTGGCTCACGTTTCTGGAGGACCATTTTGTGGAGCCCATTCTCTTCATCGACCCTTCTGGAGGTTCTAGGCATTAACTTAGAAAGCACCTTTCTCTGGGGAGATGCCTCAAAGCCTATGATGATGGTCTTGTGTGCTGAGGCATAGTTGCCCACCCCACCCCCCTGTCCCCACCCTGCCCCAAATATCCATGTTCTAATTACTGGAATCTGTGACAGTTGCTTTCTATTAGCAAACACTCTGTAGATAGAATTGTTTGAGGTGCTGAAATGGGGAGACATCTGGAATATCTAAGTGGACTCTGTGTTTGAAAGAGACAGAGGAAGGCTTGCCCTAGACCGAGGCCATGTGACCCCAGAGCCAAAAGCTGGTGTGACCTGGCCAGAAGCTGTGGGATGCTAGCCACCCCTGGATGATAGAAAAGGCAAGGACAAGCTGGGCGTGGTGGCGCATGCCTTTAATCCCAGCACTCGGGAGGCGGAGGCAGGAGGATCACTGTGAGTACGAGGCCAGCCTGGTCTACAAAGCTGAGTCCAGGATGGCCAAGATAACATAGAGAAATCCTGTCTCTAAAATAAAAACAAGAAACAAAACAAAAAGGCAAGGAGAAAATTCCCTCTCCTGTCAGCATGTTGGTGCAGGTACCTTTTGGCCTCCAAAACTGTAAGGGAGTAAATTTCTCCTGGTTTTTAAATTTTTATTTATTTACTTTATGCATATGAGTACACTGTCTCCATGCACACCAGAAAAGAACATTGGATCCCATTATAGATTGTTGTAAGCCACCATGTGGTTGCTGGGAATTGATCTCAGGACCTCTGGCTGAGCAGTCAGTGCTCTTAATCTCTGAGCCATCTCTCCAGCCTGCACTTCTGCTGTTTGTAGTGATTCTCCGCAGAAAAGCTGTCAATAGTACAGCTGACTTGGAGTGAGGTTTGAGCCTTGTGGCTGCTCACTGTTAATATCCTTGGCCAGATACTATCCTAGAATTCTTTATATGATGGAAGTGTATTGACTGAGTTAACCACGGAGAGTCGACTGGGCCGTCAAAGGAGTCTGGAATCCAAAGAGGGTAGCCAGAAGCAGAAACCTGGGGGGCATCAATGGGTGACCTAATTAGATCACCCCCCAAATGGCATACCTAAAAGGGAGGCTTGCCAGGGGCTGAGCCTTATACACTCCATCTTTTAGAAACATAAAAAGGATCTGAGAGAGAGAGAAAAAAAAAGCTAGCAAGGAGGGCGGAAACCAGGAAGAGGTGAAGTCGGAGAGAGTGAAGCTGAAGAGAAAGTGAAATGAACGCTTGGCAGAAGAGGAGAGAGCTAAAGCCTCCTGCATTCTGGGGCAGGGAGGCAGCAGCAGAACTGGCCACTTCATTTGGCAACACAGAGAGATGCAGACCCATAATCCCAGCAAACCTAACGCGGAGGCAGGATTCAAGGTTACCTTCACTACACAGTGTGCTGGAGACCAGCCTGGACTACATGAGACCTTGTCTCAGGCAAAACAGAAAACAGAAAGGTGACGTTGGAAAGCGCCATTTGCAGTGGCTTGACGGAAATAACTCCATCAGAGTCACTGGTACAGAATGTTGAAATCAAAGAGTCTAAGGAACTTCTCGAAGGAAAGATGATGGTAGAGGGTTATGGGCTGCAGCTGCAGCCTAGCGGTTCAGAAAGGGCTCTAGTTGGCTTCAGGATGCGGATGCTGCAGCTCGCTTTTGCTTGGCGGCAACCGAGAGGCAAAGATGCTAAGTAGAATGAGCGATGTCAGAATCTCCTGACAGGCATACAAGACTACAATTTCCGGCAGGCTTCGCGCGGGGAGCCCAGTGCGCAGGCGTACGTCTCTGGCTCCCGGCAGCAAGTCCTGGCTCCAGCCTCCCGACGCCAAGGGGACGGTTTCTTCTTAAAGGAGAAACGGCGGCGGCGCGCGCGGTGGGCCCCGGTTCTCCCGTGGCTCTTGGAGCGAGCACGCGGGACCGGGAAGCGCAGGCGCAGTGTGGCTTAAGGCGGGTTGGGGCGCGCAGGTAAGACCCCGGCGTAGGCTGACCGGGTGCCCTGGCAGTGCTGGGTGGGCCTCCCCTGCATGGGAGGCACTGAGAAGGCCGAGGCGCGGCTACACGCACACCCCGCCGCCCCCTGGACAAAGAGGGCAAGTTTCCAGTTAAGGTCTTTAACCCCTACCTGTGGACCCCCCGGTACCCTAGTGCCCACCCTCCCTCTAAGAAGTAATGGCTAGATCCGAGAGCCGCGATTGCTGCAGAGGCAGTGTGGTCTGGTGCCCGTTCAGTGCTGACGGAGCGGGGGGCTCTGTGTGCCCGGAGCGCCCCGATGGCACCACATTCCCCAAGCAGGCCCGGGGCGCGCATGGCCTCTCCGGTGGCAGATGCATCCCGCCGGCGGAGGGAGAAGCGCAGACAGCTGGACGCGCGCCGCAGCAAGTGTCGCATCCGCCTGGGCGGCCACATGGAGCAGTGGTGCCTCCTCAAGGAGCGGCTGGGCTTCTCCCTGCACTCGCAGCTGGCCAAGTTCCTGCTGGACCGGTTAGGGGCCAGGAGGGACTGGGGCGGGCACCGAGGCAGATCCCCCAGCCCATCCCTACAGCTTCGGGTTTCTCCCTTGGGTGGGCTGGGTGAGCCCTGCCTTGCTCCTCCTCTCAGCGCTCCAGCGAATGGGAGGTCTGTGGGTTTGGCCCCTTTCAGTGGGGGCTGAGGGAGGTTGGCTTCCTAGTCGCTGAGCTGAGTTGACCCAAGCTCTTCTCTGGCAGGTACACCTCTTCAGGCTGTGTCCTCTGTGCAGGTAGGTAAAAGAAGGTAACAGGTAGCGGCGGCTCCCAGACACTTATGCCTACAAGAGAACTGGATCAGAAGCCGTTTATGTGTTTGGTTTGGGAAGAGGATAAACCCGAAATAGCCTGTCAGGGTGTTGGGGTGGGTGGGTGGGTGGGTGGTCTGGGCTAAAAACAAAAGCTTCTCTGGGGGCTGAAGCGGTGGCTGGGTGGTTAAGAGCTTGTTCTTTTACAAGAGCAGCCAAGTTTATTCCCAAGCACCCGTGGCAGGGGGCTCACAACTGCGTGTAACTCCAGCTGCAGGGAGATCCAACATCTCTGACTTCTTGGAGCACCTGCACTCATGTGCCCTCACCCAACCACCCCACAGATACATAAAGCAAACTAAACACAAGATATTTTTAAAAGAATGCTTAAAACAAAGCAGCAAGACAAAACCGGATAAGCCACATCTGGGCTGAGGTTGCCCATGGGTTTACAGGGACAGGATGGTCTGAGTGGCTTTCTAAGTGAAAGGGCTTTCCAGCCTTGCCTGACTGCCTCTTCTTACCTCCAGGTCCAGGGCCTGTGCCCCCAAAGGGTCTGCAGTACCTGGTGCTCCTGTCTCATACCCACAGCCGGGAGTGCAGCCTCGTGCCCGGGCTTCGGGGGCCTGGAGGTGGAGACCGGAAGCTTGTGTGGGAGTGCTCAGCAGGCCACACGTTTTCCTGGGAACCTTCTTTGATTCCTACACCTTCAGAGGTGCCTAAGCAGGCCCCCCTTACACACACTCCTGAGGGGACCTGGTGCTCAGAGGTCCGGAGGAAGCAGGAACCTGAAGGTAGGGTCTTCTTTAGCTCAGACTGGTTTATAAAACTCACCTTTTTATGGCTCAGTGGTTAAGAGCGCCACCAGCTCTTCCAGAGGTCCTGAGTTCAATTCCCAGCAACCACATGGTGGCTCACAACCATCTAATGTAATCTGATACCCTCTTCTGCAGATAAGCACTCATATGCAATAAATAAAATAAATAAATCTTTTAAAAAATCTTTTAAATTGTGATTTGCTTATTTGGCTGTGATTAGGGTCTCACGTGGCTAAGTAGCCTGGTTCTGCCTCCACCTCCCAAGTGCTGGAGTTACTAATCCTTTTATGCTCGCAAAGTAACATAGCTTCACATGCATTGCTAGGTATAGGAGGCGAAACTGCATCGTGATAGTTCTACCTTTGACAGAAGCTAGAAACCAGGTTTGAATCTGTAAAGTGTGCAGCCAAGCCAACCGGGTTGCCTCCTTCTCTTATGACCTGCTTGTGCCAACAGGATTGGGATGTGAACAGCAGGAGAGCGCTCAAGACACCAGGCTGTCCAGGTGAGGGGCAAGGCAGGTCTGCAGAGGTAGCGGGGGTGAGGTGGCAGTTTCTCAGGCTTGTCTCTCTTGAGCTTGCAGGGGAATAGAATCCTCGCTGGAGACCTTCCCGCCCCCAGGAGAGGACCAGGATGTGGAGGAGGAGGAGGAGGAAGAGGAAGAGGAGGAGCTGCTCAGTGATGCCAGCCCATGGACCTACAGCTCCTCCCCAGATGAGCCAGTTGGGATTGAGGGAGGATGCTGACCAGCTTGAGAGAGGGAGGAGGCAGCTGGCCTTATAGCTCAGAGATGTGCCAGCCAGAGGACTGGATGGTCTTGTTGCAGGGTGGGCAGGACAGATCCTGGGGAGAGCGGACTGTAGGCTTTGGGGGATGTGGCAAAGGGCTCTGGGAGGCTGATAGCAGAGAGCAGGAGAGCGCGCTGTGGGAGTTGGGGCTTTTCTATTGAGGGGTTAGGACTAGGTCACGGGTGACGGATTGCCCAGAGAGATAATGCCCCCTTCCTGCTTCTCTCTCCAGCAGTGAACCAGATGTCCCTAGGCCACCTCCATCCCCTGTTAGCCACACACCCGAGGAGGGAGAGATCCCGCCAGTGCCTGCAACGCTCCCCACTCCGTGTGCTGTTCATGCTGCTTCGAGCTCCATAGCTGCTGTGACATCAGATGCTGAGGTGCAGCTGGGACTCAGCAGGACCCCTCAGGCCTCTGCAGAGCTGCAAATGACTGAGTCTCTGGACAGGTAACCTGGTGGCTGAGACACAGAGGGCAGGGGTGTCCTGGGTGTGTCATTCTTGAGGCCTTTGGCTTCTCCTTTGCTACCCATAGCCCTGGGAGTCAGGCCCGGTCTGCACTGCACCCGACCTGGGATGAGGATACTGCCCAGATTGGGCTCAGGAGAATTAGGTAGGCCTAGGGTGGTGGGGCTCTGGGGAGGGTCAGGAGTGAGGCCGAGCAGGCAGGAGTCCTGCCCCCATTCTCCCCCACCAGGAAAGCTGCCAAAAGAGAGCTGATGCCCTGCGACTTCCCTGGCTGCGGAAGGATCTTCTCCAACCGGCAGTATTTGAATGTGAGGGAAACAGGTTGAGGCCCGTGTGGCCACTGGGGCTGGGGAGGAAGCTGAGGTGTAAATAGAGCCCAGCTGTGGCCCAATTGTCTAGCATGTGCAAGGCAGCACTGCTGTCTTTGGTGCAGAGGGAAAGGCCCGTGCTTCACAGTCAGTAAGGGCCTCTGGCCCCACGTGTAGGGAAGCCCAGAGGCATGGGGAAGTGTAGGTGGACAGGATGGGCCTGAGAAGGGCATCAGTGGGTCAGACATGAACCTTGTATGTGGGAGAGTGCAGCAGCTGCTGTAGTTAACTGTGGAAACACGGGATTAGAATGCAGGCGGCATCCTGTGCCACCCATGATCCAGGATGTGACCAGCTCACCTAAGAAGGCCTTGCTCGTTAGGGAGTTCAGATGGAAGCACGTCTGCCGTGTGTGGGTGTGGCTTAGTCGGGGAGCACTTGCCTGTCACATGCTGGGGCCTGGGTGGGAACTCCAAACTGAAAAAAGAAAATAGAAAAACAGAAACAAAAACCAAAATATCCGAAAGGACCCCTTCCCCTCAGCAGCGCTTTACTTTGAGAGCCTGTGGGCCTGTGTATTTCCAAAGCAGATTTTAGGAGAAAGCCACACGTTGGTGTGTATAAAAGCAGTAGCAAGAGACTGCAGCGCATTACTAATGTGGGCTGTTGTGCTCACCTCAGCCACACTCTGCCCCTGGCATACAAGGTGGCATTTTGCACAGGGACATTGTAGTGATGATGTGCAAGGAAGTGGGCATCCAGAGGGAACAGATGAAGGCAGTTAACGGTCAGGGTGGTAAGGTAGCTAGGCTCCATAGTGCATAGGTAAGGGTGAGGCCAGAATGGTGGCCCAGACACTGAGAGAACTGTGGTGGGGAAGCCAGGGTGGAAGAGGAGCCTGCCTGCTCACCCAGCTCCAGTCAGTCTCCTTGGGAAGGCAGCCATCTGTCCGACGCTTTTCTCTCACCCACCCGCCAGCACCACAAGAAATACCAGCACATCCACCAGAAGTCATTTTGCTGCCCTGAGCCGGCTTGTGGGAAGTCCTTCAACTTTAAAAAGCACTTGAAGGAACATGTGAAACTACACAGCGGTAAGTGGGGGGGAGGCGAAACCCCTTCAGCTGCCCTGGGCAGGACTCGAGCCCCCTAGTCCCTGTGTGCATTAGAAGGCCTTGCCTCCTTGAGGTTGTTAATAACCCTAGTCAAGTGTCTACTCCTGTCACTGAGGGTCATGAAGAGATGGGAAAGCAGGGGAGTGTGGAGAGCAGGAGAAGCACTACACGTTGCTTCTGTAGTGAAAGAAGCCTTGCAGCAAGACCTGAGTGAAGCGAGGAATGGGCGGCAGGTGGTGGGGATGGGGAGGAGGCCTCCAAGACCACAGTAAGGATGATGTGGCTTCTGCTTTGAGGTGGGACCATTGTGAGGTCTTCTATAGCGGAGAGATGGCTGACTTCCAGGGATGGCTGTGGCAGCTCTGAGGAGAGTCAGGGCCTGTGGATGAGTAGAGATGAATGCGCACTGATGGTGATGGCTTGGGCCTGCCAGCCATCGTTGGTGGGCAGCGGTTGGGACTCTTAGGTGAGTGCAAAAGGGCTGGGTGAGAGGGATGGATGAGCCACAGGTGGGACTGGCAGGGAGAGGGACTCAGAAGATTACAGTGTGGGCAGCTGGGTAAAAGCTGTTGCGTTCCTAAAAGCAAGGAAGAGGCCAGTGGGTAGGAATCTGGGTTAATATATGATAATTAGATGTCAAGATGTGAGTATGGGGTTTATAGAGTAAGCAGAAATCTGTCATTAGCATGTGGGTAGTGCTTGGAGCCATGAGGGAGGGGTGGAGATTTGATGTGGTCCATCTGCCCTCAGAGGGCAAGCCTCGGGGAGAGGAAGGCAAAGAAAGTAGCACTTGAGGAGACAAGTGCAGAAACTGCTCCAGGAAGGAGCGGGGACAAGTTGACAAGAGATGCAGGCCAAGGAAGGGGGACCAGAGGACGAGACAGTGTGACAAGAGCTCTGGTGTGGGAATGGCAGCCAGAGTGGAGTGGGTTCAAGGCGAGCAGAGCTGAGGGCGTGGGAGAGGCTGCAGTTCTGCTGGGCAGATAAGTAAGGTCTTAGAGGGAAGGTGCAGAAAAGCTTGTGGGGTGGAGTAGGAAAGGATGGCTTGCTGACAACAGGGTGGGAGGAGACTTTGATGAGAAGTGAGTTCTGAGAGGCAAGGGGGAGGCATCCACACATTCACATATATGGGCATGGGGTGCTAGTTAACTGGTGGATTTGGGGGACAAAAGGTGTGGCACTAGAGTGCTGGAGAGAGCAGATGATCTTCAGGATTCTGGACAGTGGGCACTGCAGAACCCGTCAATGAAAGGAAAGACCATGGTGGGGGCGTTGAGTACGCATGTCTGTCACCAAGCAGGCCAGGGGCTAGGTTTGGCAAGCAAGTACTGCTAAGGGACATGATAGGTTGGTAATGTGCGAGATGGCCATAGAGACAGCTGTGAAAATGGAGCCAAGAGGGGAAGGCTAGGAGAAGGTAGTAGGGATGGACAGTGGCCTGGAATCCTTAGATTGCCACACTAGGACAAGGCAGGAGGTCTTGGTTGGAGCCAGGATGCTTGAAGTGTTTGAGGTAGCACAGTACTTGGTAGTGATGTCTGAGCTGTGTTGGGGGATAAAGCGGGGAGGAGACGGATACGGGGCTGCTGGATGCAGCAGGGGCGGCTGGCAGGTGTAGAGGCCTTGAAGCCAGAGCTTGTGGTGTAAGTGGGAGGGATGGAGGTGAATTATATGATGGCCAGGGCTTCAGAGAGCTGTGACAGTCTGAAGGGCACCGCGGGAAGCGAGGACAATGTTTCTGCTGTAGGCCTGTACGTCTGGTGCCATAGGAGAGAAACCCCAGCATCCTGAGAGCTGCTGTGATGATGGGTCATAGCAAGTGCCATTGGAACTAGCAGGTTCAGTGAAAGGAGAGAAGATGTGGCCGCTTGCAGCCATGGCACTCGGGGTGGCAGGTGGACCGGGCACCTTGGGGCTGGACTGAAACCCCAATTTCTGACTCCAGGCTTATGTGTGACTGCCACTTGGAACTTCCTATTCACAGAAAGCTCCAGCTTTCCACTCATTACTCCTTTGACAAAGACCCAGCCTGAGGCCCCAGATAGGGGAGGTGTGCCTGTGGCCCAGGGCCTTGGCAGTTGGACCTAGGCACTAAGGGTGACAAGAATGCAGTTTTAGATGCCCCACTGTCTATCTCCTTCAGGTTCAGGACCAATCAGGTTCAGGAGGTCAAGATGCCTATTAGGGCTCAAGACTTCTGAGCCCCACTACTGACACCTTCTGTTGGGGGTGGTGGGCTAAAGCCTGAAGACAGATGACCGAGTGTCCCTTGTGTGCCTACAGACACCCGGGACTACATCTGTGAATTCTGTGCTCGTTCTTTCCGCACTAGCAGCAACCTTGTCATCCACAGACGAATCCACACAGGAGAGAAGCCCCTGCAGTGAGTGCCAGGGGCCATGGAGGGAGCTGGTATCTGGCAGCCAGGCAGTGGGCTGCAGAACCCCAGGGAGGTGAAGGTGGACCAAGGCTCCTTCCTGTCTCTGGCTCCAGGTGTGAGATATGTGGGTTTACTTGCCGTCAGAAGGCCTCCCTAAATTGGCACCGACGAAAGCATGCAGAGACTGCAGCTGCCCTACGCTTCCCCTGTGAATTCTGTGGCAAACGCTTTGAGAAGCCAGACAGCGTGGCAGCTCACCGCAGCAAAAGTCACCCAGCCTTGCTCTCAGCACAGGAGTCACCTGGCTCTTTGGGGTCTAGTCCCAATGTCTCTGCCCCTGAGCCCCTGCAGTCTCCTGAGGGTGCTAGCCTCTGCACCTCTTCTGACTCCAATCCTGAACCCTCAACAGCCATCTCTTCACCTGGGGTAGCAGACCTCAGGGACACAGAGAAAAGTCAGGTGATGATCCCCAGGAACTAGGGTATTGGAATGCAGTTGAGGGTAGGGCATGGCTGGGCTCCAGATACCTGGCTTTAGCCTTCAAGGAAACAATAAATGGTATTTTACACAAGTGTGAGCAGAGTATATGCTTTTGTGCTACAGATGTTAGGATCTGGGAGTCTTTTGAAAATAGACCCCACTCACATGCTCAACTTCTTTCTAGACTTACTTGCAGACTCCCTGCAGGGTATAACATCTGCCTCAGCCTAGGGGAAGGTGGCCTAGAGAAGGAGGCAGATGACACGGTCCTGTCTAGCATTTGCCTCTGTCTAGCATTTGCCAAACAGCTGAGCTAGGAAAGAGTTCACAGTGGGTGGGTTTTTGAGAGGTAAATGGACTGTGGATCCATTTGGACAAATGGACTTGTCAGTGGGTTAACCCTTCGATCAGTTCATAGCTGAAGGCTATCAGGCGGTGAGGCCGGTCACTGGGGAAGTGTCTTTGAAGGGTATCTTGTCCCTGTATCCTGCCCCAAAGTAGGTGGCCTGTTGTGCCTGTCTAATTTGGTTCAGGATCAAAGAAGTGGGGCCAGCTGACAATGGAATAACAATATGGAAACCATGAGCCAAAATAAATCCTTAAGTTGATTTTCTTAGGTATTTTGTCACAGCAGTGAAGAAACCACCACCAAAAGGGATGACATCTGGGGACTGGTTCTGACAAAGGGGCTTTTGGTGTCACAAACCCAAGCAAGTAACAATTTCACCAGCTATAAGCAGTCATTGACCAATTCCAGGCTTACATCCTGTCCTTGCCCAGGACTTCAGGGAACTCATTTTCACAGGCCTTGAAGCTTCATCTGGAAATAATTTTTTGTTCACACAGTGCCACTGGGCATTACGGACCCACAGTCTTGTGCTGTATCCCAAGGCAAACATTTCCTACCCGGCTAGAGAGCTGTCCTAAGAGCCACTTATTGAAAAAAAAAATTATACTTCTTTGTGTGTGCACATGTACCACAGTGCATATGTGTTCACGGGACCCAATTCAGGTTGTCCGCAGGTACCTTTACTTGCTGAACCATCTTGCTGGGCCCTAAGAGTCATCTTGTCAAAGGACACATGGATGGCCAGGCTGAGGACGCTGCCTATCTTTGTGCAGGCTGATTACCTCTGTAAGGGAGTAACTTGCTAGAGATCCTGGTCCTTTAATGAAGGGAGCCATTCCAGCCTCCCATGCTGCCTTTGTTACCTCTGCAACTACTTTTCTCAAACAAGACAAAGCAGTAGAGATTAACAGGCAGATAAGAAACAAGGGTCCTAACCAACAAATATATTGCCTGAAGAGGCAGCAAAGATAGTGCTAAGGCCCCATACCTGCAACAGAGAGCAGGTGGCAGCCCCAGAGTGCACACACCCTGGCCTGTCTTGCACAGGGGTGTGGTGGTGGTTCTGACTCCTAGTACTCAAGAGTTGGGGATACAAGGACGGATAACGGGAGAGCTGGAGAGGATTACCATTTAGAGACAAGGCAAGGTAGGTGAACGGCTAGCAACAATGCAACAGCAGCAGGCCTGGCTTCCCAAACCATTTGAGCTGCCCTTTTCGTAGGGGCTGAATGTGTTCACCCAGCCACCTCGTGGAACCCACTTAGCAAGTCTCCTGAAATGGAGACACTAAGAGTCCTGGCTTCTCCTGTTCCCTTGGCCCTGTGAGGGCGAGGGGGGCACCTATTGTCACCTCAGTGACCACAGTGGTAGTAGTGGCTGCAGCTGCAGCTGCAGCTGCCCGAGCACGTCTATGGGACCGCTGGTGCTGGGATAGTGACCGGCCGTGGCTAAAGAACTTGCCACACTCTGTGCACTCTGCTGTCCGCTCACCTAGGTGTGTCTTTCTGTGCAGTGCAAGCTTGGAGGCAACACTGAAGGATTTGCCACACTCTGGGCACTTGTGTGGTTTATGGCCTGCATGGTTGCGCAAATGCACATTTAGGTTGGAGATGCAGGTAAATCGCTTGCCACACAGCTCACAGTGGTAGGGCTTTTCCCCAGTGTGCGTGCGCAGGTGTTTGGTGAGGTCCGAGCGGTCTGTGAAGCCCCGGCCACACTCCGGGCATGGGAAAGGCCTCTCCCCTGTGTGGCTGCGCTGGTGCACTACGAGGTCATATCGCTGTCCAAAGCCCTTGCCGCAAGTAGCACATATGTGCGGCCGTTCACCCTGGTGGCTACGCTGATGGCGTAGCAGTGTGGAGCTCTCGCTGAAGCAGCGTCCACAGTCGCTACACGCATACGGCTTCTCCCCAGTGTGAGTACGCTGGTGCCGCACCAGTGTGGCACTCTCCAAGAAGCCCTTGCCACACTCAGGGCACTTGAAAGGTTTCTCCCCAGAGTGCCTCTGGAGATGTCGTGTAAGTGTGGAACTCTTGCTGAAGCTCTTACCACACACGGCACACTGGTGGGCCTCAGCGCCAGGGTCACTGAGGCTGGGGACCACGTGGATACGGGAATGGTTCCGCAGCCCAGCGCTGCTGTGGAAGGCCCGGGGGCACTGTGTACAGTGGTAGAGCGTGCTGGGGGAAGGAGCAGTGGCAGTGGCAGTCTCTGGCGGGTGCGCCCGTGCCAGGTGGAAAGGAAGGGCGCTCTGCCGAAAGGAGCGGGCACACAGTGGGCAGCGGTGGGGCTTCTCAGGTGGGTGCTGGCGAACCCGATGCAGCAGCAGCGCAGGGACATGAGGGAAGCGACGACCACAGAGGCGGCATGGGCAGTTGTGGCTGCGCCTTCGGTGCGTCCCCAGGTGCAGGTCCAGCAGACTGCTGTGACTGAAGCTCTGGCCACACTCACTGCAGATATAGAGGGTCTGGCCAGCATGGGTCCGCCTGTGCGCACGAAGGTCTGCGGCTCGAGCACAGCGTTCACCACACTCTAGACAGCGGAAACGCTTGTCACCACCATGGGCACGTTCGTGCCGCAGCAGCACTGCGCTGTACCGAAAGCTCTTGCTACACTCACTGCAGGAATAAGGTCTTTCCCTAATGGTGGCCACGCCTGGCGCTGTGAACATGATGTCACCTTTTCCAGTCAATAATTTGTGGTTTTAAGGCCTGGAAGTACCAAAGGAAACAGGCTAAACTGCTCTGCAGACTCCAGGGCTGCTTCTTTCAAAGGCACATGTCCCGGCGGTTCCAAAGGCAGGCTACAGCTGGGCTCATCATGGTGATCCCTGCAGAGAGGTCGCCCCGAGGTCAGCACTGGCTGCAACAAGTTTGGCTGGGGACACAGAAAAGGCACCTTGAACTCTCTAAGTCTGTAACATTAGCTAATCAAGAGAGGAAAGCCACGAGTCCCACAAATTCAGAGGGGTCTCTGTAGTGTCTAGAAAGGAAAGAGGGACAGATCACACCTGCCCATGAAACAGTAGGTATGGATTCCAAGGGGTGTGTGTGTGTGTGTGTGTGTGTGTGTGTGTGTGTGTGTGTGTGTGTGTATGTGTGTGTGTGTGTTTCTTTGCTAGAACTAGGAACCCTCATCATTGCTGGAGAAGCCAAGAAAGAAATGCCTGACTTGTTTTCTGGTGAGATTTGGGCCCCTAGGAACCTCTCATTACCTGGCATCCCTCCTTGGCCATTTTAATGCATCCTGGGTGGGAATCCCTTATTTACCAGAAAATAGGTCTGACACATTTGCTGACCCAATGGGTGACACAGCTGCACTGATCTAAGGACAATACCTCACACTGAGTGTCCTATGCTGGTGACAGATCCCAGGCCCTCAGGGAGCAGTCACTGGTAAAGTCAACCAGGATAAGATAAACCTTTGTTTTTATAGACATGAGACACCACACAGGGTACCCTTTAGTGAAGTGTGCTCTCAGATCAGCATTTTTTTCTTTCTTTCTTTTTGGTTTTTCGAGACAGGGTTTCTCTGTGTACCTTTGACTGTCCTGGACTCGCTTTATAGACCAGGCTGGCCTCAAACTCACACTGGTTGCCTGCCTCTTCCTTCTGAGCGCTGGGATTAAAAGCGTGCCCCACCACGCCCGGCAAATAGTTACTTTCTTGTGGGAAGTGAAAAATCTATCCTAAAAGCCCGCATGTTGGCTTGGCTGAAGAACACACTGACTTGGCCTCTACCTTCTGTATGTCAGTGGATGAAACCTGTGGCCAACAGCAGCAGGCCTGAGGTGTGAGTTCAGGGTCTGATGCCCTCCACGCTGGGTGGAAGGACCCCCAGTGCCTTTTTTCTGGAGGAAGAACGGACTTTCTTTCTTTCTTTCTTTTATTTTGAGGCAGGGTCTATCTATGTAGTTCTGGCTGTCCTGGAATTTGATACATAAAACAGGCTAGCCGTAAACTCAAGAGATGTAGCAGCCCCTGCCTCCAGAGAGCTGGGATTATACCACCATGTTGAGAGACCCACCTGCCTGAGTGCTGGGATTAAAGGGTGCATCATCACACCCAGAGAAAGGTCTTTATCTCACTCATGTGTGCGCGCGCGAGCGCTCTTTCTCCCTCCCCCTCCCACCTCCTGCCTCCTTTTTTTGTTTTTTAGACAGGGTTTCTCTGAGTAGTCTTGGCTGTCCTGGACTTGCTTTGTAGACCAGGGTGACCTCTGCCTCCCAGAGTGCTGGGATTATAGGCTACAGGTATGTACTGCCACGCCTGAATGAGGAAGGTATTTCTTAAATGGTTATTTTTAAATATTAAAACTAAGGGAGAATAGTGCCTCGAGTTATCATTTCCTACTTACCTGATATCACTCCACTTTCTGTATGTCATGTCCCTTAACCACCCCCCACCCCCGCCCGCAAATCTGGACTATTTAAAACCCCAGACATCTTATTTAAAGATGCTTTTTAAATCTTGCAAAGCCGGGTACCTTTGTAGCCATAGAACAGACTTTAAAGTAGTTAACTCTGAATCCTCCAGGAGGAGCTTTGTTTCTACTTTTAATTTAATTGTAGTATTTATCTTATGTGTATGAATGTGTGTCTATGTAAGGATACATGCATGAGAGTGCAGGTACCCAGAGAGACCAGAAGAGGGCATCAGATCCTCCGGAACTGTAGTTATAGGCAGTTCTGAGCCACCTGAAGTGGGCACTGGGAAGTGAACTTGGGTTTTATGCAAGAACAGTATATACGCTTAACTGCTGAGCCAACTTTCCAGCCCCTTATTTTTATTTTTGAGCCAGGGTCTCGTTATATTGCCTTGGCTGGCCTTGAACTCACAGAGAACTTCCTGCCTCTATCTCCCACATGCTGGTTATTTAAAGAAAACAAAAACCCAGTGGCTGGTTTCGAAGGTACAAGAGCAATGCTCTGACTCACCTGAGGTCTCTGGGAGGCTGGTACCTCAGCTTCTGGGAGCTCATCCTCTCCAGTGCGTCCTAGGGATCACGCCCAAGGAAAGTAACCCCCACACACAACACATATGTACACATGAAAGGCAAATAAAATAATATTCCATCTCTTCCTATAACAGATATGAATGTAGGGTGCAAGCTTGCTGTGTGGCTTTTTCACATCTCTTCCTTACTTCATCCCATTACATGAGCAAAGAGGTCCTTGCCTAGGGTAGAAAACATAGAAAAAAATGTTATAATGCTTAGAACAGTTAGAAGTTATCCTAAATATCACTAATCTGAGAGTGAGTCTTTTTAAAAATTTTTTATTTTATTAATTTATTCATATTATATCTCAATGGTTATCCCATCCCTTGTATCCTCCCATTCCTCCCTCCCTCCCATTTTCCCCTTACTCCCCTCCCCTATGACTGTGACTGAGGGAGACTTCCTCCCCCTGTATATGCTCATAGGGTATGCTCAGCTCTCCTTGGCTGAGAGAGAGTCTTCAAGTGTTATATAAGAAGTATACTTTAATTTGGAAAAAGGTAAGAGCAATTACATGGGATGAGCAACAAGTCCTAACTGTTGAATACTTTACTATTTTAGTGTCTTTCAAGCATAGTTTATCACAACTCCAAGTCACTATCAAAATTAATCACGCTTTGGTATAGTTATTAACAGTCTGCTGTGCGAATCCAGTCAGTTCTCTCTGGGTGTCTCTTCTGCCATACCAACATTTCTTGGATAGGAAGAGAGACCCAAGGCAGGAGTCATAGAGGCTGTCCAGCTTGAAGCCAGAGTTGTTCGGCCAAGTTGGCCAAGTAGGAATGAAGCTGAGGGACTTGCCCAGAGCTGTGCTAAGAGCTGCGTGTACCAACTAAACATTTCGAAGAGTTGTGATGCTCAAATGCATTTATTTACAAGTTTTAACATGAAAATGATAGATATGCAAAATAGCTCATCCACACTGTTTCGGGTGGAGATGTACCAAGTTTTTTCTAGTATGCACAAGGCCTTGCGTGCAATCCCTAGCATTACATACACACACAAAATATGGTTAACATTTTATTCCCACTGGAGCAATAATATAAATACCTTCTAAATCCTGAGACAACTTAGAGGAAGAACAGTGTCCCTCAGAGGCTGGTATTAGAACAACGTTGCTGCTGGGCGAGGTGGTACACGCCTTTAGTCCCAGCACTCGGGAGGCAGAGGCAGATAGATCCCTGTGAGTTCAAGGCCAGCCTGGTCTACAATGCGAGTCCAGGACAGCCAAGGCTACACAGAGAAACCCTGTCTGGAATGTGACCATTAGAGCCACACTAGACATGGAGGGCCATTTCCCTCGTACCCTGAGGCTCTAGTCCCTGGCCATCCCTTCCAAAGGATATCACTCACTTTTCTGGAAACCATCTAGGAGACCTTGTTGGAACTCGGGCTGCAGGTTGAGCACCACCACCTCTTCCCGCTGCTACTGAAGAGTAAAGCACTGCTATTGCCATGGGCACCAATGCCTCACTCCACATATCTGTGTGTATGCCCCTTTCATCTGCGCAGCACTACTCTGAGGTGGTGGCGATCCTTTACCTCCCCACTCCCCATGTAAGCTGAGGGCTTGTCTAGTGACAAGAAAGGTGGCTGAACTCTCACATTCCTCAGGTCCCCAAGAGTCAGCGTGTGTGTGCTACATTAATCTTAGGGCCCTGGCCAGGAAAGAGAACTCAAATGGGGGCAGGAGCGTAGGGTAGGAGTGTGGACTGTGCCTCTCCAGTGAAAGTGACTTTTCTGTTGGATTCTTCCTACCTCTAGGAAGCTGAGATACTGTTGTCCCTTAGGTTCTGTGACCCCTGAAGTCAGGCAGAGGCAATCACCCATTCCTTTCCAGATGGGATGTGAGTGGAAGGGTTTATGGCCATATTCAAGAAGCTGGCTGGAAGAGGAGTGTTAACAGCCTCCACGGCAAAAACCAAGTCTGATCATGACACAAATACAAATTCAAAGTTTTGGTTTCATGAAGACTGAAATCTCAGAAGGCTAGAGATTAGTAGGGAGGGAGGGAGAAAATACAGACTGCAAGAGCTTATCCTTTGTCTCTCTAACAAATGTGCAAAACTGAAGTACAGAGCGGCTACATAGCTTGAACAGGAAGAACGTGGGAGAATAGACTGTCCCCTCTCTGGGCCTACCAGTAAGATGGGCACACATAACACAGCCTATTCTGTTAGAAATGACATGCAGTCACATGTCCGTTAACAATGGGATGAGTCCTGAATTGTGGGCTTGTCCTTGTGAATATCACAGAATTTACTTATACAAATTCAGTTATAACATTACCAAGTGATTGAATCTTTTTTTTTTTTTTTTTTTTGGTTTTTTGAGACAAGGTCTCTCTGTGTAGCCTTGGCTGTCCTGGACTCACTTTGTAGACCAGGCTGGCCTCGAACTCACAGCGATCTGCCTGCCTTTGCCTCCTGAGTGCTGGGATTACAGGCGTGCGCCACCACGCCCAGCTTTCCAAGTGATTGAATCTTAAGGGATCACCAACACACAAACAGAATAAAATGTAGTTCAGGGTCAAGTGGCTATGTTAGTTTTATCCGGCTCTTCCAATCAGTTCTCTACGGTCCTATCTAACACATACATATATGTGTGTGTGTGTGTGTGTATGTACACACACACACACTTTGCTTTGGATAACTGGGTTGGGATCACAACCTGTGAAGCTCCCTGTAAAAGCCACACATATGAAGATTCGCAGAGCGATTAGAACTTGCATGGTGGTGAAGACTTGGATTGCTGCAGATGCAGAATCACCTTCTGTCATCTTTAGTCCTTGTAACAGCCATTTATCAACCACCTCTGCATAAAGCTAAGGTCCTTAAGAATGTGTCAGTTTAGGAGACTACTATCTTCTACTCACTCAGAAGCCAAGTCTGTCACCAGATAGTATCGAAAACCTATAGCATGGACTGACAAGACGGCCTAGTGATTTTAGGAGCAGTCGCTGTTCTTACAAAGGAATGAACCTTGGTCAGTTCTCAACACCCACCCACGTACGGTGGCTCACGAGTGCCTGTAGCGGTAGCTCCAGGGGAAGCGATACTTCTGCCCTGCATGAGTGCGCGGACTCCTGCACATTCGCAAACACGTACACACAAATAAACCCCGGGCTAGCCCGCCCGCCCTTTTGTTTGCAGGCTTTTCTCACCTGCTACCTTTACTTTATTTTGGAGACAAGGTCTCATGTAGCTCCAAGCTAGATGGATTATGGTGGCTAATAACACGATACAGGAACTTGTTCCTTATGTTTTTTGTTTTTAAAACAAAACAAAACCAAAAAAAAACCTGTTAACTCTCTCCCAAACACCACCTTCCTGGCCACCCAGGCTCATCTCACAGCACCCCCAGCCCACTAGGACCAGCACTCTGAGCTGAGGTGGGAAAGGTGGCAATAAAGTTATCTCCGCTATCTTTAACCAACTTAATAGTCATTTAGTATTCACCTCTGTATCTAACAGCGTTTGTGCACCAGAAAACATTAACTTATACCACTAGCCTCCAACTAACCTGAGAGCTAGGACAGCGTCTAAAACTTAACAGCAGGTACCTTCCCAAATGCTGTAGCCGGCCTACATCTCACGTTACCGTCTGCGGAGCTTTCGTTTTATGTTGTCAAACCTGCTTAGAGGAACCAGAAAGGCAAGCATCCAAATTCTGGTTCTTCCATGACTAACTGTGTGACCTTGAGGAGGGGACTTAGGCTGCCTGTGCCTGCAGCCTGGGATAACTCAGTACAGGAAACCATGACAGTTTTCTATGGAAAGAGAAAGGTCAAAGCCGCCAGAAACCCGAGAACTTAAGTCGCGCGGCACTTGGCGATTTGACTCCTCAGGAGCGTCCTTATTTAGGCAGACCCTGAATCGGGGGCTTAACTCACTGGCTGACTCCTATCACATTACAGCCTGCCAGGTCTTTCTGGCTCGGCCCCAAGAATCCTTTCCCACCGCGTTGGCGCACGCGGGCCTTCCTTAAGCCACCGGCGGGCGCCGGCCGCCCTGAGCGACGCGGGACTGCGGGGCGCACAGCACCCGCTTCCCCGGGTCTCCTGAAGCGGTCACTACAGGCCTGGGGACTGTCACCACCCCGTGATCCGCTCCAACAGGAAGGCGACTTCGCGGCCGCCAGGCCTTGTGGACAGCACCGCCGCCGCCGGCCTTGGAGCAACCTGCGCAGGCGCACTAGCCCGCCGCGCCTGCGCCGCTCGCCGCCCTCCCTTCTCGGCCACTTGACCCGGGGTTGAGGGGAGACGGCGGCCGCTGAGGGCCGCGGCCCCGCCCGCCATGCCAAGAGGCCCTGAACCCCCCTCACCAGTCGCCGAAGGTCCGCTCCGAGCCGCGTTCACCTCAACGCGCTGCCGACAGTGCTGGGTTCAGCGCGCGGAGGAAGAGGCGGGGGCGGGGCGGGGCCAAGAGACCGCATGCTGATTGGCCGGCTCTGCTTGTTGGTCACCGGTTGTCCTTCGATGTCTCTGGTTGCTGGGGCATCGAGCCCGCGCAAGCGCACTAGTAGCCTGCCCTGGCGGAGGGCGGGGTTAACTGGGCGAGCGGACCTGGCGATGGTGTCTGTCACCCGACAGGCCCTGCTAACCTGCTTTCGGGTGTCCACGCGTGGGCCCCTTTCTACCCCTCAGAGGGAAAGACGTCGAGCCCATTGCCACGTTGAGTTGAGTCTGGGCTGCAGCAGGTTACTTTAGGGAGACCAGTTGCTGTAATCCGTCACCAAGCAAATGTCTTCCTATAATCGGTGAGGTCAGACCGGATGCTCACTATCTTGATTAATCTTCCCCATAGATTAATGACCCGCACTGGTGCACTGTTAGGGACAACGGTAGTCCTGTTCTGCTGATCAACTGTCTTCCGGGTCGAGACCAGTGTAACTGGAGACGGCTTCCAACCAACCCTTCAGAGCCGGGATGTCCAACCAGCTGCCGCACGCAGCCTAGGACGCCTAGGAACGCAGCCCAACTCAAAACCGTAAACCTACCAGGGACATAGCTCAGCTGGCCGACTGTTGGATTAGTTGAGGCCCCGGAGTTTATTTGCCAGCAAGTACCACATAAGACAGGTTGGTGGGACGTGCAGACTTGAAAATGCAAGCACTTCAGAGGTGGACGCCGCCACAGGATCAGCAATTCAAAGTTAATCGTTGCCTCGGCAGTTCCTAGCCAGTATTGATCCTGACACCCTGTGGTGCTTAGTTTTGTCAATTTGATAGGATGTAAAAATCATCTGAGAAGACCGCCTCAACGAGGAATTATATGGGTTGAGGTGACCTGTAAGCAAACCGGGGAGACATTTTCATAATTAGGTTAAGTGACGTGGAAGGCCCATCCCGAACGTGGGAGGTACCATTTCACGGATTAGTTCTGCACCGTTCAAGTACTGAGACGCTACCGAGAGCAAGCGTCAAGCAGCCGTTTGCTCGCTGCTCGTGACTGGATGTGAGGCAGCCAGCTTCCCTAAGCTCCAGCTGCTGTGACTCTGTCACAGGAACAGACTATAACCTGGAGTTGAGCGCTAAAATAGTCTTTGCTCTTTGTCAGAGTATTTTCCACAGCAACAGACATGAAACCGTCTCTTTAGAAAGAGCCTGTGTTAAAATAATAACAAAATAACAAAATTGTAATTTAACAGGTTGTGTGTATGTCTTATTTTGTAACGACTTAACAATTGTTTACTTTTTAGATGACAACAGATTGAAATGTCACACAAGATAAAAATATGGCTTTGTTATTTGTATGTATGCATGGGCTCAGTTATGTGGTGTTTTCCAGGGTGTTATCTTCTAAGTGCAGACAGTGAAACCACTAGATGTTACATATGCTTGTAACGAGTTGAGTGAAAGGCAGCCACGGTGAGGTTTTAACTTGTCATCTGCAGAACAGGTTTCACACTCTGTAGCCCTGGTTGGCCTGGAACTCAGTATATAGACTAGAGTGGCTCCAAACTCACAAAGATCCACTTGCTTCTGCCTCCCCAGTGTTGGGACCACCGTGCCCTAAATGAAGGTATGTATTATTTGATGACTAAAGGCATCTTCACACCTCACCCAATCCACACATTGCCTGCTGGGCTTTAGCCCTCCATGCTGCTCTGGACCCAAACCTTGCTTTTAATTTTCCTGTCAATTTTCATAATAAAAGTAAATGGCTCCTTTTCTGTCATTATTTTAAGCCTACCATGGTTTCTAGCCTCAAAAGAAAACACAACCTCAGGGCTATAAAGATAGCTCAGTGGGTACAGGTTCTTGTGCACAGACCTCATGTGTTGCTGTTAATTTACCAGTATGACCTAATAATGTTTATTATTAGGCCTATAATTATTATTACAACAGTATTTTCTAACCTGCTAGCAATCAATCAAGACACAGACACCTGTTATATTTTAAAATGGCCTCAGTTAACCTGGGGCAGGGCAGATACTAATGCCTTAAACTACTCCCCATGGTGGGGCAGGTATGGGATCCCTGTCCCAATCCCATGCCATCTGCTTCTAATGATTTCTATCAAGCTACCTCTCATCCATAATCCCAAATATTTGCTAATTATCATTATTTGGGCCAAGTCTCCATCCATGCTGGCCATGTGCTTTTCCTCCACTTAACCCATGATAGCTTCCTTCCCAAGATTCTCTCTGTCTCCCCCCAGCCCAAGAACTTTAGCTACTTCTATCCCATTTCCCCAGCCCAGGGTGATGGCCTTTTGATTGGTCAAACAGGTTAAGCTCTTAGGCAAGCAGTAATTAGCATCGCAATACATCCGACCATCCTCCAACACTCACGGCCTGAATTTGATCCCCAGATCTCACAAAGCATCAGTGGAGAATCAACTCTCCTGAGAGAGTTGTCCAGTGCTCTCTACACATGCACCCCAGAGGTGACTTGCACATAAAGGACTATCGTTCAGCGGAAAGTGGACAGATGATGGCATTTTTGTTGTGGCACTCTGCTGAGTTTTCAGGGAATTCGTGCCAGCTCTCTAAGCCTGTGACTTGAAAGGCATTCCATGCAAAGACACGTTGCCAAGTTAGGGGTTGTTGAAGGACAGTGTCGTAAGGAAAAGCAGAAAACTTCGTTTTGGCACACGGTGTCTCTCTTCAGTTATTACATTACCCACCAATGGTCAAATGGAATGCAGAGCTGCTATCTGACATTCAAGTTAAAGAAAAATGTGACCATGTCTGACCTTTATAGGTCTGATCTGCCCAGAGACTCACATTCCTCACCTTATTTATGGCAGCAGCTATATCTGAGCAAGTATTTTTTTTTTTTTTTTTTTTTTTTTTTGGTTTTTTGAGACAGGGTTTCTCTGTATAGCCTTAGCTATCCTGGACTCACTCTGTAGACCAGGTTGGCCTTGAACTCACATCGATCCACCTGCCTCTGCCTCCCGAGTGCTGGGATAAAAGGTGTGGGCCACCACGCCCGGCCTGGAGCAACTATTTTCAAGAATGGGCAGTGGTGGCGCACGCCTTTCATCCCAGCATTTGGGAGGCAGAGGCAGGTGGATCGATGTGAGTGAAACAGGGCAATAGGTCTAGGAAGTGGAGTGGGAGAGTCAACAAATCATGCGATGGTCTTTTCCAGTAGGCTGAGAAGCGAAACCAGACCCGCACACATGCTAGGCAAACGCTCTATCACAAGCTCAACTTTCCACAAGCTCTTCCCGGTGCCACTGCGCCTGCACATGGCTAGGTAACAGACAATAACTAGACCGTCACACACCCTATCCCATACCCAGGAGTGTGAGCATCCCTCGGTGGGAATGGCAGGACTAGAGCCATCGTGTGAGCCCTGGGAATGTGGGAGGCCTGCTGTTACTACTGCATAAGGGTGAGATGCAGTTTCAGCCACCAGGTTACTAAATCACTGTTTTCCATTATGTGTTTCCATTTCAGCTCCACATAAAAACATGTCTGCCCTCTGCTTCTGCTTCTTTTCCAAATAACTTCATAGTGGTCAACAGACAGTTTTCCAATGGTAGAAAGAACAAAGTACAGCAAAATGAAAGGTAGTAACTTAGAACTGGAACCGAAAGACTGGGCTGAATTGCAGACCTCATTTGTTTGTTTGTTTGTTTTAACAGCATGGAGGTTTTAATTAACCTCAAGTTAATGGAAAAGCACATTAAAATGGGTTCCAGGAAATTAAAGAAGATAAGTAAGAAACGTCATTACCAATAACACCAACAATACAAGTGAGTCTAATAGCTCGGCAATTATCTTTTAAGTTAGATGGCGGTGTTTTTTTTTTTTTTTTTTTTTTTTTTTTTTTTTTAGAAAGACTTTTATCATGTCTGTGGGCATGTGGATTCGTATTGATGCTCAAATGCCGTAATTCCAGGCAATTCTGAGCTCCCCGACATGGGGTGCTAGGAAGGGAGCAGCATGCTAGTCTTAATTGCCGAGCCATCTCTCTAGATCTTTGATAGTAGTCTTAATAGCAAATGATTGGGGTTCCTGTTGCTTATAGGGTGTGGTCCACTTCCCAGAAGAAAGACTGATTATTTCTCTTTACCCTTTGGTAGGCAAGCTAACTGTGAAGGGCTATCAGTCAATTAGACATAGGTAAGCTACAAAGATAGACCACTGCTAAGGTATTTAAAGATCAACACCTTTGAAGACAAACTTTACTAGCTCATGATGTCTCAGTCTTTAAGGATTAAATTAAGAAAATAGTAATGTCAGGAAAAAATTATGCCAATGTTTAGAAAGCTGAGGCAGAGGATCATAGCAGTTTAGGCCAGTACAGTAAAATTGCCTCAAAAAGCCCCCAGGAACCTGCTAGTGGATCTGCTAGTCCTTCAAACTCCTCTCTGCCTGACATGGCTATGCTCTCCATCTTTAATCTTTTTAAAATTAACGTATTAATTTAAAATGTGCACATATGTATATACACTACATGCATGCAGTGCCCAGGGAGACCAGAAAAGGGCGCGGGGTCCCCTAGAATTGGAGTTACAGATAGATAGTTCTGAGCCACCGTGTGGGTGCTGGGAATTGAAGTCAGGTCCTCGTCTCTGTTTTTCTATTTTGAGACAGGGTTTCTCTGTGTAGCCTTGGCTGTCCTGGACTTGCTTTGTAGACCTGGCTGGCCTCGAACTCACAGCGATCTGCTTGCCTCTGCCTCCCGAGTGCTGGGCATTAAAGGCATGCGCCACCACGCCCGGCTGAAGTCAGGCCCTCTTAAAGAACAAGTCAAGTTGTTAGGCTTACACAGCAGTTCCTTTACCCATTAAGCCTCTCACCAGCCCAGACCTTTGCTTTCATTTTTTATTTTCTTTACAACATATTCTAAACTATCTTTATTAAAAACTGTTTTTCAGGGGTTGGAGAGATGGCTTGGAGGTTGGGAGCACTGACTGCTCTTCCAGAGGTCCTGGGTTCAGTTCCCAGCAACCACATAGTGGCTCCCAACCATCTGTAATGTGATTTGATGCCCTCTTCTGGCCTGTAGGTGTACATGCAGGCAGAACACTGTATACATAATAATAAATAAATGAATCTTTAAAAAAAACACACACACACACAAAAAGCCAAAGAACTGTTTTCCCTCCTCAGGCCTTTAATTGTAGCACTTGGAAGGTAGGTTTTCAGGACAGTCAGAGTTACATAGTGAGACCCTGCCTCGGAAACCAAACAACCCCCTCCCCAAACAAAGCCCAACAACAACAAATAAAATAATAACAAGTCGTTTTTCTGGGGATAGAGAAATTGCTCAATGGTTAAGAGTACTTGCCTCTGCGGAGGACATGGATTTGGTACCCAGTACCTACATGACGGTTCACAACATCCCTAACTCCAGTTCTAGGAGACCCAACATCTCCCTTTAACCTCTGAGGGTACCAGACATGCATGTGGTACAAACACACACATGCCGTCAAAACACTTACACACATGCCTTCTAAAAACAACAACTTTAAAACGAAAACTGCCAGCTTTTGCAGTGCTAGGCCCTGAACTCAGAACCCGGGGCCTTGCACGTGCAGGCTAGTGCTGTATTTCCACAGTCCATTTTTCCTTTTTCCTTTGGAGACAGTATCATACTGTTGTCCAGTATGGCAACCTTCTGCCTTAGTCCCCTTAAGCGATGGGATTACAGGTGTGCACCACTAACCCAGCGTTTCCCTTTTACATTTGTGTGTGTGTACTCATGTGTGCTGACTCACAATAGCCCTCTCCTTCCACCATTTGGGTCCCAGGGATCCAACTCAGGTTGTCTGACTTGGCAGAAGGTGCCTTGTAACTGCTGAGCTAACTACCAGTCCATATCTTATTTTTATTTTATTTCTGAAGGAGTGTGTGTTATCAAGGGCCTCAGGCACGCTAAGCAAACCTGTCAGTAGACTACACCCTCCAAGCCTTAAGTAGTTTTCCACAGGGTTAGAATGGAAGGAGAGAATTGGGAACCGAAGAACTCTCGGCACCTAACGTTTCCATCCAAACCTCTGTACTAAGAGAGGCACACATCCTACCAAGGTTTCTAGCACGCACTCGTCCTGTCCCTAAGATGACCCAGTCCCGTCCGCTCCATTGAAATACCTGTTTGAGAAAACTCAATGCTGCCAGGGGAATGTACTGTTTATTTAGGGCAACATCTGCTAATAACAGATTCCCAACTTCTTTTTCTTAGACTTACTATAAAGAGCCTACTTACTACAAAGAGCCTACAGTTTTTTGAATCCTTATTTTGTTGCTTTAAGGTCGTGTTTGTCTCTATTGCTCTTTAGGGGCGCTCTTCTTCTTCTTCTTTTTTTTAAAAGTATATTATTTATTATGTATACAGTGTTTTGCCTGCATATACAACTGCACTCCAGAAGAGGGCATCAGATCTTATTGTAGATAGTCGTGAGCCACCATGTGGTTGCTGGGAATTAAACTCAGGACCTTTGGAAGAGCAGTCAGTGCTCTTAACCTCTGAGCCATCTCTCCAGCCCTAGGGGCGCTCTTCTTAAGAAGCCACACATCTTTGCAATGTAGTCATTAGGAAAGACAGTGTCTTAGAGATGCATGAGAGAGGTTCTTTGGTCTAACTTTAGTCAGGCCTCTGAACCCTTTTCTAAGGCTGGCTATCTGTAAACTATCTTGTAAAATCTAGTTTTAATACAGAGGACTTTGTGACGTCAGCCACCAAGACCACCCCTCTACCAATCCTGCATGTCAGGCTCCCCAGGATTGTCTTAAGCAAGACCCAGCTAGGTTGGCTTAGCCCCCTTGGTTCTGCTTATCCTTCTCAGATTTTCATCCACTGACCCCAGCACTGATCTTTGGCTATAAATTTCCCCTTGTTCATGCTCTACTTAGAGTCCAAATCCCCCCTCCACTGTACTGGCCCCTATATCTATCTGTACAACCCTTTCTACCAGAGGTTCTCAGCCTGTAGGTTGCGACCCCTTTGGTGGGTCACACATCAGATAGCCTTCATTTCAGATATCTACAATAGATTGTTTTTGTTTGTTTGTTTGGGTTTTTGAGACAGGGTTTCTCTGTGTAGCCTTGGCTGTCCTGGACTGCCTTTGTAGACCAGGCTGACCTTGAACTCACAGCGATCCACTTGCCTCTGTCTCCTGAGTGCTGGGATTAGAAGCGACCGCCACCACACCGGGCTACAATAGATTCTTAAGTAGTAATATTACAGTTATGAAGTAGCAATGAAACAATTTTATGGGTGTGTGTGTGTGGGGGGGTCACCACAATATGAGCAACTGCATTAAAAAAGGTTGCAACATTAGGAAGGTTGAGAACCGCTATTTTGTACAGCCTTCCTAACCGTTCCTTTAACAAACCACGGAATACTTTGTTGTTTGTTTTTCGAGACAGGGTTTCTCCGTGGAGCCTTGGCTGTCGTGGCTCACTTTGTAGATCAGGCTGGCCTCAAACTCAGAGAGGCCTGCCTCTGCCTCCCCAAGTGCTGGGATTACAGGAGTGAGCCACCACAAAACACTTCTTGACACGGAACAGAATCCTAACATAACTGCCAACAAGAAACACGCTGGCCTCAGGGCATCACCAGTGACCAGCTCTGTAATTCCTTTCACTTCTGACTAGGGAACCCTGGCCTCCTTCCCCTTTCACATTGCCCGTAAAACACCTCAAGACCCCTACACAAATAGGAATGCAGTTCTCGACTATTAAAAAAAAATCTTTTATTCACCGCTTTACCAAACAGAAGTTCGACAGCACCTCAATGGGAGGAGAACTCGGCCCTGATGGGGGCCCATCATCATGGAAGAGCCTGATCCAAGGTCGTCAGGTCTTTGTACCCCAACCAAGCATCCCACTCAGCAGCTCTTCCCATGGCCTCGGTGCGTCTTGCACAGCCATCCGTAGCAGTGACGTCCAGACCACCCATGAACGGATCAGGGAGTGATAAACTGGGCGAAGTTCTTAGTCGTTGTCTTGGAAAGTGCCAACGGTGCGGTCCTTGGCGGGCGCAGCAGCGTAGCTGGCACCCAGTGAGGCTCTCTACTTAGCGGGAGAGACGGCGCCGGCTGCAGGGCCCGTGAGAGGTTCGCTCACGGGTCCTGACACAGAGTCCTCTTGCTTACTTGAAGCTGGGGTGTGTGTGGGGGGAATCACCTTCGGAAAACAACTTTTGTTTTTATTAGTAAACTCTAGACCCGAGAGCGAGGGGAAACCACCGAAAGCGGAAGTCGACAGCACCACCTCCGGTTCACGCCTGCCAGCGACTGTCCACAGCGGCAGCCCCCTTTGCCGTAAAGCAAGATGGTCGCTCTCCTCTACGACACTATTACTAGCATTTCTCTAGGCGGGAGGGACTATCGGTTTCCACCACGCGCTGAAGTTTTCCTCTGTAGCTCATATTCACCTACTCATTTCAGTTAGCACTGATTTGAGGGTGAAATGGAAGCTAAGAAGGGCAATGTTAGACATGAGTGAAGCCATCTTGTACGGACGCTGACAGCTAACACGCCGGGCGTTGACTTTACAACGGGAAAGGCTTGGCCGAGAGGAAGGGAGGGGAATAGCATCGCTACGTGATGGCGTATTTCCGTTTCCCCTCCTCCGGGGCGTTTTTTGGTTGGACCGTCTTGTTGCGGGGAGGGAGGGAGAAGATTGTTTGCTCCCTAGACGCTCCCCGCACTGCAAGGTAAACTGAGGTAAAGCCGGGAAGGCGATTTTGTATTGGTCTTGGTCTTATGGGATGGCTGGGCCTCAGACATGGGACCGCGGAAGAGTGTGGTGGTGTTTTCTGGAGGCTCGGATGATCATCAGGGCTGGAAAGGCGAGGTTGGGGGGCGATAGAAGGCGAATTGCAAAGCCGGAGAGGGTGGACGGGGACGTGCTGGAGAGAAAAAGGGTGCGGAGGAGGGGGGGGGGGCTCAGAGAGAAGTTTTAGAAGGTGCTGACTGGGGAGGAGCTGGAGTGAGAGGGACGGGGGCAGGAGCAGAGCCGGACCTAAAGTCCTTGAGGGCCTGAGAAAAGAAGTTGAGGGTGGGACTGGTCGGCCCGCCGGCGTGGATTTCAGGGATACAGTGGTGTCTCTCGGAGACCCAGGACTTGGAAGAGGCTGCTGGCCAAGGTTCTGATGTTGACATCCTATGTAACTTGGCCTTTGTTTCTCCCGCAGCTCCCCAGAGGCACATCTCCTAGCCTCTGCTCGGACCTCGCCTTCTCTCCATCTGCCACCACAGCCTGGAGGCGCTTGCCTCCACCCTCCCGAATGGTGCTCCTCTTCGCAGGCGTCGGCCCAGGATTCAGGCCCCCTTGGCTCCCTGATTTGGAGCTGTTGCTGTTGCTGGGGTCTCGTGGTGGACTCCCTGTGGTGGGGTGTGAGGACCTTTTGCACAGACGAGGTTTTAGTTATAGGGACCTCAGCGACAGTTTGAGTCTCAGCCTCTAACCGAGCGCCAGGCTCTCCCGCATCCCTTCTTTTCTGCCTTCGAGAAGAGAAATCCCTTCTCTTTGACATCCAAAGCCCAGGAAGCCTCAAGCTGGGGCCCTGGTCCCAGCATGTCAGCCCTCTCTTGTGCATAGGGCTCTGCCCTCTTCCAGCCAGCATGGCTGATTTCAAAAAGGCTCCAGGGGGCCGGGAGACTCCACAGGGGGAACTGCGGCCGGAGGTGGTGGAGGATGACGTCCCTAGGAGCCCTGTGGTGGAGGAGGCTGGAGGAGGCAGCAGTGAGACCAAACTGTCCCCTAGAGAGGAGGAAGAACTGGACCCTAGGATACAGGTGAGGCGGCCGAGAGGAAGAAGGGGAGGGAAACCCAGAGTCCAGGCTTGCTGAAGAGCTGGCGATGAACCTAGGCTCTCACAGGGGAAAGAAAACAAGCATGTCCACAAAACATTGACGTTTAGTGTGACAGGTGCCAAAAGAGCTTCCTGATGTGCTGATGGGAGGGCTGGGACCCTCCCTGCCTGGGTGCTTGGAGTATGTGTTGGATGAAAGTATACTTTAGGTTGGGCACAGAGCCATTGTTTTTCTGAATAGGCAGAGGGATTGCTAGCTCAGGCAAGAGGAGGTGGCAGACTGGGAGGCAGTTTTGAGGCGAAGTGAGGGGAATCTTTTCTCTTTTCCTACCTTCTCAGCAGCGTCTCTCAGAGTGGTTGAGTTGTGAGACCTTTCAGGTATTTGAAAGGCACTGCGAGGTTTGGGCCTGGTTAGCTGTAGTTTTTTTCAGAGTGCTGTCTAAGGAGGAGTGGATGGGAAAGCTTCTTGGCCGTTATGTGCCTGTGTGTTTGGAGCCCAAGCCTGCCATTTTGGTGGGTTGCCTCTCTGGGATTCTGTTATTGGGGAAGTGACTTAATCTGGGTAGCCAGAGCATCCCAGAGCTTGAGTTCTTGGTCTTCTCCGGAAGTCAACAAACCTTACTGGATGACGCTAGTGAACTGCAAAGAAAGCAAAGCTGGTCCTGGTGTGTGGGTTTGAGTGTGTGTGTGTGTTGTCTATAATGGAGCTTTGGTGAGCTACTCCTTGGCATGAGTCAGTAATTTATTTCTGCTGTGCTTCATGATGCTGCATTGAAAACAACTCAGCTTCTCTTGCCCATTCTAAACACTCATCTTCCACTGAGAGAATGCATTGATGCATGTGTGGTTTTTGAGAAAGATAACTTTGACCTCAGTTTGTCTGTAAAGTGAGTAACTTGGTTTGTCTGATTTGCACAGCTCCTGTTTCCTGTGCATACAGGTCTAGAATTCTTTTTTTTTTTTTTAAACAAATGCTTTTCCTTGTTTCTTTGGTAGAAGTTTCTAGATAGTGGGTTAGGAAGGAGCTCTCTCTGTTCCTTGAGGAGAAGGGCATGCACTCCTTACAACTCCCTGAAACATCCCCTGTTCTGCTCTGGAAAAGCCTTCTCCTGATTTCTTTCTTTCTTTTCTTTTTTGAGACAGGGTCTCGCTGTTAGACTTGGCTGTCTTGGAGTCGCTTTGTAGACCAGGCTGTTCTCAAACTCACAGGGAGGGAGTGATCCGCCTGCCTCTTCCTCCCCAGTGCAGGGATTAAAGGCGTGAGCCACCACGCCTGGCTCTCTCCTGGTTTCTTTCATCAACCTCTTGGTTCTGTGTATTTTTCCAGTAACTATGTAGGCGAAGGCAACACACTTGTGGCTATATAGGTGCAATCAATTCACCTAAAAGATGCAGTTCTGAACTGCAGTGACTATGCAGATGGGACGTTTCTGCCGTCACAGTTTCTCTCAGATGAGCTCTGGGAGCGTTGGAATGTCCTGAGGATGTGTCAGGTCTGCTCACCTGCAGTGAGCTTGCTGTGTGATGGGTACTAGAGGGCCAAACTGGAGCCTTGTATGTAGGCTGCGCAGGGAGGGAAGGTCTTGCGTCCAGCCCTATTGGATGGCACAGGTCGACCAGTTCCAGCCTCACCAGGTATTAAAGTCTGGAAAAAACAGCCTGATGTGAGGACTGCACAGTTTTGAGGTGGAGATCACACGTTTGCCCTTCTGTATTGTATTCTTCTGGGTGCCGGGAGGCGAGTTACTGTGCTGTTTGAGGCTCGTGTTGTGTTGACAGTGAATGTGCTTCACGTCTTTCAGGGAGTGTCTGTTTTTCCAGATTCTCAGCACATTTGATGTGTCTCCATTAACAGACCCATCAGAGTCCGCTAGAGAGCTTGAAAAGCATTTTCATTTACTTTGCTGAATAGGATAAGATTGACATTAAAGCGCTCCAGGGCCGAGTCCATTACACAGGGTTAGCCCAGGGTTCTGACCTGTTTTAGACTTTTTGTGTGTGTGTGTGCATTTTTCAGAAATGATTATTCTCAGGGTGAGGCTCCCTCATGCAGGGCTGGGTTCCCATGGCTGACAGGCAGAAAGTTCACGTCCATCATCTGGTGGGATCCCTCTGAAGAGGTGGGATACTAGGCCATACCTGCTTACAGTATGTGTTTGCCCTTTCAGAGAAGGCTGTCTCCATCAAGGTCTCATGGGCTCTCCTCCAGCTTTTGGAAAGAGGTCTTAGTGGATGGGAGTCGGGGTGTTGGTTAAAGGGTTGGCGATACGAGAATGGGCCTGGCTAATCTGGTTCTCTGCCTCTTTTTTTTCTTTTTTTTCTTTTTTGGTGAGACAGTGTTTCATGTAGTCCAGGGTGATCTTGAATTCCCCATATAGCTCATGTTGGCTTTGAACTCCTGATCCTTTGATCTCTGTATCCTGAGTTCCTGCATTTTAGGTGTGTGCCACCATGTGTGGTGTACTTCCTTTTTGATGGGTACATTTTTAAGATCTGTAGACACAACACTCTCTGCACTCCCGGTTCTTCAGGATGACTTTGCAACCTCAGTGTCCTCATCTTCAAGTGTCAGCTTAACTCTCCAAAACCAGCCATCGTCACCCTGGCCCTGTCCACTCATCAGCTGCTTGAGCTTTCTTTTTGGTAGTCTGTGGAAGAGGGACCAGGAGCGTCCAAGGGTGGAGCAGAAACATTTGTAGTCCAGCACTCATGCTTTGACTCAGCGGCCTGGCGTTCTGGGAATGCACCCAGAGCGCCCCAAGAAGGTCATGCTCCTACTGGCTGCTGGCGTTCTGACAGGTGATGCATGCTGACTCAGACCCTGTCTTCCCTGAGTTCCATTTTTGCTGAGTGCCAGGAGTTCCTGGTGGAACAGGCCAAATGGAGCGCGTTGCTGCCTGTCCACACAGCACTTTGGGAGCCCGGTGGCTTCCCACTGTGCCTTGCCTTGATGCTTCAGCTTGGCTGCTCTTCCTCCCTGTTGGTCATGGTTGTCAGTCAGTCTGCTGGGGGCTTCTCTCTGTCTTGTCTTGTTAGCTTTGTGAGCACTAGGTTTCTTTCTTTCTTTTTTTGTTCAGGCTGACCTTGAACTTATGATCTCTCTGCCTGAGCTTCCCAAGTGTTGGGGTTACATGTAGATGCCACTATAATTGGCAGCAGGTATTTTACTTTTTTTTTTTTCCCAAGAGGTGCCATTGAGGTGCTGGTTCCTATATTTACCTTAAAAGACAAAAGCAAGAGCCAGGCATGGTGGCGCATGCCTTTAATCCCAGCACTTGGGAGGCAGAGGCAGACAGATTGCTGTGAGTTTGAGGCCAGCCTGGTCTACAAAGGAAGTCCAGGACAGCCAAGGCTACACAGAGAAACTCTGTCTCAAAAAAAAAAAAAAAAAAGACAAAAGCAGAAAAACCACCACAGGCTTTTACTCTGTAGCCCTGGCTGGCCTTGAACTTGCTATGTAGACCAGGTTGTCCTTGAGCTCACGGAGACTTGTCTGTCTGTGCCTTCTAAGTGCTGGTATTAAAAGCATGAACCACCGTGCCCAATCCTGTTTTTACTTTTTATTTTATTTTATTTTTTTTGTGTGTGTGTTTTGTTTGTTTTGTTTTTTGAGACAGGGTTTCTTTGTGTATCCTTGGCTGTCCTGGAGTCGCTTTGTAGACCAGGCTAGCCTCGAACTCACAGCAATCTGCTTGCCTCTACCTCCCGAGTGCTGGGATTAAAGGCACGTGCCACCACCGCCTGGCCTGTTTTTACTTTTTAAAGGTGAGGTTAATAACTAGCTGAGTGTGGTGGTATACAGTTTTGTTTTTTGTTTCTGTTCTTTTGTTTTTTGAGACAGAGGTTCTCTGTGTAGCCCTGGCTGTCTTGGAACTCACTCTGCAGACCAAGTTGGCCTCGAACTCACAGAGATCTGCCTGCTTTTGCCTCTGAATGCTTGGATCAAAGACATGTGCCACCACTGCCAGGCAATTATGGTATATTTTTAATCTTAGCATTAAGGTCGCTGGGCCTTTTTTTTTTTTAATGGCTTTTGGAAAATGAACCATTCCATGTGAGTTCAGCACACTGTTCTGTGAACGGCTGTGTGAAGGAGGATCAGCCGGATCGCGGCTCTTTGAGGTAGAGCTAGGCTGTGCATAGGTTCCTGCCCTTGTTACGTGTTCCACTGTAGGTCTGCGTTTGCATTATCTTTGCGTTACTGAATGCATGGGTGCAATTTCCTATACTGTTAGTTTTTTAGTGTTTTTTCGAAGTGTGCACTCATGTGTCTATATTTTAGAAATAAGTGAGATCTTTCATTCCAGCCCAAGCCCCTCCCTCCCCAGGGCCAAGCGAGGCGAATGGGAGCCAACGTCACATCTATGCAGATGGGGCAAGATGGGGATGTTGCTGCCTGGTGCCGCTCGTGGATGAGCAGCAGGCAGACTGAATGGGCTGGTGGAGGCAGAGCCTGGAGTGAGCACCTGCCCTGTGGAGCCTGTAGCTAAGCACCTGGCATTTCCAGACAGAGAGCCCTTGACACTGCCCAGCACTCTATGGAGTTTCGTGGGTCACCAAGATCTGCCATTGGATGTGCTGTATTAGGCAAGGGAGACTAATTCGTGGCCAGCACCCTGTCCAGCTCTGGCCACATCACTGAAAGATCCAGGGTGATTGCATGATTTTCTTGCAGGCCCAGGGACCAGTGGGACATTAAACCAGCATATCTAGTGCCCTTTCCCCAAGGTCCCTCCTTGCCACTACAAGATCATTGCACTGGGGACTTCTGAGATGGTTAAGAGCATGTGCTGCTCTTTCAGGGACCTGAGTTAAGTTCCCAGCACCCATGTTGGACAGCCCATAATCACTTATAACTGCAGGTCCAGGGGGGTTTGATGTGTCTGGCCTCTGCAAACAGCTGCTTTCACATGCTCACTTCTTCCCCATACTCCTAATTTAAGAAATAAGTAGATAAGAAAAGTTGTACTGTACTGGATGGGATCTGGGATTCTGTCCTTGTTAAGAGGTCAAAACCCCTCTTGGAACCCTTGCCTGGTCTTGATAGTCCACCAAGCCCTTGTGTTTCTGTGCCCTGCATTTCTTTGGGGGCTCTTTCCTCACTTCTCCCCCCTGGAACACACACATAGCTTTTACTTTTGTTTCTGTGCTTCCTCCAACTCTTCCTTCCATTGCTCAGACTTGCCCTCTCGTGTCCCAGCCCGAGTGGCCCCAGGCTCTGCGGCCTCCCTCTGCCCTTGGGCCTCTGTTAGCCGGCCTTGCTCTGGTGCCGCCCTCTCACTGGTCTAGCTGTCTCCCCTGGGGCACTTGTTCTCCTTTGCCTTCTTGCTAAGAAGATGTACTCCATGCATCCTGCCCCTGCCTAGGTAGGTGGCCCTGCTGTCTATGGGCACCTGTGCCCATTTTCCCACAGATTTATTACTGCCAAGACCCTGTTGCTTAATGATGTGAGTCACCGCCTCTGTGTGTTCTGTGTTCCACACTCCTTTTTAAGGTTTATTTATTTTATGTATGTGTGTTGCCTTCACTATGTATGTGGACCATGTGCATGCCCTGGGAGGCCCGAGAGGACACTGGATGCCCTGGAACTGGAGTTACAGATGGCTGTGAATGTGGGTGCAGGGAACTGAGCCTGGCTCCTCTGCAAGGGCAACAAGTAGTCTTAACTTCTGAGCCATCTCTCCAGCCCGTGTTCCACATTTTTCTCAAAGCACTGAGCAGTAAGCATGCGCTGAGTGAGTGGTTCTCCTGGCACAGGGGGGAGACTTTTTCATATCCTAGGAACCTTCTTCCCTCACTGGGAGGAAATGATACATCCTGGTGGAGAGTGAGGCTCGCTGCCACCTGGCTCTGTGCACGGCAGTACTGCATTCCCTGACCTGGAGTTTCCTCCTTGCAACAGGGTCTGGACTACTCATTTAAGTGAACTATGAAGATTACCTGAAACTGTCCTCGGGTCTGGACAGGGTGCCACTGGGACACTTTTCCAAGTGACTCATTTGTTTCCCAGTCTTCTGGTACTTTCTGTTTTTCCTGCCTGCCCAGCGTAGTTCACTGGAGGCTGCTTCCCTGTGTTCTAACTCACCCTTTCTTTGGCAGGAGGAGCTGGAGCATCTGAACCAGGCTAGTGAGGAGATCAACCAGGTGGAACTCCAGCTAGATGTGAGTGCCTCTTCCCTCGCAGCCTTGGCTTGCTCTCTAGAGATGGCTCTGTGGTTTCCTAGATGGAGACAGTGGTGGAGGAAGGGGTGTGTCTGAGAAATGAGGTTCTGAGACTTGTGTGCCTGTTTTCCATATTCCTTTCCAGGAGGCCAGGACCACCTATCGGCGGATCCTGCAGGAGTCAGCGAGGAAGCTTAACACACAGGGCTCTCACTTGGGGAGCTGTATTGAGAAGGCGCGGCCCTACTATGAGGCCCGACGGCTGGCTAAAGAGGTATGCCTGTGCTCTAGTTTTATTTCTGCCGCTGTGACAAATACCAAGACCAAAAGCACTTTAGGGGAGGAAAGGGTTTATGTGACTTACACTTCCAGGTCAGTCCATCATTGATAGACGTCAGGGCAGGAACCCAAGCAAGAACTGAGGCAGAACCATGGAAGAACCCTGCTTGCTTGCTCAGCTTGCTTTCCTATATAGTCCAGGACCACCTGCTGAGGGAATGGTGCCACCCACAGTGGGCTGGGCCCTTTTCCATCAGTTAAACAGTCAAGACAGTCCCCCATAAACATGGCCACAGGCCAATCTGATCTGAGCATTCCCTTAGCTGAACTTCCCTTTTTAGGTGACTCTAGGCTGTCGAGTTGACAGAACTAAGTGGGGCAGTTTGACCTGTAATCAGGGAGGGCTTCATTGCAGCGTCTGTCTCTGAACGAATTGGGGAATAAAACACCACACTTAAGGGCTCCACCATGTTCTAATTAGCCTGTGAGTTGAGGGGGTTCTTAAGTTGTAGGAAATGGGCTCCCTGGGCCAGTGAGGTGGCTCAGTGGATAAAGGCCTGATGACCTGAGTCCATTCACTGCGATCCACGCAGTGAGAAGGGCGAGAACTGACTCCTGCGTATCGTCCTCAGATCTCCACGTGCATGGCGTGGACACACCATGTACTGAGACACGCAAATATATTGTTTTTAAATTATATGTATTATCAGTAGGCCCAGATAGCAACCAATTAAGACACAGACACGTGTTATATTTTAAAATAGTCTTAGTTAACCTAGGGCAGGACAGGTATCAATCTTCTAAACTGCCTCCCATAGTGGGAGAAGCATAGGATCCCTGCCTCATCCCATGCCCTCTGTTTCCAATAACCTCTATCAAGCTACCTCCCATCCATAATCCCAAATACTTGTTAATGTTCTTCATCTGGGCTGGATTCTCCATCCACGCCAGCCATGTGCTTCTCCTCCACCTAACCCATGGCGGCCTTCCTCTCTTCCCTTCAGGTCTCTCTTCTTCCCAGAATTCCTCTCTCCTAGTCCCACTTATCTCCTTTGCCCTGCCCAGGTGGGATGGCTTTTTATTAAAGAAAAGGTGGGTCACACAGACAGCAAGCAGTAATTAACATCAAAATACATCAGACCATCCCCCAACACAAATACATGCACATACACACAATAAGTACATAAAATGTAAGAAAGTGGATTCATGGCCAAGAAATGGCTGAGTCCTGTTGAGAAAATTTTGTTCAGTCCCACTAATGGCTTCATTTTTTCAATACTTCCTTCTCCCTTCTCTTCTTCACTCTCTGTTCCTGGGAAAACAAGAAGTCTACTGCTGAGTTCCACCCACAGGCCACACCTGTTGATGTTTACATGTCTTCTGTGTTTAAGTAGCTAGGATTTAGCGTGTATCTACTATGTCCACTGTGACATTCATATTCTCTCGGTCTCTCCTGCATCTCTGTCTCTCTCTTTCTCTCTGCTTGAGACAGGGCCTCTATATGTATCCCTGGCTGTTCCAGAACATTCTATGTAGACCAGACTGGCCTCAAACTCAAGAGAGATTTGCCTGCCTCGGCCTCCTGAATGATGGATTTAAAGGCGTGTGTCACCACGCACTGCCTTAATAAGTCTGTTTTTGTTATTTCTTTGTCATTTAATTGTATTAAATGTTTAAATGTATTAAAGTTTGTGACCAATATAGTTTCTACACCATATTATCAACTTAGGGATTTATTATCACCATATTATTACTTATAATTCAAGTTTTATTGTAAATTTTATCCAACCTAGCTGTTTTACAGTCACTTTGTATATGAGAACCACTTCTTAGTAAACATGCATTTTTTTCAGTTTCACATTTTCAACCAATTAAATTTGATGACAAAAGAGAGCTTCTAATTATATATGAATTTGACAAAATATAGAAATAGAGGGAAAAGCAGATGTCCTCCTGCCACCCTCGCTGCAGCTCATTCCTTAGCTCTCCAGATATTTTTACGATTTGCATATATGGTAGACTTAGTTTTAAATAATATAAGATGATAACTTGCATCCACTTGAAAGCAAACACATAGACATACTCTTTGCTCAGGAATTTTACAACTCTTTTTCTTGAATTTGTATATTTATTGATACTGCCAAATTTGTGAGAGTTGTCTCTTTACACTAATACTGTTTGTAATTCTCATTTATCCCTCAACCTATAACAAAACTTTGACTTCGTAATTTATGCTAGTTACTTTGTCAGATGTACAGACTATTCGTGTTTTCAGACACGTGCAGGGCACTGATGAGATTGTATGATTTTTAAGAAAATATTGTACACATGCAGAATTTGAAGATCTCAAAGTCCTTGAACTGATTCCTGTGGCTACTTAACCCTGTGTGTTCCAGTGTATGTTCTAACTGATTCCTGATTACTGTGCCCGCTTAATCCTGTGTGTGCCAGTGTATGTTTTTACTAGCTCTAAAAGCCAGTCTGTTAGTTGCCATGAATCTGTGTGTGTGCTATCAGCAGCTAAACATGCATGCTTCCCCTTACTACTATTTCTATATTTTGCCTTTTTTTTCTTTTCTTTCTTTTTTTTGTTTTTGTTTTTGTTTTTTGTTTTTCAAGACAGGGTTTCTCTGTGTAGCCTTGACTATCCTGGACTTGCTTTGTAGACCAGGCTGGCCTCGAACTCACAGCGAACTCACCCCAAGTGCTTTTTTTTTTCTTTTAATTTAAAAACCACTTTGTTATGTATTTTACAAAAATGAGGTCATATAATATGTGTTATCTTTGTTCCTTCATCTTACCTGTGTAACTGTTATGACGTCTCTGGCAATGAAGTGCTTTGTGGGGCTGAAGAGACAGATGGCTCAGTCTTTGAGAAGTGCTTTGCTGCTAAGCCACAACCCTCGCCCAATGACTCTTCTTTTCTTTTCTTTCCTTTCCTTTCCTTAGCTTTCCTTTCTTTCTCTTTCCTTCCTTCTTTTTTCTTTTTCTTTCTTTCTTTCTTTTTTTTTTTTGAGACAGGGTCTCTCCACGTAGTCCTGGCTGTCCTGGAGCTTGTTATGTAGATGAGTCTGACCCTGATCTTGAGCTCAGAGATTCACCTGCCTCTGTCTCCTGAATGCTGGGATTAAAGGTGTGTGGCTAAACTATTTCCATTAGTAAGACATACTCTTTTAGTCAGTTTCCTGTACCTGGAAGCTGGGTTTGTGTGCAGGTTTTTGCTTACCTGGCACTGATTGAGTATCCTTTATCCTAATTTTGGGTGGAGGATGGATCGGATGTTAAATGACAACAGATACTATACTTGATCTTAGCCAATGAGCAGAGAAGCTATCTTTATCTTAATTTTGGGCTAAGAAATATTTTAGATTTGTTTTCTTCAGATTTTGGAATGTGTACCTATACATAATAATTTATTTAATTTTATTCTATTTACATTGGTATGAAGATGTCAGAATCCCTGGAACTGGAGTTACAGAAAAGTCGTGAGCTGCCGTGTGGGTGCTGGGAATTGAACCTGGGGCCTTTGGAAGAGCAGACAGTGCTCTTAACCAGTGAGCCACCTCTCCAGCCCACCTATACATAATTGAATGAAAAAAAGAAAGAAAAAGGAAAGGAAAGGACATGACTGCCCCCAGGTGTGATGGAGGAGAAAGTTTATTATAGCTATGTGGGAGAGCATCGCCAGAGGCAGGGGCATCCAGAGTGGTCATGACGCTGAGCCATGTGTGGAGAGGGGGAGGGGAAGGGAGACAGGGGAGCCAAAGGTACAAAAGGAGCAAAAGAAGGCGGGTAACCAAAATGTCTGGACTGTATAGGGAAGAGCCTCTGGGGAAGGGCAGTCCAGCCCCTGGGTTGGAGAGTTCAGGGTAGAGGGTAGAATATGCTAGCCATTACCCTGTAACAGGTAGGGACTGAGGGATGCTGTGAGAACCTGGAGGCCAGATCCGCTTTGATATGTTAAGTAGGCACCTTAGCTGTTTGTCTTGGCTTTGAAACTTAACAATAATGACATACCTTGAGATAGCAACAAAACCTAAACAGGGAATTCATATAAATTTGATAAGCATCATATATACATATACATGCATACATATATATACGATATGTGCAAATATTATTTTATTTAAAAATGTTTGTTTTTATTTATGGTATGTATATGTGTGAGTCTGGCTAGATTTTATGTGGTCACCATGCACTGGCATTATCTTTCTTCTTAATATTTATTTCTACATTTCCTGTCTAATCTGTAGAATATTACTTGATGCATCTAGTGGTTTGGGAAATGAAGCTGACATTATAAGTGGGCCTTCCTCTTTTTCTAGTCCTCACCTCTTCCAGGGATCTCATGGGTGAGCGGGGTCCTCCAGGGCTCCCCATCCTGATGGCCTTCTCCTCACAGGCCCAGCAGGAGACACAGAAGGCAGCATTGCGGTATGAGCGGGCTGTGAGCATGCACAACGCTGCCCGGGAGATGGTCTTTGTGGCTGAGCAGGGTGTCATGGCTGACAAAAATCGACTGGACCCTACGTGGCAGGAGATGCTCAACCATGCTACCTGTAAGGTAAGGGTGCTGCCCGCAGCCCCTTTGCTGTTCCTTCGCCTTACCTCTTTACTCCTTTTCGCTCCCACTCCAGCCTTTCCTCAGCTTTGGTTTCCTTTAAGGTGGAACCTGCCCTTCCTCTGCCCTGCTTGGCTTCCAACGCTTCCGCAATTCCATTTCTGTCTTAGAATGCCTCCTCTAGGCCCTGCTTCCTCTGCGTGTTCAGACCCACGAGTCCTCCCAGGCAGTGGCTCTGGATTCAGTACTTGTATGTTAGGTTCAGCGGTGTGATTCTCTGTTCTTGTTCCAGAAAGTTCTCCCTTCACTGGTCTCACACTCTGCCAGTGTATGTGGTGCCATTCTCAAGCTCCTAAAAGTAGCCTGGGAATGCACCCTGGCACGGGCTCCTTCTGCCCTCTTCAGCACAGGGCATGTGTTAGCGCCTGGGTAATGACGGTCTCTTAGCTCTTGGGATGCACAGGGAAGACGCTTTGTCTTGCTGTGGTCCTCCTGGAATGAGTGTAGCGAGAGAAGGGTCGTTGAAGCTGTGGTGGTAACCACAGGGATGGGAGCACCCGTGAGCTTGCCTGCTTCCGGGAGACAAGGTAGCTGAAGCCTTCCCCTGTGCCCTGGTCACATGCTGGTCTGGGATACACTCAGAAGGGAGGGTGTGGAAGCTAGGAGAACCCAGCATGCCTCCGGCTCTCCATAGGCAGTGCCTCCTGTCCCCAGTGTGTAACCATTGTCACTGAGGGGTCCTTCAGGACTGTGCCTGCTGCACGGCTGCTGCGTGCTTGAGGGTGTTCAACCATGCTTAGTGACTGAGGTGGCTGTGGCACCCTTCCGTGGTATCAGCAAAGCTGAGGCGCAGGTAGGTCATACAGGTGACCATAGGCAAGGCAGTGGCGGAGGCGTGTGTGTGGGCTCTGTGTCCAGAAGAAATAGTAAGCTCTCACTGCCCCTGAACCCCCGTCTGTCTCACTCTGTAGACAGCAGGGGTGGGGGAGGGCTTTGCAGACGTTCCTCCTTAGATTCCCCAGGGCAGTGTGCATATCGGCAGCCTAGAGCTGATCCAGGGATGTGTGCCAGCTCAGTGATGTGTGTCCCCTCCCAACCTGGGCCAGGTTAACGAGGCAGAGGAAGAGCGTCTTCGAGGTGAAAGGGAACATCAGCGTGTGACGCGGCTGTGCCAGCAGGCTGAGGCTCGGGTCCAGGCCCTGCAGAAGACCCTCCGGCGGGCCATTGGCAAGAGCCGCCCTTACTTTGAGCTGAAGGCCCAGTTCAGCCAAATCCTGGAGGTAGCTGTGTGGGAGAATGGGCAGGTGGAGGGAGTGCTGGGAATGGAGGAGGGTGAAAGCTTGCCAGACGAGTCAGTGCTCCAGCATGTGCTCCACGTGACCCTGCAGGAGTGGGAGGCAGGGCGAGCGCTTTGTGCTGGGGCAGAACACTGATCAAGAAGCCAAGGTAAATGAGGACCGTGAGATGTGGTGGAAGCTGGGAATGGCGGGGTGGGTGGGTGGGGACCAGCCAGACAGGAAGAATGGAGAGGAGGAGCCAATGGGGTGAAGACCTGGGAAGAAGGCTGCGTGGGCTCAGGTCAGGAGGGACATTTGGAGGGTACAGTAGGGCTGCAGAGGGTATTGCAGTTCAAAGATGCTGAGGCCGTGTAGGGCCTCTAGGGTAGGAGGGCTGACCTCAGGGAAGACATCTCATGAGTTACCTGTCTCCCTCTGCAGGAGCACAAGGCCAAGGTGACAGAACTGGAGCAGCAGGTGGCACAGGCCAAGACCCGTTACTCAGTGGCTCTTCGTAACCTGGAGCAGATCAGCGAGCAGATTCATGCCCGGCGCCGGGGCTTGCCTCCTCATCCCCTGGGCCCACGGCGATCCTCCCCTGTCGGGGCTGAAGCTGGACCTGAGGCCATCGAGGATGGGGACAGTGGGATTGAAGGGGCAGAGGGCGGGGGCCTGGAAGAGGGCAGCAGCCTTGGGCCTGGCGCAGGCCCAGATACGGACACACTGAGCCTGTTGAGTCTGCGCACTGTGGCTTCTGATCTGCAGAAGTGTGACTCAGTGGAGCACCTGCGTGGTCTCTCGGACCACGCCAGTCTAGATGGCCAAGAGCTGGGACCACAGAGCCGGGGACGCCGGGGAAGTGATGGTGGAGTTCGAGGGGGCCGTCACCAGCGCAGTGTCAGTCTGTAGCTCTGTGGCCAGAGCTGGCTTGATTTCTACCATGGGCAATCAGGGCCCCCACAGGCTTTCCCTCTTCCTTGAGTCCTGTCAGTCCCAGGTCCTGGTCTGCAGCCTTCCTTGGGCAGGGTCAGCTGTGTCTCAGTCCCGTGTCCCTAGCTTTTTCACTGTTCCTTCTCTCAGGAGGCAGCTCTCTCTTTGCCTTATCCACTCAGAAGGCTTGCTCTCTGGCCCTGTCTCCTCTCCCCCTGCTGGCACTTGAGTCTCTCTGACCTCTATCTGTCTGGCTTTTCCCCTCAGGAAACTTGGTCTAGAAGACACAGGAGATCATGTGAGAACATGAGTATCCTAGCCCAAGTGGTTGGACAAGCCCTCACCCCTTGGTTCCTGGCCCTGTCTTCCCCGCAGGTGGCTCCCCAGGGTGCCCTAGATATGCTGCTGAGCCCCGGCAGCCTGTGCTCCTGTCCTGTCCCAACCTGCCTGCGAGCAATCTATGGAATGTCCATGTCACCACCTTCTGTCAGCACCCCCTGTGACCTTAGCTGCTGTGCTGTGTGTCCCTAACTCAGGGCCAGGTGGGGGAGTCAAGCCCTGTGGTCAACACAGGGATGAGGGCTAACTCCACATGGCCCGTCTGTGTGGTGTATCTCCAGTTGGGCTGAGCCCTTATCAAGGTGCTAGTGGGTCCCTGATGGGGTCTGTGCTGGAGGGTAGAGATGTGAGATTCTCCAGGCTGAGACCTTGCTGTCCCCCGCACCCCCCATGTGTGGCGCTGGGCTTGCTTTTTCTTGGTAGTGGTTGAACTGGAGCTTGGCACCCTCCTACAGGATGGTGTTAGGGAACTTGGTGCTCAATTGCTCTCCATCGCTCTTCCTCACACCAGACAGTACCTGCTCCGGGAACCTTTGGGGAGCACTTATGTGTGGCCGCAAAGCCTTGCTTCTTATATGGGAGGAGCTGACCTCAAGTGAGGGGTCCCAGCCTCAAGGAGTAGCTCTGGGTGCTGGTGCTCCTGGGTCGTGTGAAGGGAAGCCACAGCAGATTTGGGTGCCTTGGAAGAGCTGACCTCCTGGCCCACCAGGAGGATGGGGAGAGCGCTTGCCCAGGACTGGGAGAAGAGCGCCCGTGTCTCGCATGGGATCTCCCGATGTTCAGGTTTGAGGATGGTCACAATGAGAACCTGCAGGGTTTGAGGTGGCTGTTGAGGAAGAGCGGAGATGAGGAAGACATGACTGTGCGAGTGCATGTGCTGGTGTGTGCGCGCGAAAGGCTCAGTCCTGGTTTTATTTAAATAAAATAGTTTACGTAACAGTGATGTTCCTGTCTGTTGAAAGAGGAGAAGAAAGGGTGAGATGGGGGCTCTTCAGACAACCATGCAGTCAAGACAGTAGACACCAACCGAGAAGAGGGGACAGAGGTGACAGCTGTGGGGTGGTCACACATGCTTAGTGAACAAGGCTGAGCAGACAGTGCCCAGGAGGGTGTGTTGGCTGCAGTGTGTGCTCAGGGTGGGCTTGCTGCAAGAGGGCTTGCAGGGAGGAGTGGCCACTGTTGGGGTGCTGAGGTGACACATAGTGTCCTGGGTGTGCCTGCACATAAGCACTAAGAAAGGGGAGGGAAGGCTGGAGAGATGGCTCAGTGATTAAGAGCACTGACTGCTCTTCTGGAGGTCCTGAGTTCAATTCCCAGCAACCACATGGTGGCTCACAACCATCTGTAATGTGATCTGATGCCCCATTCTGGTCTGCAGGTGTACATACAGGCAGAGCACTGTATACATAATAATAAATAAATCTTTTTTTTAAAAGGAGAGGGGAGGGATCAAAGTGAGGAGTATTAAATATGGTGTGGCACTGAACCTTGAATTTCCAGTAGACTGGTTTCTGTCCACTGCAGTATCAGGATGTATTCACACAGATAGTGACCTCTAAGTTGGAGCGTGTCTGGTTATAGGTGGGAGAGGCCTGAATATATTTAGACACGGATGGGAGATGCCTGTGAAACATCCAGCAAATTGGGTCCATGAGGAGCCCTAGAGGTGAGGATCGGGCTAGAGCTGAGGCTTGCTGCTCCCCAGTGCTGTGTAAACAGATGTGGCCCACGTCTGTAATCCCAGCATCCAGGAGGTGAGGAAAGGACTGGTTCAAAGTCATCTTCAGCTACATAGTGAGTTTGAGCCAGCCTATGCTACCTGAGACCGTATCTAAAGACAGCCATGATCCAAAGGTTTTGGTCTCCGTTGTGGCTGGGGTATGCTAAAGCTGGAGTGAGGTGGTGGGGCAGCCCAGGAGAGAAAGAATCCCCAGTGCGGTAGGGCTTTAAGTGCAAGGGAAAGGCAGAGAAGAGGAACAAGCAAAGCACCAACCCTGGGGACATGATACATGGGCCATCAGGACCCAGTACAACTGAGCAGTCACTGTACCTTTGAGGTCACCTTCCCTGATCTCTCAAGGTATGCCTTGAGTACGTGGCTTTGTGTGGGTAGACAAACCAAAAAAATCTACATTAAAGGTGCAGAGCCCTGATTATTCTGGATGCAGTGATAGTTACTATGGTCAAGCTTAGTGGAGTATCTGTATGGTTATTCTCTCTTTCATATTAAAAAAACGCCCCAAATCACTCTTAGCAAACTTTGTATTATGTAATCATAGTGCTCAGGAGTGAGCTTTTGAGACGACCCTAGCCAGTCCCAAATATTTTCTTTGATACAGATGCAGAGCTCACCTTGACTTGGCTCATATCATGGTGTTTTGTAACCTGCAACTACACCTTATGAGTCTTTGGCATTTGCACTTGTTGGCGGGAGGGCATCCATCATTAGACGCCCCTTTAAGGCTGACTGGGATCTCAGCACTGGAGCCGAAGCTGGAAGATTGGAACTCAAGATCAGCTTGGGCTGCATAGTGAGTTAGGTCTACCCGAGCTACAGCAGCACTTGTCTTAAGAATTAAAACCAGCTGGGCGCAGTGGCACATGCCTGTAACCCCAGCACTCAGGGAAGCAGAGGCAGGGGGATCTCTGTGAGCTCAAGGCCAGCTTGGTCTACAAAAGTGAGTCCAGGACAGAGAGAGAGAGAGAGAGAGAGGGGGAGGGAGGGAGGGAGGGAGGGAGGGAAGGAACATGAACATGCCACATTTGGGGGGTAGGTCAGAGGGCAACCTGTGGGAGTGGGCCAACTCATTCTACCATGTAGATGTGGTGTATTGACTGTATTCGCAGGCAGTGCACTCCTGCAGTCCTGAAGTCAAGCAGGTTTTCAGGCTTGGCAGCAAGGGTCTTCAACTGCTGAGCCATCTCACTGGCCTCTTGACAGGATTTTATTTTCTTATTTATGTGTTTATTTTCTTGGTGTTTTTTTTTCTCCCCTCTAAGACAGGATTTCTCTGCGGAGCCCTGGCTGTCCTGGTACTCACTTTGTAGACCAGGCTGACTCTGAACTCACAGAGATCTGCCTGCTTCTGCCTCCTGATTTAAAGGTGTGTGCCGCCACCACCCAGCTATGATAGTTAATATATCTATATGCATCTACAGTCTCAATCATCCTGATAATTTTAAAGGTGGCACTCTTTTGGCTTCTAGGAATAAGTCATTTATCAGCCTGTGTCATGTGGGTGGAGGTGGAGAGATGGTGTCTTTTTTTTTTTTTAATCTTCCCAGGTGAACAGTCCATCCTAAAATGGAGTCAAAGCTGCTTACTCAAATGGAGTCTCTCAGGGCAAGGCACACCTCTAAGAAAGTTTTACATTATGGAGTGGCTTATAGCAGGACGCAGCCTGAGCTCAAAACACACAGTATTTTTGTGAGATTGCCAGAAAAATGTCTGGGAGTGGTGAGACCTGCCAGACAGGTCATATATATTCTGGCCTTACGCCAAGGCTATTGTTACTTTAGCATTCTTACTTAGAAGTATATCCATATAAAAAAATGTGTTAATGCCATGGTTGCAACTTCACACAGCACATGGCAATTGTGCCGCAGTCTTAGGGGTTTCCAAGCAGACTCTAGAATGAAGGGCTCCTTTTCTTTCCCGTACCCCTATACATTTCCCATCTTCCCATCCTGTCTCAGTGTCTTAGGTAGGGTTGACATTGCTGCGATGAAACAGCACCATCAAAGCAAGTTGGGGAGGGAAAGGCTTATGTAGCCTAAGCTTCCGCATCCCAGTTCATCATCAAAGCAAGTCAGGATAGGACCTCAAGCAGAGGAGGGACCTGGAGGCAGGAGCTGATGCAGAAACCGTGGAGGGATGCTGCTTGTTGGCTTGGTCCTCATGGCTTGCTCAGCCTCCTTTCTTATAGAACCTGAACTACTAGCCCAGGGATGGCCCCACCCACAGTGGGCTGGGCCCTCCCCCATCATCAATCACTAAATAAGAAAATGTTCTACAGCCCTATGTTATGGATGCATTTTCCCTCCCTCCCTCCCTTCTTTCTGTTTTGTTTTGTTTTTGAGATAGGATTTCTCCATGTAGCCTTGGCTGTCCTGGAACTCACTCTAAACCAGGCCGACCCAAACTCACAGAGATCTGCCTGCATTTGCCTCCTGAGTACTGGGATTAAAGGCATGTGCCACCACCACCCAGCAAAGATTTAATTGCTTTTATATGCATTGGTGTTTTGATTACATGTATGTATGTGTGAGGGTGCCAGATCTCCTGGAACTGGAGTTACAGACAGTTGAATTGCCATGTGGATGCTGGGGATTGAACCCAGGTCTTCTGGGAGAGCAGTCAGTGCTCTTAAATGCTGAGCCATCTCTCCAGCCCCAGAGGCATTTTCTGAATTGAGGTTTCCACCTCTCAGATGACTTTAGCTTGTGCCAAATTGATATAAAATCATCCCGTACACTAAGCTTTTCTTTCTTTTCCTTTTTTTTTTCAAGACAGGGTCTCTCTGTGTAGCCTTGGCTGTCCTGGACTTGCTTTGTAGACCAGGCTGGCCTTGAACTCACAGCAATCCCCTTGCCTTTGCCTCCCAAGTGCTGGGATTAAAGGCGTGTGCCACCATGCCTGGCCTAACACTAAGCTTTTCTAAATGTTATTTTTATTTTATTTACATGTATGTGTATGTTTCTGTATGTGCCCAAGGAGGCCAGAAGAGGGCGCCAAATCCCCTGGAACTGGAGTTAGAGGTGATTATGAACTGCTCTGTGTGGGTTCTGGGAACTGGACTCAGGTCCTCTGGAGGAACAGCACACACTCTTGACTGCTGAGCCATCTCTATCACCCTATGCCTGTTTTTTTCAGTTGACATTTGAGCTTGGGCAGTAGAGCCTAGGTAGTTGAGGCTGTCAGGCTCATGCTTGATTGAATTCTCTTGTTCTCTCTCCCTCCCCGCCCCCTCTACCCCTCTCTCTCTCTCTCCCTCCCTCCCTTCCTTTCTTCTTTGTTTTTCGAGGCAGGATTTCTCTGTGTAGCCCTGGCTGTCCTGGAACTTGCTCCGAAGACCAGGTTGGCCTTGGCCTCACAGCAATCTGCCTGCCTCTACTTCCCCAGTGCTGGGATTAAAGGCATACACCACCATCATGGCTTGATTAACTTCTAGAAACAAACGAAAAGCTCTGGTAATAATCTAAGAATGTGTAAAGTACAGCTGGGTAGCAGCAGAGAGGAAGCAAGCCCCAAGATGTGTGTGACTGTCTGGAAGAAGTTTCCTTAGAGAAAGACTGGGTAACCACCTAGTGACTAGTAGCATAAAGGTGCTCAGAGGTGCCAGTGCCCTACACAACCGCAGTAGCTTTATTACCCTCGCTATCTTGCCCTCCCTGACGTTCCTAGGTGTGGGGCTGTTCCTGGGCTCACTGAATTCTTTGCTGTTGACAGACAAGAGGTTTATGGAGCTGGTGCCAGGTAAATCATGATAAGTGGCAGTTTAGACGGGCCCCACCCTCCGTTGGCTCCAGCAGTGTTTGCTACCCAACACTGTAACAGGAAACTAGACTCCACGAGGGAAAGAGAGTGTGCAGGATCCACAGAAGGCACGCAAGAAAGGAGTCACATTCCTGGAACTTCTTTAAAGCTTCTGCTGGAAAGAACAGATTTGTCTGTGAATCCCATCAGTCACACTCCTGGAACTCAGCCAGCTCAAAACGAGCCATTTGCCAGTCAAAATGCAGTTGCTTAGTATGGAACGTTCATACTTTGTGGGATTTTTATTTACTATTTTATTTCACTTTAGTATATGTGTAGGGGTATTTTGCCCGCATGCATGTCTGTGCATCATGTGTGAGCAGTGCCCATGAGGCCAGAAGAGGGTGTTGGATACCCTGGAACTGCAGTTACAAATGGTTGTTTCCATGTAGGCGAGCCTTTGGAAAAGCAGCCAGTGCTCTTAACTGATGAACTATCTATCCAGCCCCCTACATTTCTTCCTTCCTTCCTTCCTTCCTTCCTTTTCTTTCTCTTTCTTTCTTTCTTTCTTTCTTTCTTTCTTTCTTTCTTTCTTTCTTTCTTTCTTTCTTTCTTTCTTTCTTTCTTTCTTTCTTTCCAGGTTTTTCGAGACAAGGTTTCTCTGTGTAACAGCCCTGGCTGTCCTGGACTCCCTTTGTAGACCAGGCTGGTCTCCGCCTGCCTCTGCCTTCCAAGTGCTGGGATTAAAGGGGTGCGCCATCATGCCTGGCTCTACATTCTTTTCTCTTAATTAAGAAAAGGTATGTAGGGGGCTGGAGAGATGGGCATTGGTTGCTCTTTCAGAGGTCTTGAGTTCAATCTCAGCAACCGCATGGTGGCTCATAATCATCTATAGTGAGATCTGGTGCCCTCTTCTGGTAAGTAGGCACACATGCAGGCAGAACATTGTATACATAATAAATAAATCTGAAAGAAAGAAAGAAAGAAAGGTATGTATCCGGATGAGGTGGCATATGCCTTCAATCCCAGCACTCAGGAAGGCAGATGCAGGCCGATCTTTGTGAGTTTGAGGCCAGTCCTGTGTGCTAAGTGAGTGCAAGACAGTTAAGGCTACACAGAGAAACCCTGTCTTGAAAGCCCAAGAAAAAACCAAAACCAGAACAAGAAAAGAAAGATTTGTATTGGCAGGTGGTGGTGGTGCATGCCTTTGATCCTAACACTTGGGAGGCAGAGGCTTGCGGATCTCTGAGTTTGAGGCCAGCCTGGTCTACAGAGTGTGTCAGGACAGTAAGGGCTACCCTATCTTGGGGGGAAGGTGAGGGGGGAAGAGAAAAGAAAGATGTGTGTGTGTGTGTGTGTGTGTGTGTGTGTGTGTGTGTGTGTGTGTGTGTGTGTGTTGGAGATATGTGCATGAGTGTGGCTGCTTTTGGAGGCCAGAAGGCATCAGCTGTATAGGAGCTGGAGTTAGAGGCTTTTGTGAGGTGCCTGAACCATGCCTCTAGGCCCTGCTGTTTCTTTCAGTGGAACTTATTGGATGTCTCCACAATTATGTTCAGGTGCCTGCAGGGCCTGCAAACTGCTGCCGCAATTGATGCAGAACATACTAATAGTATTGGTATTTTAACAGCAACACATATGTGTGCACATATGCACACATGCACACACATGCATACAATTTGGAATTTTGGCAGTTTAGCTGTGTTGTCAAACTTGGTAAAACGAGTCTCCCATCTTACTGTGTTGAGTTGCATTACAGAGACGTTAACAGCTCTGTGGGTCTAGACCGTCCAACTTGTTTCCCCCTCACTCGTGCAGGGCTAGCTCAAGGCACTAAATGTTTAAGCTCTTCTCTATGTGGATTTGGCCCAGAAGCTAATATCCCATTCCCTGCATAACGAGGGAAATGCTGCTGCTTTCTGGAAGACTCTTGGGCTGTGAAAGGTCTGTGCTGTGTGGGATGCACTTTTCCAGGTTTGAACACCAAACGCCCACAGTGCAGAGAAAACAGGAGAAGGCCTGCTCACCACCCAAATGTAAAATGTGATTCAGAGGCGGCAGCCTAGAGAAGGAATTGAAATCTCCCCAGGAAGCTCATGTTGGGAGAAGGAAAAGGCTGAAGCCTGGTGAGGCCGCAGGGGGAGCCTGGCTCCGGGAGTATGAGGGCTTGCCTGGCCACCTGGCAGGAGACTGGAGCTGAGACAGTGCGGTCAGAACCAGACCATGATCAGGACTGGTTAGCAATGCAGACCCTGGGCCTCTAAACCTAAATCTCGTGTTAGGACCTCAAAGATTGACTTGGGTGGGGGGTAGGTCACTAGATTTCCTTACATGTGTCCTCTTCCTGATGTGACCACACTAAATATCTTTTCTCCGCTTTTCAGTATGAGGACAGGTAGCCGCGTCTGCCTTGTTGGAGCTGCCAGGCTCTGTCCTAAAAGCTCTGGCCACACCACAGCCTGCGGTTTGGAGCTGACAGAAACAGAGGCCCACAGGCTTGTCTGCATCCACCTGGCATCTGCTTTCATTCCTCCTGGGCTCGGAAAACAAGTGGGTTTTACTTAAAGGTGCAGATGCTCGCACTCCTTGCAATGTTCTGGAAGATTTTCTTGAATAAGTACCTCTTTATTTTGCCCACTGTCCAGAGACAGCTGTTTGCTTGTTTGTCAAAACAGTTTTCCTGACCCTGCTGACCTCCCTTGGGAAGTGTGTGCACAGACTCTTGACTGTGTGGTTGCACACACGGAGCCTGCCTTTGCAAATGGGCTTTACTGGCCGTGAGTAGTTGTCCCAGGTGCTTTGAATTCCTTTCACCTTATGAACATTTTTGAAGACATTTGAACCCCAAGATAATTTTGGAACGGCTTTATGTGACAGTCCACTCATGTTCTATAAGGCCAGAAATGACAGATCTGAAATAAGAAAAGAAAAAAAAAAAGACTTGAATTGGGTGGGGTCATGCACCTGAAGCCAGCTGAACTCTGGACATGTCAATGGATTTACTGGTTCGTGACTAAAGTGACAGCCTAGAAGAACCAGATGTGAATGCCCTCTACTTCCTATGCCGCCAACATCACACGTTGGTGGTTCACACGCAGTTCCTAAAATAGCACCACAGTCCAGGACAATGCTAGGCCAGAGCTTCAGAAGGTGCTGGGGAGCTGGGGGTGGGGGTGGTGAGGGTGGGGGTGGGGTGGGGGTGGGGTGGGCAGAGGCAGGGAGAGGCTCTTTGTGATTTTTGCCTTCCTTGGTTTTTCTGTTTCCTTTTTTCCCCTTTAGAGCTACTAGTCCTCCACAATTTTCCGTTCTAGTTGCCTTGTTTTGAGACAGGGTTTCTCTGTGTTAGTCTTGGCTGTCCTGGACTCGCTTTGTAGACCAGGCTGGCCTCGAACTCACAGCGAATCACCTGCCTCTGCCTCCCGAGTGCTGGGATTAAAGGCGTGCGCCACCACGCCTGGCTTTCTAATTGTTGTCTTTACAACCAAACCAAACAACAAAATGCATATATTTGTATCCTCCATAAATGTTGGATTGTTGTAAAGTTTCTCAGTTTATTTTCAGCCCTCCTTTCCCTTCCTTCCTTTTTCTTTTCTTTTTTTTTTAAATTAAAAATGATTTATTTATCTCTTCTATCCCCCCCCCCCCCCCCTGGTGTGTGTGTGTGTGTGTGTGTGTGTGTGTGTGTGTTTTGCTCATGCCACACCACATGTACATCAATCGGAAGACAGTTTTCAGGACCTTTCTGAGGTAGACTCTGTCATCAATGTGGGGTCCACATTGTAGTGTACTCCAGGCTAGCTGACCTACAAGCCCCTGGGAGATTCTCCTGCCTCTGCCTCCCATCTTGCCACAGGAATGCTGGGCACACATCCGGCTTTGTCTGTGGGTTCTCAGAAGTGGCCTCAGGTTGTCAGGCCTGCAGGACCAGCACTTTTACCCCCAAAACCATTTCTCAGGCTCTTTTTCTTGTTTTTCTTATGTAGACCAGGCTGCTTCAGATTCACTATGTGGGAGAGGTTAGCCTTGAACTCCTGACCCTCTTACATCTGCCTCCCAGTGCTGAGATCCCCAGCATTGCAGCTCCCTTCCTTTCCTTCTCCTTCCCCTCCTCTTCTTCCTCCTCCTCCTCCTCCCTCTCCTTCCTCCCTTTCCTTTCCTCCTTGCAGAATTTCTATGGTGCTCAGGGATAGCCTCACATTTTTAATCTTCCTGCCTCTGCCACTAAGTGATGGAACACAGGTATGGGCCACCATTTTCTCACCTGAATTTCTTTCTTTTTTCTCAATAAGTTGTTTATTTTAGTGTGTGTGTGTGTGTGTGTGTGTGTGTGTGTGTGTGTGTGTGTGTGTGTGTATTGAGTGCTGGAGAACATGTATGGTGGTTAAAGGACACTTATAAGAGTTGATTCGCTCCTTCTGCCATGTGGGAGCTAGGCATGAACTCAGGGCATCAGAGTTGGCAGTGAGTGCCTTCACCTGCCAAGCCATCTTGAGGCCCAATTTGAAATGTCTTATTTTTTAATTAAAAAATTTATTTATCATATATGCACAGTGTTTTGCCTGCATGTACACCAGAAGAGGGCACCAGATCTCATTATAGATGGTTGTGAGCCACCATGTGCTTGACTGGGAATTGAACTTGGGACCTTTGGAAGAGCAGCCTCTTAAGTGCTGCGCCATCTCTCCAGCCCCCAGTTTGAAATTTCTTTAAAGAAGTGTTGTTAAAGACAGCACAAGTAAAAACAGCCACGCCATCAGCCATCACCGCTGGAGCACTAGTGTCTCGCTCTGAGGCAGATCAGGCTCGTCCACTTGCCTTTCATGTGGTACCTGGGCAGCTCCCACCCAGGGTAACACAGAGGTGACCGAGGAGGAGGAGGAGAGCTCAGAGCCACCCTCCTTCCTTCTCGCCCCTTCTCTGCAGCTCCTTGCTCCTCCCGAGCTCCACGCCCCGTCCATGTCTCCCTCCATGAAGTCTTCTCTTTTTCTATTCCTTCTTTCCACACCCCAGGGAACCTCTGTGGCACCCCAATGGACCCAAAGCCTCACCCTCTACTTTCTTCTGGAGTTTCTGATGCCTTGACCCTAGGATGTGGCTCGGGGCAAATGCAGAGTGTTACCCGTCCGTGCCTTCTGGGTTTGGAGGGTGGATCGAGACAAGGCTCCTCAGCAGAGGAATACACACTTCCTGCGAAGGAGGGCTGAGCATTTTTGTGTTCTTCTTAGCACGTTGTTCAGCTTCCTGTGAGGGAAGCAAGCTCTTCCCGCTCTCTGACTTGGATGGCTCCACAGAGAAGATCGCCCTTAACAGAACCGCGAGAGGATATCGGACTTCTTCCTGGCTTGGCTCACAAGTCTCATTTGTTAGGTATGCGGGGCCAGCAGCTAATTGTTTCCTGGACTATTTCATAAAAGGATGGGTGAGGCACATCTCATTTCCCGCCCAGGTTAGTATATTGAAACTCATCATTTTTACAGAATATGAAGGCGTGACTCACAGAGAAGTGAGCGCACAGCTTATAAACGCCCACACTGGGTTCCAGACAAGCCCGGGGCTCTCTGTACACCTTCTTGACCACTTGTGAAAAGAAGAAGATGGAGGAGGAGGAGGAGGAGGAGGAGGAGGAGGAGGAGGAGGAGGAGGAGAAGAAGAAGAAGAAGAAGAAGAAGAAGAAGAAGAAGAAGAAGAAGAAGAAGAAGAAGCACAGAGTATTAAACGGGGCTCAGAAGGAATAAATACTGACCCCGTGACATTGCTGCTGTCCCCTTGTCAGTTCTCCTGAGCGGGAGCCCTCTTCACCAGGGGGGCTTTTTAACATTTTATTTTATGTGTGTCCCTGAGTGTGTGCATGCATAGCACATGTGTGTAGGTGCCCATAGAAGCCAGAGGATGGCATCCGATCTTCTAGAACTAGAGTATACACTGACCAGATCCACTCAGAACTCACCTTTCCTTCCCCATAGACACCCACCTGGCTCCCTAGGTCCTCTCCTGATTTACTTATACACCCCTCTCACTTACTTATTTATTTAACCCGTAGTCCAGTTAGAGCTGTCATGGCAACAGTGACTGCTCTGGTTGGCTTCATCTGGTGCAGCTCTCCTCTAGTGGGTTCGTGAGTGTGACAGTGATGTCGTGTCCAGAAGACAGCACTTCACAGCCCTTTTATCCATCTTTACTTTATTTATTTATTTATTTATTTATTTTTGAGACAGGCTTTCTTTGTGTAGTCTCGGCTGTCCTGGAACTTGCTTTGCAGACCAGGCTGGCCTCAAATTCGGACATCCACCTGCCTCTGCCTCCCAAGTGCTGGGATTAAAAGCAACAAGGCCCGACCTCCCTACTTTTATTTTTAAAAGGTTCACTTCCTTTTATTTTGTTTGTATGAGTGTTTTGTCTGCATGTCTGTGTGTCCACTGTGTGCACAAATCATGCCCTCTGAGGCCAGAAGAGGGCATTGGATTCTCTGGAACTGGAGCTATGGTTGTGAGCATATGGCTGTGGCTGGGAATTGAATCCATGTCCTCTGCAAAAGCAGCAAGTGCTGTTGACTGCTGAACCATCTCTCCAGCTCTGTTTCCCATTATTTTTATTTTTAACTGACACAAAGCGTTAGTTAGCATTTGTATCATGTGGCTATTACCCAGCACGTCCACGCAATGTGTAATGGTCCACTTAAGGTAGCTGCAACCTACCATTTTAGACATTTCTCATCTCTTCATGTTGGAACATTCAAGATCCTGACTAAGCCAGCCCTGGGTGCTGCTTATAATTCCAGTACTCAGGAGGCGGAGGCAGGAGAATTGTGAATTCTGAGCTAACCCGGGATACATAGAGATTTATAGTGTCAAAAGAACTAAAATAAGAAGAAATCCTCTCTACTTGTTACTGCTCACTTAGTTGCTGGTAACCATAGTTACACTCTGCACTATATACTGTTGGAAGTTGTTCCTCTTAGTTTTTTCCTTTCTTCGTGCCCAAAGATGTAATTGATAATAAAATCATAAAACCTCCCCTGAGAAGCTCCATGGCGTCCAAGGTCATTCTGACTTTATAGGAAATGTTCACCGAGAGGCATGAAGTTTGGGACTTGGCAGGAATCTGTTTGAAAAGCTGCCGTAGTCCAGATGCTTTCATTAAAATAAAGAGATTTATTCCGAGAGGAGTTAGACCGAACCCATAGATGGGTGTAGTGGTCTTCCCTGTACCCGTAAGCCTCCCTGGAGACACCTTCATAGCCACAGCCAAAGGGGAGGGTCTCCTAGGAGATTCTAGACCCTGTCAAGTTTGCGATGAAGACTGACCTCAACGACAGGGTGGCAAACAAGAGGTTTCTTTCTCACAGGGGGAGAGCAGGACGCCAGCAGGCACAGCCTATGGTTGTGAACTAGCCACACCCAGTTCCTGTTGCGTGTCTAGCTGGGGGCGCGTACTCTTCCTGGGTGCTCTTGTGTTGGTTCCACCCTCATGACCTCATTGCCTTCTGCCTCCAAACACTGTCACACTGGGGCTTCGGAATACAGACCTTTGAGGCGATCACCTGCTAGCCTGCCCTGTCCTGCACCTGCCTACCTTCAGCATTGCGTTCTCTCAGCTCTGTGTGTGTGAGGGAAGCCGGTACTGTAGAAGAACATCCACCTTTTGTTCTGAGGGGTCTGACCCTGTTCCTGATGGCCGGATTCTGTCTCACACTGTTGCCTGCCTCTAGGACACATGAATGGAATCCCAGCGTTTGGTAGAGAGGCCCAGGGGTCAGGAAGGCCCCTCTTTATGGGAAGGAGTCTTTTTTACACTATTATTTATTTATTTATTTATTGTGAGATGTGTGAGCATTTGAATGTTACTCTGTGTGTGTGTGTGTGTGACACATGTGTGCTGGTGCCCTTGGAGTCCACAAGAGGGACTGGATCCCCTGGGGCAGGAGTTGCTGGTGTCTGGGAGCTGCCCCATGAATGCAGGCTCTCTTCAGCCCCTGGTACCTTTTATTTTTGTATTTGTAGGCTCATCTTCTGTGCCTGGAAACATGCACATTTCCTCCACTCCCTTGCTTCATCTTTTCCTTCTCTTCCTCCTCCTCCTCCTTCCTCTTCTTCTATTGGCTTACAAAAGGCCATTTTCATGCAAATATATAATGTACTTTGACCATATTCTCCACACACCTCAGTGTCCTCCCCTTCTTATTCCACCCTACTTTTTCCTCACAGTATGACTTAGTTCCCCACCCCACCACACCCTGCACCACCTGTGCCCCTGTGGGAGCCAGAAAGCTCCTTCTGGAAATGTGAGTCAGTGAGTGGAAAACACAGCTTTGAGGCAAGAAATGAGGCAGAACTTCTCCTTCAGCCCTTCCTTTCAGGTCTCCATGGTACCCGTATCCTCTCTCCAGGGTTCCCTTGATGGGTCACTGCGAGGAAGTACCCTGGTGTTTTCATCCTGTCATGCCCTAGAGCCGTGGTCTGCCCAGGTCCCCTTCAGTGAGGTCATGCATGACACATCGGGTGAATTCAGGTGGGATGCCTTCACCAAGATGCCTGCCACTACCTCCTGATCTGACTCCCCACTTTTCGGGTTACCAACTGCAGGCCTCCTGGACCATCATGGTGTCACAGTCTCTGAGGCTGAGATTTAGGCTTCTTGGGCTTTGTGGGGTGGCTCCCCTCACTCAGGAACCATCTCTTCATTTCTCAGGCTCTTGAAAAAGGGACTTCCACAGTGGTTCGTGGGCCTAGCTCAGCCTCCAGCACCTTCCCAGCCTCAGGCTCAGACCAGCCCTGACAGGCCAATTAGAAGCTCCACAGAAGCACTAGCTGGGGACAGTGTTGGGATAGAAGCAGCTAGAACATTACCCAGAATGAATCACACCAGCTACCCAGCCCTGTGCGCAGGCGTATGGAGCTAGAGTTTGCTGAGGCCTGCTCCTTTTGGGTAGCATAACTATAGCTATTTTTACCTCAGGCCTACCAGCCATGTCATCTCAGCTTGTTGGCGATGTAGCGAAAAGCTCTCTGTGCAAGGCCAGGTTGATTAAAAACTATGTTTATGTTCAGCGTACTCTGTGGATTTCCTACTCCTAGAAATTTTCCAACCGTAAGCGCAGCGGGGCCCTAACTGTAAACTCCACTTGGGACCAGTCAAATTAAAGGTCAGCTAGAACTGCTTTGCCTAATTAGCAAAAATAACTTGAATCAGAGGCCCGTTCCACTGTCCCCACTGCCTCCTGTGTAAGCTAATTGCGGTTCTTGCCTTTATAAGCTAACTTTGAAAGTCAATCAACGTCATGGGTTGGCTCCCGAGTCCACTCTGGGTCCCTGGCTGTGGCCAGTCTTAAGGTGTTATGTTCAATAAACCATCCACATCGAACCGGGATTGGAGTCTGAGTGCTTTATGTGGCTTCCTCCGGACCCTAAGAGAGTTCATGTAAGAAAATCCTATGCTTTTATCTCCCCCTATGTTTGGGCTCTTATAAGTGCCTTCGTGGACCTGGCAAGCCCTCAGGGGCTTCTGGAAAGCCATACAGTTGCTTACTTATTCTCTAACAGGCTACACCAAGGTACTGTCTCGTGTCCAGCCCTTCCACCTCCAGGCCCTCATACTTTGGCTCATGTTGTCCCAACCACTGCATATGGCCAGGAAGAACAGATGCAGATGACTTGGTTGGCTGCCAGGCATATGACTGGGTGCCATAAAGAGGGACTGACTATTTGCAGAGTCTTATTTCCTCTTCCACCTTTGTACAGCGAAGGTCTGTCCTTGAGAGATGCCAATGCCACTTGTCCTTTATCCCTGTGAGATCTTAGACACCTCAAAAGAGATCTGCTCTGCTGGGTGTCAGGCTGCTGTGAGCTGTAAAAGTGGTGGGTGATGCCAGGCCAGGGTGACATCGGCATAGCTCTGCATCTTATCAGCCTGTGTCTATCTGCACAATACGAGGAGTGGGCACCAATGCTGCCCCTCACTTGGGATGATGAGATAATTAAGGCTTCCAACCAAATAAATTGGCTGTGACTCCCTTCACTAGACTAACCTAGGTCAAAGGCTCTCTCTCCTGAAGGGCACACTGGTGAGTGCAGCTATAGTTATTTTCTGCCTCTGCTTTTTAGCTCGTGCCATGGCAGGTCTGCATGCTTCGTCTCAAGGTTTCAGAATATAGAAGCACATCTCTTCTGTGTGCACAAGGCAGATGCAGTATGATGGAATCTTCATGGCTGTTGCCAGCAGCATGGACAGCAAGGGAGAGACAATAGCCATATTATCCTGTGTAGCAGCCAGCACAGGTCATGTGAAGCTGCTCGAAGAAGTCACCCTATGGTGCCAGGAGTTACAACGTCAGGGATTTATTCCTTGCATATATTATCTGAACTCATTGCATTTCTGTCCCATGCCATCTCAACCTAGACTAAAGGAAAAGATTCTAGACTGGGGATGGAGATGTATGCCGCCAATCCTGGCATATGAGAGTCAGAGACAGGAGGCTTGTGGCAAGTCAAAGCCAGCCTGGTTTACACAGTGAATTTCAGGTCAGCTGGTACAGTAACATCCTATCTCAAAACATCAACCAAACAACAACAACAACCTCTCACTGCCCCCCTAAACCCCTCAAAAGAGAGAGAGAGAGAGAGAGAGAGAGAGAGAGAGAGAGAGAGAAAGAGAGAGAGAGAGAAGGAAGGAAAGGGAAAGAAGGAAGAAAGAGAGAAAATATTCTACAAGGCTGGGTGTGGTGGCGCACACCTTTAACCCCACCTCTCAGGAGGAAGAGGAAGGCAGATCTCTGAGTTTGAGGCCAGCCTGGTCTATAGAGTGAGTTCCAAGACAGCCAGGGCTATATAGATAGACCCTGTCCCAACAAACAAACCAACAAACCAACAAGCCAAAAATACAAAAAGCAAAAACACTCAAACCCAAAACAATAACAACAAAAAAGAATTGTTGATTTCAATGGGGGAGGAAAAAAAAAAGAGCATTGTAACAGGCCTGGTAGAAATGAATTTATTCTAAAGAGACTCTGTGTCCCTCAATCTATGAGACTACTGAAACAATGGATTCCCAAAATATAGGGATCACCCCAGGAATTTCAAGCTGGGAGAAACAAAAGGTTCCCAGCCACCATGGGAACTCAGTTCCCCAAGGATGTGTCACCCAGTTCTAACCACATGTCCAAAAGCCTTACAGGGTGAGACGGAGCCCTAGAGGATGATGGGTCAGTTGTGGGTCGAACCACACCCTCACCAGGACTCTTTAGGTGTGCAACGGGGACTGTTTATCCTTTGCTCTCTATTTAACTTGAAGTTTACTTTGCTGTAACCTGCTTAAAAACCGTAGCTCCTCCGTTAACGCCTGCTTCCATCTTTAGCATAACAGAAGCCATTTTTATTTCAAGTCTCCATTTTGATCATAAGGTGAAACCGATTTCAGCTTCTCGGGCTCCGCCTGCCTGGGAGTTTGAACCGCCCTTTACTTACACTTCAATACTTGTTGAACATTCTTCTTGAATTAACGATATATTTCTACTTAAAGAAAACCACAGTACCCTGCTATGTTCCTTTCTCCTGGAATGGTGTGGAACTGAAAAGTCCCCAAGCCTGTATCCTAGCCAATTATTTTAACATGCTTTGTCTAGCTCTCTGGATACATTGTGCTCAGAACAAAATCTATTCTCCTTGCGTTTAGCTAATCAAAATGTTGTGATGGTGCCTTCCCCTGGCTTCCCACCTGTTTACCTGGTTGGCACCTGGTTACAGTTTTTCTTGTGAAAGGCCTGCCTTAGAAGCAGACCAACACCACAGTTTGGCTCCCTAGTGCACTGCATCCCTGGACATGGTCAGTCTTTGGGTGTGCTGTTCTAATAAACCATCAATATCTCACTGAGATTGGACCTTGAGTGGTTTGTGTGACTACAACAACTTCAGGACCTAAGAAGGCAGATTTTGGGGGGGGGGTTCACTAGGTCTCCGTCTCTCTTTTTCCATTATGGCCACATTGAATAAATTTCCTCTCTCTGATTTTCACTTCTAATTTCACTTCTAATTTTAATGCATTTATTAAGGACAGGTGGCTGGACCTGGTTTGGAGCACGAGTTCAGTAACAACATGAGAACATGTCCCTAGTCCTTTTATAAACTGTGACATAACTTCTGCTAAGAGTTCATGGGACAGAGCAGGTCACTAGAGACCAGTTTTGACATAGGTGAGGCAGGACTGTGCAATGCACCCCAGCAAGGACCCCTGACTCTCTGGAAGCAGGGTACACTCTCTCAACCCGGGCTTAGATCTGAGAGTATGATATTTCCCTCAGGACTGGGAAGTGGACCAGGGCAAGGGTTGCACCAGACCATTTCTGGATCTCCTGATGCTGACAGCAGCTGGTGGAGGCAACAGATGCTTGAGAGAATGAGGACCCCTGGGTCCTTTTTTGTTTTTGTTTTTTGAAACAGAGTTTCTCTGTGTAGCCTTGGCTGTCCTGGACTCACTTTGTAGACCAGGCTGGCCTCAAACTCACAGAGATGCCTCCCAAGTGCTGGCATTAAAGGTGTGCGCCACCACTGCCTGGCCTTTCCATGTCTTTTATAACATCTAGTTCAACTGCAGTTTGAAAAGCAACAACCACTACTTAAATATCTTATCTCATTAAATTCCCACAGGGTAGATATCATATCGTCCATGATAACCTCTGCCTCATAGGTTTTTTTTGCTAGTCCAACAACCACCAAACATTTAGTCTGGCCACAGAATGATCAATAAACATAGATATGATATCTCAAGCAGCAAACTCAATTTCACACCTGATGTCTGAGCCAATCAGTGGTCATGAAACTCCACTTCACCAAGAGTTAGGAAGAAAGTTGCACAATGCTACTTTGAGACCAAGTGTACAAGCTGGGATGTGGTGGCACACGCCTTCCATTCCAGCACTTGGTGGGCAGAGCCATGGATCTCAGTGAGTTTGTGGCCAGCCTGGTCTACAGAGTAAGTTCTAGGATAGTCAAGGCTATACAGAGAAACCCTATATCAAAGAAGAAGAAGAAGGAGGAGGAGGAGGAGGAGGAAGAAGAAGAGAACTAAATATACAAGATGTGTGTGAAAAATAGGGAAAATTTGTGTTTAGAGCCAATTTTCATTTCCAAAGTGTTTCATTGTGTATATATGGATATTTAAAAAAGGAAAAAAAATCCAAAATCTTAAACCCTTCTGGCCTGAGTCTAGAAGTCTTTAGGGGTTGATGAACGTGTTTTATAAGTCCTTATAATTACTGCTAGTGGCACTGGTGAGCAGGGGATGGGAGTGCTGAACACTCTGTGTTAGTCACTTTTCTGTCACTCTGACAAAATACTACATGAAGCAGAAAAGGTGTACTTTGGCTCACGGTTTCAGAGACACAGTCACTTGGCTCTGTTGTTTTGGGGCCACTGTGAGAGAGCATTGGGGTGAAAGCTGTGGTTGACCAAAGCTCACCCATTGAGGACATAATCAGAAGGGACACAAGGACAGGGTGCTAGAGACGAAGTGCAGCCTTCAAAGGCATGTCCCTAGTGACCCACTTCCTCCAACCAGGCCCCACCACCTAGTGACTGAGTTACTCAGTTATGGATTTGTGAATGCGTTCACCCATAGGTGAGGTTAGAACCCTCATGATCATCCTGTCCCCTGTCAAGGGGTCACCTCTGAACGCTGATGTACTGAGGACCAACTCGAGAATCCTTAGGCGGCCATTTAATACTCCATTTGAGCGCTGGCTTCCGAAAGCCTAAGCTGGAGATCCTGGGGACAGTATGCTTGGCTCCACAATCACATGGCTTCCAGTCAAGCCTTCTCTTAGAAGAGGCGCATGTGACTGACACCCCCCCTTAGACCACACTCAGGCTTTACCCCAACCACATCCTTGCCCTGATCCTCCAGGCTGGGCTCTGTGGTGGGCTGCATTGACACCCAGTACTCAGTGGAAGCCACTCAAGGGGACAGAGTGGCCATCAGGCATGTGGCGGTGGTCTGAAGTGGAGGCAAAGACAGTAGGAAGGACTGATCTTGAGAGTCCTTCAGTGCAGAATCTTCAGTTTTGGTCTTCAGTTACTTTTTTTTTTATTTATTAAATTTGTCTCAACATGCCTCTTAGCTTATTGGAAATGTGTAGCAAGCTGGTTGGGGTGCTGCATCCTTCTTTGCGTGTGTTCCTGTGATGGTTTTATTACAGGATACAGACGAAAGAACCCACCCCAGAACAGCCTATGCTACGAGAGCTGGCACTGTTTTACCTACCCCACCCATGGCCACACCCCTCTGTGATGAAGCACCACTTCACCTAATGCATCACGACTAGATTGCAGGGTTCTTGCCGGAAGTTTCCAAAGGTGGCTCCTCATGTGCTGGGGCCCCTGGTTTCTATAGTAACTACATTATAAACCCAGAGAGGAATGCAATTAGGGATTAACCTCCTCTGCTGGCCTTGGAATTGACTGTAGGCAAGTGCCACTCATATAGAAATTAGAGGTAGGAGGGCTGGCAAAGCACGGCATGCTACTTAAGCTCTCTACAAAAGCCTGTGTGCTACGCCATGGGTTGTTGGCATATGTTCTGGGGCCACTGTAGAACATCCTGAAGATCCAAGCAGTGTCTGTCCAGCATGCAATAGTGTTGATGGGTGTTTGGGGGGCAGGGTTGTAGTGTTCAGGCTATGGTGTGCAAGGCTGGGGTGTGCAGGGAAGGCTGTGCCATGCAGGCTGTGCTGGGAAGGGCTGGGGTGTGCAGGCTGTGCTGGTGGCTTGGAGTCCGAATTCCCTGACTACTCTGTGAAGTTCTTACTCTTTATCTTTTGTGTACAAAGACTACCATGGCCTCTTTCACTGGTTGGGTGGTCTAGAATAATCCATTCAAGGGAGGTTGCACAGTTCAACTTAGTGACAAACATGTCCTTCTTGCATTCATGGAGACACCGCTCGCACAAGTTCAACCTGTATTTCCAGGTCAGGTTATGGAGATTTGAGGAGATATGGCCAGAGAACCCTGGCTGGACTTCCGCAGAGAACTCCAATAGAGCCGCTGGTGACCCACTTTGCCCTTAGATAGCCAAAGAGGGAAAAGGAAAACTTCCATTTTTTTTAAAAGAAAAGATGAGTTTATTCTTTACACTTTTGAAGGTGTATATAATACGTTCTGGTCACACACATACCCTCCCCTTATATTCCTGCCACTGCCAACTTCCTTCTTTCCCCTCCTCTCACCAAGACCTTTTCCTCGTTCATGGTTTTGGTTTCTATTTTTGGTTTTTTTTTTTTTTTATAAACATGTCAGGTTTAGCCAGACAACTCATGTGAGTATGGGTGTGACACCACCCACTGGAATATGAGTAAGTCACCAGTGGCTACGTCACTGAAGACGATGACCTCTCCCCTGTTAGCACTCTGCTGCTATTCGCTCCCCTGGGTGGGGGACTGAGCTTCACAAGACCCTTCCCCACCTATGATTGAATGAAAAAACTTTCGTTTTGAGGCCCAGCTGTTCTCCTCCTCATCTTTGAGGTTCTGGAGGCCTGGGGTGGGGCTTGGGGTGGGGTGGGGGCTGGTGTCTCTTTTTTTCCCCCAGAGCTGTTACCTGCATGCCTTTGTGGAATACAAGGTAATGTATTGTTCAGAGACACATTGTGACAAGTAGGGAAAGAGGCAATCCTGTGCCATGTACTTGCTCTAAGTTGTTTCTATAGCCAGAGGCAGAGAGGTGAGGACTGACAATCAGAGATGCTGTGAGCAGGATACAGGAGAGGGGAACCTGGTGTTTTGATCATCCACCCCTGTCACCCACCAGAGCTTCTTTTTGGCCAAACTAGACTGACTGAAAGAAGTGGAAAAAGTATCCTGGGAAGTGTTTTCAGGGAGACTATCCTTTGGAATCAGAGGCTCATGAGGCTCCATCAGCAAGTCTGCGGTGACCACCCTGAAGGCACAGTGATTTTGGGCTGTCTATCTCCAAATAGTGTGTCAGGATGAGACCCAGGCAACTCTGTATATATTTGATTTTTAAATGTTTATTTAAAACATTTAAATGTTTATTTAAAACACCACCGGGCAGTGGTGGCTTGTGCCTTTAATCCCAGCACTTGGGAGGCAGAGGCAGGCAGATCTCTGTGAGTTCAAGGCCAGCCTAGTCTACAAAGAGAGTCCAGAAACCTTGAAAAACAAAAACAAACAAACAAACAAACAAAATGTTTATGTGCATGCATATGCTTTCGTGTGTGTGAGCCTGTGAGTATGCGTGTGTGTGTGTGTGTGTGTGTGTGTGTGTGTGTGTGTGTGTGTGTACCCAGATGCTCATAGAGGCCAGGAGCCGTGTCAGATGCCCTGGTGCTGGAGTTACGGTTGGTTCTGAGTCATCGGACATACTTAACCACTGAGCCATCTCTCCACTCCCAGGGGTAGTTTTAGGTGCATGAAAAAAAAAATCAAGCAGAGGGTCCAAGATTTCCTATGCACCTTGGCCCACTGTAAACCTTCTTTCAGATGGACAGTCATTACAGGTCAAGGAGGGAGCCTACACTGATTTGCGCATCATATCAGCCAACAGATACAGTGACAGACACAGATTCAGGTGTGCTGCAATACAGTGTATGTTATGTCTCTAATTTCCAGCCCCTGAGAATGAAGGGCTGTGCGTTCTTAGATCTCTGTCTCTCTGCATGAGAAGTAAAATTTTAGAACGTGTGCACACCTCTCCCTCAAAACAGAAAGGGTTGTTGGGAATCACTGGGACAATTATTCAGCCTGAAGAGGAAGAGTCTGAGGTCCAGAGAGGACCCTGGGTGTTTCCAAGACCATGTGGGTGAGCCAGAGCCTGAACCTGGGGGAAGCACGTTCTTTGCATTTCCTTGAGCTGGTCACTCACAGCAGGACGAGGGGTCACTGAGGTCAGCCGCAGTGTGAAAGCTGCGGTGTGAAATCTAGAGGGTGAGGTGAGGGAGGGTATCCAGGGTTAGAACTGCTCATGAGGGAGTGGAGGGGTCTCAAGGTTACCCTCACGCCACTAAAGTCAATCCAAGAGACAGAAACTGGATATTTCCAGAAATGAAGGTTATGGCCATTAGGTCTGAAAGTCAGTCAAACACCACTGCTGCCCCACCCCATGCCGCTCAGTTCTCCATTCTCCTTGCCCTTTGACCTTTTATAATGCCTGTCCTTTTCCTGTTCCAGGAAGAACCTGCCTTTGGGGAGCTGCCAAGGGCCATTTAAAGTCAGTGGCAGGGTAGAGGAGCACCCTGTTCTTCCTTGGAGAAAAACAAAATAAATTTGTTTGTTTGGTTCTCCCCCCCCTCCCCCCCCAGCATTTCATCCCCACCCTGCCTTTTCTCAGGACTCGAGAATTTTCCCTTCCCTTTGGAAGGGAAGATGTAAGGATGTGTGTCATGTTTCATACCTTCTGGAGTTCCTTGGTGGGGGCAGTTCCGTCATGTTGGAAATTTCATTCATGCTACATGACCTCTGTTCCCTCAACATATCAAACAACTGAGCCAGTATCGCAGCAAGGACCCTCCAGGTACTTGTGTGTGCATTTAACAAGTGATTGACCCCACTGTGTGAGCATAAGTTGTAAAATTAACAAGATATCTCTAAATATCTCAGAAGAATCCCCAGACAAACAGAAAATCCCCATTAAATACCTTCCAGTAAGTACTGGGAAGGCGCCAAGCCTGCTGGCCTAGCCTGGTAGCACCCAGGTGGACACATTTCCACCTGGTCCCAAGTCACACACAGATGACCATTTTCTGTCTTGTCTTCCTTACAGTCTTACCATTTCGTAGAGTGATCCTGTCTTGCATCTTTGGATTTTGCCCTTCACTATAGTTCTGTAAAGTGATCAGAATTTTCCATGTAGCAACAGCACCCCACCATGCATGGTCCTGCATCCTGGTGACTGGTTTTTATTGAGTCCTGGTGTAGGTGTGTGGCCCCAGGTGGCTCAAAACTATCCCATTTCTCCTTTCTTTTCTTTTCTTTTTTTTTGGTTTTACGAGACAGGGTTTCTCTGTGTAGCCTTGGCTGTCCTGGACCGGCTTTGTAGACCAGGCTGGCCTCGAACTCACAGTGATCCACCTGCCTCTGCCTCCCGAGTGCTGAGATTAAAGGCCTGCTCCACCACGCCCAGCTCCATTTCTCTTTTCTTTATGTGATGATTACTAGACAAGTTGGTGAGGTTTTAGAGCCCACCCCTCTCATCGCCTGATAAATGTCCAAGGTTCTTTTCAGGCATTTGTTATAGTCCGTAAGGACTCTGTGTGTGTGTGTGTGTGTGTGTGTGTGTGTGTGTGTGTGTGTGTGTGTGTGTTAGTTGGCAGGGGATGGGGTGTCAGGGATGAAAAACAGCAGTACATTGAGGTTACAGGGGCAGATTATTTTTTGTTTTGTTTTGTTTTTTGTTTTTTGTTTTTGAGACAGGGACTCTCTGTGTAGCCTTGGCTGTCCTGGACCTGCTTTGTAGACCAGGCTGGCCTTGAACTCATAGAGGCAGACCTTAATCTGCCACAGATACACTGTGGCAATGAGGATGTGCTGGGAGCTGGAGCGACCTTAGTGTCTGCAGAGCTGCTTATGTTTTAATCGAGTGTGTTCCCTCTTTAGGGGGTATGTGGTTGGATCACGCGGTGGTTTGAATGAGAGTGGATCTCATAGGCTCATAGTTTTGAGTGCTTAGTCACCAGGGAGTGCCACTATTTGAGGAGGATTAGAAGGATTAGGGAGTACGGCCTGGAGGAGGAAACGTGTAGCTGGAGGTGGTCTTTGGGGTTTCAAAAGCCCAAACCAGGTCCAGCATCTCTGTCTCCCCGTTGGTCTACGGATGTGGGTGTGGTTCTCAGTTACTTCCCCAACACCATGATGGTTGTGGACTAAAGCTCTGAAACTGTAAGCAAGCCCCCAATTAAACGCCCCCTCCCCTTTAAAGTAAGAGTTGCCTTAGTCATGGTGTCTTTTCAAAGCAATAGAAAAGTGACTAACACAGAAGTATTTTTAGGTATAGGAGTTGTATTGTTACCATTTCCTCTCAAATTCATAACCTTTCCTTTATTACTGTGATCCTCACCCCTGTGTGTGTGTGTGTTGGTTTTTCTCCTTTTACCATGTGGGCCCCAGGGACTGAACTCAGGTTGTCAAGTTTGGCAGTAAGCGCTTTTACCGGTTGGGCCATTTTAAAGATTTATTTATTTATTTTTTATTAAGTGTATGTTTTAAGTGCATGTACGTATGTGCTCCATGAGTGTGCCTGGAGGGCAGGAGAAGGCATGTTAGATGCTCTGGGGCTGGAATTACGGCTTTGGTGAGCCACCCAACATGGCTACTGGGAACCAAACAAAGATCTTCTGCAAGAGCAGCAAGCTCTCTTAACCACTGAGCCACCTTTCCAGGCCCCACTCTGGGCCTCTTGATCACTCGGACATATTTATTGGCACAAATTGAGATTTTGTTGTATATATTTAAAATGTAACAATCAAATGAAGGCAAATTACTGCACCCATCAACTCACACATTTATTACTTATCTCATTAGTGTTATTGAATTTATGTGTTTGTACCCGTCTGCCATGTGTGCGTGATACGCTCAGAGGTCAGAAGAGGATGTCAGATCCCCCGGAGATGGAGTTACAAGCGGCTGTGAGTTACCATGTGACTGCTGGGAACTGAACCCAGGTCCTCTGGAAGATCAGCAAGTGTTCCCAACCACTGAGCTATCTCTTCTCTGATCACTGTTTTGTGTTTGGAATCTTAAAAACTCATTTGTTTAGCTATTTTGGGCTTTGATATCCTCAAGTGCCCCGGGGCTGCAGGAATGTCCCTATGCCAGCCTGAAGTGTCGCAGTCTCACCTCCTCTCCCCCTTTTCTAGTTTCAGTAATCCGTGTTCTACTCTGTATTTTTTGTGAGACCTATTTGGTAAGCTCTCATGCGCGCGTGGGAATAGGTAGGGCAAGGCTTCTTTTATTTACTACAGTGTCCTTCATCTAGATTGACACAAATTTCTTCTTCATCTTCTCCCTCCCCTCCCTTTCCCTCTCCCCCCTCTCTCTCCCTCTTCCTCTCTCTCTCTCTTCCTCCTCCTCCTCCTTTTCTTTTTTCTCTTCTTTTCAGGACAGGGTTTCTCTGTGTAGCCTTGGCTGTCCCGGACTCGCTTTATAGACCAGGCCTGCTTCAAACTCACAGAGATCCGCCCGCCTCTGTTTCCTGAGTGCTGGGGTTAAAGGCGTGCGCCACCACTTCCGGCTCAGAATTTCATTCTTTTTCATGGCTGACTATTTTTCCATTGTGTATATACACTACTTTTTCAATTTACCCACAAGTGACCATGGTTGCGGACTCCCGTATACCGGCTGAGTAGTGCTGCAGTGAGTGTGACCTTGGAACTTCTTGGCATTCTGTTTCCTTGGCAGATGTGTGTAGGGACAAGACAGCTGGGTTACACGGCAGTTTTACTTCCAGTTTTCTGAGGAGCCTCCATGCTGTTTCCCATACTAGCTACATTAATGTATGAGTTCTCAACTTTCCTCATGGTGGGTAGCATTTCTTACCTGTCTATATTTTTGTCTTTGCCATTCCATTCTAGATGGGTCGAGACGATGTCTCATTGTGGTTTTGGTTTGCATTTCTTTGATTAATGATGTGGATAACGTTTTATAAACACTACTTCACTCTGTTTACGGGATTTTTTTAATGAAATGTGTACTCAGGTAATTGCCTGGTTTGGGCTGGATTACTTTTTAGGCTGTTGAATATTTCAGTCTCTGTGTGTTCTGGACACTGGTCCTCTCTCAGATGAACAAATCGTAGTCCTCTTTCCCGCTCTGTAAACTGTCTTCTCATTCTTTGTTTCCTTTGCTGACCAGGCACTTTTCAGTTTGAAATAATTCCATTAGTCATTTTCTTCTTCTCTTCTTTTCCGTTTTTTCCCTTTGTCTCTATTTTTCTTTTTTTAAACTCCTCCCCTTTTTTCTACATCAGATGGGACATTGATCCTGTGTGGTAAGAAGGCTTGTGGGAGACACAGGCCACTCAATGGTGTGAAATTCAAGCATCATGCTTATGAACGAATCTCACTTGTCAACTTTTTGCTTCTGTTTCCTGTGCTCTTGGAGTTTGTCACTGCCTTGGGTGGGTGGGGTGGCTCATCAGGCACAGGTGCTTGCTGCCAAAGCTGATGAGCTGAGTTCCATCCCTGGGACCCACATGGTAGAAGGAGAGAAGTGACAGTTGCCCTCTGACCTACACACACACACACACACACACACACACACGTAAATAAATAAATGAAATAAGAACCTGCTCTTGCCAGCGTCCTGGAGCTGTCATTGGTAGCTTTGAGTTGAGTTGAGACAAGGTTCTACTGTGTTTCTCTGGATATCTAGTTTTCCTGTCACTACTTATTGAAGAGACCATTTTCTCTCCAATACACACTTTGGCAGTTGTATGGATGATCAGTTGTCAGGGGTGGATGCACGAGTTACTTCTAGGGTTTCAATCACATCTGTTGATCTATGTGTTGATGAGCATACTATTGGTTTTCTGGATTTTACAGCTTTACTCTATGTGATAAAATCAAGTGCTCTGATTCTTCTAGACTTTGCTGCTGCTCAATGCTGGTTTGGCTGTTTGAAGTGTGTCATGCCTCTATATGGATATTAGTATTATCTTTTCCAGCTCTGAGAAACAAGTCCCTTTGCTATTTTGATGGGGGTTGCATTTTGCATTGGATTTAGAGTTGTTTTAAATAATGGTATTTTACCAATTCATTATCACCCATTCCTTGGTCTTTTTTAAAGAATTTAGTTTCTTTCATCATAATTTCACATCTCTATTGAAGTGTTAGTTACTTTCCTCACTGCTGTGACAAAATGCCTGATGAAAGCAAGTTAAGAAGAGGAGGTTTTATTTTGGCTCATTGTTCGAGGGTATAGCCCACCATAATGGGACAATCATAGTGGCAGGTCTTAAAAGAGAAGAGATCATAGATTATATGTAAGACATGAAACTTCTAGGAGAAAATCTAGGGGAAATGTTTCAAGTCATCAACAGGGGTTGTCAGGAAGGAGAGAGGGAGAGGGGAGAGAGAGGGGAGAGGAGAGGGAAGGAGGGAGGGAGGGAGGGAGGGAGGGAGAGAGAGAGAGAGAGAGAGAGAGAGAGAGAGAGAGAGAGAGAGAGAGAGAGAGAACTGGTGTTCAGCTCATTTTCTCCTTCTGTTCAGTGTTAAGACTCCAGCCCATGGGATGGTGCCATGAACATTTACTGTTGACTTTCCCACTTTAATGAACTCAGCCTATAAATTCTCTTACAGTCACGCCCAGAGGTTTGCCTATTAGGGGAGGTAGAACCTGCCAAGTCGACAGCCAGTATCACCCACCACAGAGTACTTACTTGGTAAGCCTTATCCTTAAACTTCTTGCGACTGTGGGTTTTTTTGTTTTTTTTTGGTGGGCACGTGCATGTAATCACTTTCTAAAATTCTTTTCTGTGTGTGCTCACTATTGGCATGCAAAGGTGCTGATTCTGAAATGCACCATTTTATGGAAAAGGAAATTGTAACCTTGAGAGGAACATTGACTCACAGCTCATAAATTACTCTAGTGTGTTGCAAGCAGATAAGGTACTTTGCCCATCATCTAAGCTGCTTATGAGGAGAGCAAATATAGAATATGTGCGTGAGGACAGTCCTGTAAATTCTCCATAAACTGGTTTCTTTCCTGAACTGGTTATCCCTTAGTAAGCTTCGTTTGGTCCCTTCATTTGGTTTTGGATCACACTGTCCCAAAGCCACCAAGACCTTTTGGGCCATCTTGTCTTTCTAGCTCCCTGAATGGTTTCTCCTCAGTTCCCAGAAGGGTCTTCCTTGCTGGCATATTGTGTGCCTATAGACAAGCCTGCTATTTCCTGTATTTGGCTCTATTTACATTCTATCACGACACTGTTTTCATTAGATTTTTTAAAAACCTAAAGAGGACAAGGAATTGATTTGTCTTCTCCAGCTTTCTGTTAGTGCCTTGTTGAATAAATGAGTAAATTTAAAGCTCGGTGGTGAGGATATGTGGGAGAAAAAAAAAAGAAAAAAAGAAAGGCCAATGGTTAGAGAAAGGGCAAGGAGGAAGCAGGTGGCTATCTTTAAAATGTGAGCTTTTATTTTTGTGTACATGTGTGTCTGTGTGGGTGTCTGACACATGTGTGTTTCCCTAAGAGGCCAGAGTGGCTGTCAGATTCCCTTGGGGTAGGAGGTGGCTGTGAGCCAGCCTGACTTGGGTACTGGGATCTGGGTTATCTGCAAGAACAATGCATGCTCATCACAACTGAGCCATCAGTCCAGCCTTGCTCACAAGTTTTGTAGAAATGATTATGCTGAGAATTTCCTGTGATTGCAGATTTGTACCTAGACACATGCACATCAGAGAGGGCCCTGTTGGTGGCTTTGCCTGAGTCACTGACAGCACTGTGAAAATTCCCTCAGGCCAGCCTTAGAGTCCTCTGTGCACTGAGCCAAGATCTTCACATATTTCTCTCTTAATCTCTTATGTTTATTGTTTTGATTTTTGACTACTTTGTTCTAAGGATTGGTGCAAATGACAAAACATAAGTGATCATTTTGGTACAGTTTATAAAAATGATAAAGATTCACTTTCAGATCTCTTGATCTTTACAACCGATTAGGTTTCAGAGCTGCTGTTTTTCTTTCGGGTGGAGAAACAGAGATTCAAATAGTGTGCAAGCGTCTAAGCTCACTCGGCTAGCGGGAGGTAGGGTCAGCCTGAGTTGGGCTCCACTCAGATCACTATCCTGTGTGGCCTTGTGAGCCCCTCTAGGTTGAGCGGTCTCAGGTGTGAGCTCATGGCTACAGAGCCAGCCATTGCTCCTGTGGCACCTTATGACAGGTATGTATGTATGTATGTATGTATGTATGTATGTATGTATGCATGCATGCCAAATGTCTTCATCATCTCTTCCTTTTAAAAATATATTTGCCTATTTTTAAAAAAAAATGTGGTTAAGTGTTAGTGCAGCACACATACAGTGTGCTTGGAGGCCAGAGGATGTCATCAGATCCACCAGACCTGGAGTTACAGGTGGTTGGGAGCCACCATGACGGTGCTGGGAATCGAACTGGGATCCTCTGCAAGAGCAGCCAGCGCTTTTAACCTCTGAGCCGTCTTCCCGTGTGCCTGTCTCTCCTTTCATTCTTAGAATAACTTAAGAAGCGAGGGATGCTTTTTTTCTCATTTGGAACCAGGCACAGAACTTGAGGGTCACCATCTCGGAGAGGAGGACCATGGGCCACGGGGAAACTTACATTTCAAGTTGTGCATGGTCCTCTGTGACGTGCCTGGGGGAGGAAACACTGAGTACAGTGATCCGATTACTTTGTTAGCCTATTCTAACACTACAGCTAGTGAACCAAGGCAGCTAATGAAAGCTCCTAGACGCAAAGAGGCGGGGCAATGGTGGTCATTCTTGATGGGCTCCTTTGCTGAACTCTTGTCCTGCACTGGTCTCTCTCCCCTGATTTCTCTGCACATTTTACTACAATGGGACTCTTTGCGTGGGGGTGGGGGTTGGAGGTGTGGTGAGGGGTAGGAGGAACCCACATCCAAGCTTGGCTGGAGGCTGAGAGAAAACCTGGAGGAAACCACTTTCCACAGTTGTCCCAGGTTTACACAGTGGTATGGGTTTCTAGGGCCCAACTAGGCTTGCCTTAGAGGGACATGGTGTAAGAAGGGAGGGGCTCCTTCTGTTCCCCCGATCATCGTGTCTAAGACACTCTCATTGGATTCTCAGCTCCAGTAAAAGTTGGACTGATTACTGGGACTGGCTTCTTCTGGGCCCTGAGCTTCTCAGCCAGTTAGACTGAGGTGCTTTCTCATGTTGTCCAGTGCCTGATGATGTTACCGAGATGTTATTTCTGTTTGTTTTTGTTTTTGTTTTTGTGTAGCCTTGGCTATCCTGGACTCCCTTTGTAGACTAGGCTGGCGTCGAACTCACAAAGATCATCTTGCCTCTGCCTCCCGAGTGCTGGGATTAAAGGCTTGCGCCACCACACCCAGCCGAGATGTTACTTCTGGAGTCTTAGTAGTGGAGTCATTGTTTCCAGGCCTCAGTGTCCTGTGCTATATTGGGATGAAAGGAAACCTGGCTTACAACGGATGGTCTAGAGGAAAAACACCTTTGGGCCTCAGTTTCCTCATCTGTCATAGGAAATGTGGTCCCCATCTGTGTACTACTCAGGACCATGAGGGCGCTGAATGCGGGGCTATGATGGGTAGAGCCACCCAGCCTAGTCCAGCGGTTGCTGATGCTTTGTGTTGATGCCAATGGGGGAGCAGGAGTGAGGTCATCTGTGTAAGTGACTCCACAGGTTCAGCACCTGTCCAGCATTCCTGATAGGTGACCTTGGAAGACACTAGGTTAAGTAACGTGAGGGTTTTGGGAACAAATAACCAGCAGGTCTTTTATTAGGGCTGTTGTTGGGATTTCACACAAGCAGCTTGGCCGGTGAACAGGGTTAATAAGTAACTTATGTGACATGAGGTGCAAAGTCTGGGTTCAGACCAAATCTTCTTGGTTGCTTTTGTCTCTCTAGCTTGGGCAGCTGATGCCTCTTGAGGAGACTTAGCATTTATTAGTCTCAAGCCGAGTCTAATACTTGATGGGCCTTCCTAGGACTACCAAACAAATTTGTGAGCATAGCAAGTCCACCATGAGTGGCTGGGACTCCTCATCTGCCATGGTCCCTGCTCATTCTCCCGAAACTACTACCCTATTAGTTGATTTTGTTTCAAAAGTGGGTGTGTGGCTGGAAACAACAGTTCCCTGTGAGGCAGGGAACTGCTCTTGTTCAGGGAACTTTCCCTCATCTGGCAGCCAAAGGGAGGATGGGGGCAGAGAGAGTAAGAACTGGCCAGAGTCTCCGCTTAGAAACCTGACCCTGGTTGTGATGTTTTGATTTAAAACTCAGTCCCGAGACCCCATTTGTTTTATGCACTGACCATGATCTTTTCGTGTGTTTTGCTTGTTCACCATATTTATTTATGTTGTCTTCCTCCTTCCTCCTCAGAGAACACTTCAGGAGAGTAAGGGTCACAGGCCCTACCAAATGCCTAGAGCCAGCTTGACATTTGGAGGCTACTCCAGGACTATCTAGGGAAGTGTGTGTGTGTGTGTGTGTGTGTGTGTGTGTGTGTGTGTGTGTGTGTTAGAGACAGAGAGACAGAGAGACAGAGAGACAGAGAGAGACAGAGAGAGACAGAGAGAGAGAAAGGGAAAGAGAGAAAAAGGAGGGGAGAGAGAGAGAGAAAGAGAGAGAGAGTGAGAGAGCTCTCTAGGGTAGCTAATAGAGGTATTTATGCATTTTTATTATTTTTGAGACAAAGTCTCACTATATAGCATTGGCTGGCCCAGGGCTTGCTAGGTAGATCAGGCTGGCCTTGAACTCAAAGAGTTCAAGCTTGCCTTAGCCTCTGAGGTTCTGGGGCTAAAGGTGGGTACCACCATGGCCAGGTAAGAAGTATTTATTTTTAAGAGCAAAGAACTTCAAAGTTTGCATTCAGGCCACAGGCGTTGGTGTGAGTTCACTGTTGGATTTCATTCTTGGCCAAGATGCCCTCTCACGTGTGTATGTGTGTGTGTGTGTGTGTGTGTGTGTGTGTGTGTGTGTGTGTGTGTGTGTGTATCTTTGTAGGACAACAGAAAGATGAAGAGATGAAGAGAGACATAGCATCAAATGAGGGGCGAGGAGGCTGTCTCAGTGTACCTGGGCTCTATTCTATACTGGCTACCCAGATCCAGTACAGGAAGCAGCCATGGCTGTCGGAGGAGGCAGTGATCCCTGAGCCTCTGTGCAGAGCCCGCTGTGGGCAGGTTTTCCTTCACAGCCCCGCCCTACCCCGCAGCATCCCATGCAGCTGTGCAGTGGGCTTAGCTTTATCTAGGCTGGAAAACCCCAACACTTAGCCAGGTTGAATCATTTTCCAGAGACCTGAGCCTCTTTTCTGTGTGGCATGACCCTCCTGTAATCCATCTGACTCTGCGCAGTGACCTGGGCAAGCCTGTTGCTTTTTTTTTTTTCCTTCCATAGCCGAGGAGGTTCCTCATCTATAAATGGAGATTTTGCCAGAACTGGGAGTGAACTATTTTACCAAGCTGTTATTCAGTAATGCGCTTCCCAGGCTATGGAAGTGAGTCAGTGGGCTATGGCCGACACTGGAAGATGCCAGGAACACACTGTATCTCCTCATACACTGTGGGAAAGGCAGGTACTTCCAATTCCTGCAGGTCTCAGAGAGAACACCACCTACACAGGGGCCAAGGGTTAAGTAGCCTGATCACTATGGTTGGGCAGGACACCATCTGACAGCCCTAAGCTGGGGCCTGGCTAACAAAAGGCCCCTCCCCAGAAGGCACCTGGGCTTTTGGATCGCAGAGCCACCTGCTATATAAGGCCTCTCCCCATACCTGCTTTAACACACATTGCCAGGTTTCCTCTTCCTCAGGACAGTGTCCCTGGCTGGACCCAGAAGGTGAGGGGACTCTGAGGTTGGAGCTCGATCCTGGGAGAACCTCAATCCAGGGGTAGGGGTTGGGGTGGGGGTAGCACCCAGGGAATTCAGGCCTGCTCTGGATAATAGGGTATTCTTGATGCTCTTTTCTGCCTGCGCTGCCCACTGCTGCCCCGATCTCAGGATGGGCAGGCTGGAGTAGAGGTTGAGGCTGGGAGTGGGGTTGAGCGGGTGTTTGCATGGCATTCTCTTGTCCACTTAGAACTGCATCTCTGAGCTCTGGTTTCCCTGGTGGATGCCAGCCATTGTGGCAGCATGCTGCCAGATTGCTGCCCGTTGCCGGTTAGGGAGGGGAGGCTGAGATGGAGGTCAGGCGGCGGAGTGCTTGCCTAAGATTCTGGAAGTGCTGGGTTCCGCTTGGTAGGGTGGTGCATGTCTGTCATCCCAGCACTCAGGAGGCAGAGGCAGGAGGATTAGACGTTAAAGGTCATCCTTGACTATGCAGTCAGTTTGAGGCTAGCCTGGGCTACACAAGACCGCTGTGGCTAATAGAAGTGATTGACAGGCCTCATGCCCCACAACAGGATTCCAACCAGAGTCTGCCTCTCTGCTAGCCAGGTCCTGACTTCTCTGGGTCTGGAAATAAGACTCACCAGCAGGCTGGTGGTAGAGCTAAGGTGATCTATGCAATGAACATCCTTCTGTGATTGCCCTTCGACCCCTGCCCCCTGACCCCCGCTTTTATCTCCCCTCTTCTCCTTCTTCACAGTAATAAGGCCCTAGAAGGTTTTCCCAGAAGTTGTGGTTCCAGGCCTGTCAAGGTGTCTTGGCCACTGGGAAAGCACGTGGGTGCCCCTGTCCTCCTCAATGGGCTAGTGTCTATTATTATTATTATTATTATTATTATTATTATTATTATTATTAATTTTTTTACTAGTCCCTAACAAGTCAACCAGAAGGCCAGAGTGCTGTGGTGCTGTGTGGTGGGATGTGTGTCTGAGCTGTGGTAAGGGATGGAGCAGAAAGACAGCTGGGGAAAAAAAGGTCAGCTCTTCCCCAGTCTGTGGCAGCTGGCACAGTGCAGCCAAGCTCCAGAGCAGGAGGAACCTGGAGTGTGTCCTGCTTTGAGTCTGGGCTGCTTTTGCTATTCCCAGGAGTTGCATGTCCGTGGAGTGCAGACACCGGTCTGGTTTGTGGCAGCACTTTTCACCCGGGGCTCCTCAGGATGCAAGTGTTCTGCCTGCTCTGGCTAGTGGCAGCTGCTCAGTTCCTATACTGAGAGACAGTGTGTCATTGTCTACCTTGAGTGGACTAACCTGAGGAGCCACATTTGGCTGTGGTTGCCATTTATAGGGTAAATAAAATTATGCAAACGTTCGCTTTCAGCGCTGCTCTGCTACTCAGGCAAAACGGAATTCCTGGAGCTGTGACTTAGGAGCCTAACAAATGTGGCAGCAAAAATCCTAGCAAGCTCCATAGATCTAACTCAGATGAGTCGCAGGCAAAGAATTCTAGGTATTGAGAAGCTGATGACACTTTAGTCTGACTCAGGAGCTTGCATGTGTCCAGGTCCTGGGTTTTGAGACATGTGTCACATATGTTGGAGGGGGGAGAGGAGCGGGCATAAAGCTCACATCGTATCCCAGCTCTGACACGTCTCAGGAAGAAGGCCTTCATTTTGAGTGCATCATTTCTCTCTTCTCAGTTTTGCCCAAGCTCTAAGAACAATACCTGGTTGGCAAGGTGGACAAACTCCTCACGTTAGTGCAGGTGAAGAAGGGCTTGGAGCACAGCGAGTGCTCCCAGGCGGCAGGTGAAGAAGGGCTTGGAGCACAGCGAGTGCTCCCAGGCGGCTGCATAGGTGCTGGCAGACAAGCCCCTGAGCATCAGAGCGAGTGCAGGAAGAACGCACACTGTACTTCTGCACTCTGGTGGGGTGAGAGGGACACAGATCCTCTGTTGGGGGGAGGTAGGGAAGACACAGAAGCCAGGGCAGGTCTTTTATATTTTAATTTTAATTTAATTTAATTTTATCCCTGTTAGGATTTGAACCTCAAGTATCCCTCAAAAGCCCGTGGCCTGGTCATCACTATGGCTCTATAGTGAGGCGCTGGGACCTTTAGGAGGGAGGCCTGGGAGAAGGAAGTTAACTCATTGAGGGAGACCCTGGGGTACCCTCCTCTTTCCTTGTCATTCCCAGGCTGCTGTTAGGTGAGCAGACCTTCCTCCTCATGTGACTGACACCTTTGAAGCCAGGAGGCACCATGAATCTTCCATATAATTTGATTAGCTCAGGTACTTTGTCATAGTGACAGAAATCTTATAGACACATACATTGGCCCCAGCAGAATTGGAGATTGGTCTGTCTGCCCATTTGCAGCCTAAACTTACCCTTGTGCCAGGACAGGATGGACACAGGTCACAGCTTTGTGCGTCCACGCAGGACACTGATTTGTATTTTCCCCAGACACAAGGAGAGACCCAGGACTAATCTTGTTTCAGTGTCTTTAAACCCCTTTTTGATGGTAGGCATTCCTCCAAGATCCTGGGCTGCCCTCTTTGTGTCTCTCCAGGTTTGAGGCTCCGTCGGCCCATCCTCGGGACAAGCCAGCCCCGGCATCATGAAAGGCATCCTCATTGCTGCCGTTCTGGTGGCATTTGCCACCACGGCTGTAGGTGAGAGAGTCCACGTGGCCCTCTTCTGCTCCACTCCTTCCAAACACTCTTGCTCTTGGTATCCCGGTACCTACCCCCTGGCCTGTTGTGTTGTGTGAGACTCATGTGCCCACTCTTGCTGGTCAAGGTTGGATCTTCCTATTGGGGAATGATGAATAACAAGGAGAAACTAGTGGGTGTGGCTTCATTTCACAGCATCAGTTTTGGGGCTCCCCAGAGGATAGTTGGGCATCCCATCTGGATCTTTTTTTTCCTGTGGTAGGGGTGGTGCTCTGTGAATGTGTCTACTGGTTGTTGACTATATTCTGTGAATACTTTGTCCTCACAGACTCCCTGAGTTGTGAAGTGTGTCACGTCACCAATAGCAGCTGTGTTGACAATATCACTGTGTGCCCAGAACACCACTTTAGCTGTGTGGTGTCCTCCATCAACACCACTCTAGGTGGGTAGAGCTGCCGCCATCGATGGGACTTGTGGGAGGTAGGAGCTACAGAGGGCGGGTACAGAAGAAGGATTCCTGAGTCAGGGCTGGGCTCTACGCTGTAGAGGGACTAACGGGTTATGCAGATGACTCCCCAGCGGCTGAGGTGGTCAGGAGTTGGATGGGAATACAGGCACAGACTCAAACAAGCCCTGCGGTGTCTTGGGACTCACCACCACGGAGTGAAACCTCACTGTAGATCATTTGTAGATGTAAACAAGTTGCAAGAGCATCGTAGAGCTCAATAAGAGGCAGGTGTTTTGCCTGAGACATTTGTATTTATCAATGGTGTTCCTAACAAGGCGTTCTGATTAATGGGCCCCTCTCAGAGCACTTAAGAGTTCATCCATGCACAAAAGCGGGAGGGACAGCAAACTGACATCTAAACCCTGGCCTTTGTCAACAAGGGACCTCAGGAGATGGGTCAATCAACACAGTGCTTGCTGCACAAGTGTGAGAACCTAAGCATGTCCCTTAGCATCTATGTAAAAAGGCCAGGCATGGCAGTGCATGCCTGTAATCCCAGCACTGAGGCAGCTAAGCCCAGAGGATTCCTGGAGCTTGCTGGCAAGCCAGCCTAATAGTGGTGAGGTCCAGACCACCTTGAGACCCTTCACCAAAAAATAAATCAGAGAGACAAGGCTGAAGCTGATGTCGGTCTCAGCCTCTTGAATGCTGGGGTTATGATTATATGCCAACATGGCCAGTTAACTGTGTGTGTGTGTGTGTGTGTGTGTGTGTGTGTGTGTGTGTGTGTTTGTGCTGGGCATTAGCTACATGGCTCTGGATATGCCAGATACAAGTGTTCTACCACAGAGCCACACTCCCAGTCCCTTAGTTTACTTCAACTAACCCACATTTAACATAACAGCCACTTATAGCTGATGTCCCAGATCGGGTAGCTCTGGCTGGATTCTCATGCAGTTTCTAGGAAGGAACCATAGGTGGCACTGTGACATTTTGTTGAATACCCAATCCCACTATGTCTGCTTTATTATTTTTCCAGATGTTAAGACAAATTAGTGGCCCGGGGAGGGGTGTATATGTGTTAGACTTGACCACTGTTTTCTGGTGTCCCTCCTGCCTAAGCATTTGTCCCTAACCTTTTGACATCACGGCACAGCATTGTCCCCCACAAAGTTCATGTTCAAGAACAAGAGATGTAGTTAACAACAGCAACCACAAACTTGTGAAAACTTTTAATAATATGCTGCGTCAGTTTACAACTTTGTGCTGGGCCTCATGGACATCTCTCCTGGGCTGCATGTGACCACACGAGGCTCGCAAGGTGCAGCTTAGCTAATGGCAGTGTTTAACCCATCTCTCTGTTAATCTGATGAAAGGAAGTTCTCTGATGGGGAATGGTTTTCCCTTTGTTGTTGTTTTCTCCCCCAAGACAAGGTCTCACCGTATAGCCCTGGCTGGCCTGGAACTCACTATGTAGACCAGGCTGACCTTGAACTTACAGAGATCTGCTTGCCTCTGCCTCCCAAGCTATGCTGAGCAGAGGTTTGAGTCATCTGCCCTGTCTGAAGCATTGTCTCTTCAGGATGCTGCTCACCCTGAAGTCTCTCCAGGCACTAACAGTCTGTGTTTGCTTTGGTGTAGGAAGCGTCTTCAATTTGTACCAGAAAAAGTTCTGCTCAGCCAGTAATTGCAGCGAGAGCAACGCTGAAGTGGCCTTCAATGTGCATATGTTTGACGACCAAAGATTCCATTTTGCAAGTCAGTGCTGCCAAGGACAGAAATGTAACAACACCAGCCACGGTTTGTACTGGGCCCAGCAGCGTGTCCTATGCCACACCTTCCAGCTCCACCCTTGGTTTTCTGCCTGCTTTGCTTGGCTGGGAGTGGATGTCTCAAGGCCAGGCACTTCAGCACACAGCTGGGTGATGTTTACATCTGGCTTAGAGCACACTCACACAAGAACCATGGCAGATGCTAACCCGGCTCAAATGTCATGCTATCCCCTTCTTCAGTGAAGACCGGGCTCTCACAGTTCGTTTGTGTGGCAAGCGAAACAAACGTTCATTAGTCACTTTGTGATGCCAGGGCCTCTACTAAGGCAACACCTCCTTCAGTCTAGACTCACCTCAGACTTGCTATGGAGCCAAGGATGAGCCTCACCCAGTCCCCCTGCCTCTGCCTTCTCAGTGTTGGGATTATAGGTGTCCGCCACCATGCCTGGCAACATTCTATTTCTCAGTAAAAACTGAAGACTCCTTACATCTTTTTTTTTTTAAACTAGGTTAGAAATTAAGGCTAAGCAAATGCACAAATCTTACGTCATCTACTCAAAAGCAAAAATAGTTATCCAGGAGTGGTTGCACATGCCTTTAATCCCAGAACTTGGTAGGTGAAAGAAGCAAGTGGATTTCTATTACGTCAAGGCTAGCCTGGGCTACTTGGTGATACCCTGTATCAAAAAACAAAAGCAAACAAAAAGATATATATATATATGAGCTTTACAGAGAAATAACTTCCAAAAACCATTTAATGAGTAGTATATATGATATATTAAAATGTGTTATCTGCAATATATACTAATATGTATATACATATACTAATATCTATAGTATATTAGAATGTTGTGTGTGTGTGTGCGTGTATATGCTCCATGCATATGCAACACCCATGGAGGATAGAAGTGGGCATCAGATCCTCTGGAGCTGGAGTTACAGAGGATTGTAGTTTGATACATGGTGTCTGGGAACTGAAACTGGGTCCTCTGAAAGAGCAGCTTGCCCTCTTAATCACTAAGCCATCTCTCTAGTCACCCCCCCAACATATATTTTGATAGAATGCTTAACTCCTCACTTAGAAAGAGGCTGGGATTATATATTTGCTTGTATATTTAGTCTGTTTCAGTCTCACTCGTTAGGTGGGGCTTTTGGAAAATCCTGCTGCACTCACACAAGGCAACAGGAATAGTAAAGGGAGTGGGTAACACCTTAATGTTGTATAAGGATGGTTTTAGACTTTTGGAATCCCTGCAGGGTCTCAGGGACCCAGGAGTTCCTTGACCACAGTGTGAGAAATGGCCATCTAGATCAAAGTGGAAAACACGTATTTCTGATGATCTTTGGAACCCCCAACATAAATTTAATTTTGTTGCTATTTCATAACTGTAATTTTGCAGTGTTTCAATTCCTTGGACTATTGGAAATACATGTGTTCTGATGGTCACAACCCATAGCTTGAGAACCACAGAATTCGAAGAAGAAAAAACCTGAGCAGAAACATTGAGGTCCATTGTCATAGGCATAGACCAGTAGGAGTAAGACAGACTCTGGGAGTGATTTTTAAATTTTTTTTTGCTCCACCAAGATGTGAAAATGGACCATTTCTACCTGCTCAGGACAAGTCTTAATGCCAATCAGACACACCTGTTGGCTAATGCTCAAACAGCTGGCTAGTGTTGACATTGGCTACAGCTTGGATTCTTTCCTTTCTCGTTCATGTCTGCCCCAGAGCACCATGGACCACAATTCTCGCAGATCAGCTGCCCCATAAGGTCTCAGGAGTTGTGCATAGAACACCTTTGGGCAAAGCATGCTGTCTTTAGGACTGGATCTGAGGCCCACAGGATGGAGGTTCTACAGCAGTTTCTCTGTCTGTCCCTGCCTCCCAGCCGTGATACCAGTTGTGATACCATGGTTCTAAGTAATGGCTTTCCTCTCCCAGCCCCTGGGACACAGAAGACTACCAATACCCTGTGCGCTTCTTGCTACGGCTACAACGGCACTGCTTGCGTGGAGAGAAGCCAGCAGTGTTACGAAGGAGAACGGTGTGTCCATGTCACTGCTGAGAATACAAATGGTAAGTTTGGAGCGTCAACTCCTTAACAGGGCTCAAGCTGAAACCCAGCAGGCCTCAAGAGCTGAGCTAGGGCAGAAGAACCGGGGACGGCAGAAGCAGAGGCCAGAGACTGCCGCGCGAAGCCTTCGGCTAGATGCTACTTCTGCCTTCATCCGGGTCTACTTCCAGCTGCCTTTCCCCTGCCCTCCTGTAGTCACACTCCAGGCTCACTTGCCCTCCTGGCGCTTGCTTCTTTACTAGGCTGCCAGTGCTCAGCAGGTGTGGACAGGCGTGGGCTTTTATTTGTTTTTATATCTATATGTACTTTTCTTCTCCATCTTCAGAGGTGTTGGCTTGGGGCGGCTAGGGCCATCCGGTTATTTCTTTTTACTCCTACAAAGGTAACCTGACAGTGAGCATCAATTTCCCTGAGTCCCTGGGGCAACCGGATAACAGGAAGCAGGTGCACATTGGGTTCTTGCTGATGGATCCGCCCTGGGGTCACGACCGTCCTGTAGCTCTTGCCTTTATTTTCCCAGGACAGAGTAGATCTCTGCTGGTCCTTTGTGGTCAGGGTAGGAAGATGGAGTGGTGGGTGGGGAGGAGGGCAGTGGGGCAAGGCTGGGGCCATCTCAGGAGTGAGGTCCGGAAGTGAATGTGCTGTATCCTCCTACACACTACAGTGGGTGGAACCAATGTGTCCATCCTGGCTGATGGAATGTAGTGACTTCCAAGAAGGAAACAAAGAAGTGCAAAGCAAAAGTGGATAACCAGTCAGTCTCAGCTTAAACACAGCTCAGGCGAATAAGGGTTTAAACCTGCACCCAAATACAACTTTTGCTTAATGTCAACTTCAAAGCTTAAATATAATCATGGATTTCCCCGTGGATCCAAGAATCCTATGTTTTAAAGCCTTTAAAAATTGTTTTAAGGAGTTATTTTAGAGATATTTTAACACTGAGTTAAAGGCATAGAGACCCCCCCCCCCATGTACCTTTGCTGCCTGGCTCATGTGTAATTGCCCTCATTGTCAAAGGGCACACCACAGTGGTGAGCCTACAGCCATTGATTGTCACCCGAGTCCCCAGTTTTCTTCAAGGTTCACTCCTGATATAGTCCATTCCAGCATGGCGGTGTCACATAGGCGGTGTCACGTCTGCCCTGAAAGCTTCTGTGAACCACCCGCTCATGTTATTTATTTACTTATTTATTTTTGTATCCCTCAAGGCTCTGCCAACCTCTGGTCTTTTTTTTTTTTTTTACTGCCTCTATACCTTTTTCTGTCCACTTTCTCTCCTTCTCTCTTTTTCAGTGTCTCTGTGTTTCTCTGTCTCTCTTTCTTCTCTATTCCCCGGGGCCTCACCCATGTAAACCATGCATTCTGCCACCAAGCTATATGGCCACTTGCCTTTGGAAATGCTCCAGGTGCCCACACTGCCCTAGTTCTTAATTCTAAACTTGCGCCCAAATGCAGCAACAACAGCCAACACTTTCTCTGCCCATCTCAAGCCTGCCTCTCCTGGTGATGTAGTCTCGCCGCTAACACTGAACGCCAGGTAGACCACAAGTCTACTTTTTCTTGCTTGTTTTTGTCCAACATCACTTTAAAAAAATCCTACCAAGATATGCCAAGCACTGTGCTTCCTGACTCTCAGGACGGTAACAAGAGCAAACTGCTTTCTTCCTGGGGTTTGGTGGTCTCTTTCACACAATACACTCTGACAGCACCAAGTCTCTTCACTACCTTGAGTCCCTTCTGTCCCCTGGGAGCTCCCCGTTTCCCAGGGATGTTTGAGTTGCAGCTGACAAACGCCTAGGGGCACAAGTGCTCAAAAGTAGCCACTGTTATAACCACATCTTTGAAAGTGACACGGATCTTTTTCTACAACTTGATCTGAAACTATGTTCAAATGAACGGAGCTTTGAGTTAAGCTAGAGATACTGAGAGTTTCCTGCACACTTTCTGTTGGCTTTTCTTTTCTTTTCTTTTTTTTTCCACCAAGGAAAAACTCAGGCAGGAAGAAGTCAGATCCAGAGGAGTGAGATCTGAAAGAAGATGCTGGAGGGCAGGTGGAGCCCAGGGTGCCCACTGATTCATTCCTTTCGGAATGGAAAATGGAGAGAAAGAACTGCCCTGAGCCTGCCACCCATGCTTGCCCTTTTTCTATCGATTTCTCCTTCCTTCTTTCCTCTTTCCTTCTTTTTCCCTCCCCTTCCCTTTGTATTTTTCTTGACAGGGTTTTGCCATGTAGCTGAGGCTGGCCTTGAACTTGTGATCTTCCTGTTACACTCTCCCAAGTACTGGGCTTGCAGGTGTGCACCACCCCGTCCAGTTTGTTTTTTGGCTTTTTCATCTGACAAAAGAGATGGGGCATCCAAGCTCCAGCTCCCTTCTCTCTTTTAAGTCTGGTTTTGCAAACCACCTTGCTCAGCCTCAGTTGCTTTTGCGGTTGGGTGAAGAGAGGCCTGGCCTCTGACCTCTATAGTTCTTGTACTGGTACTGTCTGGGCTTCTTCCTTAAAGATGGCATTCGGGAGTAGAGGGGCTGTTGCACACTGCTCAGCCTCTCGTAGATCAACAACTGTGCACGGGCTTGGGCAGATGGGCTGTGCAGCGTTCTGACTTCTCATTTGCAGCTTCAGGCACTTGGGAGCTGAAGGGTTGCTCCGACATCAGCAACTCTACTTGTCAATTCCTGTCCACTGAGAACACAACAGTTGGAGAATTCACTTTCAGGAAGGTTGTCTGCTCGCCCGCCATTATCATCAGCACCCCACCAGCCAGCACGAGCATCCCAACAACCAGCATGGGCACCAAAGCTTCCTTCACCTCCTCCGTCTTCGGCAGCCTCCTGCTTCTGAAGCTGCTGTTCTGAGGTCCTCGGGCTCTGCCTGACCCAGTGTCCCATGCGTGGTCAACACCTTTCTGTTCCCATACCTTTCAGTGTAATTGTTCAGTGGGTTAGAAGTCACAGCACTCCAGGCAAGGCTAGCAGCCGCATTAGCTCCTTTATTAAAGTGTTGTTTGACGTCTAGACAATCTGTCCTGAACATGTTTGGGGCTGGGTGTGGTCCAAGTCACTGCCCAGCCCTTCTCATTTCTGGGTGGAGGTGGGGGCCTTTGCTTTGGAGATTGGTGCTTCTTTGCCTCAGGACTCAATGACATCCGTGCTCTTGGTCTATCTTGCGTCTGAGAAGCTAAGCCCACGGCCTTGCTGGTCCCTTCTGTTATTATCCCTGTACTCGAGCATCCCACTGGCTCAGTCCTGGGCAGGAGGTACCCCAGCTGAGAACTGTTTATTCAACAGTTGTCCTGGCTGCGGCCAGAGGCCCACAATATATGAAAAAAAAAAAAACAACTCCTGTCATCCCAGGGTCTTGTCACAATGAAGGCCCAAGAAGGGCATATGCAGAAGGACTACTGAGGACCAGAATGCTCCCACTGGCTCTGTGATCAAGTCTTCAGGAAGACAGAGGGCAGAGGGAGCTCAGAGCCCGGGATTAGCAGGTCTCCTGTAGCACTGTACAGGATGGAATGTGACCACAGGACCCTGGTTCCTTTACTCAGAGAGTTGAACCTGTTGGTCCACTCTACATCAGATACCCAGGAGGCAACACGGTACTCATGTCCAAGCTTGTAGGGTTCACGTTTAATGGTAAGGTGGGTGTTAAGCTAGTTTTAGATAAATAGGTTTTTCTGTAATAAAGAAATCAAAAGGAGTAAGTCAGCAAAGCTCTTTATTGTCCAGATCTGCTGAAAATGAAGCAAGAGCAAGCCACAATGAGGGCCCATGATGCTACCCATCACTCTGTCCACTCTAACAGGTGGCTGTTGGGAAGGGAATCCAGGACCTCTGCAAGAGCAGCAAGTGCTCTTAACCACCAAGCACTCTCTCCGGCCCACCTTAGCTTTTAATTTTGAATTTCATGTTCACTGAAAACTAGGAGTGCCTGAGAACGCCTTCATCCAGTGCTCCAGTTTCATGTCTGTTGCTGTGACAACACGCCCTCACCAAAAACAAAACAAAAAAGAAACCAACCAACCAACCAACCAACCAAACAACAACAACAAAAAACCAAAACCAGTTTAGGAGATAAAGGGCTTGTTTCAGCTCTTGGTTCCAGGCTATAATTCCTATAATTCATCACTCAGAAGTCACACCAGCAGGAGTGTGATACAGCTGGTCATATGCACCCATAGTTAAGAGCAGAGGGAAACATATGCACACAGCATCACTTTGATTTCTTCTCATACAATACAGGACCCCTTCCCTAGGGAATGCCACCACCCATAGTGGAATGGGTTTTCCCATATCAAAAACTTAATTAAGACACACACACACAGACCCTAAGACATACCTACAGGCCAACCTAATATAGACAATGCTTCATTGAGACTCTCTTTCACTGTTGTTCTAAGTCAAGTTGATAATTAAAGCCAATCATCATACCGCACCTTTGTCAACTTGACATACAACACAACACTTTTAAACCGTAATATTTTACTCTTTCTAAATTGTTATGTCTGTGCACCATATGAATGCCCCCGGTGCCTGCAGAAGCTGGGAGAAGGCACTGGATTCTCTGGAAGAGGAGTAATAGACAGTTGCCTATCATCACAGGAGCAGCCACCACTGTGGTCCCAGGATGGCTTGTTTCCTCTTTCATTTTTAGATCTGTTTCTTCAACCAGTGGAACTGACAGAAACACGAAGAGGGGGAACACAGAGAGACACATAGTAAGGACAAGCAGAGATGTCCACCACAGACTTAAACCAGGGGCTCTGGTGATGTCTCATGCAGATCCCAGACACTGGAACTAGGCCTGGGTCCAGACTTTTCTAAGTGCCTTATGCAGAAGGTGCCATAAACAGACTTACCTCCAGAGAGGACAGATCCAGGTGACTTTCTGTAGTTTCCTGTATAGGGTGGAGGTATCTGGAGCAGAGGCAGGAAAAGTTCCTGTGGTTCTGGAACGTCTCAGAGATGTCAGTTCTTGGTACAAGCAATTCAGGTGATCTGAGGCCCTGGGAATCTTTGGGAATCTTGCTAGGGTCCCCAGGATGTTACCAGGCAACTCCTTTAAAGAACACAGACCCCCCCTAAAGCCAATAGAAAGTCTTTATTTGCCAGATGGAGGGCTACACGGGGAACATGTCCAAATTGGGTACCCCAAGATTCATCATTCTTTGCCTTTTATGCACAAAAACCACGCTTTGGTCAGGAAGAACCATTAGCCAGAAGCCAAAAAGCAAAAGGACTTTCCCAGATCCTAGGTCTCTGATGGATTAGGTCTTTGTTGCCATTTTTGGCAGCTTGGGGGCCTACATGCTGGGTTCCAAGGCCATAATGATGCCTCTATTACAGCATCAATTGTACTAAGGTCTTGGGGTCTACAAAGGTCTGGGGTCCTGTTATACAACCAGGTCAAAATAAACCCAGAACCCAGTAGGGCACATATCAAATCTTGTGGGTTCAATGTCCAGTATCTGAAGCTCCTAATAAGTTTTTCCTTACAAAGGACTCAGGAAGCCCGACCCATTCAGCTCTGCTGTCAGCAACATGTATCACTTCTTTCTTGGCCATAGGTGGCTCCACTCTATACCTGTAGCTTTACACGGACTTAGCATCTCCAGGACCTGGGGTCTCCAGAGGCAACCGAGGCCACTTTTACAGCTCCACACAGGGACTCCTCTGACACACAGTGCCAGGCCCCCCCACCCCCAGCTTCTCCCCATGACACCCTAAATATTGCATCTTTTATGCTTTCAAAAACCAGTACCATGTGGGTGACACTTGTCTATCCGAGCTCTGCTGTCAGCTTGAGATGGAGCCTGACCCTTTTGGGTCACAGCTGCGTCGGGATCTGTGCACTGACCCTGAGGAAAGACTTTCCTTTGCCTCACTGAAGCTGAGAACTTCATCTCAGTAGTGTCTATCTCTCCGACCATCATGGCTGCTCCCCAGCCTGAGCAGCGCACACAGATTGCTACCCAGAAGACCATGCAGAACAATCCCATCCCTGTTCCTGACAGAGTCTTTGATAGCCTCCAAAACCCCATGAGCTAGGTCTCAACTCTCTATATCTCTTACAGAATTTTTATCTTCCAAGGTCCCACTAAAATGTCCCATTCCTGTGCCTTCAGGAAACAGTGGCTTTTCTAGACCACCGTGCCAAAGGCTCTCATTCTCCTTATAATATAGTTCAAAGCATAAAAGCTATATGATCAAGTCTACCACAGCAACAACGCCACTTCCTCAGTATATATTTTCGCTCTAGTTTAACTTTTCTTTGTGACAAAACAACAATAACAACAACAACAACAAACAACAACAACAACAACAACAACGAAAAACCAAAAACAAAAACAAAAAGCAAAACTCTCCTCTTAGAGGAGAACAGATTTGCTTTAGATCACAATTCTAGATTACAGTTTGTTGCTGCAGGGCAGGAGGTCAAGATAGTTGGTCAATACCACATCTACAGTCAAGAGCAGAGAAATGTATGCACACATCTTACCTTATTGCTGGTTGTACTCAGATCAATATCTCCATTTTCAGTTCAGCTCTCCCCCTCCTAGGATATGGTGCCACCCATGGTGGGCTGGGTCCCTCCCATCAGTTGACTCAGTCAAGACAATTCTCCCTTAGACATACCCACAGGCCAACCCAATAGAGATGAACCCTTATTGACACTCTCTTCCCGAGTGAATCTGGGTTGTGTCAAGTTGACAATTAAAGTTAACCTTCAGGCCTAGGCTCTCTTTAAGGCCACATCTCACATCACCTTAATACAGCCACTGAAGGTAGGAAATGCACATTGGAACAGCACCACTGGCCACCATGCTTCATTTGCATTTTATCAAGTTTCTCTAACATTCTCTCTCTTTAAAAAAAAGGATTTATGTATTTATTATTTATTGTATATGAGCGCTTTATCTGCAGAAGAGGGCATCAGATCACATTATAGATGGTTGTGAGCCACCATGTGGTTGCTGGGAACTGAACTCAGGACTTCTGGAAGAGCAGGCGGTGCTCTAAACCACTGAGCCATCTCTCTAGCCCTGTTCTCTCTTTTGTTTGCTTTCTAGTTCTTGGTTTTTTGTTTTATTTAATTTTTTTTGACAGGGTTTCTCTGTGTAGCCTTGGCTGTCCTGGAACTCTCTTTCTAGACCAAGCTGGCCTCAAACTCAAGAGATCTGCCTGTCTCTGCCTCCTGAGGGCTGGGATTAAAGGCGGGCGCCACCACCGCCCTGGCAATTACACGGAGTTTTAAAGCTTAGGCCTTTTACTGGGGCAGATTCTCAGTTATCGTTTAGAGTTGGCCCAGCTCTTCTAGCCTACGACCTGCCATATGGCTGGCTTTTTTTTTTTTTTACCTCTTTCTCTGCTTCCTGCCCGTCTGTTTCCTTTGTTGTCTGTCTTAATCTCTGATGTCCTTCTTCTCCTAGCAAACCTCTCTCTGCCTGGAAGTTCTGCCCTCCAGTTCCTGCTCCAGCTATTGGCGATTAGCTCTTTATTGCAACCAATCAGCAGTGAGATAACACCTGATACGTCCGTTGGATTGCCTTTCGCTATAGAGGAAGGACAAACATTTACAAACATAAGACCTGGTGATGGGCCAAAGGAATGACCATACCAAGATACCAAGATCCTGGCAGCACTGGCTTTCTGCTGGTACAGTAATCAACAACTAATGGCTCATACAATGTGAAGGAAAGATTACCCAAGCACGACCTCTGAAATCTGAAAGTATGACTCTCAGTTCCAACCCTGGGCTTAGGCGAGCACCTCCATGCCTTAGCTTTGCTACCTGGGCAACCAGGACAACGGGGTCTGGAGAGGTGTAGATGGTTCCTGTGATGCGTTCTTCACATTTTTTGGTGTAGAACCAATGTTAGTGGTCAGCAGGGCACTGGAGTTTGGAAGCTGGTACTCTTAGGGGCTGTCTTAGCATTGATGGTTATAGAACCGAAATACCAACTCTGAAAAATGTTAAAGATATTCTGTGTCCCTCAGTACCAAATACACAGCCCAAATTTAATTCTTTATGTGAAAATTCTCAGGCACATCCACCTTTGTAGTACGCAAATATGCTTTCCTCATTAAGAAACAGCTGGTGCCGCTCGGTGTTTTGACAGCAAAGGGAGAATTTTGCCATTCTTAAAGGGAGAATGCTGCGTGTATATCTTGCAATTTGGGTAATGTGTCATCCGTTCTGGATTTTTATACCCAAGCTAAATCTGCCAGATTTTACTTCGTCTTTGACAGTTCATAAATATCACCTGTAGGTCTTCTTGGTTGAAAAAAAAATAGTCTCATTTTTATGTTAATCTTGAATTAAACATGAAAATCTGCTATAAGCGTTATGGCTTGGCTTGTGTGTTTTGATGTGTAGCTGATGAAACCTATCTCAAATTCGCATGTAATTATTATGATCCTTTAGTGTCTCAGCTCAGACCTTCTCGTGTCTCTTTAGATCAGGCAGATGGAGGCTTTCAATTCTGCACAAGCAAGATTCATGTTCCTGTCAAGCCTGAAGAAGCCTGGTGGGTGGGTGGGCGGGAGGAGGCTGGATAGATAGATGGCTCAGCAGTTAAGGGTGCTTCCTGCTCTTGTAGATGACGGGAGTAGGTTCCTGGTACACATATCTAGGGGCTCACAATTGCCTGTGATTCCAGCTCCACGAGGTGTGATTTCTTCTTCTGGACTCTGTGGGTACCTGCATAAATGTGACACACAAACACATAGACACAAAGACACAGACACACAGACACACACAGACACACAGACACACAGACACACAGACACACACACACACACACACACACACACACACACACACACACACACACGTACTGACTCACACACACCACACCTTAAAAAACGCCTCAGAACAAGGAGTTTTAGCCATGCCCAACCCTTAAGATGAAGAGATCCAGGGCCGGGCGTGGTGGCGCACGTCTTTAATCCCAGCACTTGGGAGGCAGAGGCAGGCTGATCGCTGTGAGTTCGAGGCCAGCCTGGTCTACAAAGCGAGTCCAGGACAGTCTCAAAAAAAAAAAAAAAAAAAAAAAAAAAAAAAAAGATGAAGAGCTCCATATCTCAGAAGGAGAAACAGGAAAACCAAGGGGATGCTTAAAAGGGGCTCTCACAAGCAAGATACAGACCATGCTTATTACGAAAGTGTGGATCTTTACTTCCTTGTGACCTACCTACAACAACAATGCTGTTGTTGACCTATGCTTTTATATCACCAGTCTATAAATCTGTAGAGTGCACCTCATAGGCCTTAGAGATTTCAGGTTAAGATGTCCATCATGGGCTTGTGGGGTCCCCATCTACTGATGGCCACAGCAGGGTGGCTGCCTGGCTTGGGGAGGCAGAGGGGCTGGAGCTGTTTTGTGGCCTCTGTGTTTATAAGGGGTTCAGTGAACAGATGGAGTTCAGTTTCTTGACCCCGCCCACATTCAGTGCTATGGACTAAGTTGTTCATGGGGTGCTTCTGAGGACAGGAGGCTGAGGCAGTGGAGTTCATCTTATAAGGGGAAAATGGGAGGGAGGGAAGAATGGGAGGATACAAGGGATGGGATAACCATTGAGATGTAACAAGAATAAATGAATAAAAAATAAAAAAAAATAAAAATAAATAAAAGTTACAGTAGTTTGAAAAAAAAAAAAGAAGTGTGCCGAGGGCCTTGAATCTGTGATGTCACTGGATCTGGTGAGGTGTCTCTTAAGTCGTGGGAGTGACAGGCAGTATGCAGAAACGCAGACACAGAAGAGCCAGATGGGGCCACTCTTGCAGTATCTGCCATTGGGCCGAGGAACGCAAGCTTCTCCCCAGCTCAAAGGGCACCATGTTGGTCCGTGAATCAACACGTGGTGGATTTGTTCACTGCAGGCCCATAAGCTCTCTAACTCTTAGGGAAAGCCTACCTACTCCTAGGGGAATTTTGGGACAGAGTGCTGAGACTGTCCTAACCAGTAGATAACAAGGGTGGTTTAGGGGCAACAGCTGTAGGCCTGTGGACTTTCACTCCTTTGTGGGCTAGTGTGATTTTGACATATGCATAACCACCTTTTAAACTACTTTTTCAGGATGTCAATCATACTGTTTGTGAATAATGTAACTTATGCTATTCTCCCCCCTCAACATACACATTCTGGCTTCATAATTTGGGATGGCTTAAACTAAGGCCTTTCATTCCTGTGCTGTGGTTTTAGGCACATGAGCAATCTGAAGTATAGGTTAGCCACAGCTCCAGTCTGCACAACACAGAGCTAGTGGTTATCTCTTTCACCACACTGAGCATCTGTTTAGAGTGCATAACCTAATAGCCATTTTGTCAACTAAAGCTAGCTTTTATGGTATATTGACCTCGCTACCTCTTCTACCTTAAAAAGATAGGAAAGTAGGATTTATTTATTTATATATTATGTATACAGTGTTCTGCCTGCATGTACATCTGTGGGCCAGAAGAGGGCATCAGGTCACATTACAGATGGTTGTGAACCACCATGTGGTTGCTGGGAATTGAACTCAGGGCCTTTGGAAGAACAGGTGGTGCTCTTAACCACTGAGCCATCTCTCCAGCCCCTAGGAAAGTAGGTTTTAATTGAACTGCTCATGATGTGAATTCCTGTTGAGAGATTGAAAATTACTCTAAACCATAGCTGCTGCTGCTGCTTCCTCCTTCTCTTCCTCTTCTTCCACCTCCTCCTCCTCCTCCTCCTCCTCCTCCTCCTCCTCCTCCTTCTTTTTCAAGACAGATTTCTCTGTGTAGTGCTGGCTGTCCAGGACTCATTTTGTAGACCAGGCTGGCCTCAAACTCACAGACATCTGCCTGTCTCTGCCTCCCCGATTGATAGGCGATTGAACTTAAGTTGTCAGGCTTGTACATTGACAGGCACTTTAATAACCTCACGAACCATCTTGCCAGCCCTATTCAATTTTTTAAGATATAAAAATAAACAAGTTCATTGTTAGAACCCAGGGCCTCAGCTGCAACCTCGAGCTCTTCTCAGAGGGCTGTGATGTGCCCTTCCTTTCCCATTTGCCCTCGCAGATAGCAAAGTCTTAACTCGAGAAAGGCTACAGGCAGCACACGTGATCACTGCCATCTCTCACACTAACTAGGCCTTTTATTCTTCCAGATGCTCCTGTCCAGAAATGTCTTTGGGGCTTTTTGAATACTGACATTAATCAGAACTACAAGAAAACATAATGCCTCTTATTCTAGTGGATGATGTCATCTGACTTTGGACCTATTTCCCTATGACACAACACCATCTTCCTCCCTGTTCCCTTTGCATGTTCAGGAAGTTCCTTGTGCCTGATGGTACTTGTGACAGCAATTTAAACAGTGGGCCTCTTCCTCACAATAAGAAATTCATCTAGATCCTTCCGTACGGAGGCCTGCCAACTCAGTCAGAGGTCTCCACTAGATGCGCATGAAATTGCTTTAGTACATAGCAAAAGATGACGCTGGTCCCACCAAAGCTAAGTGCCTGCTATAAAAACAGGTTCAGCGAGGCAATATGCCAATAATTGCAAAAGCCACAAACTTAATCTTCAGTTCCTACAGGTTAAATCAAGAAAATGACCTGAGGCCTCTGAGGCTGTTGTAGTCAGGAACATGTGACAGGTTGACAATGTATTTGCTGTCCTTTGGCTCCTCAGGAGAACATATGGCACGTGCCTGGAAAAGATACCACATCTCAGTTGACTGGAGTTTTTTTTCTATACGACCTCATGAGCCCTCTTCAGTTGCACGTGCAACGCCAATGATGTTTGCTATGGACAGGGAAAACAAAGAGAAACAGAGCCAGGACCTGAGAGTGCAGCAGCAGTGAGGACAACTAGCAGGTGTTAGCTTTCAGGAAATGACTTCAGGCGGAGCCACAGGTATCAGGAGTTCATGTTGTGTTCAGATGTCTTGAATAATGGTCCATCCAGCTAATACATACAGTTCAGGACCACAGCCTGGACTTCACTTTGGCAGCCAAATCCCCAAGTTCAAGGCTACTAGAATAGCTTCAGACCTAAACGCTCTAGCATTTCCACTTTAACCAGATCGTTACAGAGCTCAGCACGATGCTGACACAGCTTCCAGTCGGCTGTACTCCAGTATTGAGGTGATACTTCATAGTTAGCTCAAGTTCTTCAGTTTAATTAAAGCCATTGAAGATTGAGCAGGTGTCATGGAATCTGTCAACACTAGATCTCAGAGTTCCAGCTTTCAGGGTCATGAGAATATCAACTATGTTTTTTTAAAAAAAATTATTAAATATTTTTTTATTTTTTACACATATATTTATATTATTAAACATATGTAAAATAAACTACCTATACAAGGACAAACATGGCACAATCAGGAATTATATAAATGTTACATTCTTAGTGTTTCTGCTATTTGTATTTGGCAGCCTTGAAGAAAACATCTTTCTTATCTTGGTGTGTCTAAAATTCTGAATGTAAATCAATCTCCATCACATTTTGTCATTATCAAGTTAAAACATCTATCTAGACCTAAAAACATATTTTATTTATTTATTTATTTTGCTTTTTTGAGACAGAGTTTCTCTGTGTAGCCTTGGCTGTTCTGGACTTGCTTTGTAGACTAGGCTGGCCTCGAACTCACAGTGATCCACCTGCCTCTGCCTCCCGAGTGCTGGGATTAAAAGAGTGCACCATCACACCGAGCTCTAAAAACATCTTAACTCCTAAACAACTAAGCTTCATTTTAAAACTAAACTACTTGGTCTTCAACCCCATCAGAGACTTGAGAAGGAATAAACTTGATTACCTGAGTATGCGGGAGTGTAGGTTAGTAGTTTTCCAAATGAGAAGATGACACAGTTTGCTACCTGAATAGTCACCCAAAACTCTTTATAATGTTGGAGCATCTTTTTCAGCTTTCTGGCCCAATATATCTGACAGACATATTTGTGAAGCAGGAAATATTGAGGACTTGCTTACCCTGTCTTGGCAGAGTTTGGCCATCAACTCTGCCTTCATTCAAGCTTGCCTTTTTTTTTTTTTGACAGAATTCTGTCTGTGGTAGAAAGGAGGACATTTTCCCCAGTGGCTTGTTTGTCACATTTGAAGCCATTTCTATAAGGAGGTTCTTTGATGCTTGTCATCCTCTTTGAGGTAGGCTGGGTGTTTCCAGGAGTTAACCTGTCTGATTGTCAGTGACTCTTTAAAATAATAACATTTTAAAATGCCATATTCTGTATGTCTCTGAGGTTTTTGAAGACCTTATCTAACTATTTTACCTTATCTTTCTATAGAATAATATCCATCTGTTGCACTTAAGATGTATATTCTTGTGATAAAAATAGACTAGTATTTGATACGACCGTGATTTGATAACTAACAATTAACTTGTATAACTTATTTATCCTAAACAGCCTGCAATAACACTTTCAAAGTATTGGAAGTAAATCTTGTATTATAATTGAGTTATATGGGCACAATGCCTCATATTAGAGTAGAAATATATCTAATGTGTGTGAAGAATAATCTTACATTTGAATTCCATACCACTGTATCTAAAATTAAACTTATTTTGCATCTATATATAAAATTCTATACCAGTGAATTAAAAATAACTTTGTGAATGACAATTGAGGCATTAAATTGGGTGGATTCACTAATCTATTTTTTTGTTCTATCTTCCCTATATATTTCTATATTTCTCCTTCTTTCTTTTCAACCCCTATCTCCAAACCTAAGAATGGAAGATAAAGGAAAAGAGAGACATCTCTGAGTCTAACCTTGTTTTCTCTCTAAATAAGACCAATAATAACTTGTAACCAACTCCCATTGATAATAGCTCTCTGTAGCCCAAGAAAGCAACCAAAAACCTACCCAACCTCCCTTAAAGAAAGTGGGGCATTGTTCTCTTAAAGTTTCTTCTGGCTGATTTGGGACAAATAATACAAATAGGGGCCCAAATAAAATTGGAGAAATGGTTAAACAAGCTAGGAATAGCATTTGTGGTCCAGTTTCTAAATGTTGAGAACTTCCAGGCTTAATTAGAGTCCTGTGTGGGACAGTCTGAAATGCTGGACCAGTTGGGATTGGAAGCTTTCTTTGAAAGTGTCTGGGAGCTGTCTTGTTGTGATGAGGAACAGCAACTGAAGCACTTGGTGCTGGGACATGAAGGATGCAGGATGTCAGTGTCCAGCATGCTGAGAGGAATGAGTCCTGTCAGGTCTGATCCAAAGTCAGTGTCTGGTTCTTTTGTTCTGAAAGCATATAATTTCCCATAAGCATTATACAGTCCTAAAATTATAAGCTCCGTTCCTTCTGCCATCTTTCTATAGTGAGTTGTTGTGGCCATCCTTGCAAATTCATACTTTGATGGACCAGGAGGCCAGAGTAGACCAGCTTCAAAGAAAAGCCAGAGTTCCTAAAAGGAGTTCTGGAAAACATGGCAGCAACGAAAGAGCCATAGGCTAGCTCATGGCTTCTTGTTCAGTCTGCTTCTATACCATCGATGCCAATCCTTGGACATGTCTGCCTTGCTTGGAGTTATGTCCAGAGTGACAACTACTGAGACTGGACTTTTCCAGATCTGATTGTCACAGTTTTTTGTTTTTTGAGTTTTATTTTGAGACTGGGCTTTGCCACATACTCCTGTTAGCCTTGGTACTTGTATGTAGCTTAGACTGGCCTCAGATTTGTGGCAGTCCTTCTGCTTCAGTCTCTTGTCTTGGGTTAAAGATGTATGCCATGATGTCTGCTTGAGTGTCACACTCTAATCCTAATAACAGAGTTGAGTAATTAGATCTGTTTTATTTTCTCTTATAGGGAAGGCCACCTCCATGCAAGCGTATGATGTGCTTTCAGCATTCCCTCTGTACCACACTACTCCCCTCTCACTAATCCCTTGTTCTTCCACATACTTTCTCTTCTGCTCTCATGTTAACTGTATACATATGGTTTTAGGCATCTATTAAGTCTCTGCCCACAAGGGAAGAAAAGATGTGCTATTTGTCTTGCCGAGGCTAATATCTCATCCAATGTGATCGTCTCCAGTAACATCCACTCCCCCCTCCCCCCAGATCATCTCACCCTTCTTGATGGCCGGAAAATTCCAGCCACATTTTATTTATTTATTTCTCCTGTTTGGGGAAATATAGGTTGTTTCTATGACCTAGCTGCCGTGAATAGTGCTGCAAGGAACACTGGTGTGTGGATACCTCTGTGGAACCTTAACTCAGAGTCCCAAAGGAGTGCCATAGCCAGGACACTTGATAGGTCTATTTTTTGGTTTCGAGGATATCTGCATTGATTTTCATAGTGGCTGTGCTAGTTTGCGTTCCCCTCAGCATTCCAGAAGGATTCCTTTCGGCCCATATGCTAGCCGTCGTTTGTTTCTGTTTGTTTTCCTTACGACCGACACTCTGAATAGGATGTGATGTCATCACGATGCAGCTTCTTTGTGTGGATGGAGTTTAGAGTTTCCTTGCTGGGTTCTGCCAAGTCAGTCAGATCTCAACTAGAGGCCCTTGAGATAATACTGAGATGTGTGGACCCCTGACGGTTGCTGCTGCTGCGGCTGCTGCTGAGCCCTGTCTGTCTCCTTACCAGGTAGGCAACCTGTCTCTCCTGGCCCACTTTCCCTAAACCTTGCATGTGTAGCTAGAGAGCATATGAGACTTTATGGCTCAGAAGGCCTTCACGGTTTACGTGGCTCACCACGCTTGCCTATGGGGAGGCAGAGCTGTTGGAAGAGCTTGTGACAACTTTGCGTTGTGAGTGGTGCAGGGTGGTGAGCTCTGGTCACAGAGACGTGCAGGTGCACACTCACCATTGGGATGAGAACGTGACCCTCAGGCTGGGAAAAGCCCAGTTTCTCTGGCGAGAGGCCTTAGCTGTCAGTTTGAGCGCTGTTGCTCATGACGTAGAAACAGGAGTTTTTCAGGACCTTGTGAGCTAGCCTGTGGTTCTGGATTCTTTTTAAGGAAGCCACTGATCCTTTAAAGCTCATCTGCTCACCTTCTAGTCCACCTCAGCATGAGTTGAAAGCACTGCCACAGCAACGCATCACAGTGTGATGACACACTGCACACAGCCTGTCCCCATGACCCTGGAAGCTGGCAGTGTGACATCCAGGGTCAGCAGGTCTGGTTTCTCTGAGGATCTGGTTTTGGACTGTAGTGAGCATCACCCCTGTCTTTGCAGATGTTGAGTCCTGACCTCTTGTTGGATAAGAGGTCACATGAGTGACCTGTTTATAGCAAGATTGTGATTTTAAATAGTTACATTTTGGGGGTACAGGGATTCTGTCTCCTATATGTCTTTTCTAAGTCTGTCTTCTGATTTTGGAGACTGTTTGTTTGTTTTTGTTTTTTGTTTTTTGTCTTGCTACCAACAAGTAGAACACAGTCTTTGTCTTCTGTTAGTTCACCCATGTGTTCCAACATCAGCCTGTGGGATGTTGCGTATGGACCCGTTCACAGATCAGGGAGGGTCAGAAGGTTTGAAAGTTCAAGACTGGGGAAACCACCGTTGGACCAGAGCCTGTAATTGAGGAAGAGCCGGAGAGCTTGCTCATTTCCTGACACACGGGTGGTGGCACTAAGTAGACGAAGGCTCATAAAGCACTCCAATGGATATTTCTGTTTAAAATAAATGTGCTGGCATGTGTGGGCTGCTTTGGCGCCATTTGTTCATCTCAGGGGAGTTAGTGGAAACAAGAACTTGAGTTGGCTTTGGGACATCCCCTCACTTCTGTTTGGGCCCTGGTGGCTGTATACGCAGTGGGCTGAGTTCTGTAAAGTGCTAGCTGGAGCACAAAGAGTTAACTGTTGAGACTGAAAGCCCAGAAAACACCAGTAGAAATTATTATTCTTATGAAAACCCCTCTCTCTCATTTTTCATTTCTCTTTCCCTTAGCTTCCTCTTCCTTCTCTCCTTCCCTTCTTTTCCTCTTAGATAGGGTATTATTATGTAGCCCTAGCTTATCTGAAACTTACGAGGACCTGATTAAAAGCATGAATCATGATGTCATACTCATCCCCGTCCCGCCCCCCTCTATAGTTTTCCTAAAGTGTCCCGATCGATCGTTCTGCTGGCCAGTGTACAGAAAGCCTGAGCTTCAGATGGGCGATCTGATGTTTACCGACCTGGCCACATGCCGACAAACAGTTTAGATGAGAAAAATGCTGGTGCTGCGGATTGGATTCCTCCTTGACAGTTGGGTTAGAAGTAGAAAGAGGAGTCTGTTGACCAGGTGGGGGCGGTAGAGAGGGTCCTTGGCGTGGCCCCAGCTGACACAAGACTGGCTGGCTACAGTTGTGAGGAATGGAGATCAAGCTGCCCCACAGTCCACACAGGCGATGGCAGAGAGCATCTGTGTGTGATTGTGTACCATCATGCCAGCCAGCCAGGGCTTTTGGGGTGCAGGTTATTTGAGTAGTCTTATTTATTTATTGTATATGAATGCTCTATCTGCAGAAGAGGGCATCAGATCACATTACAGATGGTTGTGAGCCACCATGTGGTTGCTGGGAATTGAACTCAGGACTTTTGGAAGAGCAGGTGGCCCTCTTAACCACTGAGCCATCTCTCCAGCCCCTATTTGTGTAGTCTTAACCTGGGAGTTTGTTGAGAAGGGCAAGAGGTGCTGGATCGCCCTAAGCGAACGCCTAGCTGTCGTGCTCATAGATATATTGGACAGGCAGGCCACCATCCCAGACATCTGAAAGCCTGGAGAATACGACCCTCTCTCTGATCGCCGTGGTTCTTGCGGGAGCTACGTGTTAAGCCAGGGAACTGACTGACACCTTACCAGCATCACGTCCTCATCACTCTTGTACACTTGCGTTGTGCCTCCGTCTCTCTGTTTCTTTCTTGGACATGTTGGGCAACACTCTTCTTGACCACCAAGGACAAAGTTCAGCTCTCTTCACTGAGGTTCCATGTCTTTGTAGAAGGTTCCAGCCAAGGCTCAGTTCATCTCTGGGTCTGTCAAAACGCCCCTCCCCATGCCTCTACACAACAGGCCCCCCTGTCAAAATGCCCCGTCCCATAGTTCCACAGGCCAGCTTCCCATCACAATTTTTTCGCCCACAGCTCCACATCCCAGCCTCCCCGTCAAAATGTCTCCTGCCATAGCTCCACACCCCAGCCTCAGGAAGTCTGGACAGCCATGCTGCCCATTTCCTGTAGCATTTTGTTGTTTTTTTATTTTTGTTTTTTTCGAGACAGGGTTTCTCTGTGTAGCCCTGGCTGTCCTGGACTCGCTTTGTAGACCAGGCTGGCCTCGAACTCACAGCGATCTGCCTGCCTCTGCCTCCCGAGTGCTGGGATTAAAGGCGTGCACCACCACACCTGGCTAAGACCCAGCATTCTTTTTTTTTTTTTTAACACATTTTTATTGAAAATTAAAAATAATTCCTATTACATCTCATTTTCTATGCCATCCCATGCATCCTCCCATTCCTCCCTCCCTCCCACTTTCACCCCAATCCCCCTTCCCTATGACTGTGGCTGTGGGGGACCTCCTCCCCATGAATATGGTGCTAGGGTACCAAGTCTTTTCTTGGTAGTCCTCTATCCTTCTTTCGAGTGCCATTGGGCCTCCCCCACAAAGGGACATGGCCAAATATGGGGCACCAGAGATCCTGTGAAAGTCAGTCCCCAGTCTCCACTTAGCTGTGGAGAATGTTCTGTCCCTTGGCTAGATCTGGGTAGGGGTTTGATGATGACTGCCCGTTTTGTCCATGGTTGGTGCCTTAGATCAAGCAGAATCCCTGGGCTCAGATCTAGCCATCATAATGTTCTTCTTGTAGGTTTCTAGGACCCTCTGGGTCCCCCTACTTGCCTATCCTCTATATTTTCCTCATCTAGAGTCTCAATAGGATGTCCTCACCTCCATCCCCATTTCCTGGTAGGTGCAGACTTTCATGGGACTGTCCCTTGGGCTAGTGTCCGGTAATAAGTGAGTATATACCATTTGACTCTTTCTGCTTCTGGGTTAGCTCACTCATTATGATCATTTCTAGTTCAATCCATTTATCCACAAATTTTGGAAATACCTTGTTTTTAATAGCTGAGTAATATTCCATCGTGTATATGTACCACAGTTTCTTTATCCATTCTTCTACTGAGGGGCACTTAGGCTGTTTCCATGTTCTGGCGATTATGAATAAGGCTGCTATGAACATGGTTGAGCAAATTTTCTTGTTGTGTGCTGGAGCATCTTCTGGGTATACTCCTAGGAGTGGAATAGCTGAGACACAGCATTCTTTAACACTCAACATAATGGGTTCCTAGGTGGGCTCTGCCTGGTCTTCATGCTTGCCACACAGTCCTGGATGGCGAGAAAATGTAATTAAGACTTGGCCAATCACAGAAGGGCATATGGATTGTGAATCTTTCTGGCTTATCTCTCTGTTGCAAATAAGGAGGCTGGTATAGTGTTAGCAAGAGTTGTTGGGCATAAAACCAGGAAGAATGGCAAAGAATATGTTATAGAGGGATGCATCCAGTTCCTTTCCGGCAGATGCACATGGGGCCTGGGGTCTGGTTCTGGGTAGAAAGAACAGCGTCTATGAGAGCGAATGCTGGGAGTTTGCACTGAGGAAAAGTGGGGGGATGGTGGTCACATGCTGTGGGCCATGATCCTCCACTTAGTACCTTTCCAATGCCTAAAGTCTCTTCTGTAGCTCAGTGGAGGTCCAGGACCATCTAACCTCCCTTCCTCCCTCCCCCCTGCCAGAGGGCAGGAAGTGTTGCTCTCACAGCATCTCCTTCTCTCTTTAGAAGATCAGTGCCCTTGGCTTCATGTCAATATGCTATTTACAGTGCCTTAATTGCCAGGCAATGGTCCTCTGGGCTATATAAGCCAGGAGCAGTGAGGGCAGAGAAAGCTTTCCTTTCTCTCCTCCTCTGGTGACATTCCTGGCCTTCCTCTCCGTCTCAAGGCAGTCCTTTCAGAAGAACAGGAGCACTTCTTGGTGAGCATTTCCACAGTGGGCTATGATACCTGGTGATGGAGGCCAGCTGTTAGGGGGAAGAGGGCTTTGGAAGTGGTGAGCCCATGTCCTTGGCTAAGGGTCTGATTGCTCTTGAGCACCATGGCTCAGAACTTTCTAGCATACAGAGAGCTGCCACCTGTTCCCTCCAGAGGAGTCATTTCTTGACTCAGCCATTTCAGCTATGGGAGGAGATCTAGCACCTTCCAGACCCAGGAAATTTCTTCCCTGGGAAGGAAGCCCCTTCCCCTAATGCCTCGATGACTGATACGGCATCTTTTATTGTGGTTTTGTCCCTCAAAAAAAGTGTGTGTGCCAGATGTTGCACGAAGCCAGGGCTTTTAAATTCTGGTTTACAGAGTAATTGAGTAAATGGGCAAACTGAATGAATGAGCGAATGGGCAGACAACACTGCTCAGCATATGGGTTGCTGGATTCCAGGTCTGAGTCCAGTAGCTCTGACCCTTGCATCCTCATTTGGGCCTTGTGCAGTGTTCTTGGGAGTCGGCATCATGTTCTGGTCCTCAGTCCTGAAGAGCCTCCTTGCTATCTGTATTGTCACGGAGTTTGCTGTAAGCTTTGTGGGTAAGAGTCAAAAGGAGGGGCCAGGGAGATGACTCAGAGCTCGGGAGCATCTCCTGATTCTGAAGAGGACCTGGATTCAGTTCCCGGCATCGACATGACTCACAACTGTCTGTAACTCTAGTTCTGGGAGATTCGACACACTCCTCTGGTCTTGTGCACGTGTGATGATGCACTTACATGCACGCAAGTAAATCATGAATACATATAAAATAAACATCAATCAATAGATCTTAAGAGAAGAACGAGTAAGCAAGAGATCCCTTCTCCCAAAGATGGGAAGAGCAAGTGGAGAGCTTCATGGCTCCTTGCTTCCAAGGACTCTTGGTCTATTGGAAACAGTGGCTGCGGTGCCCTTGGATTGTTATCTGATCATGTTTATTTCTTCCTTCAGAGAGTTTCACTTGTGCAAACTCTGAATCTATCAACGGAGTCTATACCCCCAATGATGCATGTGTGACCTCTCAAGCCTGCTTCAGCCAAACACAGGAACTTAAGATGCCAGGTAAGCCTCCCCTAACTCTTTCAACTTCTCCTCCCTTCCTTTTATGTAGGGGTTGGGAGTGTGGGCTTCTTCAGGTGGTGGGTGGGAATGAAGCTGAGGCCAAAGCAAAGCTCTCAGAGACACTGGTTCCTCCATCAACCATATTCACTGGGTTTGCAGTGGTCACTCCCCCAACCCCACTTTTCTTTGCAGTGTTGGGGAGCAAACCCTAAGTGTCCTGCATGCTAAGCTCTACCCTGCAACACTCTGTATCAAATGATCCCTCTTTAGGTTTGTTCTCTGAAACAGACTTTTTGGAGAAGTGAAAATGTCAAATAAGAGGTAGTGATAGAACAGACTTTTTTTTTAAACCCTGGGGGCTTCATTCCTTCCGCGCTCAGGAGGAACATTTTTTTTTTTCTGGGGGACTTTGGTTCTCTGCAGAGTTAGCTGCAAGCCAAGAGTTCCAGCAGAAAGGCTGTTCTACAGATAAGTGTACTGACCTGGCATTCTCGGCAACACTGGGGGACCAACGGACATTTAGATATGACCAGCGATGCTGTACAACTGATAAGTGCAACCAAGGGGACACACAACGTGAGTGAAGCTTGTCTCTGCGCCCTGGACACCTGCCCCATAGCTGACTTTCTGTGCACCCCTCCCTGCACTAGGATGCAGCACTGCTGTTTGCGCGTCTTTCCTTTTGCCTGAGGCTGCTGTCCTTTGGTAGTGCAGGGGTAGAAACAAGCTTTTTGCCTGGGTGGGAGGATGGGTGACAGTTGAAAGGCATGGATTGGTGTTATTTCTTTTCTTTGAGTCTATTGATATAAATGTGTTCCCCCTTCGCCCCGCCCCCACTCTTCAGCTGAGGTGAAAGATTGTTCTCACCTATTTAATTCGTCACCTTTGTTTGTCATGGACATGGAATCTTGATGTGTTTCCCAGGCTTGTCTGGGATTCCTAGACTCAAGTAATCCTCCTGCCTCAGCCTCCCAGGTAGGAGTAGCTAGGAACACACACACACACACACACACACACACACACACACACACACTTGATGCACCTGACTAATTCCTCACCCTTTGATTAGCCATCCTTAGATGGCAGATTATCTGCTTTCCCCGTATCTAGAGATTTTTCTCCTGGCACGGTAGAGAGGCGAGTGACTGAAGAGATGTGAAGATAGTTGGGTGCACAACTATTACCAAAGGATCTCAGAACCCTGCCTCCTACTGTCGTTTCATTTCGTCTTGTTCAATCGTGACAGAACAGTGGTATTGGATCGGGTGAGGTTGTTTCCTGCCTGGTCCTCAAGATAAATACTTCTGTTCTCTCCATTCAGCATCTCAGGGGCCTGCAACAGCCAACGGTATTCAATGTCTTGCCTGCTACATGGAGCCAGGCACGCTGTGTATTCCGACTCCCCTAAAGTGCACAGGGAAGGAGACAAAGTGCGCTGCAGTTATTGGCACAGGTATGGCAATTTCCATGTTGCAACGGTCATATTGCTAAGGGTACCCATTTGTCACCATCCAGCTAATTATGCCACAGCCTAACAGGTGAAACCAGGAAATACTTATCACCACTCAGTATCTGAGTCTACACGCCGAGGACAGCGTTGCCATGCGGCTGGCTCAGGGTGTCTCATCAGACTGAGTTCCGCTGTCGGCATAAAGCTGTGGTCCTTCAGATGCCCAGGGTGTCTCACGGTCCTTCAGATGGAGGATCCACCTCCTGGCTCATGGCTTTCGGGGCCTCTCACTTTCTCTTCCTGTGGTCCTTTCATAGGCTGCTGGTGTCTTTCTAGAATAGCCTCTTGCTTCACCCTGGGAGCAAGTGATGCGAGACAGATATATAGACTGATTGTTGGAGCTGAGGTTTTCAAGCCCTCATCTCAGAAGTGATGTATCATTTGAGCTTGTGCCTTGTTGGCCACATAGATCAACCTTCATGTGGCATAGGTGGATTGAATGGATTCAGCACTTGGGCATCTCTGTCAGGAGATGGGCATGGTGAGAGCAGATCATTTTAGAAGCCGTTTCCCCCATAGAGCAAGAGCAACAAGGGGCCAAGTGTTTGGTTGTCCCCTCTAAGCCTCAGGTGAAGCCATTTGACCTAAGAAAAGAGTTGACAAGAGAAGATGTGAGGTAGGGACTGGGAGTCAAGGGGAGGAGAGGAGAAAACTGAATTTGCTTCACATAGAAGAGTCAGGCTTGGGCACTCACTTGCTGTGATATTCTGGGATGGCACCTTGACTCAGAAGCGTACTCAGAGTGGAAACATCTGAGTTCCCGATGCCATCATCACTGCTGTTGTGATGACTCAGACCCCATCAATAAGTGTTCAAGTGTTGCTTAAAGCCACTGACTTTGGTAATTAACATGTTTATAATTTCCCCCAACGCAGAAGAGAAGTATGTATTTGTTGTAAGGGGCCCAGATACATTTCAGGAATTAACTGTGAAAATGGATGTAGGGTTTTTCCTCTGGACTGTATGTTGTTGGGATGAGATAGCAACCTCTGTTCAGAATACAAAAAGTTGTGTGGCATTAGTGATGTGTTAGGAGCTGACTGAGTGCTGGACCGAGAGCTCGATGGGACTGGAGGCAAGCTACGCTTTTCTTTGGAAAGAATTTTGACAGAGGTTCTGGGGTGAGCAAGGGAAGGGCCCTGTGTCTAGATGAGTTGAGGTGAGTGAGGAAGATGGGCTGCCACAGAATACAGAGGAGGCAGGCTTTGACCTCAGTTTACCTTGGGAACCATAGCTGTCCAGTGTGTTCTATAGTTATTCTTATAGAGAACTCAGAGCCCTCTGAGGAATGTCAGTTTGTGGGGGAGCCCACGATATTTTCCTCAACAGAGCCTGGGTAGAGAAGACAGGTACTTTGGAAGGGCTTTTGTACGTGTACTTTATTTTTTTAAAAGCTGCTACATTGGGTTCTTATATTTCCCTCCCTTCCAGCACTTACTTCACTCGAATCCCTTCCAACGCCCCAATACCAGGTAGGAGAGAAAAAAGGTTAGAAGAGAAAGGAGGCATAGACCTCTTCAGATTATTTCCTGCTGATTAGGAGTGTTGGGTTCCTAGGAGGCAAGTCCAATCTTTGTAGTCAGAATATCCAGCAAGCCAGCAATATAGCAATGGCAAACTAGCAATTCAGCAAATGCAACAGCAGGAACCAGCAGCAGCAGGAACCAGCAGCAGCAGGAACCAGCGGCAGGGGGAGCAGCTGCCTCCACAGGCTCTCTCAGGGCTCTCCGATTTATACTCCCTGCAGAGTCCCAAATGTAAACTTTCTGCAGCTGGCAAAAATCATGCCCCTCCTAGAGCATGAGACAATCACAGTCAGCAGCTGTGGACAATCTGAAGCAGCCCCATAACCCACACCTGAGATTAAAACAAAAACATAGTCACATAACATAACTGTTTTTTTTTTAAGAAACCAAAAACTCTCACTACAGGTTTTAGCCAACATTGAGGCCTTGCCTCTGGCCTTCTTCTCTGTGTGCCTCAAGAGCATCTCTCCTAGTGAGCGGGAATTCAGAGGCCCCAGTGTTAGTATTGTGTATGAAATATGAGGGTCCTTACTGGATCCTTTTTAAACTGGGGAGACAATAGGACCAGGATACTGGTCTGGGTCTCTGCACGGATTGAATGGGACTGGACTCATGCATCTCAGGCAAGAGGCAGAAGCCGTGGATTCTGGACCATCCTAAGCACAGCTTCCTTTCCCGACGTGAGTGAGGAGGGCAGAAGAGAGAAGCGAGGACACTAACTCCTGGGTCTTTTTCTTAGTTGCTGGAAGCAGTAGTCCCGCTTCCATAGTGATGGTTGGAACCGGCTGTGCGACGCAAAGTGCCTGCAACCTGAACATGACCGTTTTGGGCAACATAAATATCCGTACCTTCTGCACGAGTGGGTTCCCCGTACTTCCATCAGCTCCAGCTAGCGCGGGCCTTCGACCTACGTCCTCCTCGGCAGTATCTCCATCTAGTGCGGGCCTTCGACCTACGTCCACCTCGGCAGTACCAGTTCTGATTATTCTCGCCCTGCTGAAAGTCTTGCTTTGATCTGCCAGACTCAGGCCATGCCATAATCCCACACACACTTGGAGGCCTTTCGATGTGGGAGCATTAAAAGCTGGTGATTGCTTGGCTTTTTTTTTTTTTTTTTTTTTGCATTTCAGCGTTAAAAACTCCAATCAATTTTCAGTTTGACTTAATTAAAAAAATTTTTTTTTGTGTGTGTGCAGGCATGTATGCATGTGTGTGTGTGTGTGTGTGTGTGTGTGTGTGTGTGTGTGTATGTTGCTGGTGGAGTCCAGAAGAGAGTATCAGACCTCCTCCAGCTGGAATCACAGGTACTGTGAGATGCCTGATGTGGGTGCTAAGAACTAAACTCTGCTTCTCTGCAAGAGCTGAGTCAACCCTCCCGCCCCCTGCGATCCACTCTAGAGCAGTCTCCCCCCCCTGCTCACCCCCCCCCCGTCACCTATCCACCTATCATGTACTTTATAGTGGGCTTCAGGCTACCCAGGGTTGCATAGCAAGACCCTGCTCAAAAAAGAATAAAGTAAAATAAAATACAAATAAAAGAGGAAGTGTGGGGCACTCCCGAAGCTCTCTTGCCAGAACCACGCTTCCTGTGATGCCAGTGACGTAAAGTGATTCCAGGGGAGAAAAAGCTTGCAGAGAATGCAGACTTCACTGCGTTCTTGTGGTGTTGGCCTACAACAGAATAATTCTGCTCAAATGGACCCCTCAGCTCTCAGGTTCAGTTTCCTGTAGGGCCTAGCTTGTCCCCTGAGGGTTCGTGAGAGAGAAGAGTGCCGTTTGTGTGTAAGAGCTGAGACTTGCTCTTTTTTTCCTGGTGTGAGCTCCATGGCTTCTGTAAGCTCTGTCTACAGTCCTCTGTGGACCACAGGGCGCACACGTCTCCAGGCCTGCCCGCAGCCCTTCGCGCTCTTCATGCACCTCCAGCTGGGTGGGCTGGATTTTATGGGGCTGACGCTGAAAACAAGTGAAGGCCAGCCCTTAGGTTGCAATATGGAGGGATACACTTGTTTAAACTGGCAATGTCCATGTGTGAACCGTGTGTGTGTGTGTGTGTGTGTGTGTGTGTGTGTGTGTGTGTGTGTATGTATGTGTATATATGTGTGTGTGTATGTGTGTGTATGTGTGTGTATATGTGTGTGTATGTGTGTGTGTGTGTGTGTGTGTGTGTGTGTGTGTGTGTGTGTTTAATTTGATCCAGTGTGATATAAAGGATCTGGGCTATATCCATTAGCTTGTTTGACTAACCCATTTGAATTTCAATGGGTGGATCAGAGATAATCTGAAAACTGCAAGTTTCTAAATGTCTCTAGACATCTGTAGGTTACTTTTGTCCCTTGCTGGAATTTCTGTTCACTTGAAATCAGGGAGAGTCTAGAGCAAACACAGTCACTGGGGTCTGGTCCAGGTCACCTCTTCTTAGCCTCATACCCCCAGGGCTGTGGGATGTGCTTGACTCCTTTCAGCACCTGGCACCCCCACAGAACTTACACACACACACACACACACACACACACACACACACACACACACACAGAGAGAGAGAGAGAGAGAGAGAGAGAGAGAGAGAGAGAGAGAGAGAGAGAGAGATGTGTAAAATCCATCTTTCTTATCTTTTTTGAAACAGCGGAGGGCACTCACTATTTACTGGAACTAGAAAGCAACACATATATATATAAAAACACATACATGTAAAAAGGAGGACTGGGGGTGAATTTTTAGGGGGTTAAGAGTGCTTATTGCTCTTGCAGAGGACCCAGGCTCAGTTCCCACCGAGCACAGAATGGTTCACAAACACCTGTTTGTGTTCCAGGGGATCATAATCCCTTCTGACACCCCTGGCCACCAGGCATGTATATGGTGCTCATACATGCATGCAAACAAAACATACATACATGTAAAATACTTAAGTCTGACTCAGAACTTTTGGAGGGCTGGAGTTACGGCTCAGCAGTTAAGAGCACTGTCTGCTCTTCCAGAGGTCCTGAGTTCAATTCCCAGCAACCACATGGTGACTCACAACCATCTATAATGTGATCTGATACCCTCCTCTGGCCTGAAGATATACATGCAGGCAGAGCTCTGTATACACAATAAATAAATAAATCTTTTAAAAAATAAATAAATGAATAAACCTTAAAAAATTAGATTGCTTTTAAAAATAGACTCAGAACCTTTAAGAATTTGCACGTTGTTTTCAACTGTTCCATGCTCAAAGTTGATCTGGGAAGTGGTGCATGGTCTTTCTAGGATCCCACTTGCTAAGCATCAATTGCCCTTCTTTCCCATGACCAGAGTTGATTTTGTTAATGGTAAAAGTTTCTGATGTATTTTGGGGGCATTTGATGACCTGGCCACTGTTCTCAGCATGAACTCCCTTGCTCATCTTTTCATCATGTGTGTCCTGTCCTCGTCCCAAATGACAAGTCAGGAATCAACCAAAGGAAGCGCCTTGAGTTGTTTTGCTCATAGAAAAACATGGAACCTGATCTATCTTTAGGTAGAAGACTCAAACTGCCCACCCTCTTAGCTGTAGAAATTTAAAGTCTAGGAACAGCATTTGTTTTTTGCTTACGTTTTGTTAACTGTGTTAGATTTCTGTTGCTGCCAGAACAAATCACAACAAAACCGGTGGCTTGAAACGGCACCAAGTCTGAAATGAGTTTTCCTGAACAGAAAGTTCAGGTGTCCACGGAGCTGGTCCCTCTGCAGACTCGGGGTTGAGCATATGGAGAGCATTTCCCTGTCTGTCCCCATGGTCTGTGGTCACCTGCATTCCTTTTCCATTTAGTTCCTCCCTGCTTCGGCTGCGCAAATCCATCCATTCTGAGTCTGGCTCAGTCTCTTCCTCTGGTGCCCCTTTCGAGGACCCTTGTAGCTCACCCACGTAATACAAGGGAATGCTCCCACTGCAGGGCCCTGACCTACTTCTGCCAAGTCTCTTCCACCATCTAGTAATGGCATAAATGGTGTCTGGGGGAAATGAATGTGCGCTTATTTATATGGCGGTATTTCATCGAACATGCAGCCCATCAGTTAAAAAAGAAGTCTCAGCATTCTGTAAGGAACTGACAAATGAGAAAATGGTTGGAATTGGGTGCGGTTCTGCAGATGGCCCTGTAGTAGGGAACGCCCTGAGGGCTGTGGCCTTCATCGGGTGAGGGTTCAGCTGGCGCAGAGCACATTAGAGAGGAGGCCTTTGAGAGTCATTGCAGGAGTTTTCCCAAAAGATCTGCATGTGATGCCTGGTGTTCCATGTGATGTCTGGCAAAAATAAGGAAACCCCTTCCATTGCCTCCTGGTGAGACAGTGGAACAGCATGTGACATGCCATAGACCAACCATGCCAAGAAGTTTGTGAGACACAATTTGCTTTGGGGGCTTAAGGACCAGGCAAGGCATTTCTCTGCCTGTAGTTGTCTTTGGTAGTTGCTACTTCGTCCTCTCTGCACACGGAGAGACAAGGTGGTGGCAATCAACTGGCTTCCTGTCACCACCCCTGGCTCCTACTTGGGTGTGCCCCTACAATAAAGGCTTGGTACTGTCCAAGCCCCAGCTCCACCCTTCTAATCTGTCAAATGACACATGAAACTTCAGTCATGACGCTCCCTTTGTGCCTTCAACTATTGCCCCACTGTAGCCAACCCACACCTGACACCAGAGCCCCACCCACATTCCCTGCAGCTTCCACAGGCTCCTTGGAGTTCACCCACTGACTTACCAGCTGTTGGATCTGTGAAGACATCATCTTTGGGAGACAATCCCTCACCTGCTCTGGCTTGTCCCCTCTCTGCTGTCAGATGTAAAGTAGTGACAGACATCTGCCTAGTTCCTAGCTCCATTTGCTTGGAACACCTGTTCAAAGCTTTCACTCTAAAAGTAGGGTCTTTCACCAAGAAGCATGTTCTTTGAGGTAACAAAAATATGAACCCTCTTTCTTTCTTTCTTTCTTTCTTTTTCCTTTTTGTTGTTGTTTTTTTTTGTTTGTTTTTTGAGACAGGGTTTCTTTGTGTAGCTTGGGCTATCCTGGAACTCTCTTTGTAGACCAGGCTGGCCTCAAACTCACAGAGATCTACTTGCCTCTGTGCTCCCGAGTGCTTGCATTAAAAGTGTATGCCACCATGCCTGACTTTTGAACCCTGTCTTTTCATCCAACTGGATAGACTTTTGTTTCATTTTTTTGTTTTTTCGAGACAGGGTTTCTCTGTTTAGCCTTGACTGTCCTGGACTTGCTTGGCAGGCCAGGCTGACCACCAACTCACAGTGATCTGCCTGCCTCTGCCTCCCAAGTACTGGGATTAAAGGCATGTGCCACCATGCCTGGTGTCTGTTATTATCTTTTTAAATGAGAAATTAAGAGCACTGGTATTAAGATAAATTATTGAAAGGCATGCATTGATATCTAGCATTTTGTAAATTTTATAGTGTTTGATGTTTTATACCCCTCTCTTACTTAACTATCGTTTCCCCAATGTTAGAAAACTTACTGATAGGACTTTACTAAAAAGTATTTTCTCTCCACCCCACACTGGGTGATGCACTTGGAAGAGCTGGCCTCACCCCTCACCTGGGAAGTATGGGAGAGCTGTCTGGCCATGGTGGTGAGGGTGCAGGAGAGCTGGGCATGGGAGAGTGGGAGAGCCAGCTCTGGTGGTGTGGGTTTGGGGGGTGGGAAAGAGTTGACCAACTCAACTACCACCCAGGCTCAGATCCAGGGCTTTGAGTTGGTCCACCCCAACACCTTCTCCATCTCTGAGTTTCTGGAGTATGTGAAGAGGTAGGTCCTGCAGCTCTGTTGCTGTAGGATTCCCATGACTCAGGGCAAGAGCAGGATGTCTGAGTGCCTTTATGAGGGCACAGTATTGATGCAGCAGAAGCCAGGGTCCTCGAACTAGCCTAGAAATTCATATCAATGAATATTTTGTTTGGGCTCTTTGGACAAAAGGATGCACTGCATGACACACCACAACTTCCAATGCCACTACAACTAACAAATATGTGATGAAGACGGGGTGGGGTGGGGGAAGATGGAGGAGCAGAATGGTAAATGTGCAGAACGCTCAGGTTGGAAGAGATTATTTTTTTCTTTTCTAATTTTATTTTTGATTTACTTTTCGGAGGAGGCTACAAGGGTGGAGGGCAGATATGGAAAGGCTGGGTAAAGAGAGGCATTGGGGCACATGATGTGAATTTCCCAAAGAGTCAATTAAAAATTAGTTTAAAAATATTTTCTAAATAGAATAGACACCAGAAGTGGTTGAAGAGAAGGAACAGGATGGGGGCCTACCATAGAGGTCCTCTGAAAGACTCCACCCAGCAGGGGATTGAAGCAGATGCTGAGACTTAACAGCCAGACTCTGGGATGGAGCTCAGGGAGTCTTATGGAAGAGTTGGGGCATAGAAGGACCTAGAGGGGACAGGAGCCCCACCAGGAGAACAATGGAGCCAACAAATCAGGGAGTGGTGGTGATGGTGGTGGTGGTGGTGGTGATGGTTGTGGTGGTGGTGATGGTGGTGATGGTGGTGGTGGTGGTGGTGGTGGTGGTGGTGGTGGTGATGGTTGTGGTGGTGGTGATGGTGGTGGTGGTGATGGTGGTGATGGTGGTGGTGGTGGTGGTGGTGGTGATGGTGGTGGTGGTGATGGTGGTGGTGGTGGTGGTGGTGGTGGTGGTGGTGATGGTGGTGGTGGTGATGGTGGTGGTGGTGGTGGTGGTGGTGGTGGTGGTGGTGGTGATGGTGGTGGTGGTGGTGATGGTGGTGGTGATGGTGGTGGTGGTGGTGGTGGTGGTGATGGTGGTGGTGGTGATGGTGGTGGTGGTGGTGGTGGTGGTGGTGGTGATGGTGGTGGTGGTGATGGTGGTGGTGGTGGTGGTGGTGGTGGTGGTGATGATGGTGGTGGTGATGGTGGTGGTGGTGGTGGTGGTGGTGATGGTGGTGGTGATGATGGTGGTGGTGATGGTGGTGGTGGTGGTGGTGGTGGTGATGGTGGTGGTGATGGTGGTGGTGGTGGTGGTGGTGATGGTGGTGGTGATGGTGGTGGTGGTGGTTGTAAGGAGCCAGCCACGATTGTGCCTGCCGCACCCAATAATGGCGCTGGTCTGTGTGCTGCTATCTGTAAACAATTGCCAGTACGCATGTGTTTGCTAGAGCTATCTCTAGTCACCCCTCCCGTCAGGGGGACTATGCTAATGGTAACTACGCTTGTGAAGCTGTTGACCTATCTGCACTCATATGTTAATTAGGCATTCTGCCTGAACCTGTGAGGTGTTAACAGGCCGCTTTAGATGGTATTTAAGTTCAAGCTCTAGGGGGGTTCGGGGTCTTTCGCTTCAGCTTCAAGGGCGCTCCCAATAAAGCGTGTTTGGGAAGGATCCTGGTGTCGAGCGTCTTTCCTGCTGGCAGGAGGTCGCGTCAGTTGGTGCTGAAACCTGGGAAAATTTTGATAAGAACAGTGCATGCACCACTGGACACCTGCGGGGACCCCCGAGGTTAAAAACTCGGGAGGATTCAGAACTCATCACGCGGAGCGGTGCTGGTACCAGGTAAAATCCCCTTCAAGGGCATGCTCTATTTGGCATAGACCCCCTTCTGGCTGCAAGGCTGATTTTGTTGTTTGCTGTGCTGATATTGTTGTGCATCTGCTGAATTGAAGCCAAAATAAAAGCCATAGGACCGAGATAAATTACTCGGCGGGCCACTTTCTTTATGTCAGCTGCTTGTAAATAAAAGCGCAAGTATGGGAAGCTAACAGTCTGCTATTTTTTTAAACCATTAAAAGAGATTCTAAAACAACGTGAACTAAGAATAGACCATTCTGGGATTTTTTGCAACAAATTAATCAAATCGCTCCCTGGTTTAAGGATCTTTAACTCTTGCCAGCTGGGATAAATTCGGGAAAGATAGAGATAAAGCAGCGGGAGATCAAAAGCTGCGGGCAGGGACGAAACTGTTGTGGCGTTTAGTTCACTCTTGTCTTGAAGATTTACGATGTAGAGATGCCGTTAAATGCAGTCAGCAAATACTAGCCAGCCATCAGGACAGCATGTCAGAAACAGAAGGAATTTACAGGAAAAAGGGGAGGAATAGCAAGATAAAAATAAATATATAGTCGAACTCAGACAACAGTAAGGAGAAAAAAAAAACAGAGGAAAGAAAAACTAATAATAAGTTTGTACCCGGTACTCTATGAATTCACTAGCTTGCATTTAAACAGTGAATCAGAGTCCGAGAATTATAGTGAACAGGAGGAGTTAAGTATTGAAGAAGAACAAAGCCTAAAGGAGGTAACAGCTCCATATGAGCAGCAAAGGAATGGGCCAATCAGGGTGACTCCTTTAGCGCCCCCTCCTTACAATCCAGTGTATCTGGATAAACACAAAGTTAATAAAGGGAAGGCTTTTCGATCTAGTTTTGCAGAACCTAATACTTGGAAAAGAATAGCTGCTGCCTTTCCTGTCTTTGAGGAGATTTAGCAGAAGCAGTCCGCACCTATGGGGTTAATGCGGCTTTCACCCAAGCTCTGCTTGAGAGATTTGCTTACGCAGCCATGATGCCAGCGGATTGGATGAGCATGGCCAAGGCTTGCTTAACTATGGGACAATATCTAGACTGGAAGTCAATATATACAGATGCAGCCCAAGTACAGACTAGGGCTAATACAGCGGCAGGACAGCCACTCTGGAATATGGACATGTTTTTAGGACAGGGACAATGGACTGCAAATCAAACAGCCTATCCTGTTGATGTGTATACTCAAATTAACACCATGGCTATATAAGCCTGGAAGACCCTGCCCAATAAAGGGGAGGTTACAGGCAACTTAACAAAAATCATACAAGGATCCACAGAGCCGTTTTCTGATTTTGTGGCTCGTATGATGGATGCCACAGGGAAAGATATTTGGGGATCATGAAAAAGCCATGCCATTAATTGAACAGTTAGTGTATGAACAATGTACTCAGGACTGCAGAAGAGCTATTACTCCCTGGAAAGGCAAGGGGCTTCAAGCCTGGATGAAGGCATGTAGAGAGATAGGTGGACCATTATCTAATGCAGGCCTAGCAGCAGCAGTCTTGGCAGCCTCCAAGGACAGAGGGCCTAAAGGAGCCTGTTTCAAATGTGGAAGACAAGGACATATAAAAAAACAGTGTCCTTCGGCACAGAACAATACCCAGTCTGTTCAACAGGAGAGTACTAACTGCCCAGGCCTCTGTCCTCGATGTAAAAAAGGGAAGCATTGGGCTAATGAGTGTAGATCCATAAGGGATATTAATGGAACACCTTTACAAAAGGTGGAGCCAAAAAACAGGAGACAGGGCTCTTGGCCACAGGACCCACAAATATATGGGGCCATGCAAACACCATCCCTGCGCCCTCCGACAGCCCAAGGAGAGCCACTACAGCTTCAGCCGGATTGGACATCTGTGCCACCACCAGATGTGTATTGACTCCCCAAATGGGAGTCCAGCCAATTGACACTGACTTTAAAGGTCCATTACCTCCAAACACGGTTGGGCTATTGTTAGGTCGATCCTCATCCGCTATAAAAGGGATGTCTGTAACTCCAGGTGTAATAGATGAGGATTATACCGGAACAATTAAAGCCTTGTGTGCCTCACCTCGGGGAATTACAGCAATATCCCCTGGGGACAGAATAGCTCAATTATTAGTATTACCCAGCCTACACAAACAGTTTCCCTCTAAGTCTAAGGAACGAGGGGATAAGGGCCTCGGGTCCACAGGGATAGATATTGGGTATTTATCTTTATCATTAGAACAGAGACCTACACTGTGCCTATCTATAGAGGGGAAGATTTTTAAAGGCTTGCTGGACACAGGAGCCGATCATAGTATTGTAGCAACCAAGGATTGGCCAAAAAATTGGCCCACTCAAGTTTCCTCACAAACTTTACAGGGATTGGGTTATGCTGATACTCCAGCTATCAGTGCTAAGGAGTTGACTTGGAGAGATTCTAAAGGACGTAAAGGAAAGTTTACTCCTTATGTTATGCCATTGCCAATTTGTCTCTGGGGAAGGGATGTCATGGAATAATTAGGACTGATGCTCACTAATGAGTTAAAAGCTAATTACTCACCTCAAAGTGTCAAACTAATGCGAGGTATGGGTTATACCCCAGGTCACGGATTGGGAAAATATTTACAAGGAATTTCAACACCGTTATAAGCCAAAGGCCAATCCTCTACTAAGGGCCTGGGTTTTTTTTTCCTAAGGGCCACTGAGGATACTATTCCCGTACCTTGGAAAACAGAGGAACCAGTATGGGTTCCTCAATGGCCTCTTTCCTCTGAGAAATTGACAGCCGCTCATGCCTTGGTAAAAGAGCAATTACAGGCTGGTCATTTAGAATCCTCGAAGTCTCCATGGAATACTCCTATATTTGTTATTAAAAAGAAATCTGGAAAATGGAGATTATTACATGATTTGAGAGCTGTAAATGAACAAATGCAAGTAATGGGGCCTATTCAGAAGGGGCTTCCGTTACTGTCAAGCTTGCCTAAGGAATGGCCAATTATTATTATTGATATAAAAGACTGTTTCTTTTCTATCCCTTTGGCAAGCCAGAACTGCCCACGATTTGCATTTACCTTGCCTAGCATTAATCACGAACAACCTGATAATAGATTTCAATGGCGAGTACTCCCTCAGGGCATGGCTAATAGCCCTACTATGTGTCAGCTGTTTGTAGCTCAGGCACTTGCACCTATTAGAGAAATTTACCCTAAGACGCGCATGTGCCATTATATGGATGATATACTCCTGGCTGCACCAAACTGTCAGATGCTGGATTCAGCTTACATTCAGACAGTACAAAAATTAGAAAGCAAAGTGTTATTTATAGCCACAGAAAAGGTGCAAAAGGGAAATATTGGTTCATTTTTAGGTGCTGTCATTTCTGACAGTTATGTTAAACCTCAAAAGTTACAGATACATAAAGATAACCTAAGAACTTTGAACGATTTCCAAAACCTTTTACCCTTGTTTCAAATTTTAGAAGGAGATGCCCATATTTCCTCACCCAGGGCATTGACGCCTCAAGCAAGGGAAGCCCTTCTTAAGGTAGAACAAGCCATAGAAAAAGCTCAACTCGGCCGGGCGTGGTGGCGCACGCTTTTAATCCCAGCACTCGGGAGGCAGAGGCAGGCGGATCGCTGTGAGTTCGAGGCCAGCCTGGTCTACAAAGCGAGTCCAGGACAGCCAAGGCTACACAGAGAAACCCTGTCTCAAAAAAAAAAAAAAAAAAAAAAAAAAAAAAAAAAAAAAAAAAAAAAAAGAAAAAGCTCAACTCACCTGTGTAACCCCTAGTGAGCCTATTTTCTTGTGCATTTTGGCTACTCCTTGTAGTCCTACAGCAGTATTATGGCAAAAGGACATTTTGCTTTGGATTCATTGCCACTCATCTCCTAGTAAAACGGTGGAACATTATCCATCAAGTGTTGCTGTGTTGGCTCAACAAGGTTTGAAATCTTGTTTAACCCATTTTGGGCAATATCATGATGTTATTGTTACCCCCTATAATGCTCAACAATTACAGGTGTTATATGCCACAATTGATGACTGGGCAATTTTGAGAACTATCTTTCCTGGGAAAATTGATAACCATCTCCCTAAAGATCCTTTATTGCATTTTGCATCTACTCATCCTATTATCTTTCCTAAGGTGACAGCTACCGAGCCTATTTCAAATGCTATTGACATTTTTACAGATGGGTCCAAGACAGGGCTAGGAGCTTATATGGTATCAGGACAGGAGCCTGTTCAATTACAATTTACTCCTGATACACCACAGTTGGTGGAATGCCAAACTGTTCTTACAGTGTTTCAATGTTTTGCTGAACCATTCAATTTGATTTCTGACTCCTGCTATGTTGTTAATACTGTACGCATGCTGGAGGTAGCAGGAAATATTTGCCCTCGTAGCGCAGTGATACATATTTTAAAAGATCTTCAAAAGATTATATGGTCTCGGCGTCATCCATTTTTTATTCAGCATATTAGAGCTCATTCTATACTGCCTGGCCCTATGGCTGAAGGCAATCGCTTGGTAGATGCTGCTACACGCTCAATAGCTTTTGCAGTACTAGACAATATTAAAGCAGCCAAAGAATTTAATTCCCTATATCATGTACCTACTGCAACTCTAAGAAAAAGATTCCAAATCTCTCGTGCTATGGCAAGGGAGATAATTACTAACTGTATAGCTTGTGTGCCTTTTCATTACCCTCCTCACACAGGGATTAATCCCTATGGATTACGCCCTGGAGATCTATGGCAAATGGATGTAACGCATGTTCCACAGTTTGGAAAACTCAAATATATGCATGTGTCCGTTGACACCTGCTCAGGGGTAATCTTTGCATCTTTACATACTGGAGAAAAAACAGCACATACTATTACCCATTGCCTTGAAACTTGGGCAGCCTGGGGCAAACCCAGAGAATTAAAAACAGACAATGGTCCTGCTTATAGTTCTAAAGGTTTCCACTCATTCTGTGGCACTATGCAAGTCAAGCATGTCACTGGATTGCCATATAATCCTCAAGGACAAGGTGTCGTGGAACGTGCTAATCGGACCATAAAAGAATTGCTGCAAAAACAGAAAGGAGGAATAAGCCATGGGCTCACCCCCAAGAATCAATTATCTTTAGCATTATTTACTTTAAATTTTTTTAACAATTGATTCTGCTGATCGCACGGCAGCGGAGCGTCATAGTGACGTCTCCTTTACCAAATTCCCTTCTGTAAAATGGAAGGATGTATTGATAAAACAATGGAGAGGCCCGGATCTGGTAATAGCTAGATCCAGGGGAGCTGTTTGTGTTTTTCCACAGGAGCAGAGTGATCCAGTGTGGGTTCCCGAAAGACTGACGAGGATTGTCAAGGAAGAAGGACAAGATGTTGTACAGCGAGAAGAAGAAGAACAAGCCTCCATGGAATGTGATTCCTGTGCTCCTGACTCTTCAGACTTTTCCGGAGTAGTGTCCAAGCCTTAGAGCTTTGAGCAGTCACTAGGACATGACCTTTTCCCATGCCAGTACATGCTAATTCAACTGTGCTTCCTCATTTTTTCTCCACCTCAGGTGAAGGAGAGATTTCCTGTGCCTCTGCTTTTGGGGAAGACCCTAAACCATTTAATCAATCTAATTTTCATTTGCTTGGTACTCTTTACTTTTCATTTCATGGCTTCATGCCATTTATTCGGCTTCAACATACCACCTTAAGTGCCTGGCTGGAACCACAGCAAATTGTTAACCCTAAGATTGATCTTGGTACAGGGGCTTCTGCTACTGCTGTCCCTTTACAGTCCATTTCCGTTAGTTCGGATGGAAAACAACATGTACCAAATATAACAGCTGAGACTTTTGATCAGGTTGTTAGCAAAACAACCACTGCCCTCTTAAATCAAGAAAGGTATAATGCGTATTTTTCTTCATGGCCTCTGATTGGCAAATCAGAGCATGTACCTGATTCAAGAACAGGTGGAAGAACTATATAAGATGGTTCAGACCAGATGCATTTCGCATCATGGTCAAGTTTGCAACACTCCATTACAATATAACTTTACAGCTTCTTTTAATCAAAGTAAATTGTTATCAGAATATCTTGCAGGAAATTGGACGCTGGAGGCTGAAGAGCTATCCCGACAGCTGTTGGTCAGCATTGCATACCTGAATGGAACCCGAATGAAACCAGTTACTCTTGGAGAATTCACCTCTTGGCTGCATTCTGCATTTTCTTATTTTAAGGAATGGGTGAGGGTGGGAATTTTTGGAGCTTTTACCATCTGCGGTATTGTGTTTTGCCTCTGGGTTATTTGCAAAATGAAAAATAAGCATACCCGTGATAAGATGCTTATGGTCCAAGCTTTATTGGCAGTTGAGCAGGGCGCTTCCCCCCAAGTGTGGCTTGTGAGCCTTAAGAAATGAGCTTCCCTTGATCACATGGCCTTTGCACCTGACTGGCCTCGTTGCCATTGCACGTCAGAAGGCATGTGTTTCCCTTCACAATACAGGATGGCCATTGCACCCTGCTGGGACTCTACCCATTGCATGCAGGATGGTGTCTTGTATTAACATCAATTTACCCCTCGATCGGCTGGTACACAAAGTTGTGCTATGCCTTGATCGGAGTATTTCCCCACTGCTCATCTTATTTAACAGAAAAGGGGGAAGTGTAAGGAGCCAGCCACGATTGTGCCTGCTGCACCCAATAATGGCGCTGGTCTGTGTGCTGCTATCTGTAAACAATTGCCAGTACGCATGCGTTTGCTAGAGCTATCTCTAGTCACCCCTCCCGTCAGGGGGACTATGCTAATGGTAACTACGCTTGTGAAGCTGTTGACCTATCTGCACTCATATGTTAATTAGGCATTCTGCCTGAACCTGTGAGGTGTTAACAGGCCACTTTAGATGGTATTTAAGTTCAAGCTCTAGGGGGGTTCGGGGTCTTTCGCTTCAGCTTCAAGGGCGCTCCCAATAAAGCGTGTTTGGGAAGGATCCTGGTGTCGAGCGTCTTTCCTGCTGGCAGGAGGTCGAGTCAGGTGGTGGTGGTGGTGGTGGTGGTGGTGGTGATGGTGGTGGTGGTGGTGGTGGTGGTGGTGATGGTGGTGGTGGTGATGGTGGTGGTGGTGGTGGTGATGGTGGTGGTGGTGGTGGTGGTGGTGGTGGTGGTGGTGATGGTGATGGTGGTGATGGTGGTGGTGGTGATGGTGATGGTGGTGGTGGTGGTAATGGTGGTGGTGGTGATGGTGGTGGTGATGGTGATAGTGATGGTGTGTGCTACAGAGACTGATGCACCAACCAAGGACCATGCATGGTGAGGACCTACACCCTCTGCTCAGAAGTAGTAGATAGGCAGCTCAGTCTCCTTGTGAGTCCCATAATATGGGGAATAGGGGTTACGTCTGACATGGACTCTGGTGCCCACTTGTTGATCACTTCTCTCTGGCAGGGCGGCTTTGCCAAGCCACAGAGGAAGAGGATGCAGGCAGTCCAGATGAGGACTTGGGAGGCTGAGGTCAGATGATAGGGGAGGAGGGCTCCCCTTTCTGAGGACTAGGGGAGGGAAGGAGAGGGGGGAACGAGGGAGGGAGGGTAGGATCCGGATTGGGAGGCAACCAGGGAGGCAGCTACAATCAGGATGTAAAGTGAACAAATTAAACATTTTTTCCTATGTCTTTAGAATGAAATTCTTTTCCTCTTCTACCCATGATTCTTGTTTTGTTTTGGTTTTTGGTTTTTTGAGACAGGGTTTCTCTGTGTAACAGCTCTAGCTGTCCTGGAACTCGCTCTGTAGACCAGGCTGACCTCAAACTCACAGAGATCCGCCTGCCTCTGCCTCCCAAGTGCTGGGATTAAAGGTGTGCGCCACCACTGCCCGGCTCTTCTACCCATGATTCTGAGACTGGGTCTTTTCATAGTGTTCCATCCATTTCGAAAGTACTGCCTGTAATAATAGCTGGTCTGGAGTGGTGGCTGACAGACTCTACCCAAGGATGAAGGTGTCTTTCCTCTAACCGTGGCAATGACAGCAGAACTTATGGGGGCGGGGAACCCCTAAATGATTAAACTTTTTCATCTTTTCCAGGTGAATTATACAGTGTGTGAATTACATCAATAAAAATGTTTCAAAAGCCATTACATTGTGCATGTAGAAATATACAGTGATTGTAAAGAAGAAAAGATGTTGCCTAAAGTAGATTTCAAAAGCTCGTCCGTCCTGTTCCTGAAATGTGGGCCCATTCCCTGCACACCAAACAGCATAGTTCACTCTTGCCATCTGTGAGTTTTAGACAACAGCTTCACAGAGTGGATGCATCTTCAGGAATGGCCAAGGATCCCACAGGTTCAGGAAGTCTCTCCAAGCCCACTGTTACCTTGAACCTTGGCTTAAACACTGTGACTTTGCATGCATGAAAATTAACTTAAAACCATCATGCTGAAACTCCATGTAATTGGCCAGGTTTCTCCTAGATGCCCTTGGAATTACACTGCGGGTTTGCGCAGCTCTGTGGGCAGATGTTGCAACTGCAGAGCCCAGTTACCTCTTCCACTGGGCAACTGACCCTCCCAGACCAGTTTCCTAAGCCTTTAAATATGTATTTAGAGCACGCTTTGGGTTTTGTGATTCAAAATACCTGAAGCTTATGCTGCTTGCTGCCGTCATTTGCACAGAGGCAGACAGTTGCCAGGGACTCTCACCAACAGTCTCTAGAATTCTGCTGTCTGCCTAGTGAGGTATGGAAACACAAAACCCTACAGGTTCACACTCATCATTGGGATGAGAATGTGACTCTCACACTTGAAACAGTACAGTCTCTCTGGTAAGGCTTTACCTGTCAGACTGGAAGGGTCTAGCGCGTGCTAACATGGACCGTCTTTGAGTACTGACATTTGTGGTGCCAAAGAAGAACTTAACAATCTCTTGTGAGCTAGCCTGTCCCCCTCCCACCTCCTCCCCCTCCCCCATCTCTCACTCCTCCCCCCTACCCCTCCATCCCACATTCAGAGAGAATTGACTGAAATTCTCTCAAAGCAAGCTCAGTGCTTTTGTGAAGCTGCACTATTCTAGTCTTGTGGTCTAGCACAAGCCCTGCCACAGCAACGCACCAGAGCGGGGTGGCATTCACAGGAGGGGTTCAGCCCTTGTGATCCTGGAAGTTGAAGTGAAAGATCCACTGTCAGAACTTTTGTTTTCTCTGAGGAATGTAGGCAGCTGCCTCTTCCTCTGTCTTCATATGGTTTGCCTTCCGCCTGTGTCAGGTCCCAACCTTTTGTTTTTTTACTGTGTTGGATGAGGCCACACAGAGGGCCTTGTTTTGATTTATTTGTGGGAAGGCAGTGCCCTGAAACACAGTTACATTCTAATATGTGGATGCTTGGGTCTTTAAGAACAAACGTGGGGGACACACTCTGTCCCTAATAACCTATAATGTGTATCCTCCCTGCCTCTAGTCTACTCACATGTTAGGACATTGGGCCGTGGGCTGGCAAATATACTCGGTCCACAGCCATTAGAAACAGTCAGAAGGTTTGAGAGTTCACGATAGGGGGCACCACCTTCTGCTCAGAATCTGAAATAGAGGAAGAATTGGAGAGGTGTTTTTTTTTTTTTTTTTTTTGTTTTTTGTTTTGCCTGTTGCCTGGCATAGGCGCAGTGGCAATGAGTAGAGGCGGGCTCTTAAGTCAGGACAAGAGACATTAGTGGGTTGATGACACAGTGTTTGTGGGGAGGGGGAGGGTGGCTGATGGTGCATTGTCTGCCCGTCCCAGTGGACTTAG